>NC_062219.1:53365340-54006055 GCF_902686445.1 Sciurus carolinensis | reverse complement strand
ATATATACGACCACGGTATTCTACAGCATAGTTAATGTTACCAGGGACTAGGGCTTCATATCTGAAAGATCAAAAACAAAGCAAAAGATACCCTACTGTGTCAATAAAATGTCAATGTTTTCTTTTTCTACTATGAAACTCAAGGAAGAAACAGAACAGAAGATTTTCCCAATTAAAAAGTAGTGACCTTTCAGGGGCACTCAACCACTGAGCCACATACCCAGCCCTATTTTGTATTTTATTTAGAGACAGGGTCTCACTGAGTTGCTTAGGGCCTTGCCGTTGCTGAGGCTGGCTTTGAGCTCACAATCCTCTTGCCTCAGCCTCCCAAGCTGCTGGGATTACAGGCGTGCACTACCACACCCATATGACCTTTTGGTCAAAACTTTAAGATTGCTACACGAAGTGCTCATTCTGAGTAGGGTCATCTTTCTGTACTTCTATGAGGGCAAGGACTTGCCTTTGTTTTCCATCCTGATATGTCACCGGACAGTAGCCCTGGAGCTCTGCACTCTTGGGGAATTGACTCTTCAGCTCTGACGGAGTCAGCCTTTTGGGGATCATGTTAGCAGGTGGGAGTGGATGAGGTGCCAAGGGGGGCACGTACAATTCTGGGTTCTCCAAAAATTTCTATTAAAAAAGGATTACAGAAGCAAAACCATTTTAAACAGCTACAATATGCCAATAAAAAAATCCAAGGAGGCTCTCCTGTTCTTTTCTCTACTTTCACATGCAATGTTGTGCCCTTCAAATCATTGGAGAGCTGCTCTCCACACTATAATAACTTTTCCAATAGGAAGTTCCATGTGGCAATACTCCCAAATGGTCATGTCTCACCTCACCTCATTCATTCATATGAAAAAAATTTGTTGAGCTTCAATTCAACTATGTGACAGGCACTGGAGAGTGTCAATCACCTGCTGGCCTGTTTTCCTGTCCTGCAGTGTAATTAACTAGTTGAGTAGTGTCCTTCAGAAGGTGAAATTAACTTCTCTAGAGTCAGTTATTACTCTGTAAAAGGAACAGGAAAGGCTAGATACAGGATCTCTAATGTCAATTCTAGTTTTAAAATTCTGGGAATACCATTAAATAAGCAGAAAGAAATTAATATTTCAACAAAGAAGTAAAAATAATTCTAATTCTTCAGAGGAAAATAAAATGTTCAGACATCTGATTAGTTTTAATTATTGCCTTAACTACCAACCATTTTATATCATCAAGTTATGGACATTATAATGCCAGAACAAAACTGCATTTCTGTTCCATTAAACAAAAGTATAGTCAGGCCTGGTGGCACATGCTTGTAATCCTGGCTACTCAAGAGGTTGAGGCAGGAGATCACAAGTTGGAGACCAGTCTGGGCAACTTAACAAGACCCTGTCCCCAATAAAAACTAAAAAGGGCTGGGGATGTAGTTCAGTGGTAGAACACCCTTGGCTTCAGTCCCCAGAGTTAAAAAACAAATAAACAAACAAACAAACAAACTCATCCAGAAATACAGTTGGCCTTCCACATCCACGGACATAAAAAACTGGTCCTCTGTATCAGCAGGTCCTGAATCCTTGGGTTCAACCTGGGGTAGTGATGGGCCTTTGTCCTTAGCCAGCCTATCAGGCAGGGAGAGCAGATGATGAACCTCACCAATAAAGGGATGCTGAGCATCGGTGCTGAGCAACTCAGGCACACATTTGAGAGATTCAGCTCCAAGGCCTACAGAGTGAAGTAAAGAGTCAGTACAGGCTTGGCGCGGTGGTGCATGCCTGGACTCCCAGCAACTTGGGAGGCTGAGGAGGAGGATTGCAAATTCAAGACAAGCCTCAGCAACTCAGCAAGGCTCTATAAGAAAATTAATGAGATCCTGTCTCAAAATAGAAAATAAAAAGGACTGGGGACGTAGCTCACGGATAAAAAATACTCAGGAAAAAACATTGGTTCTATAAGGAACATGTACAGACTTTCCCTTTCATTATTCTCTAAACAAAACAGAACAACAACTATTTAAATTGTATTAGGTATTATAAATAATCTAGAGATGACATAAAATGTGTAGGAGGATGTGTATAGGTTATATGCAAAATCATGCCATTTTATATAAGGGATTTGAGCATTCATGGATTTTTGTATCGTTGTCCAGAGGATACTGGACTCTTCTCCTCTAGAACCAATCTCCACTGAGGGAAACTTGTATAAAGTATCTGGGGTTACAGAAAAATTTTAAGGGTTGGGGGCATAGCTCAGTGTTATGTAATCATTTGCCAAGCATGCACAAGGCCCTGGGTTTGATCCCAGCACTGCTGAAACAAACAAACAAACAAACAAGTCCACATACTTTTTAAAAGCACAGTACACAGCAGACATATGCCACCTGTTATTTCATTTCTATTGACTTTTTTTTTGGTACTTGAGGACTTAACCCAGGCTCACTTTAGCACTGAGCTACATCCCCAGTCCTTTTTATTTTCTATTTTGAGACAGGATCTCATTAATTTTCTTATAGAGCCTTGCTGAGTTGCTGAGGCTTGTCTTGAATTTGCAATCCTCCTGCCGCAGAATCCCAAGTTACTGGGAGTCCAAGCATGCACCACCGTGCCAAGTCTGTACTGACTCTTTACTTCACTCTGTAGGCCTTGGAGCTGAATCTCTCAAATGTGTGCCTGAGTTGAGCTCTCGATGCTCAGCACCGATGCTCAGTACCCCTTTATTGGTGAGGTTCATCATCTGCTCTCCCTGCCTGATAGGCTGGCTAAGGACAAAGGCCCATCACTACCCCAGGGCTTCTGCTGTTTCAAAATATGTCCTGAGAATTCGCTCTCAGGACTGGCCACTGGTTCCAGAGACACAGACTCCAATAATGGGGCTCCTGGTCCCAAGTTTATGGGTGTTCCTAGGTGCAGCCACCCCTTGCTATTTGATGAATTCCAAGATAAGGTACTTTCTTCCTTAATAAACATTTGGACTTAGGAACAAACTTACATTTAGATTTTCCTGGGAACTCATTTTATAATAGTGACCCCTGAACTCTGCTGCAAATTCCAAGGAGTTAGTTACAGAGCAGTCAAATAATTCATTTGATTCTGCTAGGCAGACAGGGCAGAACTGTCCAAATTCTCCCAGGCGGGAAATCAGTTCTTGAGGTGTGATACATAACTTGTCAATGTGGGCAGCTTTTCCTGTTATTAACATAGTAACAATTATTATTATATATATATATATTCCTAGGAAACAACAATTTTTTAAAAATTAAAATAATTTCAATTATATGACATCGTTCAAAAATATCACACATTTAAAAATTCCAAATGATACAGTAAAAAGTCAAAGTTACTATCCATAATCCCTCTATCTCAAACCAATACCCTTCCCAAGAGGTAATCATTGTTAGGTTTATATCCTTTTCAGTCTTTTCTCTATGCATTTGCATATATGCATATTTTTGCATCCAGTGTGCTTACATCACTGTGTCCTAAAACACTATTCTGCAATTTGTTTTTATCAGTTAGTTATGGCCTTTGATATCTTGCCATATTGGTTTATATTATTTTCCTAATTTTTTGAATTGACACATAGTATTTCACTGTATAAATATACAAATAGTTTACTTAACCATTTATCTACTGATAAATGCTCTGTTTTAGTTCTTAGTTATTACAGACTATATATGTATTATAAGTAATATTTATATAAACCCATATAATTTATTTGTGTAAAAATGGGTGTGTATGGGTATAAATATATATGTAAATTTATGTGTATATTATATATATATATATATATAAACATGTATATGTTTGCTGTATATTTAAAAAATTTCTATGGGATAGATTTCAGGGAATGCAAATAGGTTGTTGACATGATATTACTGATACTAATTTCTCACTGTGTCCAGATGCCACCTGAGGAAAGAGAAGAAACATGTATCCAAAAATGACTGGGTTCACCTTAAAGACTCTATTTTAGAAAGAAAGAGCCCAAGTCCTTTAATGGGTAAGTTTAAGAGTTTTCTTCCATTGGAGTGGGGACTCCAAAGCAATATGAGATGTTATAGAAAATAAAATTACTTTTTCACACATCTTAGTTAAATGAGTGAATTTGATGCCCCATACACACACACACACACACAAATATATATATATACATATATATATATATTTTTTTTTTTACATCAGTAACCTGCTTTATTAACACATAAACTGCACAACTGACTTGAACTTTGTAGCCAATTAACAACCCCAACAATTGTCAACTGCTCATGGACCCCCTGAGAGACTCCCCACTACTGCGGAGAGCACAGGACTACTCCTCAAAGAAGGCCTGCATCCCCTCAGTGCCGCAGCTCCCCTTGCTCCTTGAACTCTCCTCCAGTATATTCCATGAGTTGCTTCAGGTCACTGGAGGCTTCACCTTCAGTGAGGATACTTTCAGTCTCCTAGTTGGTGGCTCCTGGGGTCTCGGCCCTTCTTTTCCCTCCAAGGGACAGGTCCCATGATGATGATGCCAATATATTTTTAAATAGTCCTTTTGCCAAATAAAGTTTTATATTTTGGGGAGTAATGCCTACAAAGTTCTTAAATTAACTATACAATTATGTAGCATAAACCATTGTTTGGTTGCTTTGTTTAATAGGACAGAAATGATCTTATTTGGGATGTACTAATACAGCCCTGAATCCCTTATCTGAAACCCATGGGGTCAAATATAATGGACAACTCAGAATATTCACAGAGGAGAATTATATGTGAAGACACAGAAACAGACAGGCACACAGAAGGCCATGTGATGACAGAGGAAGAGAATGGAGTGGTGCATCTGTGAGCCAGAGATTGTGGCACCATTGAAACTAAGAGGAAGGCATGGAACAGATCCTCCCCTGAGTCTTCAGAGAAAGAATGGCTCTGCCAACACCTTGATTTTGAACTTTCAGACGTCTGAGCTGTGAGAAATAAATTTCTGTCATTTAAATCACCTAGTTTACATGGTGGCCCTAAGAAACTAAAATGATAATAAACGGCTGTCATTTCTGTCTTGTTGGTATTTTTCATGGCTTTTCATCTTGTTCACTTAATAAAGCAAGATGCCATGTTGAAGAAGTCCACAGGGCAACAGCCAGCAAGGAACCCTGGTCCATAACTCTTAAGGAACTGAATCTTTTTTTATTCTTCCTGTTTACTTTGTACTTTTAAAATTTGTTCTTTTTAGTCATATATGACAGTAGAATGTATTTTGACATATCATACATAGATGGAGTATAACTTCCCATTCTTGTGGTTCCACATGATGTGGAGTTACACTGGCCATGTATTCTCATTTGAACATGGGAAAGTTATGTCAGAAGGAACTGAATCTTGTGAACAACATATGATGAGTGTGATGGTGGAGTCTTTCCCAGACCTTGATTATAGCCTTATGAGTGATTGTATTAGTCAGCATACTGTCACCGTGACAAAATACCTGAGACAAACAAACTTAAAGGAGGAAAGGTTTGTTTTGGATCACCATTTCCAAAATTCAGTCCATTGTTGCTTGGCCTGGTTGTTTCTGGGCCTGTGCAGGTAGTAAATCATGGTGGAAGAGCTTAGCAAAGGAAAACTGTTGACCTTGTGGTAGAGAGGAAGCAAAAAGAGAGGAAGAAGGGGCCAGGGTCTGGATAGATCCTTTGAGGGCATTCCTTCAATGACTTACTTCTTTTTACTAGGTTCCACGTTCTAAAGATTCCAATACCTCCCAATAGTGCTATCAGCTGGGGACCAAGCCTTCAACAAGCCAAGTTTTGGGGTAAGATTTAAGATTGAAACCATAACAGAGACCCTGATTATAGCCTCGTGAGAGACTTCTATTAAAGCTGTACCCAGATTCCTCACCCACAAAATTCCGAGTGTGTGTGTGTACAGTTGTAAGCTGTAAGTTGTAAGTTGGAATAATTTCTTATGCAGCAATAGATAATGAATATATTATTCCATCTGTTGTTTATGACACTGATGAAAATGTTAAGAAGCCACAGTACTCTTTCCTATAAGAATATTTTGCTAGTATAATACTTCAGTGGTATAAAATTCTTCTTCTGGGTTTTTTTTGTTTGTTTGTTTGTTTGTTTTTTGATGCAGGGAATTGAACCCACAGATGTTTGATCATTGAGCTATAGCTCCAGTCCTATATATATTTTTTTATTTTGAGACAGGGCCTTGCTAAATTGCTGAGGCCGGCCTTGAACTTGAGGGATTCTCTTGCCTTAGCCTCCTGAGTTGCTGGGATTATCGGTATGTGTCATTGAACTCAGTTATTATTACTCTAAAATACTATAATATATAGTACTAGGTACACTACCACATAGTAATATTAAAGTGTGTAATATAATATATAATGTCATAATTCTATACTACATGACACTATAGTATTATAATACTATATAGTCCTAGATTGCTCTTTAGCTCAGGTGTGCTGAACCTCACTAATCCTGACAGGCTTAGTGCCACATCTGATGATGTCTTTCTTGCCAGCATTCCCAAGGTCTCACAGAGCATGATATAGTAAAGGTCAGTAAGTGTGTATATGTACATACATCTCTCCTGGCCTTCCTCTTATACAGTCATTAGTCAAGAAGAAGTCAATCATGAGGTCTCCACCCTACTGACCTTATCTAACCCTAATCATCTCCCAAAGTCCCACCTCTAGTGCTATAGTTGGATTGTTTCCATTCTCTTAATACCTTATATTGGGAGTTACATTTCAACACGTGAAGCACTGGGTGACATCCAAACCATGTTCAAACCATATAAAATCACCACATTCTAATATCAATTCAATAAGCTGGACACAGTGGCGCATGCCCATAATCCCAGCTACTTGGGAGGCTGAGTCAGGACAGATGCAATTTTGTGGGCAGCCTGGACAATTGAACAAGACTCTGCTTAAAAATAAAAATTAAAAAGTGTCAGGGATGTAGCTTAGTGCTTGCCTAGCTTGTATGAGCCCTGGGTTTAATCCCCAGCAAAAGCAAAAGCAAAAACAAAGCACCAAACTCAAAATGGATTAAAGACCTAAATGTAAGACTGGAATCTATGAAACTACTAGAGAAAACATATGGAGACACTTCAAAATATCAATATAGGCAATGATTTTTTTGAATCAGACACCAAAAGCAGGCAACTAAAGCAAAAATTGACAAAGGGGATTACATAAAGCTAAGATACTTCTGACAGCAAAGGAAGCGATATACAGAATTAAGAGACCACATACAGAATGGGGGAAAATATTTGTCAACTATTCATTTGACAAGGGATTAATATCCAGAATATATAAGGAACTCAAATAACCGGATGACAACAAGCCAAACCAAATAATCCAATTAAAACATTTGCAAATGATATGAATAAACTCTTTTTAAAAATAAAGTAGGGTTGGGGCTATGGTTAGTGGTAAAGTGCTTGCCTAGCACATGTGAGGCCCCGAGTTCGAGCCTCAGTACCACATGAAAAATGAAGCTCTTTAAAAAAATAAATAAATAAAATAAAGTAAACAGCTGGTGCTATGGTTCATGCCAGTAATCCCAGTGGCTCCGAAGGCTGAAGCAGGAGGATCAAGAGTTTAAAGCCAGCCCCAGCAACTCAGTGAGAAGCTGCATCTAAATAAAATACAAAAAAAAAAAGGGGGTGGGGGCTGGGGATACAGCTTAGTGGTTGAGTGCCCGTGGGTTCAATCCCCAGCATTTGTATATATAAAAAGATATACAAATGGTCAATTAGTATATGAAAAACCATTCAACACCACTAGCCATCAGGGAAATATAAAGCAAAACCACAACGAGATATCATCTCAGCTGAAATGTCTATAACTGGAAACACAGAAACAGACAGACAAATGCTGGTGAGGATGTGCAGAAAATGGAACTCTTAAACACTGTTGGTGGGAATGCAAATTAATCCAGCCACTGTGGGGAACAGTACAGGGACTCCTCACAAAACTAAAAATAGAACTACCATATAATACCACTAACCCACTCTGAGTATATATCCAAAGGAAATGAAGTCAGAATGTCAAAGAGACACCTGCACTCCCATGTTTATTGCTGGACTATTCACAACAGCCAAGGTGTGGAATTAACCAAGGGGTCTATTAGCAGATGAATGGATAAAGAAAATATTGTATATATACAAAATGGAATATTATTTATTTATAAAAAAGATGAAATCTTATCATTTACAGCAAAACAGATGGAACTGGAGGACACTGTGTCAAGTGAAATAAGCCAGACACAGAAAGATAAATATTATATATTCTTACTCATATGAAGAAGCTAAAAAAGTTGATCTTAGAAGAGAGTAGAACAGTGATTACTAGAGGCTAGTAAGGGGATAGGACAGCAGAGACAGAGGGGATTGGATAGGGATACCAAAATAGAGTTAGACTGGAGGAATGAATTGTAGTGTTCCACACCATAGCAGGATGTTTACAACTTACATATTTTACAAAGAACCGGAAGAGAGGAAGGAGTTTGAAGGCATCAAACACAGAGAAATGATAAGGAGATGTGTTATAGTTTGGGTGTGAGGTATCCCCCCAAAACTCCAATTAATGTAGGAATATTCAGAGGTAACAAGATTGGGATTATGATAGCTGTGACCTCACCAGCCCATCCTAGTCTGAGTGAACTGACAGAGTGTTAACTGTAGGTAGGTGGGGTGTGGCTGGAGGAGGTGGATCACTGGGGGCAGACCCAGGAAGGGTTGTTCTTCCTGAGACCCCTTCTCTCTGTCTCTCTTTCCTGACCCTGCCATGAACTCAGCAGATTTCCTCTGTTGGGCCCTTTCCTTGTTATGGGCTGCCTCACTTTGGGCCCAGAATAATGGAGTCAGTCATCTATGGACTGAGACCTCTGAAACCATGAGCCCCAAATAAACTTTTCCTCCTGTAAATTGTTATTATTGGGTATTTGGTCACAGTGATGCAAAAGTTAACTAAAAAAGGGAAGAAATCTAAATGTCCTGATTTGACCATTGCACCTTGTATAACTATACTGAATTAACACACTGTACCCCATAAATATTATTATTATGTGTCAATAAAAAAGAAAAATAAATAAATGATAGTTTGAGTAGGAATAGTCATTTTTTAGAAAAAATTCATGTGCCTACATATTTTAGTCTATTTGGGTCACTTACCAAAATGCCTTAGACTGGATAACTGATAACAGGAATTTATTGCTCATAGTTCCAGGTGGGGAAGTCCAAGATCAAGGGACCAAAAGACATGGTATCTGGCACTTTGTTGCTGCATCCTCACATAGAAGAAGGGGTAAAGAAGTTCCCTCAAGTCTCCATGTAAGGGCAGTGATCCCATTTGAGGACAGAGACCTCATGACCTAATCACTTCTTAAACTCCCCACCTTCTATTTCGATTGCATTGGGGATTAAGTTTTGACATATGAATTTTGGGAGGACATAAAATTTCAGACCTTAGCACCACAATAATTGGATAGTACTATATACTTAAAATACTGATTAGGATTGTTGAGATCAAATTTCAACAATTTAATAAATTGTAGTAACATGGGTCAGCATATTTAAACTTTATATTCACATTTAATTTTACCTTTTAAAATATTTTCTTACCTTCTTTTATTCTTTCCAGGTATGTCTGCATGTGTTTATTCACCATTTTAATGCTCTTAGTGACTTCATTCCACACCCACCACTTACTGTGAAATCCATCAATCACATACCAGTTCTGATGCTGTTCTTGATAATATTGCCTAATTGCACCAATATTTTTACGGTACTTTGCATTTTTGACAGCTATAATCTGAGCACTATTGTGCAATGGATAAGGCAAACTAATAGAGAAACAGAAAAGGAATGGAAAAAGTTGTTAAAAACATAACTTTTTTCCTCTGGGTGACTAAAATTTGTTTCTTTGTCATCGTTTTTAATCATGTACATTACTTTGGTTGATTTTTTTTTTCCAGGAACAATCTTTTGAAAATCTCCTTGGAAGGTACGTCCAACTCAAAGATTATCATAGGAATGATCGATCTGGTTTCCAGGAGATTCATTTGATATGCAGTTACAGGATATCCATCGATGACAACACTTAACAAAGAAAAACAGGAAAATAAAAATGGCATATTTCTTTTTCCTTGTACTTCCCTTCTGCCTTCCAGAACCAATCCATCTCTTTAGGACTGATCATAGACTTTTCCTTATGTAACTCAGTTATGTAACTTGAGGTATTTGACAATAATGTTTTAGACTAGAATGTTACCATACGAGAGAGAAAGGAGTGGTTTGTTATGGGATGTACTTGATAGGCAGAAATACCTACAGTTTACTCATTAACTGGATGGGGCAGAGAGGGGAAAGGAATGTATCAAAAATGAATTTGTAACTTTCTTAAGAAGCATAAGAAGTAATATGGTATAATTTACTAATGGGAATGGATGAGGTGATATCAGCATTTGCATTTGTTGGCTGGGGATATAGCTCAGTTGGTAGAGTGCTTGCCTTGTAAGCACAAGGCCCTGGGTTCGATCCCCAGCACTGCAAAAAAAAAAAAAAAGTTTGCATTTGTAAGTGCCTATGTTTAAAACAACAGAGCAACTTGGTGAAGCAATAGGTTCAGAATTTGAAAGGCATTCAAATGAGACAAAAATGAGAAATAAGGGCTGGGGATACAGCTCAGTTGGTAGAGAACTTGCCTCACAAGTACGTAAGGCCCTGGGTTCAATCCCCAGTACCACAAAAAAAAAAAAAAAAGAGAAAATAATTATTTCGGATACTTAGTCTCAAACTTAAAATCTGTGTATTTGAGAGTGATGGACTCTGATGACTCCCAGTGTAGACAGAGAAGGGTGTCAGTTTATCCCGTTGGTGCTTTATCTTCTTCATCTCTATACCTTAGATCTAAGTCAGCCCAAGAGCCACGAGGAGGACAGCATACACACGGTCACAGTTGAGAAGGCAGAGATAGGGGAGAGATCTGTAGGCGGACACTTAGCATTGCAGAACTAGGTTTTGGTAGAATTTGAGAGGTAACAGAACATTTTAAGCATGGTCCTCCAGTTGTGCTATTAGTGTAAGCATGAACAGTAGAAAGAGTGTAGACAGACCTAGATCCGAAAGCTGGTTTAAACTCTCTGGTTTCAGTTTTTGGTAAAACAGAGGAAATGATATTTAACCTTTTAAAGGAGTAGGCATGTAGGACCTGGCATATATTAGATGCTCAATAAATAGGTACAGATGTTCTGTGAGGAGAGAGACATTTTTGTTGTGGATATTCTGTGAGGAAGCTGTGATACAGAAGGGGAGATGCAGAGTTGGCAAGAGGAGCCTGATGATACCTGGATAGGTAGGAATCATTCCATCAGGATCCATCACGCATGCCTCCGAGCAGAAGGGGTGAAGAGAATTGTTAGTCCAACAGTCTTGAGATAATGGAATGATTTTCATTATCAAACTTGGAATAAGAAAGACTGTTTACAAATTATGGGAGCAGTGACCTTATAAGTTAGGCAGCTCTGTCATCTGTCAGGGTCTATCTGGCCTAAGTCACAGAATATGTTCCCCTAGGGCTTTCTAGAGAAGTCTCTAGGATCCAGTTGAAGTTTCATGGTAAACAGGATGTAAATGAACACAGTTGGGCTACTATGAGAGAAAAGGTATCAACATGCAATTGTTTTTTGTTTTATAGAGAGTATCTCGACTTCTTTGTCCTATGAATGGTTACTTGAGTGACCCTTGGGATTAGGGAAATCCAGGATGAATAAGCAGTATTGTCCCAGAATTAAGGTGAAATAAAACCTTTGGGACTCAATCAGTGCTGCCCTTACCAAAGTCCCTCCTAGGCAAAGCTGGACACTAGGAAGGAGGTAACTCAGTGTGGATATGTCCCTTCTTATCCCAAAGGGCCTGCTCTGGGAGAAAAATCTGACACTCCAGAATGTGCTCCCCCATAACTGAAATCAGCATGGTTCAAAGACTTGACCAGGATCATTGGCAAGGAAGAGCCAAGAGGCTCCTAACATACGACAACCCTGGATTCCAGGTCAGTGACCGAGGCTCACGGCCAGGGCCTTAGGCTTGACTGTGCTGGAGGAGCAGGGGCCAGCGGAGGAGAGTAAACAACACACACAGCTTAAGCGCACAGCTTCCTTGTCCAGGCATTAAGTGAGGCACACTGCTGCCTGGGTAGGGAGTGGGGACAGAGCTAAAAATAACTAAGCTTCGACAATTTGACATTTTGTTCGGAAATTAACCTCCATTTCAGCGAAATGGAGTTACCTTTGCTCTGGAGGTAGGATTTTATTTTGGATATCAAGGTTCTGCTGTCCTTGGGAAAACCCATCATCATTATGAACATTTATGCTATGACTTGTCATGTTAGGAAGTTTAAATGAGCAAACAAACTTTCCATCTGAACAACTGAACACAAAACTGTTCTTTACTATTCATGGCATCAAATGATCTTTGACTTTGTCTCTGGGATCAGCGCCATCTGAGAACTGGGAGGGCCATTCTTTCAGAATTCCATGTGGCAGTGAGAAGCACTTCTGGGGTGTGGCAGTCACGTGGGTCTCCTCTGGGGACTGTGTTAGTTATCCTGGAGGCCTTTGTACAACTTAGAGGTGGCTGCAGGGGTGAAGTGGCCTGCCTCCTAATCCCGCAAGTGAGCAATCAAGCTGTCTCACTTTGAAGGAAATTTAAAATACGTAACTATATAGTGCTCAAAGTTTAAGAAGGAGATTATACCCTTTACAAAAGCTTTAAACCATCAGATAAGTGCTTTTAAATTGCTAGTGAACAATTTCTTGATGGCCCTCCTCCCCTCTTGCTCTCTTACCCTGAGGTATTGCATACACTGTCCATCAGGGCAAGGTCTAAGGCTTGGACGGTCAGTTCATCAGGCGCTACCATTCCTTTATGGAGATGCCAATTTAACATCAGTCCCAGCTCTGTTTCTGCGTGATTGTTTAATATAGTACGCAAAGCATCTCCTGCTGACAAACGTTTTAAGCCATAATCACCTGCGAGTTTTTTGGCCACTGAAAAATATGAAATATTAAACTTACTTCACATATTTATCAGTTAACCTTAATTTTAAACTCTGGTTAATGACATCAACACCTAACTAATATTCATATTCCTCAAAGAAAATCTGAAAATTAAAATTGCCACGTTTTACTGAATTAACAATTGTCAAAGATAAGTTATTCAGGCTTGTGACTGACAGAGTTGATTAATGAGCCAACCATATGTCTTGGAGTGTTTTCCATAACCAAACCCATGCTTAAGTGTCTTCTTCTTCCAACTGCATGAAGTAGCAAAATTTTTGAGAGTACTGCGATAATCCGTATGTGTATTCTTTTTTTGTGGGGGAGTTACCCAGGATTGAACTGAGGGGCACTCACACATCCCCAAACCTATTTTGTTTTTTATTTAGAGACAGGGTCTCACTGAGTTGCTTAGAACCTTGCCATTACTGAGGCTGGCTTTGAACTTGTGATACTCCTGCCTCAGCCTCCTGAGATACTAGGATTACAGGCATGCACCATTGTACCTGACCCCTATGTGTATTCTTAATATTTGGGTCTATGTCCAAAATAACAATGTAATACTCTTGATTCACTGGATCCTACCGTTCTCCTATCTGCTCACTAATGGATTCTATGTTGCAATCAGGATAGCATACCTTATACAATTAAGTCTCAGTTAATCCTCTCAGAAATAATTTTTTAAAATTATAATGGTATACCTGACATTTTAATAGTGACATACAGTTTATGATTTTTTTTTATCTTCTGTGACCTTATTGGATATTTTCAACAATTCCATAAGTTATATGGAATGGATATTGAAATTTCAATGTCCATTCTACTCATCTGATGGAATAACTGAAAATATCAAACAGTACTACCCAAAAGGAAAGCCCCTGTGAGAGCCACAGAGCACTGAAACTCAGTTTTGCCACAAGTTATTCTAAAAATAATTAAGCTTTAAATATTTGACATTTTGTTCAGAAATTAACCTCCATTTCAGCAAAATGGAGGTTACCTTTGCTCTGGATGTGGGATTTTATTTTCGATGTCAAAGATCTGCTGTCCTTGGGAAAACCTATTATCTATGAATGTTAAGAATATGACCCTTGTCATGTTAAGAATTTTAAATAGGCAAATGAACTTTTCATTTGAAAAGCTGGAACATGTAACTATCCCTTACTATTCATGGTGACAAATTAATTTTTGACCTGTTTCTCCTCTTCGGTCAGTCACTGAAATCTTGTAGCTTTTTTCTTTGAAATATGTCCTATATCTGTACTTTCTAGTCTATTCTCATTGTGGCTACTGCCTGTATTTTTGCCATGTCATTTGGAAATAGTACAGCCTACCAATTTTTGAATTAATTGCCCTAAAACAAAACCAACCAACAAAAGTTACAGTTCAAAGTTATACAAAATTCAAATATAACAGGAATACAGTTTATCAAATGCCTTTTCGACAATGATTAAGATAATGAATTTGTATTTTTTAAACTACAGATTGATATAGTTTTTTGCTCAGTCATTTGATCCTGGCTGTTTTGAAGTCAGGTTATATTTTTGACTGCCTTCTTGCTGTAAGTTGAGTTTGGAATGTGTGCCAAAGGCCCACATGTTGAAGGCTTGGACCCTAGCCCATGACATTATTGTGGAGAGGTAGGGCCTCAGGGTGTTTTAGGTCTTGCAGAGCGAGTCTTTGAAGGGGATTGTGTGACCTAAGTCTCTCTCTTTCTCTTTTTTGTGATCCAACCATCAGGTGAGCAGTCTTGCTCTGTTAAACACTCCCTACCTTGCTGTGCTGCCTCGCTACAGGCTCAAAAACAATGGGGACCAACTGGTCATGGGCTGAAGCCTTCAAAACTGTGAGCCCCAATAAACCTTTCTTCTTTGTAAATTGATTATCTCAAGTATTTAGTTACAAAAATAGAAAGCTAACATACTTTTCTTTAATGATTGTTGATCTATTTAAGTTTTTTATCTCTTTCTGTGTCAATTTTGATGGCTTTTAGGAAAGGTGGCACTGTGTTCTAGGACATCCTTTCATGCTTGAGGAAAACAAAGACATATATACAAACTCACCTGTAGTTTTCCCAGATTTTGGAGGCCCCACAATTATAATCCTAACAGGCACAGTAAGCTTAGGTTTGGGTTGGCGGATATATTTGATTGGGTTCTTCATGAATTTATCTTTAGTTTCCTTACTAGATAAAAAATAAATATACTGACGATGGATTACAGGATAAGTTGGATTCTCTGAATTTTCAACTGGCTTGAATATTTCTCCTTCATATAGCTGCAAAACAATTGGAATTGTAAGTTAGTGTTAATTTATACAGTATTTCTTCCAAATACATTTAAAAAAACAATTTGTAAAATAAGACGTGGTGGTACATGTCTGTAATGCCAGCAACTCTCAAATTGGAGGCCACCCTTGACCATTTAACAAGACCCTACTGCATAATAAAAAATAAAAAGGCCTGAGGGATGTAGCTTAGTGGTAGAGCACCACTGGGTTCACTCCCTTGTACTACAGAAAACAAAAAAACAAAAAAAGAAGAAGACGACAAAAAGAAAAAATACTAAATAACTGTAAAAAGTACAAATTATTTTATATCAGTATACAATCAATGAAATGTTTCCTAACTGGCTTTCAGTTAATGAAAATTATCGTTCTACTGTCTTTATATTGTCTTTAGTATATACTGAATGTTTTTACCAAGGGGTGCGAGGTTGTTGCATTTCTTCACAGACTAATTTATCTGCACAAACAGATCATTCCTAAGTGGTGCTATGGATTTAATTGTCCCCTCTCCCCTATAATTCAAAGTGACCAAATTTGGAGATAAGGCATTTAAGGAGGCACTTAAGTTTAAGTGAAGTCATGGGGATAGAGCCCTAATCCGATTGAACTGATGCCCTTTTAGAAGAGGAAGGCACCAGGAACACACATAAAGGAAGCTCCATGTGTGGATACTGAGAAGCCAGCCATCAGCAAGCCAAGCAGAAAGACTTCAAGGAAACCATGCCTATCAACACCTTGATCTTGGACTTCCAGCTTCCAGAACTGTGAGAAAAAAATTTTTTTGTCATTTAAATTATCCAGCCTGTGGTGATTTGTCATGGTAGCCAGAGCAGATTAATACAAGTGGATTCCTAGGTTATTATCTTTTGGGGTATGCTGGCCTGGCAAATTCCACTGGGCTCTCTTCCACATTTTTTGTACAGTTGAAATCCCACGCACATAAACATTAACAAGGGTCATGAAAGGGAAAAATCTCTATGAAAGGCAGACTAATGTGTGAGAATGGAATGAAGTGAAAAGAGTTGTCCCACATCTTTATACTGGTGATGATGAGGATTGGGTAATTACTTGACGGTAGGTTTGAATATCTTTGTAAAAAGATATTCTGATGCTGTAAAGCATCAGATGGCCAAGTATCAGCTATCCCTGGACTTGACAGAGTAGGTGCAAACTAGTATGGTAATCTTAAGGTAAGGTAATTCTCCCTGAGCACTATCCCAGGACAATTGCCACAGGTCAACAGTATTGTCAGCATCATCATTCTCGAGTTAGAGTGAAGTTCATGACTGGGAGTAAATGCTAGGGATAAGAAGAAACTCAGGGGTGGGGAGTTTCACATTTGGTAATAAAAAAGCTGAAAGTTCAATGATTTAATTTCAAATTCCCAAGTGTTTTTATAGTGGGTTAAGAATATTACACGTTTTAAAAAAAAGACATAAAGACAGAATGTGACTTTCAGATGCATTTTCTAAAATTACCTTTACAGGGTCCCAATAACCAAATGAACTTATATACTTGTAGGTAAAGGTGAGCATTTTTTGGGCAAGCTGTGTCGATATTGGATAACATTTCTCAAAAATGCTCTCACGATTTTCCACCAATGGCTTCAATTTCGTATTCAGTATATATTGTACAATGTGGATTTTCCGAGCTCCATTAACATGAATCATTGGTACAAGAAACTTCTCAAATTCATCCTGATGAGAAAAATCATAAAAAGGCCAGTTGTCACAGGTCAATGGCACTGAGCATTGTGGTGGTGTTAGACCCTGCTGTTTACTCATTCTGGGAGAAAACATTTTTCAGCTTCCAAGTGGCTGTGTGTTGGCAGCTAAACTTAAATTGATCCTGTGAAGCTTCCTGTTGCACTTGATTTATGGACTTGTTTTCATAATTCTTAAGTGATACCAACACAAGGCAATACAGCCCTAAAATAAATACTTCTTTTGAAATTTTACAGAGAAATAAGACATAAGCCAAATTGATTGTGATTCATTCTCAAATGTTACTTTTTGCATTGCAAAACAATGAAGGAAAAGTCAGAACCTGTATCATTTGTAAATTATTCATGTCTGTTTCAAATTTTTCCCCCAGTTCACTTCTCAGGCGCTCGACTGCATCCATTTCCTGTTCTTCATCTTCCTCACTCATCTCTTCCTCATCTTTTGGAAACTCTTCTTCAAGGATGTTTTCAATTTCATCTTCTTCATCTTCAGGCTCTTCCTCACTAACTTCTTCATCTTCTTTAACACCACCCTGAGGAAGAAAACACTCTTACTATACATGTAAAATATGTGCCAAATGACACTGGGAAACCTTCTAGAATATTTTATAATAACTTGATATTAGTTGGTATTCTATGGCAACTTTCATCTGGTATCCAGAAATTTAATACCTTTAAGACTCTGACACCATAGAGATCCCATAAGCAAATAAAGACAAGATATTCAATATTATTTATGCCCATGGTTGTCAGAATGTTACATGTTTTTGATGATCTTTGGGAACAATATTTAATGCAGTTCAGAGTATAAAAAAATGTACTAACTGGAACAAGATCAGTTCCCTATCTGAAAACAGGAACAGTGAAAGTAACTACCTTACAGGGTTTTAGGAAGCATTAAATGAGTTAATACGCAGAAGGTCCTTAGAAAAGTGCATGGTGACTGGTAAGTATGTAAACGATAGCCATTATTGTGCTATTATAGTCATTTGGTATAAAGTACTGTCCTAATAATGTCACTATCCTTTTAGGAGACTATATCCCATTTGAGAAACACAATTAATGAAAGATTATTAAAGACCAGGGCAGGATTTGGGTATTAAGTCGTGTGTTTAGACTTTAGGAGTTATGGTTCCCTTAGCACAAAACCGAACCTCATATGTATCCTCCTGTGTTGCCTCCGCCTCCAAGAATACTCCCCAAGGACTCCTTGTCTCAGTTGAGGCATGGCCTTCCACGCAGAAACTGGGAAGTTATTTTTATCTTGGGAGGTATCGTGACACCTCGCTTTCCACCTCTGCCTACCCTGGGTTACCAAGGACTCTACCCCTGAGTGATGTTGAACACTCTCTGTCTTCCAGTCCACCTCCACTGTTTGCCTTCTCCTCGTCTCTGCCTGCAATCTTCTAATTAGTCTGCTGTTTCCTAATCTTTCTAGATGATTGGGACTTCGTTCCTTTAAAAGGTGCCTAGAGCTGTGATTTAGATTGTGTTGCACAGAAGAGGTTGAGAGCATAAGGACCATTGCTGCTGGGTCCAGGCTTCCCTCTTTACAAAAGGCAGCCAGACACAGTGGTGCACACCTGTAATCCCAGCAGCTCAGGAGGCTGAGGCAGGAGGGTCCCAAGTTCATAGCCAGACTCAGCAATTTAGTGAGGCCCTAAGCAACATAGCGAAAACCTGTCTCAAAAGAGTTGAAGATGTGACTCAGTGGTTAAGGGCCCCTGGGTTCAATCCCTGATACCCCACACCCCCAAAAAGGAGCATGGCTATAGGACATGCTCAGTTTGAGGGTTTTGAAACCATTTGGTTGGTTGTTACCTTTCCCTTATATTTTGACAATTCTCGAATCCTGAGATTTGATTTTCTAAAGATCATCAGAAGTAGGTAGGGAGTGTTCTCCCTGTAAGCTGGGAACATCTCAGTTCCCGATGATTTTGTGCTCTTCTAATGTGTGTGTGTGTGTGTGTGTTTCTAACTAAAAAGCTAGACAATTTTAAAAATAAATTCACTTTTCTTATAAAGAAATCAAATTATGTAGAAGTCTCTCTTCATATTCCCATCTCTATTTCTACCCCTTACTTGGAAATAACTTGGATTAACAATTTAGTTAGAATCGTTTTGAATGTTTTCCCATATATATCTAGTCATATTTTATTTCAAATGTAAATAGGATCATTTTATTTTCTACATGTTGCCTTAAAAAACTTAGCAATATATTTAAATTTTTCCATGTAAGAACATATATCTCTATTTTAACAACCACATAATATTTCATAATATCACAGTTTATTTAACAATTATTCTCTCCTAAAAATGTGGTTTTTTTCCCCCAATAGAAATGAGTTTAGAAGGTAAGTAAATAAACATTAAGGTAGCCACTTTTGACTCTTGTGATATTTGTTTCTTCTTCCCTGTTAGCAGTGATGACAAATTTAGCTAATTTACTCTTCCTTTTCTCTTCTGCTTTTATCTCCATTTTAGTCATATTTTTATTCTTAATTTTATAATGCATTGTCCATAACTTTAAATACCTTCCCCAAATCTCTATTTATTAGTTATCATTTTTAGATGTGTGTCTTGATTCCCCACAATTCAAGAGAATGTCTACTTTATCTTCTACTTCTCTGTCTTTGGTTTCCATTTTTTTTTTGTTTCTAAATTAGTATATTTACATTTTAAAAATTGAAAGCAAACCAATAGCATTATATTGATTCTGAAAATGAAGTCCAATAAACCAGACATGCTAATTTTAATTATGTATCCCTTATTCATTACTAAAACTGAAGATAGTGACCCAGGGAATGTAATTTCTTTTTAAGAAACATTCCATTCTAAGGAGAATGTTTCTAGTATCGAGGTCAAATATTACTCTTCTTATTCAAAATCATGCCACATTTTAACTTCTCCCATGTTTGGATAATATTTTTCTTATCTCTCTAGTCTCCCCCATGTTTCTAGGGCTTTTATTTGTTTTGTGAGTAGAAGAAGCATTATCTACCATATCAATTGGCTACTTTTTGCAGTTACAATACATGAAAGGCTAATTTTCAAAGATCTTAAATATCTGAAAGTCTTTCCATTTCATCCTCATGTTATAAATAGTTTAGTTAGGCATAAAATTCCAAGTTGTAAATTACTTCAACTTAGAATGTTAAAGGTATTCCTTGTTGTCTATCATTCAATACTGTTAGTGGGAAATCTGACATAAAGCTTATCCACATTCCTATGTGGACATCTTTTTTAAATTTTAGAAATAGTAAAGGTCTTGTCTTTATCATTGCCAATTGAAAATTTCATGAGGGTATGTCTAATATCTTTACATTTATTGTTTGTCATTCCATAAGCTCTTTGAATTTGAAGGTCCACTACTGTCTTCAATATTGGGAACTTCTCTTCTGATAGTTCTTAGAATATTTCCTCTTTTTATTTTCTGTTTCCACTCTTTTTAGAATGTGCATTGGATGTTGACCCACTTATATTGACCCTATCTATCTTCAGTTCTTTCTTTGATATTCTTTTATCTCGTGTTTTTTGTTCTATACTTGAGAAACTTCAATTTTTCATTTTAATCTATCATTCATGTTTGTGTTAAATTATGTATTTGAGTTTTCATGAATTTTTTTGGCTCTGATTTTTCACAGCATCCTGTTTTTGTTTTAAAAATGCAAGTTTTTTCTTGAGTTTTCTGAGGGAAATTAAAACTCTTCAAATGTTTAATATTTCTAGGATTATCTATTAATTCTATGACCTATTGTTTTATTTGTTTGTCTTAGTTTTCTTTCTTCTTGATAATTTTCCTCAAGAATATGGTGATATTGGTTGATTATTTTTATGAATAAAAGATTAAATTGATTAATTAAGAGCAACTGTAGCTTTCTGTATGTGAGCAAGTAAGGTTGTATTACATTTAAATTTAAGATGTGAGGATGACAAGAAGCAGGAAAGCCAGGTCCAGTTGATAAAAGGCACCAACCACTGTTATGTGGCATCTAATGTCTTCTAGACAGTTTATGTAATTCCTTTAGAAATTATTTACATTTTTTTCTTGCAGGGGCCAATGTCACTGTTACATGAGGGGCTGGCAGTGGTGATCTAAACAAGTTTTCTGCAATTTACCCTCTTAGAATTGTTGAGAACGGGGTGCCATCCGTGCAGCCCTCTTGTATAAACAAGCTATTTTGTGAACTGGGCCCCCAGGAAAAGGGCGTGCAAGCACCGAGGATCCAGCAGCCGCAGTGTTGCCTTCGAGGGCCAATACAGGTCAAATGGGATGAGCTGGGCCCCAGGTTTATCAAGGCTGTTCAGAGATGTCTATCTGAGGAATGTGCAGCTGTCTGGAGACCCCATCTATCAAGGACAGGGGAACCTAGCCCTGACCCCTCTCGCTCATAATTCACTCCTTCCCTCCTCCCTGCTCCCTCCAGGACCATTCACTTTTGGCGGGACCCAATAAGATTCAAATAAAGTGCAGGGACCAAACCAAAAGAGGACAAATATTTAGCTATCTGAATTTTAACCAATAATGTACAGGTCCTTGTGTATGAATGCTGAAAAAGCTCTTAAATAGAGCGCTTTCTCGCCACTCGGGGCCGCTTCTCCCCCGCAGCCATTGTATCGGTCTGAGGGGCTGGTTTCGGTTCAGGCTAGAGCTTGCTTTAATAAAACCTCGTTGTGTGATTTGCATTACTGTGTGTTCACTTTGACTCTCCCGGGATTAGTCGAACGGGACCCTAACAGAATTTCTAGGTAATCAAATTTATCAAATTATATGTAAATATTTAGTTTTGGTTTTACTTTTTGATATATATGTGTGTGTGTGTCTATATATTTATATATCTATATCTATCTATCTATCTATCTATCTATATATATATATATTCCCCCACCCCCCCACCCCCAGTGCTGGGGATTGAACTCAGGGTTCCACACATGCTAGGCAAGGGCTTTACCACTAAGCTACATCTCAGTCCTATATGCTATTTCTTTTATTTTTTATATTGCTTCGGTTAGTACCTTTAGTACAATGCTAACTTTTTGAAAAAGCTAACATCCCAAAAATCTTCACAGCAGATCATCTGAAAGACACAGTTTAATTTTTCCTCGGGAAAAAAGATTTCATTTTTCTAAAGGTAGCAATTCAATTTCCTGTGAAAGTCCTCTGCCTCCCCTCCACCCCCACCGCTTTCTAACATCCTAGTCATTATGTTCACAGATGTATATTCTACACATCTTGGTCTCAGAGAGCTGCCTCTATTATGAATAAATAAATTCATTTAACCTCTAATAGATAACCATAAACTGGAAACAAAACGGACTCTCTCCTCCCTCCCTCCTTTCTTCGCTCACTGTAATTCATTCAAATGTTCTAGACCGTGATCAAAAGCAGATTTGGGAGAGTAGTCAGAACAGGACAGAAGCAAATGGCTGAGGGTAAGCTTTCTGATTTTGTACATTTTCCCACAGGACAGTCTCAGAATTGTGGTGGTTTAGATCACTAAAATTCTGACAGAAATCTCATTATCTGACGAAGCAACCAGGAGAAGCAGCTACAACCAGGCCCACTGCAGAGTGAGGGTAAATCCCAGAAATGAGAGAGCCAGAGAAGGGGATGCCAAATTCAGTGTGTAAACCGTGTTCAAACCTCAGGCTGAGCTGTGACCCACGCACATACG
The DNA here is from genome assembly GCF_902686445.1 of Sciurus carolinensis. NCBI lineage: Eukaryota > Metazoa > Chordata > Mammalia > Rodentia > Sciuridae > Sciurus > Sciurus carolinensis. Next base: position 53,983,332 of record NC_062219.1, on the reverse strand, counting down.
CGCAGTTCGTGAACAGTATAAACTGAGCCCTCGCCCATTGCACAGTAGTTTCATGTTTAATCTTACCATATTGTTTCCCTGCTAAAGTATTCAGTTCTCTTTGGAGGCATATAACCAAATCCAGAATCCCCACATATGATATTTACAATTGTATAATATAATCTAAAATTACTCAAAATGTTAGGTCGGATTTGAGCAGATGCATGGGAGGGAGCAGGACAACTAGCAACCCACTGCAACCCCGGGGCGGCAGGGGGCATCCGGCAGCCAGCGCGCCAAAGAACAATCAATCGCCAACAGATAAACCTTAGTGGTTTCATGCAACCGCCCGCCCGTCAATCAACGGAGTCCCCAACCAACCCCAGGGGTACACTCAACCCTCAAGACTTCCCCCACCTATTCCGGCCTAAAACCATTGTGGGCAGCCGGGGCCACGTGCGATTTTCTCTGGCTGTCCACCCTGACCTGTACCCGGAGGACTGGGAATCTCGCCCAAGAGCCACAATCCAATAAAGCTTGCTTCCGCCGCGCCTCATTCCCCACTTCTGTTTGGCCACCCGCCCTCGAGCTTACACAAAATAGGAAGGATCACAAAAGTGTGACTCATTCTCATGAATAAAGATAATAAGCAACTATCCATTCCAGGTGTTAGAATTGCCAAAGAAGAACTTTAATGCGGTTATTATCATTATAATCAATGAGGAAAAGGAAGATACTCTTGTAATCAATTAAAAGATTGGAACTCTCAGAAGAGAAATAAGAACTATAAAAATAAGCCAAGTGAAAATTAAAAAAATTTTTTTTTGGTTGTAGATGGACATAATACCTTTATTTTATTTATTTTCATGTGGTCTGAGGATCAAACCCAGAGCCTCACACATGCTTGGCAACCGTTCTACCCCAGTCCCTAAGTAGAAGTTTTATAACCAAAAATATAAAACATTTGGAATTAAAAATAATTATTGAGTGGGCTGACCCAATTATTGGATAGAATAGAGAGGACAGAGGAATAATAGGTGGATTTGAACATAGATCAATAGAAATTGTCCAACTTAAAAGAGAGAAAAGAAATATTCAAAATGGTCAGAGTCCCAGGGACATGTAGAACAATAGTGTAGGTCTAACCAATTTTATAACAGAACTTTCAGGAGAAGACAGTCAACAAATGAGGCAGAAAAAAAAAAAATCCGAAGAAATAATGTCCAAATTTTCTCCAAATGTAGTGAGAGATATAAATTCACAGATAAAAGTTTAGTAAACCCCAAACTAAGTAAATTAAAAAAACCTATATGTAGGCATATCATAATCAAACTGTTAAAAATCAAAAATACAGAGAAAATCTTGAAAGTGGCCAGAGAAAAACAACACAGGGAACAATAATTCAGACGGTCACATTCTTCTCATCCTTCTGATTTCCATAATACAAGAGGAATGAACAAAGAACATCAGAACATCAGAAATGGAAAATAACTGGGTAAATGTAAAAGTGAATTTATTTTTCTTAATTAAAATAACATGACTATTTAAAACAAAAACTGTAAATTTTCTTGTCTGGTTTAATGAATATAGTTGTAAAACACATGCCAACTGAGACATGAGAGATGTTGGCAGGTTGGGAGTGCCCAATGAACTACACAGTAACCAGGTTTCCACGATATTACGTGGAATAATACTGACACAAGACAACTGTGGGAAACTAGGGATATGTATGCAAGGCTAGGGCAACCACAAAAAATAAAGCACAGAGGTAGAACTAAGAAGTAAGTAGATAATTAAAATGTTTTCCTAAAATGTATTTGAATAATCCAAAGAAAGCTGGAAAGAACAAAACGGGAAAGAGAAAACAGAGGGGCGCTGGGCGCAATGGCACAGGCCTGTCATCCCAGCTACTCAGGAGGCTGAGGTAGGAGGATCAAGTTCAGGGACAGCCTGGGCAACTTAGCAAGGTTCTGCCTCACAATAAAATAAAAAAAGGGCTGGGGATGTAGCTCTGTGCTAGAGCACCTGCCTAGCATACATGAGGTCCTGGGCTCAGTCCCCAGTACCAAAACCAAAAACAAAGAAAACAGAGGAGCTAAACTGAAAACAAGAGTCACCGTCTCAGAGAAACACAGGACTGGATTGGAGATAAAGTGTGTGACCACTTCCTGTCAGTATGGAAGGTAGGGGGAAGGCTGTTTCTGGGCAGGCAGTGGTGCAGGCGAGTGATGGCGACTAAGCCAGAATGCTTGTTGTTAGAAAGGAGAGGGGAGAGGAAGACACGAAGACACAGAATAAAAGAACTGAGTCCTGGGGCTTCCCTGGTACAGGGGCACATTATTTGGATCACCATATTCCCTTATGACACTGTCGAGAGAATGAGGTTGCCTCTAATTCTGGATTTTGAGGTACTATTCTGAACCACATGGTTTCCAATGTCTTGAATCACAATCTCCAGCCTATATATCCCTGCAAGCCTTTTTTGTTGATTCATTCTAAAATGTCCTCTGAACTTCAGCCTTTGGGCCTAAACACTGCCTCCTCCCTAGAAGGTGTCAGGGATGGTCTGGGCCTGGTACTTGGTCCTGGGTGTTGTTTCAAGCTCTTCTGTACCCTGACTTTGGCTTTCCCTCAGTACTACAGTATGCATCTCTGTTAACTGCAAAACCAGGGGGAGTCTCATGGTTTTGCTTACTTGCTCCCTGGTCCTTATTCTTCCTGGTTTTCTCCTTCTGGTGGCTACTCAACGCCTGATAGAAGGGACCCAGGCACCAGAGCCAGTGGACAAGAAGAGAGCAGAGACTGGAGAGAGGAATAGAGAAGAAAGGTTAGGGGTTGGTTTATGGAACATTCTTTAGTTACATTCTGAGACTGAAGGTCCACGAGATGGCGATATTTTCCTACAAAATTAATGCCTGCAGTCACTTTGGGATGTGGAAGTGGTTTCTACCATTAAAAATGTTCTATGTACGGCTAAAAAAGTCAGATGTAAAGGTTTAGGGCAAGAGGACAAACCTGGGAAGGGCTTTGTCTGTATGTGATCCCCCAGTTAGATTTAAAAAGGTGACTCATGGAGCTGTATATTCTGCAGTTCAAACAGGAGAGAAAGGCTAAAACACCTCTCCCCTCCCTGCCTCGGTTCAGGACAGCAAGCTCCAGAGTATATCTGGACTCAGGATGGGTTCCAATTAAAACATCATACTATTCTAATGTTAATAAATGGAAAAATCACAAGTTAAGAACGTGTCAAATTTATCCTGAAAACTAATTCTTAAGAAAAAAGATTTAACTAAAGAGTAGCAAAGAAGGGAAATTAAAGTATTATTAATCAGGGCAGCTGAAAATTATTAACTTTTCCCATTTTACAATGAAAGTCCTAGGCTTAAAGAGGTTAAGTAACTTGCTTAGTGTTATACTACTGCAACAAAAAACAACAAATTGAAAGCCTACATGTTGCTACTGTAGAGCCAGCAGGGAACAGTCAGTAGGTCCAGTTTAGGTCTGCTCGGCTCTGAAGTCTAGTCTCTTCCAATAATTCGTTGCTGAGACATTTCAAGTGATTCTTCAAGGGACTGCTGGGATTCCCCAGAGCCTCATGTAGTTAACCCTTCTTGATTCCAGGTTAGGATGTCTGTCTTCTTTACTGGAAAGGTTAACGTGACACCTCAGACTGGGCAGGCTTTCAGAATATGTTTCATGAGGGTATGGGCACTGGAAGGAGGCCAGAGATTTCTGTAAATTTTGTTCATGGCTTTCTTGTCATAGTCTGAAGCAGCATCAGGCACAAAACTCAATTAACGTTTGCTAATGGAAGGAAGGAAGGCAGGCAGGCGGGCAGGCCAAGGCAAATAATGAAAAAGGGGCTTCTGGTTCTTAGACTGTGCCTTCTCTCCTGCAGTCTAATGGCCTGGTGTGTACTCTTGGTTGTGAGCACTTTGTTTTGGCCGAACAGCTGTTGTGTGGGCTCCTCTTCTGCAGTGTGTCGTGCCCACAGTTACAGTGCCTGGCATCTTGAAATCCAGCATATCCACACCAGGGCCACGCGCGGCTGCCCTTCTAGCAAGTCACACTTTCTGTTATCCCTCTTTTCTCCTTCCCCTGTTTTGCTGCAAATTTTTATGTAGATGGAAATCAGATTATAGGAGGGTCAGTCTTGAAAAGATGTTACAAGAGTGTCTCAAACCAGAAGGAAAAGGAAGGCCGGTGCTGTCTTATCATTTGCCTTGGTCACAGGGGTGACTTGGAACTGATTGTGTAAATATGAGCCTCCGTTCTTTCATAAGACAGCCTGTCTAGTTTCAGCTGCTCTTGACTTCTGTATCCTTGAGTTGCTCGATTCTGGCATTCTGGACACTAAGTCAACTTGGGAATATCTGCTTTCTAAATAAAACAAATTCATGACCTTTGAGCTTTAACCTTTAAAAAAAAAAATCAGTAGATGGAGTAAAAAAGACGTGCTAAGCATCCTGCTCAGGTGTCTGCCTTTAGGGGTTCACAGGCTTACCCTCATTCCATTCTGTGTCCTAAGATAATCAACATTTTGGAAGCAGCTCAACTTTACAGGCTCTGTACATCCTCATTCCCAAACCCCAGCCAGTTTCCCTGTGGCGTTGGTTGGAAGTGTGAAATGCGAAGATGAAAATCCACAAGAAGCATAGTTCAAAGCACTAGTACATCTAGAATCAGGTTATTGACCCATTTTTAGAGATTTGCTTTTTAAGAAGTATTCATTTTTTTCTGATTACAAATATAATAAAAGGTCCATTGTAAATAGTTGTGGTATATAAAAAAAAAGAAATAGAAACAACAAATAGAAAATAATGTAATGTGTAATTTTACTAATCCTATCTAAACTCTGTATATCTCCTTTAAGACTTTTTCATTGCATCTTTTTATTGAACACTGTTGAGATAATGGGTGATGGGTGTCCTGCTTTTTTCTTTTTTTAAAGTCAATTTAATTTACTTACCTCTGCTCTCTTTCTTTTTTCTTTCTCTGCGATAAGTTCAGCCCTTCTTTTGGCAATCATATCATCCTATTAAAGAAATATTTAAAACTTTAAATAGATAAATGATAATACCTGTAAGTATTAATGTTTTTTCCCCCAAGGTTGGGATAATATTTAGGCGGAAGGATGGGAATTTTCTAGGAAAGCATGTAATGCTAATAATTGTATCATTTTTGTTCTTCTGGGCCCTGGGTTGGCCATTCCTCCAGAAGAAGATAGCACTCTGGGTTAGTCACTCTTTCCTCAAATTTAAGAACTCCTTTCCAAAATTTATTATGCATGTATTTATTTATTAAAATCTTTTTTATTTTTACAGACTACATTTTGATTTGTTGTACACAAATAGGGTACAACTTTTCATTTCTATGGTTGTACATAATGTAGGTTTACACCATTCATGTAATCATAAATATACATAGGGTAATACTGTCTCATTCTACTATCTTTCCATTCCCCACACCCTCCCACCCCATTTTCCTGTATACCATCCAAAATTCTTCATTCTTCTCTCCATCACCCCCCTGCCGCTGCTAACCCCCCTTGTTATATATCGTCATGCACTTATCAGAGATAACATTCAAACTTTGGTTTTTTGGGGCTTGGCCTATTTCACTTAGCATGATATTTTCCAACTTCATCTATTTACCAGCAAATGCCATAATTTTATTATCCTTTATGGCCAAGTAATATTCCATTGTATATTATGCATTTTTTTTTTTTTTTGATGACAGTAAATTTTGTACATGGCAAAATAGAGATATACTTGTAGGTAATTTGTGGAAATGTTTGGTAATTGTTTGTCCTCAATATCATGTCCTAAAAAATACTTAAAAATACAGTTGTACATGAGGAAAGTATTTGTATTCTGGAGATGACCACAGGGGTTTTTTCTAGGGCCCTCTAAATCTAATGCAATGGCTTCTCTCATATGTCCCCAAGGTTTGCATGAAAACTACTTAGTTCCCTTCTGGTTCAGGGGCTACTTGACTTAGGACTCTTTAAACTGGAGTCCCTTTAAATACTTAATACTTATTCATGTCCTGAATTTACTTTTCCTCTGCTCCCTTCACTCAAATAAGTAATCAGTGAAGTTTAACTAATCATTATATGTCTGTCAGTCACCAGCACTGTCTTAAGCCCTATATTATATACTTTCATTTTTCTGCTCTAAATATATCAACACATTATTATCCCATTCTAAGGTGCGTTAACAGAAATCCAGGGGGTTTAACTCATATAACATCACCAAGCATGTGTGAGGTTGTTTAAGAAACTTTCAGATAAGGAATGGAGAAACATAAGGTGTGGTAGCTGCTGAAGAGAAGGGTCTAGCACTTGTTCCAGCCAAGAAAACCCGGATGAGTGTTTAGAACAAGAGTGGAAGTTCAGGCCTTGACAAGGTGACTTGGTCAAAATACAGTTTTAGGAAAAGTAGCCTGGAAGTAGCTGGAAGGATGGCCTCAGGGGTGCAGAAATGAAGTCAGAAAGGATGGATGATTCAGAGGTCATGGTAGGAGTGCTGGAGTGACCAGGAAGGATCTGAACCAGGGTAGAGGGAGGGGACACAAAAAGGAAGGAACAAATGCAGGCGGTTATGAACTAGCTCCTGAAATCTTTCCTGCTCCAAGTCCCTAAAGTTCTCAGAGCATGTGACATCTAGGTTGCTGCTGAATCTGGAAGAGGGAAACCTTGGAATGCCACTACTTTCTTTTGCCTTGGAGAGAAGCATTAGTGATCATCAAAAATGCCTTGAATAATTCTAAATTATTATAATAAGGAATCAATATTTAATGAAAATGTTTTCATGTTTACTGTGGTAATTAAAACCAGAAAACTACATCTTTGTGAGGACCACTTTATAATTTACATCGATGCCCAATATTTTATAAGATAGTTATAATTTGTAAGACTTATACCCACGCATTTGTACTGACTACATACTCTGATTTTTGTCTTCATGTCTTTGATGAGCTTTTTCCTTTCCAATTTCTTCTTCTGTTTCTGCTTCCACTTTTCAACTTTGGAGGGAAGGAGGCGATCAAAAATATCTTGATCATCAACTTGTATAAAAACAGCAGCATCTGGGAAAAATCCACGCTCCCCCAGAAACAGGGCCTCTTCAGGATACCGTGGGAAACCATCCAGTATAAAACCTGTGGAACTAGGTGGAGATCTTCATACTTAACTTTATTGGCTTAGAATATTATATTATAGATTTTTACATATATCTATTATAAATTGTTAATTTCTATATATTATGAATTTTAAAATATATTGATAAATCTCAACTTTATATCAGGTACATAATAAATAGCTTAACAAATTTACTATATTGTCCTATTTCTTTTCATATTTTTACTTGTATACATGGTACTTATTCAAAATATATAAAATTGTATTAGAACAATATTTTCTGCTTATATTTATGATACAAAACTATATTCAATCAGTTTGCCTGATAATTACTGTTAATTAGAAACTTACTAAAAGTTGTAAGAAAATCATAGGAAAAGATAAGTTCTCTTCCTGGGAGGAGCATCTAGCCTAATAAACATGCCACCTTTATAGAAGGAACATACTTGGCTGTACCATTAGTGGAAACCCTCAACATTGATAGTACTTCTTCTTCTGATGAGACAATTCAGACCTTTCTTCCAGAATGTCCTTGTTGCTAGTGATTGTTATTGCTGTATGTATCCTGGCTTTTATGTGTAAGATGAACCCTATTCATATAGGGTTGTCAAATTTGCCCATGTATGATGAAACTTTAAGGATCATGAAAATTACTGGAATGTGAATGTACTTTCTTTTTTTTTTATTGTAAACAAATGGGATACATGTTGTTTCTCTGTACATGGAGTAAATGCGTACCATTTGTGTAATCATTAATTTACATAGGGTAATGTTGTTTGATTCATTCTGTTATTTTTTCTCTTCCCCCCACCCCTCCCACCCCTCTTTTCCCTCTATACAGTCCCTCCTTTCTCCATTCTTGTCCCCCCTCCCTAACCCTAACTCTAACCCTAACACTAACCCCTCCCACCCCCGATTATGTGTCATCATCCACTTATCAGCAAGTGAATGTACTTTCTTTAGGGAGTAATTATAAAACAATCAGGCTTTGAGAAATTGACTCTTTTTAGTTGAGAAAGTCAATATTGGTCCCCTGTGAAGTGAGAAATTATCTTGCTTATCTAAAATTTGGTTTAAGTATTTAAATTTAAATACATGTATTCTTAATATAACAGAACTTTTAGGAATGACTGACAGTTTCAGCCTTCAAAGATGGTAATCCTTGGGGCTGGGGTTGTGGCTCAGTGGTAGAGCACTTGCCTTACCAGGTTGAGGCACTGGGTTTGATCCTCAGCACTACATGAAAATAAATAAATAAAATAAAGGTATTGTGTCCATCTACAACTAAAAAAAGTTTAAAAAGATGTTAATTCTACTTCAATTGATGAATGGATAAAGAAACTGTGGTATATATACACAATGGAATATTACTCAGCCATAAAGAATGATAAAATTATGGCATTTGCAGGCAAATGGATGAAATTGGAGAATATCATGCTAAGTGAGATAAGCCAATCTCAAAAAACCAAAGGACGAATGATATCGCTGATAAGTGAATGATGACACATAATGGGGGTTGGGAGGGGTTAGTGTTAGGGTTAGAGTTAGGGTTAGGGAGGGGGGCAAGAATGGAGGAAGGAAGGACTGTATAGAGGGAAAAGAGGGTTGGGAAGGGTGGGAGGGAAGGGAAAAAATAACAGAATGAATCAAACAACATTACCCTATGTAAATTTATGATTACACAATGGTATGCCTTTATGCCATGTACAGAGAAACAACATGTATCCCATTTGTTTACAATAAAAAAAAGAAAAAAAAGATGTTAATTCTAAAATGTTAATTTCCTTTTCTTTTTTTTTAAGTATTTAAAAATTTTTTTTTTATTTTTACGGACTACATTTTGATTCATTGTACACAAATGGGGTACAACTTTTCATTTCTATGAGTGTACACAGTAATTTTCCTTTCTTATTAGGTAGACATCTTTGTATATATTGGCCATAATATATGTGTCTTTTTCTTCAGAGATGCCTCCAGTCTAGTCTCCTCTAGGAGAAACAATTTCATTCCTATGTGTTCCACTGTTACTTCCTTGTCAATGATTTTCAAGTCTTTACCTCTATATCCCAACTCCTTTCTGAGTTTTAATTCAGATTTTTCTAAGAACTGCTTAGTTTCTTTATCCAAATGCCCTTCAGGAATGACATAAGAATCATACATCAAAAATTCTTATTATTACCCTTCCAAACGACTTTCCCTCAGACTCACCAGTCCTCAGAGGCGTTTGGGTCTCTAACTCCTTCCTGCTCCTTCTATATAACTGCTAAGTCCTGGCACACCTCCTCTGCATTCATGCTGCCATTTCTTCTATTACTACTTAGTTCAGTCCTTAGTGTAGCTCTCCAGGACTAATGCAATACTCTTTTTACAATGTGTTTTTTTTTTTTTTTCCCCTGACTACAAAAGCAACAAATTTTACTGTGGACAAGTTGGAAAATAGAGAAAAGCATGAAAAAAGACAAAATTATCCATAATCCTGTATCCCAGAGGTTACTGCCATTTTCTTTCTTTCCAGTTGGTTCTTCATGAGTCCATCTCTCTATTAGATTATATGTAGTTTTGCTTTCTTCTTCTTCCTCTCCTCCTTCTCCTTCCTCCTCTTCTTCCTCTTCCTCCTTTGCCTCCTCCTCCTTTTTTGGTACCAGCGATTGAACCCAGAGGTGCTTAACCACTAAGCCACATCGCCACACCTTTTCCCATGATTTATTTTGAGACAGGGTCTCAATAAGTTGCACGGGGCCTCCCTAAGTTGCTGAGGATGTTCTCAAACTTGCCATCCTTTTGTCTCAGCCTTCTGAGCCACTGGGATTACAGGTGTGAGCCACCATGCCCAACTGCATCTTCTTTTTAAACTTAACATCACATGCTATTACAAATTATTCATTATAATATGTTTTAATGGTTGCATGATACTCATCTATTTTATTTAAGCTTTTATACTTTTATTTTTCACTTTAAAAATTCAATTTCTGTCTCTGTCTATTTATACCTCTATAAACTGAGATAAATATGTTAATGTATTGTATGAGATCAGGAACTAAATTAATGAAAAGTAACTCATTATTATGAACCTGCAGGTAACCTGCTTGTTTCCTATAACTATTTATTTATTTATTTATTTATTTTTGCAGTGCTGGGAATCGAACCCAGGGCCTTTGTACTTGCAAGAGAAGCACTCTACCAACTGAGCTATATTCCCCAGCCCTCCTATAACTATTGATCTAATTTAAGGAACAAGAAATGTGAAAAAAAAATCGATGACTAACAATCCCACTCACTCCTTTCTTTCAGGGACTAGGTGAAAGAGTGTTTAGAGACCTAAGAGAAACAATGGAGCTAACCAGTTATCTAATTTCTCTATTAATCAATTTTCTTATTTCCAAAATGAGATAATAAAAGTTTCTATACCATAGAATTACTGTAAGGATTAAGTATATTAACTTGAAGAAAATATAATCAAACAGTCCCTGGGTACTTAGTAAATTGCAAATACACGTATGCTATCATCAGTATTGTGAATATCATTTCATTCTCTTCTGGTGGATATTAAGGCAAGAGTTTCTGGTTTGGAAATTCAGGTGAAGTTTTGAAGTCTGAGGACCTTGAAATTGGCCCTGCCTGGCACTGGTAAAGGGATAATGCTCTGGACAGGGAAGAGGTCTTAACTAAATTGTTAAAAGGCTACCGGGAAAGAGTCCAGCACAGTACATGGGCTTAGAAGGTTCACAACTACAACTGGGCACTAGAATCCCGTGGGCAGCACTGGAGACACCAAGGCCCAGGCCCCATTCTCATTCCCTGACGCTCTGATTAGATTGTTTTAGGGTAGGAGATCCTGGCATCAATATTTTTCAAAACTCCACTGATGCTTTTAATGTGTAGCCCAAGTGAGAATTTACATGAATATAACAGAGAAAAATTCTTAGATTTCTGTTGTACTGCAGTTCACCTTTAGGAATGAAGGAAATAAAAATCAATAAATGCATAATTCTACATATATTAAGATACCGGATTGGTTCTTTAAACCACCATTCAGAAAGAATGACTTCGAGAATTTCAGGAGGCAACGGCTCACTTTCCACTAGACTTGTCTTGATTGCTTCTTCTTCTTCTGTAAGTTGTACTTCTGGAGGCTACAGACAAAAATCGGAAAATAAAACGAGTTTTTTAACTATACATTAATGAATACTATTGTATTACATATTTGATTAGGATTAGACTTAATGTTTCTCTGGTGTCTTTTATTATTCTTTTGCTTATAAACATTGAAAATTTTGAGCTCTTTTCTTTTTAAAGTTTATTTATTTATTTATTATGTGTTCTAATTAGGCATACATGACAATAGAATGCACTATCATACATAAATGGAGTATAACTTCTCATTCTTCTGGTTGCACATGATGTAGAATCACACTGGTTGTGTAAATATATATGCACATAGGGTAATAATGTTCCATTCAATCTACTATTCTTCCTACTCCCAAAACCCCCTTCCCCTCCCTTTACTCCCTTCTGTCTAATTCAAAGTACTTCTATTCTTCCCTAGCCCCCCTATTATGAATTAGCATCCACACATCAGAGAAAACATTTGGCCTTTGGTTCTTTGGGATTGGTTTATTTCTCTTAGCACAATATTCTCCAGTTCCATTCATTTACCTGGAAATGCCGTTATTTCATTCTTCTTTAAGGTTGAGTAATATTCCTTTATATATATCACATTTTCATCTGTTGAAGGGCATCTAGGTTGGTTCCATAGTTTTGCTACTGTGAATTAAGCTGCTATAAATATTGACGTGGCTGCATCACTGTAGTATGCTGATTTTAAGTCCTGTGAGTATAAATCAAGGAGTAGGATCATTGGGTCAAATGGTGGTTCCATTCTAAGTTTTCTGATGAGTCTTCATACTGCTTTCCAGAGTGGCTGCACCAATTTGCAGTCCTACCAGCGACATATGAGTATACCTTTTCCTGCACATCCTTACCAACATTTATTGTTGCTTATATTCTTGATAATTGCCATTCTGACTAGAGTGAGATGAAATCTTAGAGTAGTTTTGATTTGCATTTCTCTAATTGCTAGAGATGATGAACATTTTTTCATATATTTGTTGATCGATTGTATTTCTTCTGTGAAGTATCTGTTCAGTTCCTTAGCCCACTTATTGATTAGGTATTTGTGTTTTTGGCATTGAGTTTTCTGAGTTCTCTACGTATCCTGGAGATTAATGCTCTACCTGAGGTGCAGGTGGTAAAGATTTTCTTCCATTCTATAGGCTCTCTCTTCATGTTATTGATTGTCTCTTTGCTGAGAAGATGCTTTTGAGTTTAAATCCATCCCATTTATTGATTCTTGGTTTTATTTCTTGCACTTTAGGAGTCCTGTTAAGGAAGTCAGTTCCTAAGCCAACATGGTGGAGATTTGGGCCTACTTTTGCTTCTATTAGGTGCAGGGTCTCTATTCTAGGGACTGAGTCCTTGTCCACTTTGGGTTGTGTTTTATGCAGGGTTAGAGATAGAGTTTTAATTTCATTTTGTTACATATGAATTTCTAGTTTTCCCTAGCACCATTTTTTGAATAGGCTATCTTTTCTACAATGTATATTTTTGGCACCTTTGCCTAATATGAGATAACTGTATTTATGTGGGTTTGTCTCCATGTCTTCTCTTCTGTACCATCGGTCTATGTATCTGTATTGGTGCCAATACCAGGACATTTTTGTTCCTATAGCTCTGTAGTATAAAGTGTGGTATTGTGATGCCTCCTGCTTCATTCTTCTTGCTAAGTATTGCCTTGGCAATTCTGAGAAATAAGAGTATTTTTCCAAATGAATTTTATGATTGCTTTATCTATTTCTATGAAGAATGTCATTGGAATTTTAATAGGAATTGCATTGAATCTGTGTAACACTTTTGGTAGTATGGCCATTTTGGTAATATTAATTCTGTCTATCCAACAGCATGGGAGATCTTTTCATCTTCTAAGTCTTCTTCAATTTCTTTCTTTAGTGTTCTGTAGTTTTCCTTGTAGAGGTCTTTTACTTCTTTTGTTAGATTGATTCCCAAGTTTATTTTTTTATTTTTTTATTTTTTTGAGGATATTGTGAATGGGGTGGTTTTCCCAATTTTTCTTCTCTTTCAGTTTGTTCATCACTGATATACAGGAACATATTTGATTTATGGGTGTTGATTTTATATCCTGCTACTTTGCTGAACTTGTTTATTAGTTTTAGAAGTTTTCTGGTGGAATTTTTTGAGTCTTCTAATATAGAATTATGTCATAGGCAAACAGTGCTAGTTTGAGTTCTTCTTTTTCAATTGGTATTCCTTTAATTTCTTTGGTCTGTCTAATTGCTCTGGTTAGAGTTTCAAGGATGATGTTGAATAGAAGTGGTGATAGAGGGTATCCTCATTTTGTTCCAATTTTTAGAGGCAATGATTTCAATTTTTCTCCATTTAGAATGATGTTGGTCTTGGGCTTACCATAGATAACTTTTATAATGTTGAGATATGTTCCTACTATCCTTATTTTTTCTAGTGTTTTAAACATGAAGTGGTGCTGTATTTTGTCAAATGCTTTTTCTGCATCTATGGAGATAAACATATGATTCTCATCTTTAAGTCTATTGGTTTGATGAATCACAATTATTGAATTCCATGTGTTGAACCATCCTTGCATCCCTGGGAAGAACCCTGCCTGATCATGGTGCACTATCTTTTTAATACATATTTGTATGTAATTTGCCAGAATTTTATTTTGAATTTTTGCATCTATGTTCATCAGGGATATTGGTCTGAAATTTTCTTTCCTTGATGTGTCTTTGTCTGGTTTTGGTATCAGGTGATACTAGCCTCATAGAATGAGTTTGGGCGGGTTCCCTCCTTTTCTATTTCCTTTTCTATTTCATGGAATAATTTGAGGAGTACTGGTATTAGTTCTTCTTTGAAGGTCTTGTAGAACTCAATTGAGAATTCCTCTATTCCTGGGCTTTTCTTGGTTGGCAGGTTTTTGATGTCATCTTCTATTTCCTTGCTTGAAATTGCTCTGTTTAAATTGTGTATTCACTTTGGGTAGGTCATATGTCTTTAGAAATTTGTCAATGTATTTGAGATTTTCTATTTTGTTGGAGTATAAATTTTCTGATTATTTCTGTATTTCAGTAGTGTCTGTCATGATATTCCCTTTTTCATCATGAATTTTAGTAATTTGAGTTTCTTTCTCTCTTTTTTTTTCATAAGCATGGCTAAGGGTCTATGAATTTTGTTGATTTTTTTCAAAGAACCAACTTTTTGTTTTGTCAATTTTTTCAATTGTTTCTTTTGTTTCAGTTTCATTGATTTCAGCTCTGATTTTAATTATTTCCTGTCTTCTACTATTTTTGATGTTGATCTGTTCTTTTTCTAGGGCTTCATGGTGTAATGTTAAATCATTTTTTTGTTGACTTTTTATTCTTTTAATGAATGAGCTCGATGCAATGAACTTTCCTTTTAGTACTGCTTTCATAGTGTCCCAGAGATTATGAAATGTTGTGTTGGTGTTCTCATTTACCTCTAAGAATTTTATCTCCTCCCTGATTTCTTTGGCTATCCATTCATCATTCAATAGTATATTATTTAGTCTCCAGGTATTAGAGTAGCTTTTTAAAATTTTATCCTTGATTTTTAATTTTATTCCATTATGATCTGATGGGATGCAGGTTATTACCTCTATTTTTTTGTATTTGCTAAGAGTTGCTTTGTGGCATAAAAATGGTTGTTCAATTATTGTCTAAAATATAAACAGTAAATTTGCAAAAGGGTTTACAATTTCAAATGGTGAACAAAGACAGAACAGAAGTGGTGTAGGATGTGATGTTTCTGAGGAAGAAGGAGAGAATAAAGAAGTAAAAAATTATAGGAAGAGTGAAAGAGGAATTAATAGAGGTTGGCTGTGAACAACAGAAAAGAGAGAATCAAGGGAAACAGATAAGTGAGAGGAAAAATATCTATAAAGTAAAAGTATATATAAAGTATATATAAAAATATAGGACTGGGGATATAGCTCAGTTGGTAGAATTTTTGCCTCACATGCACAAAGCCCTGGGTTCAATCCCCAGCACCACAAAAAAAATTACTTATATATGTATGTATGTATGTGTATATATATATATACATATATATATATGTATAATATATATATATAATACATATATGTATATATAAAGTAAAAATAAAAAAATTCACAACAAAACTGTAATATACTATTCAGACATCCCAGTCCTCAATAAACTGATGCATGAAAATACTTGGCTTCTAAAATGATAGAGATGTGAGAGAGGAAAAATGAAGGAAAAGAAAAAAAAGACCTCAATGTAAAATTGAATAATCGTGCTGTTGGTGTTCAAAAGTTTATCAGCTTCCCTTCTCAGCTGATAGGCAGGGTTATTTCGAGTTTGATAGTTGTTCCATCATCAGGATGGTGAAGACAAAATATATGAAGACAATTGCAAGTCCATGTTGGAAGATTGCACCCTGGGAATCTCCTTTGGGTTCCACTTGTGTGGTGTAGGGGTCTGCTCTTAGCCCCTTATCTTGCCTGCAGACCCCACAATTCCTGGTCTCTGATTTAGTCTCCAAATTTGATCTCTCCCACCCCTGCCCTTTCAAATACCAGGTCAGGCACTTGTTTCCCAGGTGGTCCTGAACACTGGGGCACGGGGACTTGTGCACCAATCCAGAGAACTGTTCTGTATTGGGCAGATCAAGACCAGGTGCTGAGATCTGCAGGCCAGCTGTCTAGCTGTGAGCCATGGGCTGGGTTGGGGGCTAGGGAGGGATTGGGAGACTGGGGATGGGGGAGCTGGAGGACTGTGTTGGATGCCAGATTGATGCTGGACCTGGCGGGTCCAGGGGATCCATGAATTCTGGACTGGGGAGGGAGTCAGGGACCAGGCTACTGCTGGGATCTGGTGAGTGCCTGCCAGAGTGGGCTCCAGAATGTGGTGGGTACTGGACCAGCTGGCTGTGTGAGCCAAGAGAAAGATGCTCTCACACCCTCTTCCAACCTCCCCACCCGCTGTAGCCAGCCCCGTCAGTCCCCCATGTGCTTCAGGAGTTGCGGAGCTGAGGAGAGCTCCCAGCTCTCTTCAGCCTCTCTAAGCTGTGTTCCCCTAGGTGAATCACTCCCAGTTTCTGATTTTCCACAGGATTGCTGGGTTCAGAGAGGCCCACACAGACTAGCTGCAAACTCGTAGATCTGGGTTTCAGTTTCTGTAGGCTTTGCCATGCTGCAGTCCCAAGATATCTCCTGGATGGAGGATGATTGATAAACTCCAGTAGAGAGGTTTTTGTTTTGCAAATTTAATTAATGGGACAAGCAGTCTGTGGTTCAGCTAGGGTGGACTGCCCTCCAGTCTCAGGATTTTTCATTCTAAGCCTCTGGGAGATGTGGTATTCCCACTGTTTAAGTTCTGGGTAGCAGAGCTAAGAGAAATGTTGCCTCACACTATTCTGCAATGTTCCTTTCTCTGCTCTTGAGCTCTTTTCTTTATGCTAATATTTGACATAATTTTAAGTAGTAAATACCATCTACTATAGCTAAGAGGAGTTACTAGTCATAACTGGATTAATTTCCATATGACTTCAGATTATAATTCATCACTTGTTGCAAAAACATTGTTCAGTTTTCCTCACACGTCTATGGCTTAACTGATTTTTTCCCCATCTATCCTATAATCATACAATGTTATCTCTCCAATTGAGATCCTGATCAGGGAGACATCAGAAATACAATCTACAAAGGGGATTACAATACCATAATAACAAATAGAAAATATTGTGAGAATGAACTCAAATCAACTCTTCATGTTGTAAGATTATCATTGACTGGATAGTTCTTTCTAGAATGAAACTGCTTTTGTTGAGTGCTTTTGTTGTCCCACAATCTGAAAATGAGTAACGACTTGAGATAGGGATTTAGGATAAAGAGAAAGAAAAACTGAACCTTAAAAGGAAACACTTACAAGCCATTAAGATGTAAATCTTGAGCAACATGCCCTTGGCCCATGACCTTGTAAAATAATGGAAATGTGTAAGCGCAGGGGAAAACTGGCATGAAATTGTGTAGCTCCACCCTGGATTCACCTCCATTTCAGCCCCTAATATAGTCCTTCTAGAAATATCGGATCCCCAGCCCAAGTCAGGGCTGCTTCTCACTCTGGAGGCAGCCCACATTCTCCCTTGATTATGTATCTACCTTCCCAAATAAACCTCTGTCTATGCCTTTGTCAAGCTTGTACTGAAATCCTTTTCTGTCACTATGCCAAGAACCCTGTTGACCCTGAGTTTAGTTCCCTCTCTCCTCTGGAAACTCCTTGAACCCTTTCCAGAGACATCTCTTTTCCCATGACAGTAGGACAAACTGCTGACTACCAGGAGGTAGGATTTAATTTTATTATCTAAAAAGAAAATCCCTCAATAAGGCTCCTTAGAAGTCAAAAGATTCAGAAAACAGCAAAAGAGAACAGAACAACTATAGAAAAGCAGAAAATATTTGGTTGCATTAAAAAATTTAGGCCAGGAAATTTAAAAATATGGATCAATATACATTTTTAAATTAATATAATATCAGCTTCTCTGATTCTCTGTAATATAGGTGGAAAACATTTAACAAGTATGTTTGAAGGTGTGCCATACCTATATAACAGTGGTCCACTTTATGCTTTGAATATAGCCCTTGCTGCTCTGCCACTGCAACTTAATTTTAAAATGGACATGTTTCTTTCTCGTCCTCTCTCCCTACTCCTCCCTAATTTCTCCCCATCCCTAATCTCAGGGGAAATAGGATAACTTTTCTTACCCATTTTAGGCAGATTTATCTGTCCTGGAGTACACACCCACCATAGGAATGAAGTACTCCAGACTATTTCCCAAATTAACAAGTGAATTACAACTCCAACAGAGAACATGTGGAAGGTAGCGTTTGAATCACCTTTTTTAGAAAAATCTTGTTCTCCCATGAGCAGAATCACAGTCTCTGGGACACGAGTCCCCTGTGTTTCTCCTTTGCTAGCAAAGCAATAAACCTTCCTTTTCCTTTTTCTCAAAACTGTGTCCTTGTTATTGGAATGGCGTCAGGAACAAGGACCGAGCTTTCTGTAACACTTATCAGGATACCACACATCCCTATCCAACCCTGTTCCAGTGTTATACATACCCAAACCTGGGTCCCTTGATGGGGGCTCATTTGAGGAGAAAATGGTCTAGCCATATCAGAAATAGTTAGAAACTGAGATGGAATTAAGGACTTTTTTTAATAACCTCACACAGAAGCCATCTAAAAGATACACACAAACTTTCTTTCTAGGCATCATTGCAGATTAATATTTTGAGATTTCTGTTGGTTCTGGGGCAGATTTTTATGCTATTTGATAGAAAACAGAGAACACAATAGTGGAAAACCTTATACTCTAGGTCAGACATATCAAAGAACATAATCCCAAATAAATGCTATGCAATAGTCTAGTCAAGGAAAATTTTCCAATTTTTATGGGAGTCATATAAATCAGTATTTTATATTCCAGATAAGCAATAAGATCTTATCTGGCACTACTGGGGGAGAGGTTGCCTTTTTAAATGACATTTATGGGCCAGTTCTTTTTCTTAAGAACTTTATATAGAGAGTTTTGTACTACATCAGATACTATATCCCCAAAGTAACACCAGTAAGTTCAGCTATCGGCAAAGAGTGAATAGGGTTACCTGCTTCTTTGCATTTTCATCCTCAATTTTAACATTGGCCTGAACTGCAAGTTCTTCAAGTTCTTGTTTTGTAACTTGTTCCTCCTCAGAATCTTCCTCATATTCAGGTCCAAATTTCCTTTCAGTTTTGAGGAGCAATTTTTCTTGAAGAACTTCATCAAACTGAATGTGAAAAATGCCAAATTTTTCTGCCAACTGTCTTCCACACACAGTTTTGCCAGAGCCATGGGGGCCCAGAAGGCATATTCTTGGTGGAGGAGCCTGCCACAGGGGGTGAGCCAGGGAGGGGTAGGGCAGAGGGAGAATGAAGAAGTTTTGAGAAATTTTAAAAAGGCTTATTAACTGCTTTCCCTAAGCCTGGTAAGAATCATCACTTTATAAACTCAAAGCTGTGTAGACATTAGAGTATCAACTGGCATAATTTACTGTGTCAACAATGGTCCTCAGGGGAAGTATCAACAACTACAAGATCATCTTGATATAGTTTGCCAATAAGCATTTAATAAAATAAAATTAGTTTTTTTTAGAAGTTCTAACATTAACAAAGAATAGAAAGATACTTTCTTATGATGGTTTTAAAAAAATCTCTCTACCAGCCAGGTGTGGTGGCATGTGCCTGTAGTCCCAGTGACTCACTCAGGAGGCTGAGGCAGGAGGACTGTGGGTTCAAAGTCAGCCTCACCAAAAGTGAGGCACTCAGCAATTCAGTGAGACCCTGTCTCTAAATAAAAACAAACAAACAAACAAAATAGGGTTGGGGATGTGGCTAAGTGGTCGAGGGCCCTGATCCCAAAAAACAAAAAACAAAATCAAAAAAACTGAGCCTATTAATAATGAAACATTAGAGTCCTCTCTCCACTATTCCTATGATCTTCATACTGGAGATGAGGAAGTCTAAAGTCAGAGAACCTATGGTTATATAGATTAGCCATCAGGTGCATCATTTGAAAAAATAATAAAACACAGAATGATGAATAATGAAAATAGAATGGTATGAAATAATGTAGGTCTAGCCTCACACTAAACTTTGGAATCACATTTTAAATCCCCAAATTACTAGAGTAATGTAACAGTGGTCCACTTTATGTTTTGAATATAACACTTGCTGTTCTGCCACTGCAGCTTATTTTTTAAATGGACATGTTTCTTTCTCTTCCTCTCTCCCAGCTTCTTCCCAATTTCTCTCCCTCCTAAATATCAGGGGAAACTGGATTACCTTTCTTACCCATTTTAGGCAGATTTATCTGTCCTTGAGAACACACCCACTGTGAGAAGTATTCCAGACTTTGGGGATGGCGCCAGGAGATCTCAGAAATGACTGTTTCCAAATTAACAAGTGAATTACAACTCCAACAGAGAACCCATGGAATGTAGCCTTTGAATCACCTCTTTAAAAGCCCCTATTCCTGCTAATGGGAAGAATGACAGCCTTTGGGACAGGATTCCCCTGTGTTTCTCCTTTGCTACCAAAGCAATAACACTTCTTTTTTCATTTTTGTGAAAACCATGTCCCTGTTATTGGATTGGCATCCGGGATAAGGACTGAACTTTCAGTAACGATAACACTTTACTTATCCATAGGTCAAACCCCTGGCAACTAGGGCTTTCTGGCACCCAGAGGATATTGAGGTAGGTTGGTAGCGAAGGGCAATGTTCCTGGTGAACCCAATGCATTTTAAACTTTGCAGAACTGTGGAATCACCTCCAGGGTTTCAGGATTGTATCCACATGAATTTTCATAAAACAAGGCAGTAGTTCAGCAAATCAGACTAAGAGGAAATGACTGCCAAAAGCAACAACCAAGGAAGAAAAGTAGCCATAGTGCTTAAATGACCCTTAACACCAGTAGATTGAGGATTTTTAGGCACAACGATCCACATACTTCAATAGTCCCTGTGGACACTATGTAACTGAGGCTCAAATTATCTGTAAGAGTTCTATATGTTCAGTTTAAGAAGACAAAGGTGTTATCAAAAAGTAATAACAATGTATTGTGATATATACAACTTGATTTAGTTACCCATTCTACGGAATTATGGCAATAAAATAATTCAGAGAGAAAAAGAATGATATGCCCCCAAATTACCTAAATACCATTTAACAGCCACATGCCAAATCATTTTGTGAAAAATACTGTAAAAAAAAAGTCTAAAAATGAATTAGATGTTAAGATGTTATGTCAGAATATCTAAACATTATTACATTTATATAGAATATATAAATTTTCTATGTCATAGGTGAAAAAACAAAATATGATATGCTAGAAAGAATAAATATATATAAACATATTATATATATATACACAAATGTGTGGAAGAAGATGGAAAAGTAAAATTTAAAAATTAAGACTCCTGTTTAAAGCTGGTTTAATTATGTGTGTGCTTTATTTTCAGAAATAAAAAAAAAATTGTGCTGAGCATGGTGGCACAAGCCTCTAATCACAGCAACTTGGGAGGTTGAGGCAGGAGGATCCCAAGTTCCAGGTCAACGTCATCAATTTAGTGCATCTCTCAGCATCTTTTGAGACCCTATCTCAAAATAAAAAACAAAAAAGACTGGGAATCTGGATCAGAGGTAAAGTGTCCCTGGGTTCAATCTTCAGTAACAGAAAAAATTTTTTTTTTTTTGCCACATGTCCTCTTTTTATTCTGGTAAAATATTCCTAAGATAACATTTACCACTTATACCATTTTTCAGGGCACAATTCTGTGGTAGTAAATAATCCATAATGTTGTGTACCCATCACCATTATTCACCTCCAGAACTTTCTCATGACCTACCTCTATTCATTAAACAGTTAGCTCCCATTCTCTTTCTCCCTCTTCTAAGAATCTGCCTATTCTAGGTATCTGATGTAAGTGGAATCATACAGTATTTATCTTGTGTGTCTGGCTTTCATATTGTTTTCTAAAAAAGATAAAAAACTGACCCAATGGTGATAAACAAGTGAGAATAAAAAGTTTCTTATAAACAAAGGGAGAAATGGGTTATTCTGTAGACCTAGCAACACTAGTCATTCAACCAGTTTTAAACTGGTTAGATTGTCCAAATCACTTCAGGGAATAAGTTTTGCAATCCAACTAGTGTCATCCCTTGCTCCAGAAAATCAACCAACCAGGGGCGGACTTACTCGGAAAACAGGTTCAGGGTGGACCACTCAGGAACAGTGTTTCACTGTCATCAACCCACTTATTCCTCTGAAAAGGCATCAATCCTGGAATTCCACATTTCCCCCAACTCCTTTATAAGTTCACTAGCCTGCTCTTAGACCACTGAGCATAACTGGACCTTAACCTACTAAGCAATAATTCAGCCATATCTTTTTACTTCAGATAAAAAGATAGATGCTAAGTGCTGGTCTGACATAAGGCAATTCTGTAGAAACCAAAATAGTAATTTTATGTTATATTTCGAAAATGTTGATTTTTGAACTTGGATATTTTCACTCTACTATTCTATGAGAGTGGAGACAGTACCGTGATTGGAAGTTGGTAATAAATCCTTTAAGAAGCAATCAGGAACAATCATTAGGAAAGGAATATTGTTTTCACCTTTAATGGCTCTTCATGAGCCACGTAGTCTTCAGGATGCTCCAGAAACTTTTCTTTAGCCTCAGGACTCGAAAAGTAGTAGATCTTTTCTCGGTATTTAGCTGCTTCTTCTATGTTACATGGTTGTAAGATGAAGTTTTCTTTGAGAACCACTGGGCAGAAATGTTTTGTGTCTCCCAAATGCCTCCTTTTCTCTTTAATTCTTTCTTCACTCTAGAAACATTCAATTTTGAGAATATTATGAAAAGGCATTTGATGTAATAATAAAAATGAATTTAAAAAAATTCATCTGGAATAATTTTAATATATAACAATTCAACTTTAAAATGATCCACAAGGGTTATCCTCATACTATTTTAATTAATTAAAAAATCAATTTCTCATATCCCTCTAAATCTGCATCTTAAGTTTTTTATTTTCATTAAGAAAATAAAGCTGCACTGAGAATTAAGGCATGCCCAGTCCTCTATGGATAGAAGTGACAGAAGTACAATGAAAACTTTCAGGATGTGCTGCTGCTGGGTCACTGTGAGTTCAGTTTCTAAAATAAAATTATTCCCAAGAAATAAAAGCTGAGTCAGAGTGACAACTTTTTGTTTATTTCTTTGTTTTACAGTACTGGTCCAATAAACAAAAGGGGCATTCTACCACTGAGGTACATCCCCAGACCTTTTTATTTTTTATTTTGAGATCAAGTTGCTGAGGCTGGCCTTGAACTTGTGACCTTTCTGCCTCTGTCTCTTGAGTAGCTGGAATTACAACCATGTACCACAGTGTCTGACTATAAGTTCTTACCTACTGTAAATTAAGTGGGGGATGCCTCTGGATTTGCTTTGTTTTCTTTTAAGTGCATATATAATCAAATAATAATTTGGGAATATTTTATTTAGCTAATAAATATTAACAGATTTTCATTTGTGGTACATAATTTCTATGCATGGTATATACTTATACTAAAAATGATTAGTATACTACAATGACTATAATCCTACCAATATACATACAAAAACAGACATATATTTAGGTGCAAATATAGTATTTTAAAAATGCAAATGGAACACTTTACATAATAATCCTATAACATGTTTCTCAACAAAATAAGAAATAATAACTTTCTATTAAAGAACACAAATGAGACTGAATATTTTTCTTCCATCATTCTTGTTTAGTTTTCTTAATAGGGAATTCAAAATTCAAAATTAGCTGAGAAGTATTGATTATTTCCTATGACATGGAAGAGTTTAAACAACATAGGAATTTTCTAATCAGCAAATATATACTAGAATGACCTATAAACTCCCTTCTATTATTTTTATTTAACTTTTATCTTTGAAGCAAATTTTAATTTGATTTTTTTGAGGGCAAAAGCCTTTTTGAATTTCAAATTTATTAGTATGAAGTTCCCATAATTTAAAACAATTAAATGTTAATTATTGCTTCTTCTTTTTACCTAATTAAGCTTACAGGAAGTTTGTCTATTTTACTTTTGCTGATTGGTCAATTTTTAATTTTGGGACTATTTTATTTTGTTTTGTTTTCCTATTTTATTAGTTTTTGCCTTTTATTAACCTATGGGCAGTTAATCACTGAGCCATATCCTCAACCCTTTTTTATTTTTTACTGTGAGACAGGGTCTGCTAAATTGCTTAGGACCTCACTAAATTGCTGAGGCTGGCCTAAAATTTGTGATCCTTTTTCTTCAGCCTCTGGAGTTGCCGAGATTATAGATGTGCACCATCATCCCTTAAAAATTTCTTTTTTCTCTCTTTAGCTTCAATTGTTTTTCTGAGTCTGGCTTATTTTACTTACCATGATATTCTTCAGTTTTCTCCATTTACCAGCAAATGCCATAATTTCATTCTTACTTATGGATGGGTAAAACTCTGTCATGTACATATACCACATTTTCTTTATTCATTTGTCCATTGATGGGCACCTGGGTTGGTTCCATAACTTGACGATTGAACAGCACATGTTTTTGTGGATTCCAATTACATATGATAGGCTCCTTCCACAGATCACTGATGGTCTTCTCACTTTTTTCAGGATTTTTCCTCTTTTGTTTCATTTTAGATAGTTTCTATTGATATTTCTTCCAGTTCGCTAATCTTCTAAACTATCATTATTCTGTTCAATGTATGTTTCATTTAATTTTGGTACTTTTCAATCCTAACAGTGAAGATTAGGTGTTTATTATATCTTCCTATATCTCTGCTAAACTTTTCAAATCTTCATAGTATATTTAACAGTTTTCATGTTTTTGTCAGTTCTGGATTAGTTTTTTTTTTTTTTTTTTTTTGGGTGCTGGGGATGGAACCCAGGGCCTTGTGCTTACAAGGCAAGCACTCTACCGACTGAGCTATCTCCCCAGCCCCTGGATTAGTTTTAATTGACCAATTTTTCTCCTCATTATGCAGTCATATTTTCTTGCTTGTTTGCAGGTATGGTGATCTTTGAAAGGATGCCAGAATGTGACCTTGTATTCCCATAAATATTCTTAAACTTTGTTCTTGGACACAGTAAAGTTACTTGGAAGAAGTTTAATCCTTTTGGCTTTTACATTTATGTTCTGTGGGGCCAAAGCAGCATTTATTTTAGGTTGAATTATTCCCCATTCCTGAGGCTACTCCCTGATTAATGCCCTACCCAACGCCCTGTGAATTATGGGATTTTTTAATGCAGGGAGACAATACTAAAAATATAAGTTTTGAATATTATAGACATCTTGAGAATGGTCTGTCAATATAAATAAGAGACTATTCCACTGCAGGCCAGAGTGGGACACAGAAGAGCATGAACAGAAGGTGGCTGAGGAAGAGAATCTGAATATACCCAGGACAAAACCACATCCTTTGGCAACCCTAATAGTCTCATCAGTTAATAATAAAGAACTGAGAGGTGTATCAAAATCACACTGTATGTCATTTCTTGCCCCCACCCATCCCCCATTTATCTGGGTTTCAGTTAGGCAAAAATAACTTAATTTTAAGTGTATGTTTATCTAACTTAATAAATTATTTTTATTTCTAAAGCTCCAAATTAAAATAACAATTTCATGTTTTATTATTGACGAATGCCTGAGGGGGGGGCACTATCAAATGAAAATGTTTATCATCATTCTGGTGCCAAGGGAATAGACTGGTGCCCCAACCTGGGTTGCTCCTGTTTGAGGGTACTGTGCATCATGATCATGCAAGCGGCCTAAGATTCTATCTCTGTTTTACACACACTCTACTCTTAGATTTATAGAATATCTACATCTTTAATACCTATACACTTTATCCATGGGAAGAATTTTAAAGGATTTCACTTTTACTTTTTCATGGTGTCTTTTTTGGTACTAAGCAGCCCTGGTATTTTAGGGAGTCAAGTGAGGCTGGGGTAAGGGGAGAGTTATGGTTGAGCATGCCTGTTGGTTCACTTGTTAACCAGTTAATTACTACTCTGGCTGTATACAGTTTCAATGACTTGCCAAATGAGAATGAGTCACAATCAAACAGTCATACCTCTTCTTCTTCTTCTTCTTCTTCTTCCAATTCCTCATCAACTTCTGCTTCTGCCTGATAGTCTTCTGTTTCTTCATCATAATCTTCTACAGTTAACTCCCATGCATTATGTTGAAAAGGTTCTGTTAAAAATATCATTGGAGAAAATATTTTTAGAATGAACAGTTATTAGCATATACAGAAGTGAAAAGTTAGGAAAATTATTATTATTCATCTCTTGGTTTTAGTATGTATGCAAATAGGCCTTTATGAATTCTTTATGTGACAACTGGCCAGTATGGTCAGCACTGGGTGTGTCCCATGGCTGCTCTGATCCGTCAGGACCTGTACTCTGATCTTGTTAAATATTTTATTTATCATCCTTTAATACATTGAACACTTTACTTCATGAACTATCAGGAAAGGCCTTAAAATTCCAGCATGTTTTTAATATCCCTGTTCTTGATCATAAATATAATTACAGTCCTTACTTTCCATAGTGTCAACTACTTTTTGAAGTAGTTCCTCTGGTGTTTTCCCAGAAACCTCCAAGTTTAAAATGTGAATGGCAGTCTCATTAATTGCTGGTTCCAGTAGTTTCCAGAAGGCACTGAAAGAATTAATCTGCTCTATAAATGGCTCCATTTCGGGAACATCAGGATAAGCATCTTCTGGAAACTCAGGCAGTACAACTTTTGAGTTAAGGTTAAAGGGAAAGAAAAAGAGTCTTTAAATATCTTATCTCTAACCAAATTGCCAAAATAATTTACACTTATAGTGTTTTTCAAACATTTGAAAGAAGTAAACTTATTATTCTGAGCAATCAAAATATTCATAATTTCATATTTTAATCATTCTTTGTTCTCTATATACTATACATGAATTATTACCTATTCATAAAACTCAAATAATTGGATAATTAATATGAGCTTCGTATGAAAACTTTAACTGTAAATACAATGCGTAAAATAAAATTTGATGAAAGTCAGTATTATAAACTGGACAGATATACTCTTAATGGAATAAACTAAATAAATATAATGAAAATCAGTTGGAATATAGTATAGAAAGAAATAAGTAGGAAGTAGGTAATGCCCCAAATAAAGGACTAGATTCTGTTAAGAAATGTGAAAAGCACATTTATGCATTACTTTTATTATATAGTCTAACCTGTTTCAGATAATTCTTCACTATCCATGATCTCTCTGGATTCTTTTGTAATTTCTGTTTCTGTTGTGGTATCCTCACTAGACTCAGAAACTTAAGGAAGAAATCTAATTGTTAGTGTTTGAATTTTAAAATGTTACTTCTTTATGAAAGCTATGGCACAAAGAAATTTGAAACAGTTTAAATTGTAAATAACATGTCTAATTGAAAATACCGTTTTTGTTAAAGAATGGCATAAAAATACATGATAATATGAGGAAGAGAATGAAGAATATTCTTAAGCATATAAAAGGACATTAACTAGAAATAATTGACAATGGTACATACAATTCTGGTGATGGCTACTGTTAAATATTTTTCAAACTTCTGTTAATATGGCCCTAGACTTGCAGTGCCTGATACTCCTTTTAATTTTATTTCTCATTAAATACTCATGAAACTTGTAGTCCCAGCACCTCAGGAAGCTGAGGCAGGAGGATTGCAAGTTCAAAGCCAGCCTCAGCAACTTAGTGAGGCCCTAGGCAATTAAGTGATACCTTATCTCGAAATAAAAAATTTTAAAAAGGGGCTGGGGATGTAGCTGAAGGGGTAAAGCACCCCTGGGTTCAATCTCTAATACAAAACAAACAAACAAACAAACACCAAAAACCGAAACAAACAAACCAAAAAACCCAAAAAAACCCCATGAAGGGACTTTGGATGTGGCTTAGTGGTAGAGCACTTGCCTACCATGTACAAACTCCAGGTTCTATCCTCAGTACCAGAAGGAAACACAACACAACAAAACAAAACAAAAAACCCCCAAAACTACCAAAACCCATGAAGATACACCAAAAGACTCAATGCAAAGTGGCAATGAGTGATGATGATATTGCAAAGTCCCAGTTGTGGGTGTATGGAAAAATTGAGGAGCATTCCATCTGTTTCACTGTTGAGGGTACCGACTATAAACCATTGCCCTCGTTGACATAAGACTGTAAGACATCCTTCACACATGACCTGGCATGGAGGGCTTCAGGGAAGATGGAAATGATTATCTATCTTCTCACCTTATTCACACACATTCATGTATAGAGCCATTTTTATAACACTTGGAAGCATCTTCTGAGTTCAAGTAATACTTGGGTTCTCCCAATCTCTGTCTAATACTTATTATAGCAGAAAGTAGAAGGGGTCATACCCATCCTTCCTTGGCCTCATGGCTAAGATCAAGTGAAGGTTAGGGACAAGTCCAGGGCTGGTATGGTAGTGACATGTTGAATTGTAAACTTCTCTGTTAATACAAGCATCACAAGCCACGACAAAGAGAAGAGCATTGAGAATATACAGATAATTCCAAATTACCTTAGCTTCTCTGGCTTAATCAGAGACTGCAACGGTTGGAGATGAAGACAATCTAGCTTCAGTATAGAAAAGTCATTAAAGATGAATATTTGCTAGAAGCTACAACTTGAAGTTTTTGCACATTAACTTATATCACATATATCAGGTCCATTGGAGAGTGCAAGGTAAGAAGTTTAAGTGAAAGATGGTGGAGGTGGGGGTTGGGGAGGTTGTTCTTTAAATTCTCCTCTACCTGCCCTTCCTGTCTTGGTTTTAAAAAACCTATGAAAAGATGTTATAATGAAAGCAGAGAGAGTATTAATTCAAAGATTCAGATGAAGACTTTACTTTTGGAAACATTTTTTTTCCTGTACTGGGGATTGAACCCAGGCACGCTCTACCATTGAGCTACATTCCCAGCCCTTTTAATTTTTCATTTTGAGACAGGGTCTCACTAAGTTGCCCAGACTGGCCTCAAATTCACAATCTACCTGCCTTAGCCTCCTCAGTCACTCATGTTACAGGCATGCCCCTCTGTGCCTGACCTGAAAACAACTTCTTATGTAAAGCAGAGTAAATTTTGTAATATCTATGCTTGGAGTGCTCAACAAGCACAAGAGGGCAACAGAGTCTATGGAATAGGAGCTAGGAGGCATAAAGATAGACCAGTCAAAAATAAAGGCTGAAATGCAAGAAAATTAGCTCCAATACAACTGTGCAAGGAAATCTAAAATGCAAGGGCAGAATTTAAATATGTGTGAGAAAATAAACTGGTAATATGGAGAATCACAAGTCTCTGAAGAATAAAGAGGGAAAGTACAAAGAAATGAAAACTTCTGGGAAAAGAAGATTAATGTGATTGAGAAACAATAGTTATCTAACCAACAAATAATGTATGATCCTGAAAAAGGAATCTGAAGCAATAATTGAAGAAAACTGTTGTGAGCTAGACAAAGACTGGGGAAAGTACAGAATTTGGGAGCAATATGAATTAAATTTTCAATAATCCTACTACCACATAGGTGCAGAAATCCATGGATTGCGGCCACACCTGTGGTATTCAGCAATGTGGAGATGTTGTGCCTCTTCCAAAAAGGTATCTGGAGGAAGTGTGTAAACAAATAATTTTCATATTAATAGCTACTATGGATCAGAATAGATAGTAGTCTTGTAGGAGGACTTTAAAAATGTCCCAGAGCAAATCTTTCCCTCAGTTTAAAGTCCAATCTGACCATAGTTGTAAAACTAAAATAAAGAAACAGATGCTTAGAAATATTGAAAGAAAATACATCAGAATGTTAAATATTATTGTCTTTTGCTAGTAGAACCATGATGATTTCCCACCCCATTTTTTTCTGTTTGTATGATTTCTACATTTTCTATAACCAGCATATATTTAATCAAATTGAGCTGGATCTTTGAACAATTTAAGACAGTTCCACATTAATTATATCAGAACTATGATCAAGGTCTTTGATAGACTTTTTCCAGCTTTTAAGTGGTCCATAGTCTCTTTAATGACTCAATTCATTGTGACCTGCAAATACACCATGCAGCTGTTATCCTGGAGTTTATGTTTTCAGAATCAGACATGCACCAGGTATAATACTGTTTTTTCTGTGACATAGGGGATAATATATAAATTTTTTTTTCCAAACAAATTTTTTTCCCCCTATGGCAGTAGTTTTCAGCTACTAGAATCATCTGGTGTATGTCTTAACATGTAGATTACCAAACTCTATCCTAGATTTACTGAGTCAGAACTTGCATAGAGGTAGAATTCAGGAGCCTTTAAAATAAAAATTTTAGGGGACACACACACACGCGTGTGCACACACACACACACACACACACACACGAGTGCAATATAAAGACAAAGACAACCAGGAATGGTGGCACATGCCTGTAATCCCAGCAGCTCAGAAGGCTGAGGCAGGAGGATCAGGAGTTCAAAGCCAGTCTTAGCAACTTAAAGGCCCTAAGTAACTCAGTGAGACCCTGTCTCTAAATAAAATATAAAAAAGGGCTGGGGATGTGGCTCAGTGGTTAAGCACCCCTGGGTTCAATCCCCAGTACAAAAAAAAAAAAAAAAAAGAAAGAAAGAAAGAAAGAAAAGAAAAGAAAAAGAAAAAGAAAAAGAAAAAGGCAGAGACTGGAGTGATGTAGCCACAAGCCAAGGACTGCTGGGAGGCACCCAAAGCTGGGAAGAGGCAAGGCGGGTTTCTTCCCTAGGAGCACAGTCCTGTTTACACCTTGATTTTGGATTTTTAGCCTTCTGAACTGTGAGAAAATAAATTTCTATTGTTTTAAGCCACCAAGCTTAAGATTATTTGTTACAGCAGCCCTAGGAAACTAATACATTTCCCAATAGTCTGCTTGGAAATGAGCATTAGAGAGCAATGTGGAACTTAGTGAAGATTTAGCAAGGGAGAGATAGAGGAGAGACTTTATATCACATGCCCTATAGCAGACACTGTTGGTAACTCACTGAGCCTGTTTTTCTCTTTTTCTTTCCTGGTTTAATGGGGTTTTGGTCTAGTATTTACCCCAGCCCCATATAGTTGGGGAGAGTGACCTCATTTGCAGCTCTGAGGAATTAATCTGAGGTCTAAGTCTCAAATATAGGTTCTATCCCTTCTGATTTTGAAGATGGAACAGTAACTATTAATTTTGACAGTGCTAAGATTTAAGGAGATGGGTGTTACACGCCTGTAATCCCAGCAACCTGGGAGGCTGACACAGGAAGATCTCAAGTTCCAGGTCAGCCTCAGCAAGTTGGTGAGACACTGCTTTAAAATTTTAAAAAAGGGCTGAGGATGTAGCTCAGCGGTAAAGAACCCCTGTGTTCAATCCCCAGTACCAAACCAAACCAAATCAAACCAAACAAATTTAATGACACTAAATTGCTTATAAGATGCTGTATACACATATCAAATTATCACTCTATACCCTATAAATGTATATATTTATTATGAGTCAATTAAAATATTTAAAAAGAAGTGAAATAAAAAGTTTAGTCTGATCCTGTGAATCTAATAACACCTTAGCAAAAATGAAATAAGTATAAATTGTATAAGTTCGGTGATTTTGCATTTAAAATGGCACTGCACAAAATAAAGGTAAGTCTTTAAATTCATGCTAACAAATTAAATTTTTTCTCTACTTAAAATAATATTAAATAGCAAGTGAAAAACACCATGACAAGTTCAAAGAGAGAGACAAAGAGAGAGAGAGAGACAGACAGACATTGGAAGAAAGGAAGAAGCTATGTATTTTAGTAACTTAATGGCAATCTATTCCTGCTTTTGGGAAAATGTGCCCTGCAAATTATGTCACTGGTCCTGTTCCTGATGGCCAGTCATGAGGCCAAGTAGATTCAACTTTCCTTTCACACTGCACATCATGTGATTTGGTTTCTTTCTGAGCCTCATCTTCTTATTTGCAGCTTCCATTTTATTATCTCCCTCTCTCCCACGCGCCTCTCTCTCTCTTTCTCTCTCTCTCTCACTCTCTTTCTCTCTCTCTCTCTCATGAACCTGAGTAGAATGAAGGATGTGGCCCTCAGTAAAGTCTAACCTAATTTACGTTCTGTATCAGGCATTTCCGGCTCTTCAGGTAATAACGACTCTCTCTTGTCTTCAGGCACCTCAGGTTCTTCACGGACATCATAGTCCTCACCTTCAAGTTCTTCATCAGGATCATTATAAATCTCTTCAGCTTCTAGAGAGAATTAGAAGAAATAAATTATCATTCAGCTTAAATCAACAAGTATTTATTGGGTGTTGATAAGTGCTGAGGCTAAAAGAATGAGTGCCCTCCTGGAGTATGTGGTTTAAAGGGGGAAATAGATACATTATCTCTATAGCATACCTATTAAAACATGGTGGTAAAGAATAACAGACTAAGAGTATTATGGGAGAACCAGCAAGGGTACATTGAAAAGAAGAAATGTTTATAGCAGCCCCAAATAATACAGCAGCAAAAGACCAAAAGCAGCCCAATTTCCATTCAATAAGGGAATGACTAGAGCTATACTGTCCAATATGGTAACCACTAGTTATATGTGATTCTTGAGCACTTGAACTGAAGTTTGTACAAACTAATATATACATATATATATACATGTATATATATTTATATATATAAAATACACAACAGATTTCAAAGATTTAGTATGAAAAAAATGAATGCAAAATGTGTGGCTCCTAAAAGATTTAAAGTTACATATGTGGCTTACATTATATTTCTATTGGGCAGCATCAGGCTAGACTAAATATATAATGATAGATTTTCTTTTTTCTATATTTTTATTGGTATATTATAATTATACTAATGGTGTGATTCATTGTTACATATTTATACATGCACACAATATAACAATATAATTTGGTCAATATCGTTCCCCAGTATTTTCTCTTTCCCTTTCCTCTTTCCTCTCCCTGGTTTCTTTTCTTCTACTCTACTGGTCTCCTTTTGATTTTCATGATCTCCTTTTGACTTTCTCTTTCTTTTTTCCCTCTGGCTTCCACATATGAGAGAAAACATATGGCCCTTGATTTCCTGAATTTAGCTTATTTTGCTTAACATAATGTTCTCAGGTTCCATCCATTTTCCTGCAAATACCATAATTTCCTTCTTCCTTATGACTGAATTCAACTACATTGTGAATATATACTACATTTTCTTTATTCATTCTTCCATTGATGGACACCTAGGTTGGTTCCATAGTTTGGCTATTGTAAATTGTGTTGCTATAAACATGAGTATGCATGTATCACTCTAGTATGCTGACTTTAATTCTTTAGATACTGAGAAATGGTCTTTTAAGGAACCCCCATTTTAATTTCCATAGTGGTTGTACAAATTTACAACCCCACCAATGATGTAAAAGTGGATAGATTTTTCTTAGAATTAAAAATATTAAATAACATAGATTGTTGATCAAAAACATTCATTATAAATTTAGAAAGCATAATTCTAAGTTTTATTTAGTTCCTGATGACCATTATATCATGGGAGTTTTTCAGGAAGAAACAGCAAGTGGTATTAGAATACTGGTCTAATTCTATTTCATATACTTATGAAATTGATACAATATTTTTATGGAAATGGAAAGCATCTCTTTCTATGAAGAGATGATATGAAAAAATAATTGTTTTCTGGGCTCTTGTGGGAATTTCTTCCCCAAGTGACTTCCTCCAAGAATCACATTCTGGTGGTGTGATATACTTCTGGCATCTAAATTTTATCTAAGTCCAGATGATTAAGCACCCAGAGAAAAACCACCCGAAATATTCTTACATCTAGATATGAACCAGGACCACGCTGTATGTGGATTCCAAGTATGTAACCTGGAAGGTGGTGAATCTGTTTGTGTTAGATTGAGGATTTTATGGTAACATACACAAGTATGAAGCAACACTTGCTGAATCTGACCACAGCTTGTTATGTGAAGCTTATGATGTGATGAAGTTACGTGCTCTACACAAGAAACTTATATTTTCTTTCAACTGCATATCTCCTATAATAAAAAATTGTCACATACCTCGAATATGTGTACATTTATTTATAAGTTATATTCTTATCCATATGAGGTACATTATAAAATGTACATAAAAAGAATTCATATAATGTTTCAGAAAATAATACAAAGTTTAAAACTTTTTTTCTAAAGTCCTAATGAATAATCTGTGTACCACATAAGTTTGGGATGGATTCAAAGGTGTTTTAAGGTCCTTGAACTATTTGTGATTTTGACTATTAATTATACAATTATAGTTACATAGTTAGCTGTTGGTTCATAACAAATTACCCAGAAACTTAGTGGTTAAAACAATAATCTTCACATATTATCTTTGTAGTTTCTGTGGATCAGCTTAAATGAGTATTCTGGTTTAGGTTGTCTCATATATTGCAGTGAAGATGTCCATCAGGGTTGCAAAGTTCTCAAGCCTTGACTAGGACTGGAGGATTCACTTCCAGGGTGAATTTCTCAAAGCCAGAACCAAGGTGCTCAGGGAAGAGTCAATTACTACCACTGTGTCCTACCCAAAATCCTGGCCTACAGAATGGTGTAATGAAAATGGTGCTTGTTTTATGCCACCAAGTTTTGGAGCGGTCTGTGGCATGGCAGAGAAAAATTGAAACCAATACTCTTCACTTCTTTTGAGCTATGATCCCCTTTGGAAATCTAGTGAAACTTAGGGACCTCTTCCAGAATGTTTTCAAATTCATAAAATAAAATATACAAGAAACCAATAATATTGAAATCCAGCTATCAAGATATAAACTATTTTTTGTGCTATAGGAAAATTTTGCATCCTTGCTAGTATATTAAAGCAAAAGAACTAGCCGCTGGTTTAATAACTGCTATAATTTTGGAACAGTGATAAGCATAGATACAGTATGTAAAACAATAATGTGAAATGAAAATATCTTAATTTCTATCGATAACAAAGTCAAGGTACTTTTTTTTTAATGGAAATGATTTTATTTTATAGAAATTCAAGGT
Source organism: Sciurus carolinensis (assembly GCF_902686445.1). NCBI lineage: Eukaryota > Metazoa > Chordata > Mammalia > Rodentia > Sciuridae > Sciurus > Sciurus carolinensis. The sequence continues at coordinate 53,948,439 of NC_062219.1, read as the reverse complement.
ACTTCTAACACTGTTGTGGTTTATTGCCTGTATTAATTGTTGAATGAAATACTAAATTTCAGTGAAACTATAATTGGAATTATTTTTCCATTGAAGTTCACAGACCCTTGAATTTTATCTGTGGATCTCAGGTTGAGAACGCCAACCTTAAAAGAAACTTAAAACTTAGAAACTTAAAACTTAAACATAACAAAGTGTACATTTAAGCATAAAGGCAATGGGTATAACAAGAGTACGAATATTTTCTCAACTCTTGTAGGATCGTTCTAAGAGAGGTAATTCCAATTGCCATGTGTCACCCATGCAAAGCGACCATTTAAAGACATTCTGCACATGCTATTCTGCTGTGTCTGACTTTTGGGGTGCAAGAGTAGGCATCTATGTTGCTGCTAAGTCTTTCTTCTCTGAGTCCACTTTTCTAGTAACCATATAATTTATTATCCAAGTTTAAATATTTTGAGAACAAAAGGGGGTACTATAAATGTTTCAGGACCATAGACATAAACCTGGACTCATGGGCAAACTGGAAAATGTGATTGCCCTGTAATAATTCACTTCAAATACTGTAGTTGCTTGCAGTAACAATACAAGATTAAATGACACATTATTAATCATTATTAATCTGTGTTTACCTTTTGCTTTCTTATTTATAGCATCCAGTAGCCTCTGCTTTTCTTCTTCTACTCTCAATTCCTCTTCTTTGGCTTTTCTGAAATAAAAAAATCCAAAATTTAATTATCTTTGGAAATTTAGATATCTCACATTATTATAGAATTAAATGCTTATAATGGTAAAAATAAAAAGACTAAATTGTTTATAATATTCATTATACTTTTACTTTATGATGTACAATTTTAAATTACTCATGTTAATTTTCAGTTGTTGCTATTGTTGTTTTGGAAGGAAAAACTGGAATGTTATATTTTAAATAACTTTGGGCTATTAACTAGGAAACTTGTCTAAAGTAATAAACGACTACCTAACTGTAAGTTCAAAGGTAAGTGGGAGAATTTGTAACATTTTCTATCTGATTAAATGAAAAATTTTCACAATGTAATGTTACATGAAAAAAGAATATAAAACAATGTGTAATACAACTTTAATTTTATATTTAAGGTGTATATAAATGAGGATACAAAGACTAGAAGAAAATGAACTGCTAATAGTAACTATCTCTGGATGGTGGCATTAGAGTTTAAAATTTTAACTTTTTGCATTTAAAAATTTTCTGCACTGAATAAATAGAAAACTGGTAAGTTTATCTTTCTCATCAGGAAAAAAACTAATTTTTTTTTTTTTTTTTTTTTTTTTGTGTGTGTGTGTGTGTGTAACATAGTTCTTTTGATGTGGGGTTTTGAACCCAGGTCATGCTGGACAGGTGCTCTACCACTGAGCTAGATCTCCTGCCCCAGTAATGATGAAATTTAGAGATCTGGAATATGGAAACTTAAATATCTGGAGGGAATATATTTCATTAACGTCAAAGCACTAAACCTACCTTAACAATGGTGAAAACAGGTAAAAGAAAAGTTAGTAAAATGATGAAGAATGGCAATATCTATTAAAAATGAAAAATATGTATACTTCTGACCTAGATGTTCTATGTCTAGGTATTGCTACTGCACAAAGAAACATAGGAAATGTTGATTGCATCTTTTAAACATGGTATAAAAAAATGACACCAAGTATTTACCAACCAGGGACAAGTTAAGAAGAGCTCATTCCTATCAGTAGCACCCACTGGAGCCACAGCTTTCCTAAGGCCTATCATTCCTCTCATATTTGATATTCTTTGTGTCCATTCGTCCTTCCTTTGAAAATGAATTACATTTATTCTCTTCAGAAGACATTTATTACACTTCCCCAACAGCTCTGCTTCCTGTTGTGGAAGATGTTCTTTCCTTGTATTCAAAATCCAATCTTCTAGCCAGAAGTCTCTGTGTAATTCTGAATTCTCTGTTCAGAACTCAGACCTGTGAGACTAGAGAGCCCTCTTTCTAAACTCCTTCCCTATTTGACTGTCCATGAAAGGGGCAGTCATTTGTTCTACTTAGTTCATGAGGGCACCTTGTAAGATCTTTCTTGTCCAAAACCTGGTTGAACTATGTTGCTGCCAAGAATCTAAGACCTGACCAGGAGGAGGAAGAATTTTGCTTGTTATTAAGGACTTCTATAAACCATTTGGAAAGATGATCAAAAGAAAAACAATGATGACAGAAATTATCTTGCAATTTGACTAGCACATTTGGAAACAGATACTGGAAAAATTGTAGAATCTGGCATGATTCAAAAGGGCAGGGGAAGGAGAGATACAATTTAGAGACTAAATTAGAGATCAAGAATTGTGGGGTCCACAAGTGAGGTAAGGGGCTAAGACCAGGCTCTTGTGTCACATGAGTGGACTCCAAAGAAGAGTGCTGGGGGTGCAGTCTTCCAGTCCAAGTCTGATCCTCCCACCTTAGTAACTTTCACAATCCTGAGGGTGGAGTTACCAGTAAACTCTAGATAACCCCACCTATCAGACAAGAAGGGAAGCAGAAAAGATACTGAACTCCAACAGAAACAATTGTTCAATTTTCCTTCAAGATTCTTTTTCCCCCTATTTTTCTTTTTTCTTTTTTCATCTCTTGCTCTCACATTCCCAACACTTTTGAAATCAAGTACTTTTCATGCATTGGGCTACTGAGGACTGGGAGGTTTGAATAGTATATTATAGTTTTGTTATAAATTTTCATACTTTTACATTTGTTGTTTCTTTTTCTTTTCTTTTCTTTTTACTTGCTCTATTTTCTTCTTATTTATCTGTTTCCTCAGAGTCTTTTTCTCTTTTCTCCTCTAACAACTAACTTCTTTTGATTCCTCTTTCACTCTTCTTATGATCCAGTACCTCTATATTCTCCTCTCTCACCTCATTAACATCACATCCTGTACCCCTCCCCCATTCTCTCTCTGTTCACCATTAGAAATTGTAGACCTTATTGCAAACCTACTGTTTATGTTGTAGATAATAATCAAACACATCATCTCTGTTTATTGTGACAAACTGTTAACATCTTTATAGGGACTATTTGGTTTAAGGTTGCATATTGTTTGCATTGGGTGCTATTAATATTAATCTCCCCCTTAAAGGTGAGGTATTGGAAACCTGTAGGGACACTATAAAACTATAGGGTGGAAACTGTAATACCTTGAATCCATAGAGCTAGAGAGGAAGACATACAACTGAAATGAAAAAACAAGGGAAGAAAGCATCCCAAACAAACGAAGCTGCTACATTAATAGAATTGATTGGCGGCACAGTAGAAGAAATGTCAGAAAAGGAGTTCAGAATGTACATGATTAAAATGATCTATGAAGTAAAGGATGATACAAGAGAGCAAATGCAGGCAGCAAAAGATCACTTCAATAGTTAAAAGAGCAAATGAAAGAAGCAAAAGATTACTTCAGTAAAGAAATAGAGATTCTGAAAAAAACAAAAACAAAACCAAACAGAACTTCTTGAAATTAAGGAAACAATAAACCAAATTAAAAACTCAATAGAAAGCATTGCCAACAGACTTCAGACAATGAAGACAAAATATTTAATATTGAAAATAAAGTTGCCCACACAGAGGAGATGGTAAGAAATCATTAACAGAAGCTCCAAGAATTATCGGATAACATGAAAAGACAAAATTTAAGAATTAACAGGATAGAGTAAGGGACAGAGATACAAACCAAAGGAAAGAACAATCTATTCAATGAAATAATATCAGAAAATTTCCCAAACCTGAAGAATGAAATGGAAAATCATGTACAAGAGGCTTACAGGACACCAAATATACAAAATTACAACAGATCCACACCAAGGCACATTATAATGAAAATGTTCAGCATATAAAATAAAGATAGAATTTTAAAGGCCACAAGAGAAAAGAATCAGATTACATATCGGGGATACCAATTAGGATATCAGCAGATTTCTCAATCCAGACCCTAAAAGCTAGGTGGTCCTAAAACAATATATACCAAGCTCTGAAAGAAAATGGATGCCAACCAAGAATTTTATAGCCAGCAAAACTAAGCTTCAGATTTGATGATGAAATAAAAAGCTTCCATGATAAACAGAAGTTAAAAGAATATACAACTAGAAAACCTGCACTACAGAATATTCTCAACAAAATATTCTATGAAGAGGAAATGAAAAACAACAATGTAGGTCAGCAAAGGGAGAAACTACCCTAAAGGAATAGTCAATCAAAGGAGAAACCAAGTCAATTAAAAAACCAAAAATAAACCAAAATGACTGGGAATACAAATCATATCTTAATAATAATCCTGAATGTTAATGGCCTAAACTCATCAAAAAAAGACATAGACTGGCGGATTAGATTAAAAATAAAGACCCAACAATATGCTGCCTTCAAGAGACTCACCTCCTAGAAGGACACATCCACAGACTGAGGGTGAAAGGTTGGGAAAAAAACATCACTCACATGGAATATGTATAAAAGCAGGGGTTTCCATCATCATATCAGACAAAATGGACTTCAAACAAAAGTTAGTCAGAGGGATAGAGAAGGACATTTCATACTGCTTAAGGGAATCATACACCAACAAGGCATAACAATCACAAATATTTATGCTCCAAACAATGGAGCATCTATATCATATATCCAAAAACCTTCTCAATTTCAAGAATCAAATAGACCACAGCACAATAGTACTGGGTGACTTTAACTCACCTCTCTCACCACTGGATAGATCTTCCAAATAAAAACCAAACAAAGGAACTATAGAACTAAATAATACAATGACTTAGACTTATTGGACATATATAGAGTATTCATTCATCATCGAGTGAATATACTTTATTCTCAGCAGCATGGATCCTTCTCTAAAATAGACCATATCTTAGACCACAAAGTAATTCTCAGCATATAGAAAAAAATAGAAATCCTACCCTGCATTCTATCAGATCTTAATGGAATGAAAGTAGAAACCAATGATAAAATGAAAAATGAAGCTACTCCAACACATGGATACTAAAAAGCATGTTATTGAATGATGAATGGGTAGCAGAAGAAATCAGGGAGGAGATTAAAAAAGTACTTAGAGATAAATGAGAACCCCAGTATAACATATCAAAATCTCTAGGACACTACGAAGGCAGTGCTAAGAGCAAAGTTCATTGCCATTGAGCTCATACATGAAAAGAATAAAAAGTAAACAAATAAATGACCTAACATTACAACTCGAAGCCCTAGGAAAAGAAGAACAAATCAACACCAAAAGTAGTAGAAGAGAGGAAATAATTAAAATCAGCGCTGAAATCAATACAACTGAAACTAAAGAAACAATTGAAAAAATTGACAAAACAAAAAGTTGGTTGTTTGAAAAAATAAATGAAGTTGATGGACACTACTGAAATATAGAAGATAATTAGAATCTATTTTGAAAATTTATACTCCAATAAAATAGAAAATCTCAAAGATATTGAAAAATTTCTAGAGACACATGATCCTCCCAAACTGAATCAGAAGGACATACACAATTTAAACAGATCAATTTCAAGCAATGAAATAGAAGATGACATTAAAAGCCTACTAATCAAGAAAAGCCCAGGATCAGAAGGATTCTCAGTTGAGTTCTACAAGCCTTCAAAGAAGAACTAATACCAATACTCCTCAAATTATTCCATGAAATAGAAAAGGAGGAAACTATTCCAAATTCATTCTATGAAGCTAGTATCACCCTGATACCATAACCAGATAAAGACACATCAAGGAAAGAAAAATTCAGACAATATCCCTGATGAATATAGATGCAAAAATTCTTAACAAAATTCTGGCAAATTGCATGCAAAAACATATTAAAAAGATAGTGCACCACAATCAAGTAGTTCATCTCAGGGATACAAGGTTGGTTCAACATACAGAAATCAATAAGTGTAACTCATCACATCAATAGACTTAAAGTTAAGAATCATATGATCATTTCAGTAGATGCAGAAAAAGCATTTGACAAAATACAGCACCCCTACATATACAAAACACTAGAAAAAATAGGGATAGTAGGAACATAGTTCAACATTGTAAAGGCTATGTATGCTAAGCCCAAGGCCAGTATCATTCTAAATGGAGAAAAACTGAAAGCATTTCCTCTAAAAACTGAAACAACACAGGGATGCCTTTTTTTTAATCAGTTCTATTCAACATAGTCCTTGAAACTCTAGCCAAAGGAATCAGACAGATGAAAGAAATTAAAGGAATACAAATAGGAAAAGAAGAACTCAAACTATCACTATTTGCTGGCAACAAATATAGTGATTCTCTTTATTTAGAGAATCTAAAAAATTCCACCAGAAAACTTCTAGAACTAATAAATGAATTCAGCAAAGTAGCAGGATATAAAATAAATACTCATAAATCTAATGCATTTCTATTCATAAGTGGTGAATCCTCTGAAAGAGAAATTAGAAAACTACCCCATTCACAATAGTCTCAAAAAAAAAAAAAAAAAAAAACTTGGGAATCAATCTAACAAAAGAGGTGAAAGACCTCTACAATGAAAACGATAGAACACTAAAGAAAAAAATTGAAGAAGTCTTTGGAAGATGGAAAGATCTCCCATGTGCCTGGATAGGCAGATTTAATATTGTCAAAATGGCCATACTACCAAAAGTGTTATACAGACTCAATGCAATTCCAATTAAAATCCCAATGTCTTCCTCATAGAAATAGAGAAAGCAATCATGAAATTCATCTGGAAAAATGGGAGACCCAGAATAGCAAAAGCAATCCTTAGCCGGAAGAGTGAAGTAGGAGGCATCACAACACTAGACCTTAAACTATACTACAGAGCAATAGTAACAAAAACAGCATGGTATTGGCACCAAAATAGACAGGTAGACCAATGGCACAAAATTAGAAGACATGGAGACAAACCCACATAAATACAGTTATCTCATACTAGACAAAGGTGCCAAAAACATACAATGGAGAGAAGATAGCCTCTTCAACAAATGGTGCTGGCAAAACTAGAAATCCACATGCAGCAAAATGGAATTAAATCCCTATTTCTCACTCTGCACAAAACTCTGCTCAAAGTGTATCAAAGACTTAGGCACTAGATTAGAGACCTTGTGTCTAACAGAAGAAAAAGTAGGTCCAAATCTCCACCATGTTGACTTAGGACCTGACTACTTCAACAAGACTACTAAAGTGCAAGAAATAAAATCAAGAATCAATAAATGGGATGGATTCAAACTAAAAAGCTTTTTTTTCAGCAAAGGAAACCATCAGTAACATGAACAGAGGGCCTACAGAGTGGGAGAAAATCTTTACCACATGTACTTCAGATAGAGCACTAATCTCCAGAATTCAAAAAACTTAACTTCAAAAATACCAATAACCAATCAATAAGTGGGCTAAAGAACTGAGCAGATACTTCAAAGAATAAATACAATCAATCAACAAATATGTAAAAAAATGTTCAACATCTCTAGCAATTAGAGAAATGCATATCAAAACTACTCTAAGATTTCCTCTCACTCCAGTCAGAATGGCAATTATCAAGAATATAAGCAACAGTAGTGAGAATAAGTGGAAAAAGATACACTCATACATTGCTGATGGGACTGAAAATTGGTCAACCACTATGGAAAGTTGTATGGAGATTCCTCAGAAAGCTTGGAATGGAACCACCATTTGACCCAGCTATCCCACTCTTTGGTCTATACCCAAAGAACTTAAAATCTGTGTATTACAGTGATGCAGTCACATCATGTTTATAGCAGCTCAATTCACAATAGTTAAACTATGGAACCACCTAGATGCCTTTGAATAGATGAGTGGATAAAGAAACTGTGGTATATATACACAACGGAATATTACTCAGCCTTAAAGAACAAAACTATGGCATTTGCAGGTAAATGGATGGAGTTAGAGAATGTCATGCTAAGAGAGATAAGGCAATCCGCCAAAACCAAAGGCCAAATATTTTCTCTGATAAGTAGGTGCTGATAAATAAGGGGCAGCGGTAAGGGAAGAATGGAGGAACTTTGGATTGGGCAGAGGGGATTGGGGAGGGGACAGGGTAGGGGGTGGGAAAGATTGTGGAATGAGATGGACATCATTACCCTATGTAAATGTATGATTGCACGAATGGTGTGACTCTACATAGTGTACTACCAGAGAAATGAAAAGTTGTACTCCATTTGTCTACAGTGAAATGAAATGTATTCTGAAAGTCATGTATAACTAAACAGAACAAATTAAAAAATAAAATTAAAAAATAGAAAAAGTTACAGTGAATTGAAAGAATAATGTATGCTTAAATATCTATGTCTTATTGCTTCAGGTAGTATTGATCCCACTGGACAAATTGAAATATACTATTTGAAGAACAATTAACAAATTAAGTCACTGTTCTTTTTAAATTTTATTGGTCAACCTAAGGAACTTCATATATTGAAGTTTAATCTTGACCCTAGCCATGAATAGATAAATATGTGTTCATACTTTTAAAAAATTCCCATTATCCCCAGATTCAAGAGTAAACCTTTGATGTTAAATCTGTCAAATGTAAATAACCAGTCTTGTCTTTACTTATATAGAACTAAGGCTTTGGAATTCAGTCATGTCACACAAAGAATATATTCATTTGCTTCCTATCAGATTATTGCTTCACTTTTGTAGATACTTGTTAGCAAAATGAAGCCACATATAAATACATCAATCTATGTGTGTGTGTGTGTATGTGTGTACATATCTGTGCTCAATTTTTTACAGCATCTTTTGAGAGTGGATGATTGATTCAGTTTGCTATGGGCTAGGAAAACATTCATGACTGTTCTTTAGAAATTCTGGAAGTATTTGCAAAATTACTGTTTTTCTTAGAATTAATTAGAATTGGATCTAGTTACTAGACTATCTTTTTGATATTAGAGATATTTCATAAGTGCAGGTTCTAAGAAAATACAGCTGTAACAGATACATCAAACTGTTTTATCAGTCTAGGAAAATTTTACCTTTCTGCTGCTTCTTCCTGCTTTTTCTTTTGTAGTTCATCTAATAATCTTTCTAAAATCTTAGAATCAATTTCAGATTTATGCTTTAGATATATTCTATTAAATAAACATTTTCCTGAAATACAGATAAAGAGGATAATATCAATTTTGAAGCTGTATAAAAAGGAGTGAGATATATTTTGGAAATTAACAACAAAAAGTTATTTCTGTGTATATCCAAATATATTTTCCTTTAAAACTTTATCTAAAGAGAACTTAGATTCTTTTTTTTTTTTTTTTTTTGGAGAACTTATATTCCTTAACAAAATTTTTAAGCTTAGGTTCTTTAAATTTTTAAGACTGTCTTAAATATGTTTTTAAAAGGCATATGTTAATATGGTATAAGTAATTAAAACATGAAAAAAATATTACATTTTTTCCCCCTGGAAACTTTCTTTTTAAATATACCTATTTTCTTCAGAGGCAAAGTGACAGAATAATAAAAAATTAACATATTTATGTAGTTAATTGCCCTCAGTATTATGCATCATTCTCTGAGAAATTGTAGTTGAGGCAGGTGTTAGAATTGCAAGCTCTAAAGAACATTTGCAATTACAAGGGCCTGTTGGAATGTTCAACAAGCCAGCACATCCCAGGCCATCTTCTTGGTGGATGGAAGCCTTATTTTGTGTACCAGTAGTTCCTGTAAGGATTACTGGGGCAGTATTTACACTTAAGGAGAATGGAGAGTTCTCTGTACTGTATTTTAACCAAAAATATTATCAGCAATAAAATTTGGTAGAGCGTTTGCCTAGCATGTGTGAGGCACTGGGTTCGATCCTCCGCACCACATAAAAACAAATAAATAAAATAAAGGTATTGTGTCTGTCTACAACTAAAAAAATATTTAAAAAAAATGTTCACTTTCAAATTTACATGATAAATATTTACCAACCGTTGTTTTCTGTATCTGATAAAAGGATTACCATATCAGGTAAAATTCCTTTATCAATTAAGGTCATCCACAGGTCTTTTATAACAGGGCAGTTGTCCAAGATCCATCCTCCATTTTTGGGGGCACCAGAAAACCTATTCTTATTTTCTTCCATCACCTGTGAAAAATTGCACACTGATATTACCATCATAGTTTGACAAGTCAAGGATTCTACCTTAATAGATCATTTTGTGGATCTCAAACAAGTATCTTTTGAGTTCTCACTTTGAGAAGAAAAATGAAAAGAATATCTTAATTTTAAAAGAGAAACAATTTTAAAGCAATAAAAGTGTAAGTTTTAAAAGTTACGAATGGGAAGTAAAAACCTTTATTAAATAAACAATAATGCATTTTTGCTGTATATTCTTCAGTATCATTGAATGCAGATCCCCATTCAGAAGGTCTGGGTGGGCGCAAGTCTGCATTTCTAACATGCTCCTACAGAGGATGGTACATGGACCACTCTGAGTAACCAGGGCCTATCCCAACAGCCTTTGTTCCAACAGCCTTCTGCTTTACACCCTTCAATGTGAGAAGGGACAATTACTGAGATGGTTACTGAAAGTAGTGGGAAGGAACTGGATCAGAACAAATATTGTAGGTGCTTATTGCAGAGTTCTGCTAACCTCTCACCTCCCTGCTCCAGTAGCAATAGCTTCAACACAAATACGAAAACTAGTTACGTGTATCTGTGAATACACAACTCTGAGGGCTTTAAACAAACTGGTGTGCCAGGAGGTAGTCATGGAATATTAGAAGTCAAAGGGGAAGAAATGTCAAGAGACCATGAGCATCCCAAATTATCTATTTTTTAAAAAAATTTTATCTGAGTAAAGAGTCTTTTGAAATAAAAAGAATTTTAAACACTTTGAAATATTTAACACCAAAGGATTCAGAATCAAAAGGAAAAGCTACAAAGAAGAAATAAAAATGGCTAATAAAGTTTTACTATCCAACTTTCAAAGATAGAAAATTAAAACAACATGGAGATATAATTTCTCTACTTATTTCAACTTTTTTTGAAAAAAATGTCTTCATAGTATTTTATTACATGAATAAATCTTACCTTGTTTAAACATTCCCTTACTATATTTGTCACTTATACTTTTATTATAGTACTGTGATGAATATCTTTATATATTAAATCTTTCATATTTTCATAATATTGCAATGGACATATTTATATAAAACATTTGTTTTAAATATTATATATTACTTCAGGTTAGATTCCTAGAAAACATGTTTTTAGATCAAAGGGAATAAGATTGAATATTGCAAAGTCTTTTCATATATACTGCCCAAAACATCCATATCAATTTTCACTCTTCCTAACAGAGTTTGAAAGTAACTATATCATGAGCACCTCACAAGTATTGTTTTAAAACAAATACTGCCAATTTTATAGGTGAGAAATGTTATCTTAAGGTTTTAATTTTCATATTTTTATTGAAACAACCATTATAAATATTTAATTAGCCACTTCTTTGATAAAATGTTTGTATTCCTGGCTTGCATTTATATTGAGGTATTAAATTTTCCCATTGATTTATAAGAAATTAATGTTATATTTATTTTATCTTTTCCCAGTTTCACCTTTGCCTTATAATTTTGACTTTCATGATTTCTTTTTCTTTTTTCTCTTTGGTGCTGGGGATTGAACCCAGGGGTGCTTAACCACTGAGCAATATCCCAGCCCTTTTTCATAATTTATTTAGAGACAGAATCTCTCTGAGTTGCTTAGGGCCCTGCTAAGTTACTGAGGCTGGCTTCCATCCTCCTGCCTCAGCCTCCCAAGCTGCTGGGATTACAGGTGTGCACCACAGCGCCCAGTCATGATTTCCTTAAAGAAAGATAATCTTTTTTTTCTTTTTTTCTTCCTGCCCTGCTCCCCCTTTTCCTTTTTTGTAGTGCTGAAGATCACACCCAGGGCTAGGTACTTGCCAGTACTTACCAGGTTAGGTAAGTATCACTGAGCTAGGTCCCCAGCCTGAGACATTCATTATTAATTAGCCTCTCTATTGATATTTTCTCTAAAGACTTCTGCTGCAGCTGCGCCTGGAGTTCTTGGCACAGTTGGATCTGGATTGTACCTCAAAGGTCGATTTGTTAAAGGTTTGGTTCCCCACTTGGTGCTATTAGGAGTTAGTGGAAATTATAAGAGGTGGTGCCTAGTGGGAGGTCATGCCCTGCTACACACTCCTCTTTCTCCATGATGACCTTCCTCACTAATCACAGACCCCAAAGCAACCTGGGCCAACTGATCTTGGACTGAAGCCCTGCAAACTGGGAGCTCCAAATAAACCATTTCTCTTTATAAATTATCTGGGGTATGTTACAGTGATAAGAAACCTAACACAATCCTTGACCATTCTAAGATCATTTCAATGTTACTGTACTTTCTTTTAGTTTAAAAAATGTCATTTTAACATTTATCTATTTAATTTATGTGGAATTATTTATTTTGATATAAGGTGAGAATCTTAATAGGTTCCCCCAGCTAATTTTATCAACACTGAATTGACAGAATTTATCAATTCTTTCTTTTAGCACATGCTAATTTTTTTTATTCTTAAATTTTTTAATGCTATCTGTGTTCAAATACAACAAAGTCATGTATAAAAACTGTCCTGCCTTCAATGAATTCTTAAAATATGCTAATATTTTATTTATACTGAGTCTGTTTCTGTAACTTCTCTGTGGTTCTCTCCATTCTTATATGATGATTAGATAGTATTAGGACACATTTTAGTAGCTAGTAGAACAAGTGTCTATTATACTTCTTTGTCAAACTGCTCTTGTCTAGTCCAACTATTGATTCTTCCAAATAAACATCAGAGTCATGTTTGTTTAGAAAAAATTGGTTTTTGAGAATTTTATTACAAATATATCAGATAGTATGTATTAGGACTTTGAAGGCATTAAAAATATTTTTACTTCTTTACAAAAAAGAAAGTTACCAAACATATAAATTGAGAAAGATATTTTAGTAAGATTTTGTCTTTACATACAAGAAATGGTTATGCCTTTATGTGTTGACATCTGCTTATGTTCCCATTTAAAGTGTAACATTTTTATTCATGTGGCTCTCTTATCTTTATTTCAAACTTATTGTTAGTTATTTTACATTTATTTTCCTGTCTCGTGTGGATTTTTAAAAATTCCTTTGGCTATCTTATTTCTGAACATGCTTATTAGCTCTATCTGTTTTAAGATTTTCTTGGATATTTTTAGAATAAACACAATCAACTGGAAAAATGATTATATGTCTCCTCTGTTCCAATAGTTATTTCTCTTATTTATGTTTCAAGGCATTTTGTATAGCTCAAATTTCCACAGATCACTAAAAATGGGAGTAAGAGGAATATCAATGTCTCATTTCTACTTTAATGTTATGTAGTCTGTAATCCTAAGCTAGATCTTCTTTATCAGGTTTAAAAGGCATTCTGATGTTCTTAATGTATAAGATGATTTATTGTGATAATCATTTGTGCTATTCTTGTGTTTTTTTTTTTTTTTTTTTTTTTTTAGTGGTGCTGGGGCTTGTGCATGCTATGCAAGAACTCTACCAACTGAGCTATATCCCCAGCCTGTCTTTTTTCCATTGTCACTCTGAGAAGAAAGTCAGCCCTTCTGAATTCCTTTTTGGGAGAACTTTGTGTGGCAGGACTGACTGCAGGAATAGTCTTTTTGACTTTAAATTCTTCCAAGTGATACTGCTGCAGGTGGAAAATTATCACCTACTGAAAACCAGTGGAACAAAGGAAGGGGAAGGAAAGACTATTGGCCTGATCACTGGTTTCAAGGAAAGAGGTGACTGACAGGGAGGTGCTGAAGTAGCTCAAGCTACTCAAGACCAGGAAAGTTCAAAGTTGAGGTCAAGAAAGGTTTGGGGGATAGGGATTTGGGGTGCCTGGGGTAGGGGCAAGTTTTGGATGTATCAGCAATGTGAGGGGAATCCCTAGTTGAGATAATTGTGAGGAGAAGGTGGAAACCTTCCTTAGGATTTCATATCCTAAAGAATTTTAGCATGTGTGGCCAAGCAGAGACATGTGAGACTCCAAATCTGTAAACTCTGCTCCTGGGGGAAGGGAATAGCAGGGACCATCTCCCCAGGAGGACTGTGTCTAGCCAGCTTTTATCACCTGAGAATTGTAGAACTGGGTTTTTAAGGTCTGAACAGCTAAAAATAAAGGGTACTTTCTTTAGACATCTTCAGGGGAGGAGTGAGTGAGAGAAAATAATACTTTTATCCTCTTGTGATTTTAATAATAAAATGTTTATTTTTCTGCATTAATAATGCTACTTCTGGATTCCCTTTTCTTTGCCCTTTTATGTTTATATTCTCTCACTTGTGAATAGATGGATGGCAGATGGACACATAGCAGACTGAGACTGAAGGAATCAGAGAAAGTAGGACATGACCCAGAGGGGTGCGGCAGCATAGAAGGACATATTGACTGCACCAGCTCTGAAGATACAATGCAGAAATGGACCAGACTAGACACGTAGATATGTTAGCAAGACAGAATCATGCTGAGAGGGAAGCAAAGCAAAACATAATGTCTGACACTGAGAAGGATGGAATGATAGGTGAAGCAGGTTGTTGAAGGATCCATACCACCAGATTTCAAGACTTAGAAAGCTATAGTAGTTAAGATACAAGGTGCTGGCAGAGATAGGCAATGGAATAGAACAGAGTCCAGAACAGATCACACTTAGAGAACTACTTGGTTTATGTTCATGGAGAAAGCATGGTCTTTTCAATAAATGGTGCTAAAGCAACTGAATATCTCTACTGGAAAAATGTGATCCTTGACCCTCATATTTTGGTTTTCATTTGTATTTTTCGGATACAAATGAAAACCTTATCATGTTTGTTGGTCATTTTGATTTTACGACATATAAAAACTAGTTAAAAATGGACATTAGTATAAGTATAGGAGACTATCTTCCTGACCTTTGGATAGGCAAAGATTTCATCAATAGGCCATAAAGGTGCTAACTGTGAAATAAAAAGTTATTAAATTGAACTGTACTGAAAAGAACTTCCATTATTCAAGATAGAAGACATCTGAAAAGATAATTGTTAAATATCCAACAAAGTTCTCATATCCAGAATGCACAAAGAAATTCAAATAAAAAGAGACAAACAATTCAATAAAATAATCATAAAACTAATATGGGCAGGCCCTTTGCAAAAGAGCATACCTTTAGCTTCTTTTTTTAAAACTTATTTCCAGCTTCTTATGAAAAAAATTTCCTGCTTATGTCCCTAATCTTTTCAGAAATGACAATCTGATATGAACTTTTATGTTAAAATCTCATATGATTCACAGACCGCCCCTATTACCAGAATTGCAGTTCACTACCAAAACATACTACATGTAGTCCCTGTATTAAAAATGTTTTAGTAGTGCTCCCTGTAAATCTGTACACTCCAGGATAAAGTTAGAAGAGAATGAAGCACATTTTGAGTCAAGGGCAAAGACTTCCAGAGTCCCAAACTTGTCCCTCACTTACATGTCTCCTCCTCTTGATGTTTTGTCTCACCACTCAGGCAAAGACGGCGGCTCCCACCCTCATGGAATTCCTACACCTTGTATATATTTATTTGCCACTATGTAAACTAGTAACTGATAATTCAGTTACTGATAATTCAACTCAGTCTTCCTCACCTGATTGAAAGCTCCTTAAAGGCAAGACCTGTGTTGAATTCATTTTTAGATCCCTGGTATCTAACATAATACCAGGTACAATGTTTCTAAAGGAAAAAAATGATGACAGAACTACGTGAAGAGGCAGAGATGTTAAAAGTTCTGTGTGGTAAGCTCGGAGGGAGTTAAGGAATCAAGGAACCCAAGAGTCAGGAGGGCTGGTGTAGTTGGAAACCGGAGGAAACCCCGCAACACAAAGTGGTTCTATACGCTCATGTAGTAACTTTTCTTATTCCCACTGTAGAGACCAGGCTGTGCCCTACTTTAAGTTACTCCATGAAGAATAGAACAGTAGTGTTCAGACTGTGCCTAACCCTGAGTTACTCCAGTAGGTTACCATAAACTACTTCATTTTAAGGGTAAGTACTGAGGTGGAATGATTCTTCACCTTGTTTGTACACGCAAACAACCCCCCATCTTGCTAATAAAAATGATGATCTGTGAACTTATGGAATTAATCAGAAGCACATGAAGCATGAGCATATCAAAATGATATCAGGAAAAAACTGGCCATGAGTTTACCATACACACAGACCACTGAATGAAGAAAACCCTTTACTCAAGGCCCATAATAGGAGGAACACTCTGTAACTGGACATAGTGGAAAGACACAAATGTGTTTGGTCTATGTTAATGACATAGCTCACTCATGATACCACATAATAATTTATGTTTAATCCCAGAAGAATACAGAAGTACACTGAAAACCATAAAACTGCTTTATTCTGTCTTTGAATATTGCTCCAAATGCTTACCCAAGATCTCAGTCCAAAATCAGACCCTTACAGATATCCTGTCCTTTATAAGTGAAAGATAAGCCTTCTGATTTACAATTAATATGACACAGCATTTGAGACTTTCTTCTCACCTCCTTCTGTTGGATGAAAAATTACATGTGTGTCTACATATCTTTTCTATGAATGCATGTTCAGGGTGGTGGATGAAATTAGCCCTGGAACAAACTTCTTCTAAGTCTATGACTAGTTAACTCATAGATGAAATATTTAATTTTGGCGCTGGTTTCATATGCATCATCTTTTAGCCAACTTAACTGAATCAGGACAATCAAAGTTAATGAGTTAATTTTAAAGCTATGAAATTGGGTCACAATTTCATAATTGAATAATTGAAAATTTACCAGAGAGCATCAGTAATACTTTACACCTAACAATGTTAACTACAAAATGTTCATGAGTCTACATCTTTAAATACTGTAAAATAAAACTAAAACAAGTATACACACTAGATGGACATTTTCTTAGTTAGAGTTAAGTCAACGATAAAAATTAACAAACGAAATTATTACTTCTTTGAGGATTTCCTCCAAGATTTCAGCATGCTTTTCATAGGGATGTTCAAAGTTCATATCCTTTGTTGTTTTTAGACTCTCTTCAAGCATGGAAATAACTGCTGGATGATTTGCAGTTACCTCTTCAATTGAGTATTCTATTGTGAATAAAGTAAAATAAGTTAATAAATTAAAGCCATTAGACTTTTAGTGGACAAAACTATTTACAATTAAACATGATTGCTAATACTTGATCCAGGAAGTTACATTACTGCACGTGATGTGACGGAAGAAGGGAGAAGTATAAGGAGAAGAGATATTAAGTGACAAATCACAGAATTATGAACTCACTGAACAGTGTCTTAAAGCCAGTGCATCAGAATAAGAGCTCACGAGGCAAGAAGGAAGTCATGTCAAGTAAGAGCAAAGCCAAGGAAGCTGGGGAGGAGACACAGGGACCAGGGGATTTCAGGAGTCAAGCTAAGCTCAAACATCACAGTCAGAAAATTTGATGAAGGCTTCCAGCTACAAGCATGAAGCCAGATGAGATGGTAAGGGGACAGAAAGTAAGCAAGTTGGAGGGAACTGGGGAAAGGGGGGCACAGGCTTGCTTTTCAAGTGTTACACTTGATTCTTGGTCTTATCCGTTGTGGAAGTGCCTCCCTACACTTAGGCTGCACTGATTTAAATGTTTATCCATTCCTCCAGTGAGCCAGGACTGACAGCTCCACCTGACTCCCCTACTTCCTCCTTTCCAGTCATGCTCTTGAGTTGCTGTCCCAGGGATCTAACCACTGGGACTCTGTCCTGAGCCCAGTTGATATCAGCCCAGAAAACCCCCAAAGGGCCTTCAAAAAGCAGCTGCCTGCTGCTCTCCTTGCCTTGAAGTGTTCTCATGGATGGCAAGAGAGTTTCCAGAAAATCAGAGTAGAAGGATCAAGAACCTATCATCTTCCTACAATCATGGAAGAGGGGAGCACAGTGAGGCATAAATAGCGAGGCAAAGATGCTCAATGTGCAAGCTGCTAGTTGTTCACTCAACATCCATTCTTCTATTCCTTAGTTATGTAACCCTGATTTTGTCAAGGCCAGTAGTGTACTTAGATGAGACACTACCTCTTCCAACTTTCCTTATAGCTCGAATAGTCAGAAAGTTGAAAGCAATTTTTTTTTTTTTGCAAATTTCCTATCAACATTTTAAGAGGGTTAATTTAGCTGGGTAAAGTGCCAGATTTTGTCTCTAGCTTTTAACCTGCTTCAGCAGCCATCCTGTGACATCCTGTGTATGACAGCACATGTCAGAGTTGGCAGAGCAGAGACTTCCTGTTTACCCATAATCTTTTCAACAAAAGCACACATCATATGCTATTCTCCCATGTTCGGGTTTGTGTAACTGTTCATAATATATAGAGTAAGTTGGGTATTGTTAGTGTTTTTATTTAAAAATCACACATTTTCCCCAAATTCTGAAGGAGGTATTTGTGTTTTTTAGGAGTCACAAGCTAAGAGAACCAAATTACCCCATTATTTACCTTCGTCTAAATCCAAATTTTGGCTGTAAGTAAAGTCTTGAGAGTACCCTTGGCTTGTGGATGTTTCAGTGATTTCTTTCTCATCTGTGAATGAAACATCGTTAACAACCAAAGAAGAGAACTAAAGTAGGTGGATTCCCAAAGAAGGTTGTGGTAGGGGTCCAGGAACCCAGGATTTGTAGTCCTAAATTTTAATTTTTAATTGAAATGGGTGAACATATCTATTAGGAGGGGAAATAAAGATAATGACTTAACGTGCAGCAAAACTAGTAGTAACTTCAGTTTCACATAATGCCACTGTATCTAAATTGGAAAAGAAAATCAAAAGTGACCTTTCTGAGGTGACTAATAGTCTCTTAACTTCAAGAGGCTGTGTTTATCCCAGAGACATAGGGTAAAAAAGGGAGTCTTTGTATTAATGTACACTGGCTCTTACTAGTATCCACACCTTAGTGGTCATGTCTGCTCCTAGCCTGGAATGCCTCCCTAAAAGAGATAACAGACTGTCCAGGGGCTCTCTTTGTAGTCTGGTGCTGGGAACTTCACAGCTGCAGAGATGGGGCTCTCAGCTGCCACTTGGGAGCCAACATTTGAATGTATAGGGCTGTCTTCTGTGAAGGCTGTGTGTGTGTTAGGGGAGATAACAAGTTTCTGACATTGCCCAGTTTAATTCCTAATAGGATTGAAGTAAATAGAGGAAAATACATCTGTCTGAATCAGTAGGAGGAACCAAACCGAAAATAAATAAATAAATAAACTCTAAACAAAAACCCACCAGAATATAAGAAAACACACACACACACACATACACACACATTATATTCTGGTTGAGGGGAAGACTAAATCTCAAAGTAAAGAAAGAAATCAAAAATGGAAAAACAATGAATTGATTAAAAAAACTACAAAAGATATCTCTGTGTACTTCAAAAATAACAATGTGATTTAGAAGATAAACTTCTAAAACTGGAAAAGATATGAAAAATATGAGACTAATATAGAAATTTTATATAGAGACCATATGATGGATTTAACAATTTAGAAAAAAGACCAAAAGATAAAAATGGTCACCTCAGAAAAGAAATAAATGGCAAACAAATATCAAAATAATGAACTTCAGAAGTAAAAATTTAAAAATAACACTTCAGAAAAATCCTTGGGAGAAACTAGTAAGAACCAAACAATGACATGTATTTTGTATATTACTGAGGAGAATATAACTTGTAACAATTTTTATTAAAAGATTTTGACTGTGTATAGCTCCAAATTCATTAATTCAGTAATTCCACTTGTTAACATGCAGATAAAGTTTTATATTAAAAAAGTTATTGAAACATAATTTATAGTCACAGAAAAAAAAGTAACAAATTTCCAACATGAAGAACTGATTAAAACTACTACCTATCCATATTGTGCAGTAATTTAAAATGAAGGTTAAACTATTTCCCAATGAAATAGTATAATTAAATGATACACTGTAAGTCAAAAAAGGCAAAAGCAGTTTGTAATATAGCTTTATGTAATGCTATCTTACATATAGCTATAATCACACAATGTTATGTAATGTAATGCTGTGTGCTCTCTTCTGTTATGTTAAAATATGAACAGAAAAATTTTATAAGGACAAAGAGCACAATGGATAAATGACAAAATTTTACAGTCCAACTTAGGTGTTTCTGATGATCTGATTCTAGTAAAGGAAGTAGAGAGCTTTTAAGAAATAATTTATAATTATATAATAATGATTGTATAATGGTTGGAAAGAGTAAACTTTTTTTCTTTGGGCTCTACTTGTATTATCTTCCCATTTTCTATGATTTCTTATTCATTCTAGTCAAATCTATTTTTTGTTCTATAGCTGTTCAGTTTAACTGTAAGAAGAAAGCTAACTTTTTTTCTTCTGAAGTTTTCCATTTTTGTGGTAATTCTAAGCTTCAATATAAGTATGAGCAAAGATAAATGGAAGTAGGATCCATAAACATGGCATTAGTAGTTCACTTTATTACCGTCTTTATCAATGTTAGAAGGTAGATTATCAAGGACATTCTCCGACTTCCTTTTGGCTTCTTCAGTGTCCTCTAACAAGACGTTTGTTTGGGATTCTTGAGTGTATCCTGTAGCAAAAGAATAAAATATTTTATCAGCTAATCTACTTACATTAGGAAAGATACAGTCAGTATCAGTGGCAACAGATTTCTTTACCTTCTTCATTAACTGAAGAGGGTAAAGCTGCATCCTCTGGGAGTACTCCATTCTCTTTTTTTTCCAATTCTTTTTCAATTTCTCTTAATTTTATCTCAGCTGAAAAATAATAATTGGCCTGTGTTAGAAAAAAGTAGCTGTAAGTAGGAAGGCTGGAAAACCAACTAAAGTCTCTGTTTTAAAGTCGGACAGACTTAGGCTTGAGTTCTGATCATTGCATAAGAGCTGTGGGCTTTGGTAAGTCACTCCATTTCTTTGTCTCAAATTCTAGTAGGCAAAATGAGGATCATTAAACTTAAAGCATGGCTGTGAGCATGGCTGGCACACAGGAAGTCTGCCTCACTTTAGCTTCTATCCTTTAAATTATTATATATTTTTTATGTTCAAAAAACCTCAAGGCTCTCTCCACTGACAAATTTTTCTTAAAAATATACTGGGGTAACACTGAACAGCAAAAAATTTCCAACGTTTGAAATTTTAAAAATGAAATTTCCTCAAGATTCAGGAAGATGGCGGAAGGGAGGTAGGCAGCGAGTCCTGATCTCACCACAGGGAGAGGAGGCAGAATTGAGAGGTGGGCAGCTAAACAGATGCTCTAAGATTTGGGACTACATAGTCTGAGATCTGAATAGACTGGAAGATAGCTTGCCAGTGGAGAAAACAAGACTCAAGAGTGCCCTAACCTACTCCTGTGGATGGGGCAGGGAGGGGCATCAGAGAGACAGCCGGGAAGTGGACAGTTTCTTAAGCTCACCCACTTAAAAACTGGTGGAAAGACAGACAAAATTTAAAACGCAGAAGGCTCCTTAAAACAGCACAAACTGATTAAAACCAAATTGTGAAAAGAAAACTGATCCAGGGACCTGCAGCTGTCTTGTGGAGCCCACAGGGGACCAGTCGTTCTTGTAAATCAGTGTAGGGTCTTCCATTGCCCAGATAACTGCAAATTTAACCAGAGGGAAGCCCCCTGCAGTGGACCTCTTAAGAATCTGGCCAGAAAGAACTTCTGGAAGGACTACTACTAGCTGTAGATCTTCAAAGCCCCCTCCCTTCCCCATCCCTGAAACAAGGGGAATGGAGTGAGCTAGAGGGGACCTGGGCTGCGGAAGTGCAGCAAGCCCTTCTCAGCTGCTGCGACCCAGGCAAGGGTAGAAAGCTCTGAGCAGGCTCCCTCTACTCAGACAGAGGCTACACTGAAGCAGCTTTGACCTGGAACAAAGGAAAGTTGGTTCACCAGCCCCTTTCTCCCTCCCCCTGGCACTTGATGGGAGGCACTGTGGAAAGACTAGGGATAGTCCCTACCATCACAGCACCACACCAGGGGAAAAGCTGCCTGAAGACCCAGTGACATGCAGACCCAGAGGAAATTACCAGAGTTTATTCAGCAGAAAGGGGAGGATACAAGCCTAAATAGGTACACAGTCTGGAACATGATTGCAACTGGCAACTGACAGGACATTGTTTGGTTACTTGTGGGACCTTGCACCAGATTTACTAAGCAGAGGAAATCAATGCCCACCCTTCACAACCTGTGGTGGAGAAAACAAGAGTCCAGGTGAACCACTAAAGACCCTCTACTATAATCTCAGAGAATGGAAGCAGCAGGCAGAATACTCCTGCACCACAGAACACCTGCAGAAAACCCACAGCCAGTGTTCTTGCACACACAGACAGCAACCAGGATCTTGGTTCCTGCTAAAAGAATCTAGCAGAGGGGAACAGGTATACTGGTGATCCACAGCAAACACACGTACTTCAGAAACTATCTGAACTTGTAACATTAGAATCAGCCAATTCACAACACTGCACCTTCTGAGACTGTAAACAACTCTAATGTTAACCTTGATCATATAAGTAACTCCTTAACTTGAATGATAATATTAACCCAATAGCCAACGTTGTACCTCCAACCCATTTGAATGTATTTTATCTAATGGTTTAAAGCATCAATTGGAATCAGTTAACCCCCTACTCTTCCTCTTTCAGTATGCATTACTACCTCAAATAACACACCTTCATCTATTTTTCCTTTTTATCTTGGTGTAAATTACCCTTTTGTAGCCCCCCTCCTTCTTTCTCCCTCTCCCATTTGCCCAAACTGTGTTCCTACTTCCTTTTAGCACTCACTTAAGGTTATATTAAGTTTGCTAAATTTAACTACTAATTTTTTGACATGTTCAAGAACTTTATTGTAGGTTTACACCTGAATTTGAGGAACCACAGAGAATAATTACAATAAGTTTTTGCTCTTACAAGGTTGAATAGTATGAGGCTTGGCTCAGAAGTGATTACAGTAAATAGGGATCAGTGGTTTCTCTCTTTTATTTGTTCCTTTCAGTTATATATGACAATAGAGTAGATTTATATATATATAAACATGGAGTATATCTTACTCTAATTAGGATCCATCTTGTGGTTGTACATGATGTGGAGATTCACTGTAGTGTAATTATATATGTACATAGGAGAGTTATGTCAGATTCATTCCACTGTCTTTCCTATTTCTACCCCCTCCCTTCCCTTCTTTCTCCTTTATCTAATCCACTGAATCTCTTCAGTGGTATTTTTTCAAGAGGAGCTGATATTGGGATCAGCAGAGGGCACACTTTGAATTAAAATATCATTATCTAGATATCAACCCAACCCAGGGCTCTTAAGAAAAAGAAGTTCAGGTAGTTGTCCTTCATTTAAAAGAAGTCAGAACTATACTGCTAGATCAGTAGACAAACAATATGAAAAAGCAAGGGAACAAACCAACTGTAACAATCCATAGTGCTTCAACAACAGATTTCAATGACACCACAGTGGAGGAAATGTCAGAGAAGGAATTTTTGAAAATGTATAGTTAAACCGTTCCATGAGCTAAAAGATTATGTAAGGAGTGAAATAAGAGAAAATAAGGAAATGAAAGATCACCTCAATAAAGAGATAGAGATTCTGAAAAAGAATTAAACAGAAATCCTAAAAATGAAGGAATCAATAAATCAAATTAAATATTAAATGAAAATACATTTAATACATTAGACCACTTTGAGGACAGATGTTCAAGTCTCAAAGACTAAGTATATAATCCTGAAAATAAAGTGAACCCTAGATAAAAGATATTAAGAGACCATTAACAGAATATTCAAGAAATCTGGGATAATGTTAAAGGGTCAAATTTAAGATTTATTGGGATAGATGAAGGCTCTGAAACACAAACTAAAGGAATGCACAATCTTTCAATGAAATAATATCAGAAAAATTTCCAGACCTTAAGAATGAAATTCAAATACAAGAAGTATATCGGACTTGGAATATAAAAAATCACAGGAGATTAGAAATCAATGATAAAGATAAAAAATAGAAACCACTCTAACACCTGGAAATTAAATAGTACACTCTTAAACAATGAATGGCTAGCAGAAAAAAATCAACGGAGAAATAAAGTCATTAAAGATGAATGAGAACTGTGATGCGACATATCAAAATCTTTGGACAGTATGAAGGCAATTCTCAGAGGAAAGTTCATAGCATTGAGCTCATACAGTAGAAGAATAGAAAGATACCAAACAAATAACCTAATATTACACCTCAAGGTCCTAGAAAAAGAAGAACAAACCAACACCAACATCAGTAAGATATAATTAAAATCAGAGCTAAAATAAGTGAAATTGAGATTAAAAAAAACCACAAAAGAGCAATGAAACAAGGAGTTGGTTTTTTGAAAGGATAAACAAAATTGACAAACCTAACTAATTCATAGCCAAACTAACTAAAAGAAAGAAAAAAATTCAAATTATCAAATTCCAAGATGAAAAAGGAAATATCACCACAGACATATACTGTATATACTGAAATACAAAGGAACATCAGAAACTATTTTGAAAATTTATACTCTGATAAAATAGAAAATCTTCAAATATGGAAAATTCCTACAGACATATAACCTACCCAAATTGAACCAGGAAGACACAGAAAACTTAAAACAGATTAATTTCTATAATGAAATTGAAGCAGTCATGGAGAGGATTCATCTCAGGTATACAAAATAGGTTCAACATACAGAAATCAATAAATCTAATCCACCACATAAATAGATTTAAAGAAAAGAATCATATGCTTATTTCAATAGTTGCAGAAAAAGTATTTGACAAAGTGCAGCACTCATTCATGTT
Source organism: Sciurus carolinensis (assembly GCF_902686445.1). Lineage (NCBI taxonomy): Eukaryota > Metazoa > Chordata > Mammalia > Rodentia > Sciuridae > Sciurus > Sciurus carolinensis. Next base: position 53,923,566 of record NC_062219.1, on the reverse strand, counting down.
TAAAACACTAGAAAAACTAGAGGAACTTACTCAACACTGTAAAGGCTATATAAGATAAGCCCAAGGCTAACATTATTCTGAATGGGGAAAAACTGAAAGCATTTCTTCTAAAAACAAGAATAAGACAAGGATGCCTACTTTAACCATTCCTGTTCCACATAGTCATTGAAACTCTGGCCAGAACAATTAGGTAAGAGAATGAATTAAATGAATGGAATAGGAAAGAAAGAGTTCAAATTATCTCTGTTTGGCAAGGACATGTTCCTATATTTAGAAGACTTCTGGGACTCATAAATGAATTCAACAAAATAGCTGGATACAAAATCAACACCCATAAATCAATTGGGTTTCTATGCTACAAGGATAAATCTGCTGAAAAAGAAATTAGGAAATATCCTATTCATAATAGCCTCAAACAAAAAAATACTGGAAATCAATCTAACAAAAGGGTGAAGGACCTCTACAATGAAAACAACAGAACATTAAAGAAATTGAAGACCTTAAAAGATGGAAAGATTGCCCATGTTCTTGGATAGGCAGAATTAATAGTCAAAATGGCCATTCTACAAAAACACTACACAGATTCAATGCAATTCTCATCAAAATTCCAATGACATTCTTCTCATAGAAATAGAAAAGGCAGTCATGAAATTCATTTGGAAAATTAAGAGGTCCAGAATAGCCAAATCAATCTGTGGTGAGAAAAGTGAATCAGGAGGCATTACAATACCCGACTTCAAATTATATTACAGAGGTATAGTAATAAAAACAGCAAGGTACTGGAACCAAAATAGGCATGATTGGTCAGGAGAAAAAGCACAAGACTTTGGAAATGAGAGTTCAAGTCTTAGCTATGCTGCTGCTGGGGTGGTTTTCAGGAAGCCATTTATCTTCTATGAGCCTCATTTTCTCATCTGTAAAATTAGAGAATTGTGTTAACTGATCTTCAAGGTTTCTTCCAGTTTCACAACATTATGACTATTTGAATTTGAAGTTAACATTTCCCAAACAGAAATACTTAAGTATAACTTGGGCTGACATATAAGCATAAAACAACAAATTCCACAGGAGTCAGGTGAGTCTTGCTTTTGTTTCAATTATCAATGTAGATAAAGGTATAAATACTACTCAAACTGTCTTTGCCCAGTGAGTAGATACATAAAAGTAGAGACATTCAAATTAGGAAACTCCTTTTGATTCCTTTCCTGGGAGGTCTATAAGTGGATTTTCTTTCTTTACTTATGAGTTGGTTTATGTTTACCACAGAGATCACAATGTGCAAGGGGCTGATAGCAACATGAGCAAAATAGTCCTTGCCCTAAAGTATCCAGGATTGATAGTTCCTAAACTTAAAATGCACATTTAAAAAAGATGGTTCACCTTGTCTTTTAGTTTGTAGTTCTATGAGAAGATTTTCCTTTACCACTTTGATAGCAGCTTCAGTGGCTTCAGCTATAGTATTTTCTATTAATGCTTCACGAGCTGCATCAAAACGTGGCTGAACAAGTGTGGTGTAGTCAACAACCTGCAAAGAATATTCGAGAAAATCAACATAAACACAAGGTTCTCCATCAAAAGTAAATAAAGGAGCGAAAGGAAGATCAGTAGAGTAGAAGAAGGAGAACAGGGGGAGGGAAGAGAGAGGGAAAAGTGGGAGAACAGCGAATGAAACCCAATTCCATGTATGTACGATCTTGTCAAAATGAACCCAACTACTATGTAAAATTATAATGCACCAATTAAAAAAACACAAGATGGACTGGGGATGTAGCTCAGTTGGTAGAGTGCTTGCTTTGCAAGCACAAGGCCCTGGGTTCAATCTCCAGCTCCTCAAAACAAAACAAAAACACAAGATACTAGGGATACTAAACACTGTTCATCTATTTATCTGTATCATCTCTCTATTTCTATCTTTGAAAAATATTAATACCATTTCAGGTATCTCTGGAAACATGTTCAGAATTCACTGACTTTGCGTACCAGCTTTAATAGACATTCAGCCATATTCTTCATGTACCTATTTCATGTATATATTCACATATATGATTATGCACAATACATATATTCAGATTACATATATATTTTGGCTTAATCAACAAAAATTAAAATACATTAAATTAACTTTGTATATATAACATATATACAATAAATGGCAGCAATTTACATATACAGTTTGATGAGTTTTTACAAAAAAATACATATAACCGCCACCAAAATCAAGATACAGAGCCTCAATATCACCCTAAAATGTTCCCATTATCATTCCTTCCCTCTCCTTCTCCCTCACCGAGCTTTCATTCCTGGCTCTTGGCAACCACTTTCTGATTCTATCACTACAAATTAGTTTTTTCTTTTCTAGAATTTCATAGAAATAGAATCATATAGTATATAATCTTTTTCAGTCTTTTCCTCCTCAATAAATTGGTCAGAATGGTTTTGATGATTGTCATTGCAGGTGTCCTTTTTATTGCTGAGCAGTGTTTCACTGTATGAATATACCATAGTTTTTTTTAATTCATTCATATATTGATGGACATTTGGGCTGTGTCCAGGTTGTGACTATCAAGAAGGAAGTCATGATCATCATTTGTATGGCAGTCTTTTGTAGACATGTATTTCCATGTCTCTTGGGTAAACACTTTGGAGTAGAATTATATTTGACTTTATAATTAACCATCAAACTATTTCCAGAGTGGGTGAATAATTTCATATCTCTACCAGCAATGTATGAATGTTTCAGTGTCTCCATATCCTCACCCACACTTGGCTTTGTGAATTTTTAAACTTTTAGTCGTTTTAGTGGGTGTGAAGAAGTATTTCATAATAGTTTAAATTCATATTTTCTTAATCACTAATAAATTCAAACTTCCTTTCGTATGCTTATTGATTATTCACTTTTATTTTAAACATATGTTCAACTTCTGTTTGTTTAAAAAATTGACTTATAATTCTTTATATGTTCTAAGTATATATCTTTTGTCAGGCAGATAATAAACTTCATACTGAATGTTGGCATCTTAGAAACACATTTCTATATGTCTTTGTAAAACTTTAAAAAAATTTTAAAAATTTGTTCTAATTGGTTATACATGACAGCAGAATGCATTTTGATACATTGTACACAAATGGAGCACATTTTCTCCTTCCTCTGACTGAACATGATGCAGAGTCACACCTGTAGTGTAATCCCACATGTATACAGAGTAATAATGTCCATCTCATTCCACTGTCCTTCCCATCCCCAAGCTCCCTCCTCTCCCCTCCTCTCACTCCTCTTTGCACAATTCAAAGTTCCTTTATTCCCCACTCCCCACCATTCTCTACACCATTATGGATCAGCATCCACTTATCAGAGAAAACATTCGACCTTTGTATTTTTGAGTTTGGCTTATTTCACTTAGCATGATGTTCTCCTGCTCCATTCATTTATCTGTAAATGCCATAATTTCGTTCTTCTGATTTCTATATGTCTTTTACGTTAAATTACTATTTCCATTCTTCTTCTCTCACATGTAGGTATCTTGTTTTAATCCATGCCAATAAGTCCACCTCTACAGATCATTTTTTAATGGGTGCACAGAATTGCATTAGATTAATATATTATAACTTATTTAACAAAAATACCAGTAATATATATTTAAGTATACATGTTTTAAATATATATTTAGATATGTTAATCTATGATGAATACAATTATGTACAATATTCTTGATATGATAGTTTCTTTAGAAAAATATGTAAAGTAGAATTCAATAGTTCAAAGTATATGTATGAATTTTAGGCTTGTATACATTATTTCCAATTACTACACCTGATGGTCATAATCTTTTCAGCAACATATAAGAATGTACTTTTTTCTACTCTATTTACACATCAGTATTGGGTGTTAACAGTAATCTTTTAAATCTAACAATGAGATTGACATGACATATCTCTAGTTATTTGGAATTTCTGTTTATCAAGGAGGTGATATCCTTTAAAAATTTTTTCCATGCTGCAGATCAAACCCAGAGCCTCTTGCATGGCAGGCAAGCACTTACTGAGCTATGTCCCAGCCCCCCGTTTTCTAATGTTAAATGGCTATGTATATCTACTATTTTGTGAATTGCCTGTGCTGATTTTTTTCCCATTGGGGCTTCATGTGCATACTGATTTGTCTCTTTGTATTTTAAAATGATAATTCATTTGTCTGACACACATTGTGCTGGCTTACAATATGCCTATAAATCCTTTGATGTGCTCCCTTCACAAAGTGAAGTCTCATTGTCCTCTTCTTTAGTGTAGGTAGGACTTAGTGGTTTGTTTAAAAAAAAAGGATAGTGTATAGTACAAATGACAGTGGGTTATTTTTGAGACTAAGTCCCTCCTTGGTTCACTCTCTGGGGGAAGCCTGTAGCCATGTCACTGGGACACAAAAGTAGTCCTATAAAGAGCTCATTCATGTACCGGAGCCATCTTCCAGTCCCAGCCAAGCCTTCAGAGGACTTAGGCTGCAGTCAACATCTTTTTTAAAATTTATTTTAAAAAATTTGTTCTAATTGGTTATACATGACAGTAGAATGCATTTTGAAACATTGTACACAAGTGGAGCATAGCTTCTCATTTCTCTGGTTGTACATGGTGCTGAGTCATTCCAGTAAAAAAATCATACGTGTATACAGGGTAATAATGTCAGTCTCATTCTACCATCCTTCCCATCCCCACTTCCCCACCCGACCCCTCACTCCCCTCTGCACAATCCAAAGTTCCTTCATCTCCGCCACCCCCCACCCACTAGGGATCAGCATTCGCTTATCAGAGAAAACATTTGGCCTTTTTTGGGGGGGGATTGACTTATTTCACTTAGCATGATCTTTTCTAGTTCCATCTATTTACCTACAAATGCCATAATTTTATTCTTCTTTAAAGCTGAGTAATATTACATTGTGTGTATGAACCACATTTTATTTATCCATTCATCTGTAGAAGGGCATCTAGATTGGTTCCACAGTTTAGCTATTGTGAATTGAGTTGCTATAAACATTGATGTGGATGCATCACTGTAGTATGCTAATTTAAAGTCCTGTGGCTATAAACCAAGGAGTGGGATAGCTGAGTCAAATGGTGGTTTCATTCCAAGTTTTCTGAGGAATCTCCATACTGCTTTCAAAGGTGGTTGCACAAACTTGCAGAACCATCAGCAATGTATGAGTGTACCCTTTTACCCCACATCCTAACTAATGCTTATTATTACTTGTATTCTTGATAATTGCCATTCTGACTAGTGAGGTGAAATCTTAGAGTAATTTTGATTTGCATTTCTCTAATTGATAGAGATGATGAACATTTTTTCATATATTTGTTGATCGATTGTATTTATTCTGTGAAGTGTCTGTTCAGTTCTTTAGCCCACTTATTGGTTGGGTTAATTGTATTTTTGGTGTTAAGTTTTTTGAATTCTTATTATATATCCTGGAGATTAGTGCTTTATCTGACATACATATGTAAAGGTTTTCTCCCATTCTGTAGGCTCTCTCTTCATTTTCTTGATTGTTTACTTTGCTGAGAAGAAGTTTTTTAGTTTGAATCCATCCCATTTATTAATTCTTGATTTTACTTCTTGCACTTGAAGTCAGGTCGTAAGCCAACATGGTAGAGATTTGGATTTATTTTTTCTTCTATTAGGCACAGGGTCTCTAGTCTAGTGCCTAAGTCTTTGATACACTTTGAGTTGAGTTTTGTATAAGGTGAGAGATAGGGATTTAATTTCATTTTGCTACATGTGGATTTCCAGTTTTACCAGCACCATTTGTTGAACAGGCTATCTTTTCTCCATTGTATGTTTTTGGTACCTTTGTCTGGTATGAGATAACTGTATTTATGTGGGTTTGTCTCTGTGTCTTCTATTTTGTACCATTGGTCTACCTGTCTGTTTTGGTGCCAATACCATGATGTTTTTTGTTACTATTGCTCTGTAGTAGAGTTTAAGGTCTGGTATTATGATGCCTTTTCTTGCTAAGGATTACTTTTACCATTCTGGGTCTCTAATTTTTCCAGATGAATTTCATGATTGCTTTTTCTATTTCTAAGGAGAATGTCATTGAGATTTTAATAGGAATTGCATTAAATCTGTATAACACTTTTGGTAGTATGGCCATTTTGACAATATTAAATCTGCCTATCCAGACACATGGGAGATCTTTCCATCTTCTAAGGACTTCTTCAATTTCTTTCTTTAGTGTTCTATAGTTTTCATTGTAGAGGTCTTTCACCTCTTTTGTGAGATTGATTCCCAAGTATTTTATTTTATTTCATTGAGGCTATTGTGAATGGGGTAATTTTCCTAGTTTCCCTTGCAGTGGATTCATCACTTATGAATAGAAATGCATTAGATTTATGAGTATTGATTTTATATCCTACTTTGCGGAATTCATTTATTAGTTCTAGAAGTTTTCTGGATCTTCTAACTATAGAATCATGTCATCAGCAAATAATGATAGTTTGAGTTCTTCTTTTTTTATTTGTATCCCTTTAATTTCTTTCATCTGTCTGATTCCTCTGGTTAGAGTTTCAAGGACTATGTTGAATAGTAGTGGTGAAAGAAGGCATCCTTGTGTTCTTCCAGTTTTTAGAGGGAATGTTTTCATTCTCTATTTAGAATGATGTTGGCCTTGGGTTTAGCACAGATAGCTTTCACAATGTTGAAGTATGATCCTACTATCCCAATTTTTCTAGTGTTTTGAACACGAAGAGGTGCTGTATTTTGTTAAATGCTTTTTCTGCATCTATTGAGATGATCATATGATTCTTAACTTTAAGTCTATTGATGTGATGTATTATGTTTAGTGATTTCCATATGTTGAACAAACCTTGTATCCCTGGGATGAACTCCACTTGTTTTTGGTGCATTATCTTTTTAATGTATTTGTATGTGATTTGTCAGAATTTTACTGAGAATTTTTGCATCTATGTTGATCAGGGATATTGGTCTGAAGTTTTCTTTCCTTGATGTGTCTTTGTCTGGTTTTTATACTAGTCTCACAGAATGAATTTGGAATAGTTTCCTCCTTTTCTATTTCATGGAATACTTTGAGGAGTACTGGTATTAGTTCTCCTTTGAAGGGCTTGTGGAACTCGACTGAGAATCTGTCTGGTCCCAGGCTTTTCTTGGTTGATAGTCTTTTGATGTCATCTTCTATTTCATTGCTTGAAATTGATCTGTTTAAATTGTGTATGTCCTTCTGATTCATTTTGGGAGGATCATGTGTCTCTAGAAATTTTTCAATATCTTTGAGATTTTCTATTTTATTGGAGTATAAATTTTCAAAATAGATTCTAATTATCATCTGTATTTCAGTAGTGTCCATTAATTTCATTTATTTTTTCAAACAACCAACTTTTTGTTTTGTCAATTTTTTCAATTGTTTTTTTAATTTCAGTTGCATTGATTTCAGCGCTGATTTTAATTATTTCCTCTCTTCTACTACTTTTGGTGTTGATTTGTTGTTCTTTTTCTAGGGCTTTGAGTTGTAATGTTAGGTCATTTATTTGTTTACTTTTTATTCTTTTCATGTATGAGCTCAATGCAATGAACTTTGCTCTTAGCACTGCCTTCGTAGTGTCCCAGAGATTTTGATATGTTATACTGGGGTTCTCATTTATCTCTAAGTACTTTTTTAATCTCCTCCCTGATTTCTTCTGCTACCCATTCATCATTCAATAACATGCTATTTAGTCTCCAGGTGTTGGAGTAGTTTCTACTTTTCATTTTATCATTGATTTCTACTTTCATTCCATTAAGATCTGATAGAATGCAGGGTAGGATTTCTATTTTTTTGTATATGCTGAGAATTACTTTGTGGTCTAAGATATGGTCTATTTTAGAGAAGGATCCATGCTGCTGAGAATAAAATATATTCACTCGGTGATGGATGAATACTCTATATATGTCCATTAAGTCTAAGTCATTGATAGTATTATTTAGTTCTATAGTTCCTTTGTTTGGTTTTTGTTTGGAAGATCTATCCAGTGGTGAGAGAGGTGAGTTAAAGTCACCCAGTACTATTGTGCTGTGGTCTATTTGATTCTTGAAATTGAGAAGGTTTTTGGATATATGATATAGATGCTCCATTGTTTGGAGCATAAATATTTGTGATTGTTATGCCTTGTTGGTGTATGATTCCCTTAAGCAGTATGAAATGTCCTTCTTTATCCCTTCTAACTTTTGTTTGAAACCCACTTTGCTGATATGATGATGGAAACCCCTGCTTTTATACAAATTCCATGTGAGTGATGTTTTTTTCCCAACCTTTCACCTTCAGTCTGTGGATGACTTTTTCTAGGAGGTGAATCTCTTGAAGAAAGCATATCGTTTGGTCTTTTTTTTTTTTTTTAATCCAATCTACCAGTCTATGTCTTTTAATTGATGAGTTTTGGTCATTAACATTCAGGGTTATTATTGAGTTATAATTTCTTTTCCTGTTCATTTTTGCTTATTTTTGGTTTTTATCTTGACTTAGTTTCTCCTTGATTGATCTTTCCTTTAGTGGAGTTCCTCCCTTTGCTAGTTTTCATCATTTTTTCACTTCATCATCATGGAATATTTTGTTGAGAATGTTTTGTAGTGAAGGTTCTCTAGTTGTGAATTCTTTTAAATTTGTTTATTATGGAAGGTTTTATTCATCTTCAAATCTGAAGCTTAATTTTGCTGGATATAAAATTCTTGGTTGGCATCCATTTTCTTTTTTTTTTTTTTCTTTCTTTCTTTTTTTTTTTTTTGGGTGCTGGGGATCGAACCCAGGGCCTTGTGCTTAGAAGGCAAGCACTCTACCGACTGAGCTATCTCCCCAGCCCCCATTTTCTTTCAGAACTTCATATATGTTATTCTAGGACCTCCTGACACGAGGGTCCGGGTTGAGAAATCACCTGAAATCTAAATTTTTTCCCCCATATGTAATTTGATTTTTTTCTCTTGCAGCCTTTAAAATTCTATCCTTATTCTGTATGTTAGTTGTTCTCATTATAATGTGCCTTGGTGTGGGTCTGTTGTGATTTTTGTACATTTGGGGTCCTGTAAGCCTCTTGTATTTAATTTTCCATTTCATTCTTTAGATTTGGGAAATTTTCTGATATTATGTCATTGAAAAGATTGTGCATTCCTTTGGTTGTATCTCTGTGTCTTCATCTATCCTGATAAATCATAAATTTGGTCTTTTCATGTTATCCTATAATACTTGGAAGTTCTGTTCATGGTTTCTTACCATCTTCTCTGTTTGACCAACTTTATTTTCTAGATTATATATTTTGTCTTCATTGACTGAGATTCTGTCTTCCAAGTGGTTTAGTGTGTTGGTAATACTTTCCATTGAATTTTTAATTTGGTTTATTGTTTCCTTCATTTCAAGGATTTCTGCTTGATTCCTTTTATAATCTCTGCCTCTTCCTGTATTTTCTCTCTAATACCATCCTTTATTTTGAAGATCAATCTAATAATGTAGTTTCTAAGCTCCTTCTTTGACATTTCTTCTACTGCATTGTCAATGGATTCTATTATTGGAGCATCTTGGTTTGTTTGGGGCTCTTTTTTCTCTTGTTTTTTCATATTGTCTGTGTGTCTTCTCAATTAGTGGTACGAAGCTGAGGCAGTACAGATTCTACCCTATCCCTGAAGACTTCCAGTACCTCACCTTTAACAGGGAGACCAATATTAACAGCACCCAATGCAAATGATATACCACTTTAAACCACCTTAAACCAATGATTCCTATTAAGGCATTTGCAGTTTTGTCACAATAGACAGAAATGAAGTGGTCAATTATTGTCTATGATATAAACAGTAAGTTTACTAAAAGGTTTTTACCATTTCAAATGATGGACAATGAGGGAACAGAAGTAGTGTAAGGTGTAATCTTTATGAGGGAGAAGGAGAGAAGACAGAGGTAAAACTTTACAGTAAGAGCGTGGGAGGAATTAATAGAGGTTAGCTTTTAGTATGAGAGAAGTGAGAAAGAATTCAGGAAGACAGGTAGGTGAGAGAAAAAATATATTCAGGTTTTTAAAAAGTAGAAATATAAGAATATACAACAAAACTGTAATATACTATTCAGACATTCCATTCCTTAATAAATTGATGCATGAAAAATATTTGGATTGAAAGTTGGTAGAGGTGTGAGAAAGAGGCCAAAAAGAAAAAAAAGAAAAAAGAAAAGAAGAAAGAAAGAAAGAAAAAGACAAAAGGAAAGTCTCAATGGAAAATTGAACAATTGCTTCTGTTGGCTTTCAAAAATTTTCTCGGCTTCCCTTCTCCACTGATAGGTGGGGTTGTCTGAAGTTTGATGTTAGCTCCAGTCCAGTGGGTGTCAGACTGGTTGAGTAGGTGAGCTGATAGCAAGATGCTCACACCCTCTTCCAGTCTTCCCACACTTTGTAGCTGGCCCCTTTGGTACCAGCACACTTCAGAACTCACTGAGCTGGAGAGAGCCCAGTTTTCTCCAGTTTCTTCCAACCTATGCTCCATGCAGGTAATTGCACCTAGTCTCTGGCTTTTCACAGGCTTGCCAGACCCTGACTGGCCCATGCAAACCCAGCTGTATTCTGATGGACCTGGGCTTCAGCTTCCCCAGGCTCTGCCTTGCTGCAATTCTCAGATCTCAATGCCCTTTCAACTTGCAGAGAGACCACCAGGGATGTGCTCACACGAAGGAGTGACCCTGCAAAGAGGCAGTCAGATGGTGGCCACTAGCACACTCAGCAGAAAGACCTTAAGATCAATCAGATCTGCAGGTATCCCAATATATCTTCAGGCCATGGCCAGGGTGCCCATGGCCAGTGTGGCAGCTGTGCCCTGAGATGGTGGCAGTTGTGGCGGCAAACCTGTAGGCCCCAGCTGCGATCCCAAGATAGCGGTGACTGTGTGTAACCAAACCTGCAGTGGGCAGTGGGCAGCAGGTGATCCACTGGCAGTCTGAAGGAGGTCTTCAGGCTAAGGGTGGGTGACTGGTGGGTGAATATCGGGTGGCGGGTTATGGATAGGTGAAAGGCAGGTGATGGGCAGGCAAGAGACAGGCGTACTGGCAAATGGATAGGTGGTGGTCAGAGCGTAATCTGTATTCCAAAGGGGGGTATTTGAGGTCAGATGCAGCAGAAGAATGGGGTAACTTGTGGTGTATTGCTGGGCAGGGATGGCTGCCTTATAGAGAAACAATATTTCTTCTGCTTGAATACTGAGTCATGGAGCAACAAGGAATGCAGCCTCCTAGTTCCATCTTGGATCTCCCCCAGTCAACATCTTGACTACAATCTCATGAGAAAATCCAGGATAGAGTCACTCACCTAAGTCATTCCCGAATTCCTGACATGAAAAAACTACACAAGATAAGAAATGTGTATTGTTACTTCAGAGCTGCTAAGTTTTGGGGTGATTTTGTTTTTAAGGAGACAGGGTCATGCTATGTTGCCCACACTGGCATCGTCTGATCCTCCTACTATGGCCTCCCAACTAGCTGTGATGAAAGGCATGTGTTATTGTACCTGGCTTAGTTGGGGTAATTTTTTAATGCAGCAATAGATAACTAATACACACAAATATGAGAAATATATCCTCAAAATTCTCCTCCATGTGCTGTCAAAAGTTTTAAAATTTTTTTTGATTTTTCTTTTGGACTTCAGTTTTTACACTTTAACCATCTGGTTATAACTCTTCTTTTTTCCAAAGATAAACAAGTTAGGACTCTGAGATACATACACATGCATACACAAATTTCTTTGCCCACATTCCTTCAACAGAGTTAGATAATACTTTTAGAATAGTATGCATTGTTTATATCATTAAGCTTATATAACAACTTTAAAAGCTTAAGTATGTATTTCTGTTATATTTCTATTCTTGCAGTTTTGTTTCAATTAGCTTAGTTTTCTATGTATGTATCAATAATGAATTACCAACCTTTTCCTCTGCAGTATAAATCCCCTCTTGACACATTTGACCTCATTCAGTAAGCATCTTCTCCCTGGAGCTCTCTCTTCTGGAGACTTCTGACTGCCTGCCCCATTCTGAACTGGTTATTTTCCAGGATTTCTAGGCTTATGGAACAACTGCCATCATGACCTGTCCCTTCCCCATGATTTTGGTATTCCCTTTCCCTCTCTCCTGTCATGAATACCCCTTTTCTTCTTGGTGTAAGCTCTCATTTTGATGGAGCATATCCTCTAGTAGCTTCCTGAGAAAGACAACATGGGAGGTTTTGTAGTTCAGATATGAAGAGTCCTCCAAAGTCCCGTGTGTTGAAAGCCTGATCCCCAACGCAGAGACATTCAGAGATGGAACTTTTAGGAAATTATTGGATCACAAGGGCTCTAACTTATCAGTAGATTAATTCATTCGATGGATCGATAATTTAAATGGACTACTGGGAGGTGGTGGAAGATGTAGGTTTGGGGCATGGTTGGAGGAAGTAGGTTCCTGGGTGTGTACCTGCTCCCCCTGTCTCCTGGCTGCCATGAGCTGCCATGAGCTGAGCAACTCTGCCATGCCCTTACACCATGATGTTCTGGCTCACGTTGGTACCAGGGCAATAGAGCCAGCTGACCATAGACTGAAACCATGAGTCAAAATAAATCTTTCCTCCTTTACATTGTTTTTGTCAGGCATTTGGTCACAGTGATGAACAGCTGACTAACACAGGAGGTAATTTTTTTTTTTTTTTGGTAACTCCAAATGCCCTCATTCTCTCATCTGACTTGATTATGGCAATACAAAATTCTAGGCTAGAATCACTGCCCCTCAAAATTATCTTTCCAGAATTGTGGTTGAAAGATACTATGCGATTTGGATTCCTATTCCTTTGCATGTAAGCTAGGTGTTTTCCCTAGAGTCTTCTAAGTTTCTGGATCTTTGTCTCCATTGTCCTATGATTTCAAAGTGATGTGCCTAAATGTGGGTCTTCCTCCATCATTGTACTAGAAATTCACTGGATCATTTCTTTATTTTTATTTGTTTTTTGAGGTACTGGAGATTGAACCCAGAACCTCATGCATGTGCTCTATCCCTGAGTCACATCCCCACCCTTTATTTTATTTTATTTTGAGACAGGGTCTTGTTAAATTGTCCAGGCTAGCCTTGAACTTGTGACCTTCCTGCCTTAGCCTCCCAAGTAGCAGGGATTGCAAGTGTGTGCCACCATGCTTGGCTCACTGGGTCATGTCAATCTGGAAACATGCCCTTTAATCTGGGAAATTTTCTTTGATAATATTCTTCTTCCTGGTATCTCCTTCTAGAATTTTTATTGGACAATGGATTTCATGAGTTTTTTCTTTCCTATTCTTTTTCTTCATCTCTTTGTCATTTTTTTACTAAATATCTACTAAATACTTATAAATTTTTTAAAATAAAAAAAACCTTTCTCTTTAATTTTTCATGTATTTTATTTTAATTTCACAGGATGATTTTCATTTTCTGAATGTTCCTTTTTCTTTTTTCTTCTAGCATCCCATTCTAGTTTCTACATTTGATAGTTGTCCTTATCTTCCAGAGGACATTAACTAGAACCTTCATTTGCATTGATGCAGTGCCTAGGTCAGCTGGTTTGGTAGTGGTACTGTGAAATACTCAACTGTCAGAAGCTGGAAAATGATCTTATGTGAAAAAGTTATCTCGTTTTTAAAGAACATTTTCACTTGAGATATACTACAAGTTAACTCTTTTCCCCTTTTATTTGTTGAAATTATTATTTCATTGTTTTCTGTTTGCCATTCTTCTGTTGATAAATCAATCATTATTTGCATCTTTTTAAAATCTAAAGTATCATTTTTTTTCTGCAGCTGCATTAGAGGTTTTCAACAACTGAATATGGTGTGATATTCCTTATATTTCTCCTGTTTGGGACTTGCTGAAATTCTTGGACCTACAAGGGGTTATCATTGTTAGTTTTGTTGTTGTTTGTTTTTTAATTTATGAAATATTGACAGTTATGTTTCCAGTATTTTTTTTTCCTATCTCATTCCAACTCTTTCAAGGAATCCACTAACATATAGCAGACCGTTTAATTTGTCCCATGGATCCCACGACTGCTCTTTATTTTCTTTTAATGTATATTTTTTATCTTTTTGTTCTTTAGACTGGAATTTTAAAAAATCTTTTTTCATGTTCTTCAGAAAACTCAAATCAGCTTGTTATACTAATTCATTAAAAATTTCACATCGGTTTTGTAATACTAGCAATAGGATTTCCATTTTGTGCTAACAGTTTCCATTTATTTCAGGAGATTCCCTGTCCTCTCATAAAGATCTTAAGCCTATTTAAAACAACTGCTTTAAAGATTTGTCTGCTAAATACAAAATCTAGCCCATTTCAGGGCCAGTTTTTATTGCTTTCTTTTTCTTTCTTTTCTTTTATTTGGGTATGGGTTACATTTTTCTGGTTGTTTGCATATATTATAACTTTTCTTTACATTGGGATGACACACTGTTCTGTTTTAGGCTTTGAATTCTGTCATTTCCCCCTGAAGACTGTTGTGGTTTTTGTTCTACCTGGCAGTTCAATTATCGATTTATCACATTTGAACTTCTGTGCTTTGTTAGATGCAATATTTGGAAAGTCCAAGGTGTTTCTCAATTTGGGAGAACTCAATCTCCAAATTCATTCTCAGATTGTATTCAGGAATGGTTGTAGGTTCTGTCAGGGTGGGCATAGAGTAGACCTTAGTCTAGGCTGTGATGCTTACTCCTAACATATGACCTTATGGTATGTCAGCTGCATGTTCTGGCTATTGACGCGATAAGGTCTCTCTTCTGATTGAACCAAAGCTCTCATGTGTTCCAGTTGCTCAACCTCCAGTATCTGCTCCATTCACAATGCTCACGGAGCCATCCTCAGATAAGCTCTGTGAAGACTCATGTGGTGCATATGCAGCCCCACCCTGGGCCACAGTCTTCCGATCTCATTCTCCTTAGCTCAATGGAAGTACCATGCTCTGATGGGTGTAGAAAGGAAACTGTCCCAGCAGACAGCAGGGGTAATCATGGGGCTTGCCTGATGAGTTTCTCTTCTCCCAAAGATCACATAGTGGGAGAGCTAGTTCCTCTGTCATGGCTGAAATTTAAAGATTACTTTTTAAAAAGATGGCACCAATTTACAGTTCCACCAACAGTTTTATAAACTTGTCATTTGTACATACCCTCCTTGGCAACAAAAGTTGTCATTTTTTTCATGCTTAAGTGTGAAAAATTACATCCTGTTATTATTTTTTGTTTTCTTATTTTCTAATGAGATTAGGTATCTTTTCATAAGTTTTTCCCCAATTAGCAATTTATCTTCTGTGATGTTCTCTAGCTGTCCATTGCTTTTCTTTTTCTTTTTGATTACAGGTATACTACATACACAGTGCTAGAAACACTCTTTTAGTTATACTTGTTTCAAAGATCTTTCCCCAGGCTATTGTATTTCAGCTCTTAAAAACTGAAAACTTTTATCAGAAAGGTGTTTTATATTTAGATGAAATATAATCATTCACCTTTAAAAACTATTTTGGGGTGTATTAAGTGTTTAATTGCTGAAAAAAATATAACCTCCCAAATTAGCTTAAATGACAAACACTATTTCATAGTTTCGGAGAGTCAGATATAATAATTTCTCATGATTTTAAATGGGAAGGTTATAATGCATTTTATATTGACCCAAATTCTATCATGTAACTAAAATGCAATAAAATGCTTAAATACAAGCAATAGATTATCCTGTTTTGATGTAAATGATTAAAATATCACTGTGTGATCATCAAACAACATGACTGGTAACATACGTTTGTTCTGTATACAGTAATATGAACTTTCTTAGGGCCAACATTTGAGACTTTAAACACATGATGAAATTTTCCAAACCTCTACACATGATTTTGATATTATAGTTGGAATGTATCACAATCCTCTTTCTGCATATTTGAAAAAAATCATGGAGTTTTGTTTTGGAGATGTAAACATAAATGGTATTTGAAAAAATGTTATATTAGGGTATCTGTATAATCTAAGAGGCTTTGGTATTAAAAATCAAGCCAGATTTTATAGAAAAATATTATCTGAGAATACATTTTAAGGTTATGTTTGAAATAATAAGATCCTTACACTAAGAAAAGTAAAAATACCAATTAATATTAGAAGTGGTGCTAGGTATCATGTCTTGAGTGATTCCTTAAAGAAAAGTAGTCAAGACAATTGAAGGGAAACTTTTAATAAGTTAAAAATGATATCTATAATAGTATCCAATCCCATCAAATATCTAGAGGCAATATTTATTTATTATGATATCCCATAAAATATCACATAGGCAAACTTTTATACAGAAAACTCTTAAATTTTTACTTGTAATCATTTAAAAAGAGTTAAATAAGTGGTGAAGTATAATTTTATGGACTAGAGGAGTCAATTTAGTGAAGATGCCCATTCTCCCAACTGATTTATATATCTGATGCAATCCCAATTAAAATTCCAAAATATTTTTCTATATAAAATTACAAAGAACCACAAATAGTTAATGTACTTCTGAAAGAGAGTAATAGTATGAAAGACCTTGCTCTATCTGACATTGGGACTAACTGGAGAGCTAAAACAATTTGTCAACATAGCATTGGGAGAAAAATAGCAAAACAGAATGATGGACTAGACCATAGAGCCCCCACATAGGTACACATGTATTAAAACATGATTTAAAACAAAGGGAGCATGATAAACAGTGGATGAAGGACAGGTTTTTTTTCTTAAATGATCCTGGGACACCTGGATATCCATATGGGAAAAAGTAAAATTTACTCCATATGTCCCATCACAAGAAAGTCAATTTGAGGTGTATTTTGTATCTAAATGTAGAAGTTCAAACAAAATTTTTAGAAGTTATTATAATATCTTCATGATGCTTGGCAAGTAAAAATTTCTTTCTTAAATGTGACTCATAAAAGCACTGATGAAAAAGGAAAAGGTTGGTGAATTATTCCCCGCTAAAATCAAGAACCTGTGTTCATTGACAAATGCCACCAAAAAAGCAAACGGCAAATCACAGGGTTATAGAAAACATCTGTTCTCCTTAAAATCAACAAAAAACTTGGTCTGAAGACAATGTAACTCCTACTAGTAATGTATTACCAATGTAATAATGTATTACTAATGTAATAATACACAATAAAAGTGGGCAGGACACTTGAACAAACACTTATGAAAGATAACATCTGAATGGCCAGTAAGCATTTGAAAAATGGTCAACCTCATCAGTCATAAGAGAAATGTGAATTAAAACTACAGTGAGATATGATTAAATACCCACTAGAATGGATAAGATCAGAAAGATCACAAGAATTGGCAGGACCCTGGAAAAACAGAAAATGCATACCCTGCTGATAGAATTATGAATTAGTAGAACTATTCTGGAATTACCTACTCAAGTTAAACAGGTACACTTCTATGTCCCAGAAATTGTCCTCCTGGATTTATCTCTAAAACATAAATATATACATGTATGCTCCAAGGGACACATACAAGAATATGGATAGGAGTATTATTCATAAAGCACAAATTTTTATTAACCCTCAAATACAGATAAATGATATCCACTGAGTTTTATTAACACTGAAATATGGATATGATATAATTTATCTGTTGATTGTTTTATCATAAGATGATTAAGCAATAGCTATATAAATAACATGAATAAATATCACAATCATAATATTAAGTGAAAGAAACCAGGCACAGAGAACATAAATTGTTTAAGCCCACAAAGTTCAAAAAACATGCAAAACTAACCCATGATGTCTGATATGATAAAACCATGGAAATGTGTAAGAAATACCATAATACAGGCAGCAGGTACCTCCTTTGTGGTGGTGGGGTTGTTGTGGAGACTTATAATGGGAAGAGGCATGGAGAAGGCTTCTGGAGTGTTGGAAACATTTCCTATTTGACCTGGGTGATGGTTATATAGCGAGGTTATTTTATGATATTCATGGAGTTTCACTTTTCTGTATATTTGTCATATTTTATAATAAAAAAGTTAAAAGCAAATTCAAAAATATCACTCCTGTGCTTAAAAATCTAACAGGAGTTTTGAATTACTCCAAAACCTTCCCATGACCTGCACTGCTCTGACTACATCTTCACCCACCATTGGATGTTCCTCCTCCTTTCATGGGTAACACTGTAGATACACTGACCTTCTTATAATTTCTCTACATTCCAAACTCTCATCAAAACTCCTGGCTCTGCTTTCAAGTTATATCCCAGATCTGTTTGCTTCTTACTACCTTTTACTGCTGTCACTCCAATCTGAGCTAAAAATAATTTCTCTCCCTTTACTTAGTAGAAAACAGAGCACTGGGGGAGAAAAGGTCAAGGAACTGACAGGCCAGAGAGCAGAAGGATCATCTTTGATCTCAGATGTTGAAATTGCTGAGGATCAGAGCAGAAGTGGGATTGTGGAGAGACTGAGAGTGAAGCAGGAGGAGTGCAACCCAGGAAACAGAGGGGTGGAACCAAGAAAGGTGACAGGTGGCATCTCTGGGTGACAGGACATTCAAATCTGAGGGCTTCTAGGAGGGAGGACTACCTACGGTCTGGAAAGAAGTGCCAATAACTGGAAGGAGGAAAGATTTCTTTCCTACCAGGAGCGTGGTGGAGCAATTTCCCAGTTGACAATATAAAATGAAGAAAACCATAGAAATAAAATTCTACGAATTATAATCAAGGATAGATAGATGGGTAGATAAGTAGGTAGTTACCTTTCCTTTGTAATATTCTGCAATCAAATTGCTAAGTGTTGTTTTCCCTGAATACTGAGGTCCAAATATGAATACTTTACATGGTGGTGCTGGCATAGGCGGAAGAAGATAGGGACGTGGGTTCAATAAAAAATTTTTTAACGTTTCTTCTGATGAAAGACAGTACATTTTACCTAGAAAACTTAAAATACATCATAACAATAAATAACTGAAAACACATGTAGACAAGTTTTAAAATTAAGTTCTGAAAATCTTACTTACCTCACAGAAAAATCTGGTAATCCTGAAAAAAGGTTACCTTCTTTTAAAGCCACAGGACACATACGTCCCCATCTGCTTCTGCGCCATCTGTATCTTGGCGCAATAAGTTTATAAGTTGAGAGAGTACGAAATAGCTCCTCCTGCAAATCACAAATACTATGTTAAAAAATGAGGGTGAAAAGTTTTACACAATGAATCAAAATGCATTCTGCTGTCATGTATAACGAAATAGAATGAAAAAAAATTTTTTTTTAAAAAGAGGGCATAAATTGTGCTAAAAGTGGTATCAAATATTTTGTTTCTTATTTGACAATGCTTTACTACCTAAGAAATAATGTAGAATGCAAATCTGGGTCTCTCTCTTTTTTTAAAAATACCTTTATTTATTTATTTTTATTTGGTGTTGAGGATCCAACCCAGTACCTCATGCATTCTAGGCAAGAGCTCTACCACTGAGCCACAACCCCAGCCCTTGGACCTCTTTCTTAATCCAACATTTTATACTAGTTTTATATAAGACTAATTATCATTTCATTAAAAAATTCTTTTTTCAATTTTACTGAATATTTTCTATTATAAGGTAGAATGAGCATGGGATAGATAGGACATTCTCAGCTGCTGCAAATACCAGATTCTACAAAGTTTCTATCATTGGTGGTACTGGGGATCTAGCATGTATCAGAATTTCTTTCCTGGGTGGGAGGGAGGCAAAATTGGAGGATGGATGGATTGTAGAGAGGAAAATGAGGAGTGGGTAGGGGTGGGGGAAAGGAAAAATAACAGAATGAGACAAACTTCATTACCCTGTGTACACGTATGATTGAGCAAATGGTGTGATTCTACTTTGTGTACAACCAGAGAAACAATAGTTGTACCCTATTTGTGTATGATGAATCAAAATTTAAAAAGAAGAATTCCATTCCTTTTTACAGCTGAATAATATTCTATCATATGTATATACATATATTGTTTATCCATTCATCCATTTATGGAAATTGGGATGTTTCTGCCTTCTGGTTATGGAGAATATAGTTGTTATAAACACTGGAATACATGTATCTAATTGAGTTTCTACTTTCAATTTCTTTTTGGATAATATCTAAAAGTGGACCTGCTGGATCATATGGTGATTCTCTGTTTCACTTTTTGAGGAACTATTAAACCATTTTAAACAGGAGATGTCCTATTTTATGTCCCCAGTAGCAATGCAGGAGGGTCCCAATAAGTCAATGCTTTTTTCCAATTTTTTGAAGAAGAGTCACCCTAGTGGGTATGAGGTGGTATGTCATTAGGATGAGTTATATCCCTATCCCCTATTATGTTTTATTTTGAGACAGGTCTCACTAAATTGCTTAGGACTTTGCTAAGTTGCTGAGTCTGGCTTTGAACTTGTGATCCTCTTGCCTCTGCCTTCCAAGCCATTTGGATTACAGGCCTGCACTGCCATGACTGGTCTGTTTTTTTTTCAAAAGTTTTGTTGTGTTGTAGTTAGTATCTTAAAGAATATTGTAGTAGAAATGACAAAAAAAAAGAGTTCAGAATCTACATAATTAAAATGATTCATGAAGCAAAAGATGAAATAAGAGAGCAAATGCAGACAATGCATGATCACTCCAATAAACAGTTAAAAAGAGCAAATGCAGGAAGCACAAGAGCACTTCAATAAGGAGAGAGATCCTTGAAAAAAAAAAACAGAAATACTTGAAATGAAAGAAACAATAAACCAAATTAAAAACTCAATAGAAAGCATCACCAACAGAATAGATCTTGTAGAAGATAGAATCTCAGACAATGAAG
The DNA here is from genome assembly GCF_902686445.1 of Sciurus carolinensis. Taxonomy (NCBI): domain Eukaryota; kingdom Metazoa; phylum Chordata; class Mammalia; order Rodentia; family Sciuridae; genus Sciurus; species Sciurus carolinensis. Next base: position 53,902,771 of record NC_062219.1, on the reverse strand, counting down.
ACAAAATAGTTAATCTTGAAAATAAAGTTGACCAAACAGAGAAGATGGAAAGAAATCATGAATGGAACCAACAATTATGGGATATTATGAAAAGACCAAATTTAAGAATTACTGGGATTGAGGAAGGCATAGAGATACAAACCAAAGGAATGAACAACCTGTTCAATGAAATAATATCAGAAAATTTTCCAAACCTGAAGAATGAAGTGGAAAATCAAATACAAGAGGCTTACACTACACCAGGTGCACAAAATTACAACACATCCACATCAAGACACATTATAATGAAAATACTTCACATACAAGATAAAGAGACGATTTTAAAGTCGGCAAGAGAAAAGTGTCAGATTACATATATGGGGAAACCAATATGGATATCAGAAGATTTCTCAGCCTAGACCCTAAAAACTAGAAGGACCTGGAACAATATATTTCAAGTTCTGAAAGAACATGAATGTCAACCAAGAATCCTATACCCAGCAAAACTAACTTTCAGATTTGATGGTGAAATATAATCTTTCCACAATAAACAAAAATTAAAAGAATTTACAAATAGGAAGCCTGCACTAAAGAACATTCTCAGCAAAATATTTCATGAGGAGGAAGTGAAAAACAACAATACAAGTCAGCAAAGGGAGGAACTACCCTAAAGGAAAAGTCAGTCAAAGAAGAAACCAAATCAAGTTAAAAACCAAAAATAAGCCAAAATGACCACAAATACAAATCATATCACAATAACAACCTTGAATGTTAATGGCCTAAACTCATTAATCAAAAGACATACACTGGCAAATTGGATTAAAAAGGAAGACCCAACAATATGCTGCCTTCAAGAGACTCATCTCATAGAAAAAGACATTCACAGGCTAAAGGTGAAAGGATGGGAAAAAACATACCATGAACATGGACTCAGTAAAAAAGCAGGTATCTCCATCCTCATAAACCAGCAAGACATAATGATTTAAAATATTTATGCCCCAAACAATGGAGCATCTATGTACATCAAACAAACCCTTCTCAATTTTAAGATCAAATAGATCCAAACACAATAATAGTGGATGACTTTAACACATTGCTCTCACCACTGGATAGATCCTCCAAACAAAAACTGAACAAGAAACTATAGAATTAAATAATACAATAATGATATAGACCTAACATGAGTACTTCACTCATCATCGAGCCAATACACTCTTCTCTGCAGCTTGTGAATCCTTCTCCAAAATAGATCATATGCTATGCCACAAAGAAGTCATTAGTAAATACAAAAAAAAAAAAAAAATTAGAGATACTACCTTGTATTCTATCAGACCACAATGGAATGCAATTAGAAATCAATGATAAAATAAAAAACAAAAACTACTCCTACACCTGGAGACTAAATAATATGCTATTGAATGATGCAATGATAACAGAAGACATCAGGGAAGAAATAAAAAAATTCTTAGAGGTAAATGAGAACAACAACTCAACATAGCAAAATCTCTGGGACACTCTGAAAGCAGTACTAAGAGGAAAGTTCATTGCACTTAGTTCATACATTAAAAAAATAAAAAGTCAACAACTAAATGACTTAACATTACATCTTAAAGCGCTAGAAAAAGAAGAACAGATCAACACCAAAAATAGTAGAAGACAGGAAATAATTAAAATCAATGGAATTGAAACAAGAGAAAAAATTCAAAAAATTGACAAAACAAAAAGTTGGTTCTTTGAAAAAGTAAACAAAATAGACAAACCCTTAGCCACACTAATGAAGAGAAGGAGAAAGAAAACTCAAATTACTAAAATTTGTGATGAAAAAGGAAAGATCACGACAGACACCACTGAAATACATAATATAATGAGAAACTACTTTGAAAATCTATACTCCAACAAAATAGAAAATATCAAAGACATTGAAAAATTTTAGAGACATATGATCCTCCCAAACCAAATCAGGAAGACATACACAATTTAAACAGATCAATTTCAAGTACTGAAATAGAAGAAGCAATCAAAAGCCTACCAACCAAGAAAAACCCAGGACCAGATGGATTCTCAGCCGAGTTCTACAAAACCTTTAAAGAAGAACTAATACTAATACTCCTCAAAGTATTCCAGGAAATAGAAAAGGAGGGAACCCTTCCAAACTCATTCTATGAAATATCACGCTGATACCAAAACCAGACAAAGAGGAATCAAGGAAAGAAAACTTTAGACCAATATCCCTGATGATCATAGATACAAAAATCCTTAACAGGGGCGAACCAAGATGGCGGCCTAGAGGGAGACTGCACCCCCGGTCGCTCCAGAACCCAGGAGTTAAGAAGGGGAGGCATTGAGAGACTCGGACTGAAGTGGAGCCACGGGTGAGTCTGCCCACTGGGTAAAGCTCGGCCCGGGTGGCAGGCCCAGATAGAGGTGGCTTATCGGAGCCGGGCAGGGCAGCTAGAGTCATCCACAGGCAGTCCTGCACACTCCGGCGGTGGGCCCCGCCCACACAGCCAGCTTCTCCAGGTTCTCGGAACGGAACTGGCCCGCTAGTGAGAGCCTGTCTGAACAGAGCACGCTCCGAGTCCCGGAGCCCCTGCAGTGCAGTGTACTCCTGCAAAGAACCAGCGGAGAGCCTCGATCTGCAGTCAGCCTCAGGGATAAGGACAGGGCAGCCGGAGACCTCTTCAGGCGGCTCTGCCCACTCCGGCTGCGGGCTCTCTTCATGGGGCGATCCAAGATGGCGGCCTAGAGGGAGACTGCACCCCCGGTCGCTCCAGAACCCAGGAGTTAAGAAGGGGAGGCATTGAGAGACTCGGACTGAAGTGGAGCCACGGGTGAGTCTGCCCACTGGGTAAAGCTCAGCCCGGGTGGCAGGCCCAGATAGAGGTGGCTTAGCAGAGCCGGGCAGGGCAGCTTGAGTCTTCCCAAGGTAGTCTTCCACACTCCGGCAGTGGGCTCTTCCCACACGGCCAGCTGCACGGTGCAGGCCCACAGTGAGAGCATTTCCGCACAGAGCCAGTTCCAAAACGTGGAACCAGTAGGGGGCTAGGGGCAGTATTCTTCGAATGAGCTGCTTTATCAGATTCCTCCAAGACATCAGGCTACTGAAGGCTGGGAGGTGATACACTGGAAATCTACTGGGACACTATAAGCCAATAGTGGAAAACTGCAATATCTCAGGGTCCCACTGACAACTGACCATTATGAGAAAACAAGGGAAGAAAATGTCCCAAACAAACCTAGATACTACATCAATAAAACCCAATGACAGCAGAGCAGAAGAAATGTCAGAAAGGGAGTTCAGAATGTACGTAATTAAAACGATCAGGGAAGCTAATGAGGAGATGAAAGAGCAAATGCAGGCATTGAAGGAGGAGATGAAAGAGCAAATGCAGGCATTAAATGATCGCACGAATCAACAGTTAAAGACCAAATACGGGAAGCAAGAGATCATTTCAATAAAGAGTTAGAGATACTGAAAAAAAACCAAACTGAAATCCTTGAAATGAAGGAAACAATAAACCAAGTTAAAAACTCCATAGAAAGCATAACCAATAGGATAGAACACCTGGAAGACAGAACCTCAGACATTGAAGACAAAATATTTAACCTTGAAAACAAAGTGGAACAAACAGAGAAGATGGTAAGAAATCATGAACAGAATCTCCAAGAACTATGGGATATCATGAAAAGGCCAAATTTGAGAATTATTGGGATTGAGGAAGGCTTAGAGAAACAAACCAAAGGAATGAACAATCTATTCAATGAAATAATAACAGAAAATTTCCCAAATCTGAAGAACGAAATGGAAAACCAAGTACAAGAGGCTTATAGAACTCCAAACATACAAAATTACAACAGACCCACACCAAGGCACATTATTATGAAAATACCTAACATACAAAATAAAGACAGAATTTTAAAGGCCGCGAGAGAAAAGAATCAAATTACATTCAGAGGGAAACCAATAAGAATATCAGCAGATTTTTCAATCCAGACCCTAAAAGCTAGAAGGGCCTGGAACAACATATACCAAGCCCTGAAAGAAAATGGATGCCAACCAAGAATCTTATACCCAGCAAAACTTACCTTCAAATTTGACGATGAAATAAGATCCTTCCATGATAAACAAAAGCTAAAGGAATTTACAAAAAGAAAGCCAGCATTACAGAACATTCTCAGCAAAATATTCCATGAGGAAGAGATGAAAAACAACGATGCAAATCAGCAACAGGAGGCGCTAGCCTAAAGGAATAGCCAAATAAAGGAGAAACCAAATCATGTCAAAAACAAATATGAGTCAATTGACTGGGAATACAAATCATATCACAATAATAACCCTGAATGTTAATGGCCTGAATTCATCAATCAAAAGACACAGACTGGCAGATTGGATTAAAAAGAAAAATCCAACAATATGCTGCCTGCAAGAGACACATCTCATAGAAAGAGACACCCATAGACTAAAGGTGAAAGGATGGGGAAAAACATACCATGCACACGGACACAGCAAAAAAGCTGGAGTATCCATCCTCATCTCAGATAATGTGGACTTCAAACCAAAACTAGTCAGAAGGGATAAAGAAGGACATTACATGCTGCTTAAGGGAAGCATAAATCAGCAAGACATAACAATCATAAATATCTATGCCCCGAACATTGGCTCATCCACGTACGTCAAACAAATCCTTCTCAATTCCAGAAATCAAATAGACCACAATACAATAATACTAGGCGATTTTAACACACCTCTCTCACCACTGGATAGATCGTCCAAACAAAAATTGAATAAAGAAACTATAGATCTCAACAACACAATCAGCAATTTAGACTTAACGGACATATAGAATATACCATCCAACAAAGAATGAATACACTTTCTTCTCAGCAGCACATGGATCCTTCTCTAAAATAGACCATATTTTATGCCACAAAGCTACTGTTAGTAAATACAAGAAGATAGAGATACTACCTTGTACTCTATCAGATCATAATGGATTGAAATTAGAAATAAATGACAGAATAAAAAACAGAAACTTCTCCAATACCTGGAGACTAAGTAATACACTATTATATGATGAATGGATAACAGAAGACATCAGGAGGGAAATAAAAAAATTCTTAGAAGTAAACGAGAACAAAGACACATCATATCAAAATCTCTGGGACACTATGAAAGCAGTACTTAGAGGAAGATTTATTTCATGGGGTGCATTCAAAAAAAGAAGTAGAAATCAACAAATAAACGAGTTAACACTACAGCTCAAAGCACTAGAAAAAGAAGAGCAGACCAATACCAAAAGTAGTAGAAGACAGGAAATAGTTAAAATCAGAGCCGAAATCAACGAAATCGAAACAAAAGAAACAATCGGAAAAATTAATAAAATAATAGTTGGTTCTTTGAAAAAATAAATAAAATTGATAAACCCTTAGCCACACTAACAAAGAGAAAGAGGGAGAAAACTCAAATTACTAAAATTCGGAATGAACAAGGAAACATCACAACAGACACGAGTGAAATACAAAACATAATTAGAAGCTATTTCGAAAATCTATACTCCAACAAAACAGAAAACCTTGAAGACATCAACAAATTTCTAGAGACATATGAACTACCTAAACTGAACGAGGAGGACATACACAACTTAAATAAACCAATTTCAAGCAATGAAATAGAAGAGGTCATCAAAAGCCTACCAACAAAGAAAAGTCCAGGACCAGATGGGTTCTCAGCCGAGTTCTATAAAACCTTTAAAGAAGAGCTCATTCCAATACTCCTCAAACTATTCCATGAAATAGAAGAGGAGGGAACCCTACCAAACTCGTTCTATGAAGCCAATATCACCCTGATACCTAAACCAGACAGAGACACATCAAGGAAAGAAAATTTCAGACCAATATCCTTAATGAACATTGATGCAAAAATTCTCAACAAAATTTTAGCAAATCGCATACAAATATATATTAAAAAGATAGTGCACCACGATCAAGTGGGTTTTATCCCAGGGATGCAAGGTTGGTTCAACATTCGGAAATCAATAAATGTCATTCACCATATCAACAGACTTAAAGTTAAGAATCACATGATTATTTCAATAGATGCAGAAAAAGCATTTGATAAAATACAGCATCCCTTCATGCTCAAAACACTAGAAAAAATTGGGGTAATGGGAACATTCCTAAACATTATAAAGGCCATCTACGCTAAGCCCATGGCTAATATCATTCTAAATGGTGAAAAACTGAAAGCGTTCCCCCTAAAAACTGGAACAAGGCAGGGATGCCCTCTTTCACCGCTTCTATTCAACATTGTCCTTGAGACTCTAGCCAGAGCAATCAGACAAACCAAAGAAATTAAAGGGATACGAATAGGAAAAGAAGAACTCAAACTATCCCTGTTCGCTGATGACATGATTATATATTTAGAGGAACCTGGAAATTCCACCAGAAAACTTTTAGAACTCATAAGTGAATTCAGTAAAGTAGCAGGTTACAAGATCAATGCTCATAAATCCAATGCATTTTTATACATAAGTGATGAATCTTCAGAAAGAGAAATTAGGAAAACTACTCCATTCACAATAGCATCGAAAAAAATAAAATACTTGGGAATCAATCTCACAAAAGAGGTGAAAGACCTCTACAATGAGAACTACAGAACACTAAAGAAAGAAATTAAAGAAAACCTTAGAAGATGGAAAGATCTCCCATGTTCCTGGATAGGCAGAATTAATATCGTCAAAATGGCTATACTACCTAAAGTTCTATACAGATTCAATGCAATTCCAATTAAAATCCCAATGATGTACCTCGCAGAAATAGAGCAAGCAATTATGAAATTCATCTGGAAGAATAAAAAACCTAGAATAGCTAAAGCAATCCTCAGTAGAAAGAGTGAAGCAGGGGGTATTGCAATACCAGATCTTCAACTCTACTACAAAGCAATAGTAACAAAAACGGCATGGTATTGGTACCAAAATAGACAGGTAGATCAATGGTACAGAATAGAGGACATGGACACAAACCCAAATAAATACAATTTTCTCATACTAGACAAAGGTGCCAAAAATATGCAATGGAGAAAAGATAGCCTCTTCAACAAATGGTGCTGGGAAAACTGGAAAACTATATGCAATAGAATGAAACTAAACCCCTATCTCTCACCCTACACAAAACTCAACTCAAAATGGATCAAGGACCTCGGAATCAGACCAGAGACCCTGCATCTTATAGAAGAAAAAGTAGGTCCAAATCTTCAACTTGTTGGCTCAGGATCAGATTTCCTTAACAGGACTCCCATAGCACAAGAAATAAAAGCAAGAATAAACAACTGGGATAGATTCAAACTAAAAAGCTTTCTCTCAGCAAAGGAAACTATCAGAAATGTGAAGAGAGAGCCTACAGAGTGGGAGAATATCTTTGCCAACCATACCTTAGATAGAGCGCTAATTTCCAGAATCTATAAAGAACTCAAAAAACTCTACACCAAGAATACAAATAATCCAATCAACAAATGGGCTAAGGAAATGAACAGACACTTCACAGAAGAAGATGTACAAGTAATCACCAGATATATGAAAAAATGTTCAACATCCCTAGTAATAAGGGAAATGCAAATCAAAACCACCCTAAGATTTCATCTCACCCCAATTAGAATGGCGATTATCAAGAATACAAGCAACAATAGGTGTTGGCGAGGATGTGGTGAAAAAGGAACACTCATACATTGCTGGTGGGGTTGCAAATTAGTGCAACCACTCTGGAAAGCAGTGTGGAGATTCCTCAGAAAGCTTGGAATGGAAACACCATTTGACCCAGCTATCCCACTCCTTGGCCTATACCCAAAGGACTTAAAATCAGCATACTACAGAGATACAGCCACATCAATGTTCATTGCTGCTCAATTCACCATAGCCAGATTGTGGAACCAACCTAGATGCCCTTCAGTTGATGAATGGATAAAGAAACTGTGGCATATTTATACAATGGAATATTACTCCGCAATGAAGAATGATAAAATTATGGCATTTGTAGGCAAATGGTCGAAATTGGAGAATATCATGCTAAGTGAGATAAGCCAATCTCAAAAAACTAAAGGACGAATGATCTCGCTGATAAGCGGATGAGGACATATAATGGGGGGTGGGAGGGGCTAGCATTAGGTTTAGGGTTAGGTTTAGAGTTAGGCTAAGGAGAGCGGTAAGAATGAAGGAAAGAAGGACTGTGTAGAGGGAAAAGAGGGGTGGGAGGGGTGGGAGGGGTGGGGGGGAGGGGAAAAATATAATAAACATCATTACCCTATGTAAACGTAAAAAAAATAAAAAAAAAAAAAAAAAAAAAAAAAATCCTTAACAAAATTCTGGCAAATCATGTAGAAAAACATATTAAAAACATAGTGCATCATGATCAAGTGGGTTTTATCCCAGGGATGCAAGGTTGGTTCAACATCCAGAAATCAATACATGTAATTCATCACATCAATAGACTTAAAGTTAAGAATCATATGATTATTTCAATAGATGCTGAGAAAGCGTTTGATAAAATACAGTACCCCTTCATGCTTAAAATACTAGAAAAAAATAGGGATAGTAGAAAGATATCTCAACATTGTAAAAGTTATCTATGCTAAACCCATGGCCAACATCATTCTAAACAGAGAAAAACTGAAAGCATTCCCTCTAAAAACTGGAACAACACAGGGATGCCCTCTTTCACCACTTCTATTCGACATTGTCCTTGAAACACTAGCCAGGGCAATTAGACAGATTAAAAAATATAAAGGGATACGAATAGGAAAAAAGAACTGAAGCTGTCACTATTTGCCCATGACATGATTCTATAGTTAAAGGATCCAAAAACTCCACTAGGAAACTTCTAGAACTAATAAATGAATTCAGCAAAGTAGCAGGATATAAAATCAGTACTCATAAATCTAATGCATTTCTATTCATAAAGTGATGAATCCTCTGAAAGAGAAATTAGGTAACTACCCCATTCACAATAGCCTCAAAAAAAAAAACTTGGGAATCAATCTAACAAAAGAGGTGAAAGACCTCTACAATGAAAACTACAGAACACTAAAGAAAGAAATTGAAGAAAACCTTAGAAGATGGAAAGATTCCCCATGTTCTTAGTTAGGCAGAATTAACATTGTCAAAATGATCATTCTACCAAAGGAACTACACAAATTCAATGCAATTCCAATTAAAATCCCAATGACATTCCTCATAGAAATAGAGAAAGCAATCATGAACTTCATCTGGAAGAATAAGAGATCTCAAATAGCCAAAAGAATTCTGAGCAGAAAAAGTGAAACAGGAGGTATCACAATACCATACCTTACACTATACTACAGAGCAATAGTAACAAAAACAGCATGGTATTGGCACCAAAATAGACAGATAGACCAATGGTACATAATAGAAGACACAGAGACAAACCCACGTAAATACAGATACCTCATAATAGACAAAGGAGCCAAAAACATACAATGGAGAAAAGATAGCCTGTTCAACAAATGGTGCTGGCAAAACTGGAAATCCATATGCAGTCAAATGGAATTAAACCTCTATCTCTCACCCCGCACAAAACTCAACTCAAAATGGATCAAGAGACTTAGGAATTAGACCAGACCCTGCACTGAACAGAAGACAAAGTAGACCTGAATCTTCATCATGTTGGCTTAGGGCCAGACTTCCTTAACAAGACTTCCAAAGCACAAGAAATCAAAGCAAGAACCAATAAATGGGATGGATTCAAACTGAAAAGCTTTTTCTCAGCAAAGGATATAATCGATAATGTGAAAAGAGAGCCTACAGAGTGGGAGAAAATCTTTTCCACACGCACTTCAGATAGAACACTAATGTCCAAAATTTATAAAGAACTTAAATAAAAAGAATCCAATCAATAAATGGGCCAAGGAACTGGACAGACACTTTACAGAAGAAGATATACAGATGATTAATAAATATATGAAAAAGTGTTCAACATCTCTAGTAATTAGAGAAATGCAAATTAAAATAACTCTAAGATTTCATCTTACTCCAATTAGAATAGCTATTATCAAGAACACAAACAATAATAGGTGTTGGCGTATATGTGGGGAAAAAGCACATTTTTACATTGCTGGTGGAGTTGCAAATTGGTGCAGCCACTCTGGAAAGCAGTGTGGAGAATCCTCAGAAAACTTGGAATGAACCCACCTTTTGACCCAGTTATCCCACTCCACAGTTTATACCCAAAGGACTTAAAATAAGCACATTACAGTAATGCAGCCACATCAATGTTTACAACAACTCAGTTCACAATAGCTAGATTGTGGAACCAACCTAGATGCCCTTCAACAGATGAATGGATAAAGAAACTGTGGTATATATACACAATGGAATATTATTCAGCCATAAAGAAGAATAATATTATGGCATTTGCAGATAAATGGATGGAATTGGAGAATATCATGCTAAGTGAAATAAGTCAATCCCAAAAAACCAAAGGCCAAATGTTTTCCCTGATAAGTGGATGATGATATATAATGGGGGTGGAGGTGGGGGAAGAAAAAAATAAAAAAATAAAAGGAAGAATGCTGCATCCAACTCAGTTGTTATAGGAATGTAATGCTATGAAATTCCTTGGGAATATATTCAGTGTTTTATTGCTTAATAAAGGCACCAACACACTTCCTGACATACTCAGAGTTGCACTTTTTCTTACTATAGTATTTCATGAATTCTCCAGAACTTACTATGGCCAAATGTGACGCCATGTGCAATGTACTCTTTTTTTAGACCTAAAAAAATGTTGGTTATTATGTACTTAACAGATCTCAATAATTGTATTTTCGACAGGAATATTTGGTAATAAAGTTATAATTTGCAAAAAAAAAATATTGTGTTACTATTATAGCTTCTTCCCAGAAGTCAACTCCATTTTTATAAAAGGTATCCTGAAATTTCTTTTAGAACTTGAAAAGATACAAACTAAGATTACAACACATATTGAACACAGATTTTTAAGTAGTTAAGCATAACTTACATTTTCTAATATGTCATTGATTTCTTCCTCTGCACTCTGAAGTTTGGTCAAAACAGCTGCTCTTCTTAGGTTCAGAAATTTAAGTCGTTCTACAACTGTCTAAATTAAAAGAACAAATATTTGAATATACTGACATTTGAATATCTCAAACATTCTGAAAAAGTGATGGGTTTATTATTGGAGCCCAGGCTTCCTCTGAACCTCCAGGTAGAATCCTTGCTCACTTCTTCCTGGCTTCTGGTGGTTTGTGGGCAATCTGGTGTTTCTTGACTTGTTCATGCATCAATCCAAACTTTGTCTTTTTTGTCACATAGCCATTTTTTCTCTGTGTGTCTGAATCTTCATGTCCTAATCCATATTGAACTAGAGTCCACTCTATTTAAGCATGATCTCATCTTAACTTGGTTGAATATGTAAAGACCTTGTTCCCAAATAAGGTCAGATTCATAGGTATTGAGGTTAGGGTTTTTTTTTTTTTTTTTTTTTTTTGCGGTGCTGGGGATCGAACTCAGGGCCTTGTGCTTGAGAGGCAAGCACTCTACCAACTGAGCTATCTCCCCAGCCCGAGGTTAGGGTTTTAACATATATTTTTGAGGGACATATTTCAACCCTATGGTCCCTGAATATTCATGGCCCTATAGGTCTGGGTCTACAGGGATTCTTCAGGCAAAGGGAAAAAGCCATGTGAAGGTGGAGGCAGACACAGGAGTGAGGCTGCCTTAAGTCATGAAGTACCTGGAACTACCATAGCTGGGAGAGGCAATGATGGATCCTCTCCTGAAGGATTTGGAGGGAACAGGACAACATCTTAGTTTTGGACTTCTAGCTTCCAGAACTGTGAGAGAATAAATTTCTGTCATTTTAAGCTATCCAGTGTATGGTACTTTGTTATGGTAACCCTAGGAAACTAATATGGACACTATATGAAAGAAATTAGAAAAAGAATGGGCTAGAAACTAGAATCTAAGATGAGAGATGGTGAATAGACAAAATAATGTTGGTGTATGGTAGTCTGTGGAAGCTTGTATTATTCACAATTTATCCTTCTCTTGTTTCACTGATTAATTCCCTAATTCATTTTGGGAATGTATACTTCCTTAACCTCTTAATGTTAAGCTTCTCCTTGTAACTTGCTTTCACTAATGTGAAAGCAACCACTACCAACTATGGTAGTGGCATATGAACGTGGGCAGAAGTACCTGAGTACCAGTTCCAGATGGGTTTTAAATAATTTTTGCACTGGGGGAAGGGTACTGGGGATTTACCACTGAGCTAAATCCCCAGTCAATTAAATTTTATTTTTTATTTTGAGATAAGGTCTTGCTAAGTTGCTTAGGGCCTCTCTGAGTTGCTGAGGTCAGCCTTGAACTTGCAATCCTCCTGTCTCAGCCTCTGGGGTCACTGGAATTACAGGTGTGCACCACCACACCTGGCAAGACTAGGGTTTTAACAAGCTTGGAAATTTTCAACCAAGCCTCGTGGAGCTTCTGTCCTCTAGAAAAGTGTGTCCAAGTATAAAACGTAGAAAAATTCTGGGTATATTTTCAAGAAGAAATCTGCTGTGTATGCTGATGAATTAGATGTGGATATGACAAAAAAAGAGAAAAGCAGTAGGAAGAATGGTGCTGACATGTATTGAAAGAGGCACCTGAGGGAGAAACATATCTGGGCAGGTGTTTCACATGATGATTGTTAGATATCCAAGTGGTTAGGTAGCAGCTGAGCAGCAGTCAAGTACACCACTGTGGAATTCAGGGGGAAGTTGTGGGATAATTATATTTGTGGAGAGCTGTGACTTGGATCATGGTCTTTGACTGCTTTGGAGCTGTGGCTGTGCTTTGCCCTGGGAACTTTCTGTGCAAAGGTGTAGGATGAGATTGCCCAGGAACTATGGTAATGCCCTGCCTGAGGAAGTTTGGTGCAAAGGTACAGAACAATAACAGTCTTGACCTTGTGCCCAGGCACCAGCTGCCAGGGGTAGAGAATTCTGAGCATAACAAGATAATGATAATATCTTGCAAGCACTACAACCTTTAAACCTGCCTGCTTTGCAGAAACTCTGGACAATGGGCTTCCTGGGTATAGCAGGATAATAACAGGAAGATCCTAGTACTGCCACAGTACAATAGCTACAAAAATATTTCTAGTTCTTCAAATTTTTAGTGTGCAAACAACAATGTACACTAAGTTCCTGATTGTGAGACCCTGTATAATAAATGTGCAGAGCTAGCTCAGGGTCATTGTTCCTTCATCAGAGGTTGGTGTCCCACTTAGTCCCACATTTCTCTCTATAAGTGTTTGTGTGTCTTCCTTAATCTCCCATCATCCCTGGCTGGTTTCTAGGGTTTGACAATGCAGGTCATGGCAAATATTAATTTAAGAGATTCCAGTTTGAGAAGGTATTTGAAATCCTTGGGATGAAGTCTCCTAAGGGGTGAGGACAAAAGTGAGCTCTTATTCTTGGTGCAGACCCTGCTTACTTCTAAAGTCTCAGCACTACTGTACTCCTCCTATCTCATTCCCCTATGTTCCAGTCCTACAATTCATCTGCTCTTCCTTACCCCTGGGGACTTTGTACAGACTCTTCCCTGAGCATAGAATAGTCTGGCTCCCTGCCCCTTCCCTAGCCTTCAAGTCCTGCACGTGAGATTTCAGACTGTGACCCTTCTTACCAAACTAGGTTTTGTCCTTCTTCCACAAGCTCCAATAATACGCTGTACTTTTCTGACTGTAATAAATCACTATTTAAATATTTACTTCCCCCAAATATTGAATACTACACAAGGGAAGGAACACATGGACCCATTTCCCTCCTTCTCATTTGTATGCTTGGAGCTTATCATAATGCCAGACACTCATTATGTATTCCAGAAATAGCTACTGTGTTTTTTTTATTATCTTATTACTTTTTGGGCTTTCATTTTTTCTATATCCTTAACAAGCATTTGTTATTATCACCCCCTCTCTAATTTTTTAAATAGTGGGTATTTTTAATATGGTTGGGATTTACTTTTTCCTATGACTAGTGATATTAAGCATCTTATGCGGTGCTTATTGATTGCCGTTTACCTTTCTTTGAGGTACTATCAAACAGAGCTTTTATTTATTTACTTATTTATTTGGTACCAGGAATAAAACCCATGAGCACTTTACCACTGAGCTAAAATCCCAGCCCTTTCTATTTTTTATTTTGAGACAGTCTCACTAAATTGCACAGAGCTGGGCTGTGGTTGTAGCTCAGTGGGGTACAGCGCTTGCCTAGTGATTGAGGCACTGGGCTTGATCCTCAGTACCACATAAAAATAAGTAAATAAAATAAAGGTATTTTGTCCATCTATAACTAAAAAAAATTTTTAAAAATTGCATAGGGCCTCAACTTGTGATCCTCCTGTCTCAACCTCCTGAGCCACTGGGATTACAGGCATGAGCCAACAACATCAGGTCAAACAGATCTTTTATATTCAAATGTAGTTTTGATGTCTTCTGGCCTTCTGGTTAAGAGTGAGTGTAGTATTAAACGTAGTTTTGATTTAAATATGAACACATAAATAAAAATAACATTAAATTTTAAAGTATCAAAACATTTTTTTAAAAAAATTAATGGTTACAGTGTAAATCTAAGTACAATACTGTCAAACATTTTTAAATTTTCCAACCTTAAGATATTCTTACTGAACATTGCACTCACCGTAAAGAGCTCCTCTGGTGGCTTATTTCCATCTAGCTCAATGAGATACCGGGGATTATGTTCAGCCATTACTTCCTGCAGATAACAGAAAAGAAACCATATAATCCAGGATTATCAGGAAAATTGAATACAAGATCAGAATCTTTATAACTATAAAGAAATATGAAAAGCTCACTTGTTTACCTTAAACATGCTATAATGCATATCATTTTCAGTGCAGAAGAGATCTTTTGCAAAAGCCAAATTAGCCTTATTACTAAAAATTTGTTTTATTTTATTTTGTTTTATGATGCTGGGGACCAAACTCAGGGCTTTGCACATGCTAGACAAGTGCTTTATCACTGAGCTACATCACAGCAGAACCCTTTACCATGAATTTTATTGACTTTCTGTTTTTGATTTTTCTATACAGAAGCCTTAAAGTCCTTCCCAACACCAAATGTTTTGGGGTATCTATCTGCATATATTTGTAGCTTTGCTATCTAATTTTGAGACAATAAGAGTCTGATTAAAATTTAGGTTACGGACTTTCTTCATACAGATATTAGCATTATTTAAAAATACAACATATATTTATTATTGTAAGGCACAATTTTCTTGTAGAAAATTAAGAGACAAAAGTTAGAAGACTAAAATGTCTCTAATCCAGCTGCCCAAGGTAACTACCACTGTTTTCCTGCCATTTTTTGTTTATTCCATGAGAAAAACCTTTTGCATGTTTGAGATTACAATGTATATATAACTTTGAAGCTTACTTTTTCACTTACCATCAAAATTAACTTTTCTCTGTACTTTTACAAGATCACTGCCAATATAATTTTGAAGGTTTTATAAAATTAGATATTGTGATTATAGCACAATTTACTTAATATTTCTCTGTTGTTTGACATTTGGGTAGCTTACAATATTGAGCAAGTTGTTTCCAAGCATTTTTTATATTTTTGAAGTTTTAAAAATGACATTCATTTTTTAATAATTACAAAGGTAATTATTATACTAACAGCAATTAGTGAAGGTACCCAAACAAGCACATAGAAACTCTTAGTATGACTTCTCCCTGCCCTTCCACTCTGCACCCCAAGTCAGGGAGGTCTTTTTTTCTCCTATTCTCTTTGTTGATATAAATATTACACACATATGAATGTCCAGTGACACTTAATAAGCATATTTTTACTAAATACTCATTTTTAAAAGTAGGTTTTAACATTAATAGGTATTGCCCATTGGTTTTCCAAAAGGCTGCAGTAAGTCAAATCTCTTACCAGTAGCATAAGAGATTATTAATTTCTTCCTACCTCCACTGACTATTTTAACTTTCAAATCCCTGCCAAACTGAGCTGAAAAATGGAATTTGGTTTGTTTTACTTTTTATTTCCCTAGTGAGGGTCAACATTCAGATATCTATTCTCTGCAAATTGCCTAATCATAACCTATGTCCATTTTTCTACTAGATTGTTTCTTTTCTCTACTATTCATGGGAAGACTTGAATTCTCATCTCTCATATGAACTACAAGTATTTTTACCTTTCTATGATTTAGTTACTTTGTTTATAATGTAATCAAATGTATCTGTTTTCATTGTTTCTGGATTTCTTTTCTTGTCTAAATTAGATGTTCTCTACATTAAGATTTTATTCCCAATCTTCTAAGTTATCTTCTAGTATTTGTTTTTGTTTTTGATATTAAAATCTAAAATCAAATATTTTACTTTTGTACATCAACAACGTCGAAGTCTATCTGAGCCCGTGCTCCTGGAAATAGGGCTGTCTAAGGAACAACTCCCACTTCCATCCTCCCTCAAGGACTTCAATAGAAATAGAAATCTGTCCCCAGCCTTCTTCGTGGCTGACTCCATAAGACTCAAGGATGGCTCCCTTGTTTACCTGCTTCCCTAAACCTAAGGTCCCTTTCTGTTTGTGTTAGAATTTCTTTGTTGGTGAATGTGCTCCATGTTGGAACCGTTTAAACAAGATCATCTCCTTAATTATTTAGTCCATTTTGTTTTTCACAATATTGTGCAAGGTTGGACTCTAGTGTTTTGTTTTTTTTTTTCCTAGACAGCAGATTATGCCAGCATTATTTACTTAACCATAAATAACTGTGTTCTGAAGAAGGAAGTACACATTGCTCTTCTGTATTTCAGATTCTTTTCTTAAGTAAGATTCTTAAGAGTGGGTTTGCTAAGTTGAAGGTTATGCTAAGGAAATGACAATGCACCAGGACTCCAGTTAGCATTCAAAGACAGGCAAGGATGAGGTCCTGGCATTGGTTCATCTTTGAAGCAGTATGTAGGACATAAACTAGAAAATGATGTGGCTTGGTTCGCTTCCACTTGCTTTCCTTGTAGCTCATGGAAGTACACTGAGCTGTAGTGGTCTTGGCCTCCAAGGGAAGTGACATCTCCCAGTTCAGAGGAGAATAGAATTATAGGGTACTAACTTTTATGACTTTCTCTCACTTCCTTCTACACATTAGCATACTGGAACTACTGTATAAGGCAATTGTTTGTTCCAAAAGGATCACCTAGGTCTAAAGCCTTAGATCTTGGTTCTTGGCTTTGAGATTCTTGCTTTGTTGGCACCAAGGCAATGCATTCTTATCTGTTTTGATGAAGGGTCTAGAAGGTTTTTGTTCTTTTGTTTGTTTTCTTTTTCTTTCTTTCTTTCTTTTCTTTTCTTTTTTTTTTTTTTTTTTTGGTTCCTCTTTTGGACTTTTGGTGGCCAAGCTATCAAAAAATGATCCTATTAGTCAGGCATAGTGTTTCGCTCCTGTAATCTCAGTGACTTGAGAGGATGAGGTGGGAGGATTGCAAATTGGAGGCCACTTTTTTTTTTTTATTGTATACAAATGGGATACATGTTGTTTCTCTATTTGTACATAGAGTCAAGGCATACCATTTGTGTAATCATACGTTTACATAGGGCAATGATGTTTATTTTTTTTCCTTCCCCCCCACCCCTCCCACCCCTCTTTTCCCTCTATACAGTCCTTCTTTCCTTCATTCTTACCGCTCTCCTTATTTTATCATTCTTCATTGCGGAGTAGTATTCCATTGTATATATATGCCACAGTTTCTTTATCCATTCATCAACTGAAGGGCATCTAGGTTGGTTCCACAATCTGGCTATGGTGAATTGAGCAGCAATGAACATTGATGTGGCTGTATCTCTGTAGTATGCTGATTTTAAGTCCTTTGGGTACAGGCCAAGGAGTGGGATAGCTGGGTCAAATGGTGTTTCCATTCCAAGCTTTCTGAGGAATCTCCACACTGCTTTCCAGAGTGGCTGCACTAATTTGCAACCCCACCAGCAATGTATGAGTGTTCCTTTTTCACCACATCCTCGCCAATACCTGTTGTTGCTTGTATTCTTGATAATCGCCATTCTAATTGGGGTGAGATGAAATCTTAGGGTAGTTTTGATTTGCATTTCCCTTATTACTAGGGATGTTGAACATTTTTCATATATTTGTTGATTACTTGCACATCTTCTTCTGTGAAGTGTCTGTTCATTTCCTTAGCCCATTTGTTGATTGGATTATTTGTATTCTTGGTGTAGAGTTTTTTGAGTTCTTTATAGATTCTGGAAATTAGCGCTCTATCTGAGGTATGGTTGGCAAAGATATTCTCCCACTCTGTAGGCTCTCTCTTCACATTTCTGATAGTGTCCTTTGCTGAGAGAAAGCTTTTTAGTTTGAATCTATCCCAGTTGTTGATTCTTGCTTTTATTTCTTGTGCTATGGGAGTCCTGTTAAGGAAGTCTGATCCTAAGCCAACAAGTTGAAGATTCGGACCTACTTTTTCTTCTATAAGATGCAGGGTCTCTGGTCTGATTCCGAGGTCCTTGATCCATTTTGAGTTGAGTTTTGTGTAGGGTGAGAGATAGGGGTTTAATTTCATTCTATTGCATATGGTTTTCCAGTTTTCCTAGCACCATTTGTTGAAGAGGCTATCTTTTCTCCATTGCATATTTTTGGAACCTTTGTCTAGTATGAGAAAATTGTATTTATTTGGGTTTGTGTCCATGTCCTCTATTCTGTACCATTGATCTACCTGTCTATTTTGGTACCAATACCATGCCGTTTTTGTTACTATTGCTTTGTAGTAGAGTTGAAGATCTGGTATTGCAATACCCACTGCTTCACTCTTGCTACTGAGGATTGCTTTAGCTATTCTAGGTTTTTTATTCTTCCAGATGAATTTCATAATTGCTTGCTCTATTTCTGCAAGGTACATCATTGGGATTTTAATTGGAATTGCATTGAATCTGTATAGCACTTTTGGTAGTATGGCCATTTTGACAATATTAATTCTTCCTATCAACGAACATGGGAGATCTTTCCATCTTCTAAGGTTTTCTTTAATTTCTTTCTTTAGTGTTCTGTAGTTCTCATTGTAGAGGTCTTTCACCTCTTTTGTGAGATTGATTCCCAAGTATTTTATTTTTTTCGAAGCTATTGTGAATGGGGTAGTTTTCCCAATTTCTCTTTCTGAAGATTCATCACTTATGTATAAAAATGCATTGGATTTATGAGCATTGATCTTGTAACCTGCTACTTTACTGAATTCACTTATGAGTTCTAAAAGTTTTCTGGTGGAATTTCCAGGTTCCTCTAAATATATAATCATGTCATCAGTGAACAGGGATGGTTTGAGTTCTTCTTTTCCTATTCGTATCCCTTTAATTTCTTTGGTTTGTCTGATTGCTCTGGCTAGAGTCTCAAGGACAATGTTGAATAGAAGTGGTGAAAGAGGGCATCCCTGCCTTGTTCCAGTTTTTAGGGGGAATGCTTTCAGTTTTTCACCATTTAGAATGATATTAGCCATGGGCTTAGCGTAGATGGCCTTTATAATGTTAAGGAATGTTCCCACTACCCCAATTTTTTCTAGTGTTTTGAGCATGAAGGGATGCTGTATTTTATCGAATGCTTTTTCTGCATCTATTGAAATAATCATGTGATTCTTAACTTTAAGTCTGTTGATATGGTGAATGACATTTATTGATTTCCGAATGTTGAACCAACCTTGCATCCCTGGGATAAAACCCACTTGATCGTGGTACACTATCTTTTTAATATATTTTTGTATGCGATTTGCTAAAATTTTGTTGAGAATTTTTGCGTCAATGTTCATTAAGGATATTGGTCTGAAATTTTCTTTCCTCGATGTGTCTCTGTCTGGTTTAGGTATCAGGGTGATATTGGCTTCATAGAACGAGTTTGGGAGGGTTCCCTCCTCTTCTATTTCATGGAATAGTTTGAGGAGTATTGGAATGAGCTCTTCTTTAAAGGTTTTGTAGAACTCGGCTGAGAACCCATCTGGTCCCGGACTTTTCTTTGTTGGTAGACTTTTGATGACTT
Organism: Sciurus carolinensis; assembly: GCF_902686445.1. Taxonomy (NCBI): domain Eukaryota; kingdom Metazoa; phylum Chordata; class Mammalia; order Rodentia; family Sciuridae; genus Sciurus; species Sciurus carolinensis. The sequence continues at coordinate 53,882,718 of NC_062219.1, read as the reverse complement.
CTTCTATTTCATTGCTTGAAATTGATTTATTTAAGTTGTGTATGTCCTCCTCGTTCAGTTTAGGTAATTCATATGTCTCTAGAAACTTGTTGATGTCTTCGAGGTTTTCTGTTTTGTTGGAGTATAGATTTTCAAAATAGCTTCTAATTATGTTTTGTATTTCACTCGTGTCTGTTGTGATGTTTCCTTGTTCATTCCGAATTTTAGTAATTTGAGTTTTCTCCCTCTTTCTCTTTGTTCGTGTGGCTAAGGGTTTATCAATTTTGTTTATTTTTTCAAAGAACCAACCATTTATTTTGTTAATTTTTCCAATTGTTTCTTTTGTTTCAATTTCGTTGATTTCGGCTCTGATTTTAACTCTTTCCTGTCTTCTACTACTTTTGGTATTGGTCTGCTCTTCTTTTTCTAGGGCTTTGAGCTGTAGTGTTAAGTCATTTATTTGTTGATTTCTACTTCTTTTGTTGAATGCGCCCCATGAAATAAATCTTCCTCTAAGTACTGCTTTCATAGTGTCCCAGAGATTTTGATATGATGTGTCTTTGTTCTCGTTTACTTCTAAGAATTTTTTTTATTTCCCTCCTGATGTCTTCTGTTATCCATTCATCATATAATAGTGTATTATTTAATCTCCAGGTATTGGAGAAGTTTCTGTTTTTTATTCTGTCATTTATTTCTAATTTCAACCCATTATGATCTGATAGAGTACAAGGTAGTATCTCTATCTCCTTGTATTTGCTAACAGTAGCTTTGTGGCAAAAAATATGGTCTATTTTAGAGAAGGATCCATGTGCTGCTGAGAAGAAAGTGTATTCGTTCTTTGTTGGATGGTATATTCTATATATGTCCGTTAAGTCTAAATTGTTGTGTTATTGAGATCTATAGTTTCTTTATTCAATTTTTGTTTGGACGATCTATCCAGTGGTGAGAGAGGTGTGTTAAAATCGCCTAGTATTATTGTGTTGTGGTCTATTTGATTTCTGGAATTGAGAAGGATTTGTTTGACGTATGTGGATGAGCCAATGTTCGGGGCATAGATTTTTATGATTGTTATATCTTGCTGATTTATGCTTCCCTTAAGCAGCATGTAATGTCCTTCTTTATCCCTTCTGACTCGTTTTGGCTTGAAGTCCACATTATCTGAAATGAGGATGGATACTCCAGCTTTTTTGCTGTGTCCCTGTGCATGGTATGTTTTTCCCCATCCTTTCACCTTTAGTCTATGGGTGTCTCTTTCTATGAGATGAGTCTCTTGCAGGCAACATATTGTTGGTTTTTTCTTTTTAATCCAATCTGCCAGTCTGTGTCTTTTGATTGATGAATTCAGGCCATTAACATTCAGGGTTATTATTGTGATATGATTTGTATTCCCAGTCAATTGACTCATATTTGTTTTTGACATGATTTGGTTTCTCCTTTATTTGGCTATTCCTTTAGGCTAGCGCCTCCTGTTGCTGATTTGCATTGTTGTTTTTCATCTCTTCCTCATGGAATATTTTGCTGAGAATGTTCTGTAATGCTGGCTTTCTTTTTGTAAATTCCTTTAGCTTTTGTTTATCATGGAAGGATCTTATTTCATCGTCAAATTTGAAGGTAAGTTTTGCTGGGTATAAGATTCTTGGTTGGCATCCGTTTTCTTTCAGGGCTTGGTATATGTTGTTCCAGGCCTTTCTAGCTTTTAGGGTCTGGATTGAAAAATCTGCTGATATTCTTATTGGTTTCCCTCTGAATGTAATTTGATTCTTTTCTCTCGCGGCCTTTAAAATTCTGTCTTTATTTTGTATGTTAGGTATTTTCATAATAATGTGCCTTGGTGTGGGTCTGTTGTAATTTTGTATGTTTGGAGTTCTATAAGCCTCTTGTACTTGGTTTTCCATTTCATTCTTCAGATTTGGGAAATTTTCTGATATTATTTCATTGAATAGATTGTTCATTCCTTTGGTTTGTTTCTCTAAGCCTTCCTCAATCCCAATAATTCTCAAATTTGGCCTTTTCATGATATCCCATAATTCTTGTAGATTCTGTTCATGATTTCTTACCATCTTTTCTGTTTGGCCAAATTTGTTTTCAAGATTAAATATTTTTTCTTCAATGTCTGAGATTCTGTCTTCCAGGTGTTCTATCGTATTGGTTATGCTTTCTATGGAGTTTTTAACTTGGTTTATTGTTTCCTTCATTTCAAGTATTTCAGTTTGTTTTTTTTTCAGCATCTCTAACTCTTTATTGAAATGATCTCTTGCTTTCTGTATTTGGTCTTTTAACTGTTGATTGGTGCGATCATTTAATGCCTGCATTTGCTCTTTCATCTCCTCCTTCAATGCCTGCATTTGCTCTTTCATCTCCTCATTAGCTTCCCTGATCATTTTAATTACGTAAATTCTGAACTCCCTTTCTGACATTTCTTCTGCTGTGCTGTCATTGGGTTTTATTGATGTAGTATCTAGGTTTGTTTGGGACATTTTCTTCCCTTGTTTTCTCATATTGGTCAGATGTCAGCGGGACTCTGAGATATTGCAGATTTCCGTTATTGGCTTATAGTGTCCCTGTAGATTTCCAGTGTATCACCTCCCAGCCTTCAGTAGCCTGATGTCTTGGAGGAATTTGATAATGCAGTGTGTCCGAAGAAAGCTGCCCCTAGCCCCCTACTGGTTTCAGGGTTTGGAGCTGGCTCTGTGCGGAAAGGCTCTCACTGTGGGCCTGCACCGTGCAGCTGGCCGTGTGGGAGGAACCCACTGCTGGAGTGTGGAAGGCTACCTTGGGAAGACTCTAGCTGCCCTGCCCAGCTCCGATAAGCCACATCTATTTGGGCCTGCCACCCGGGCCGAGCTTTACCCAGTGGGCAGACTCACCTGTGGCTCTATTTCAGTCCGAGTTTCTCAATGCCTCCCCTTCTTAACTCCTGGGTTCTGGAGCAGCTGGGGGTGCAGTCACCCTCTAGGCCGCCATCTTGGATCACCCCGTGAAGAGAGTCTGCGGTCGGAGTGGGCAGAGCCGCCTGAAGAGGTCTCTGGCTGCCCTGCCCTGATCCCAGATGCTGCTTGCGGATCGAAGCTCTCCGTTGGTTCGGGGGCTTGTGGCTGGTTCTATGTAGAAAGCTTCTCACTGGGCGGTCTGCTCCGAGAAGCTAGCCTTGAAAGGCACCTCCCACCGCAGGGGTCCAGGCTACTTGGGGAAGTCTCTGGCTGCCCTATCCTGGTCCCTGAAGCTGCTTGCGTGCCAGAGTACGCTGTGCTGCGCTGGCTCCAGGACTTGGAGCTTGTTCTGGTCAGAAAGGCTCTCACTAGCGGGCCCACTCCGGGACCCTGGAGAAGCTGGCTGTGTGGGCGGGGCCCACCGCCGGAGTGCGCAGGACTGCCTGTGGAAGACTCTAGCTGCCCTGCCCAGCTCTGATAAGCCACCTCTATCTGGGCCTGCCACCCGGGCCGAGCTTTACCCAGTGGGCAGACTCACCCGTGGCTCTATTTCAGTCCGAGTCTCTCAATGCCTCCCCTTCTTAACTCCTGGGTTCTGGAGCGACTGGGGGTGCAGTCACCCCCTAGGCTGCCATCTTGGATCTTGGAGGCCACTTTTAACAACTCAGTGAGACCCTTAGCAACTTAGGGAGATCCTGTTTCAAAATAAAAATAATAAAAAAGAAAGGACTAGGGATGTAGCTCAGTGATAGAGTGCCCATGGGTTCAATCCCCAGTATCAAATGCAAACACAAAAACAAAAAACAAAAGAAAACAAAACAATAATAACAATAACAAAAACAGTCATACTAATTTCCATTCCTTTTAACAATGCATAAGAGTGCTTTATCATACACTTGCTAGCAGGAAAAATTCTTATTACTTCTTTATCTTGTAAAATTTGATGATGGAAATGATATTTCATTATTTAGATGAACATTTCTTTATTATCAGTGAAGTTAACCATTTTTCTACAGGCTTATTACCTTTCGTCTTTCATTTGTTAATTGCTCCTATCTAATGTCCATTTATCTCAGGAGAATGAACTTATAGGTTTTTAGAAAATCATTTCTATGGTCTTTCTCTATATTGAACAGAAGCTTTAAATATTTTATCATAGTATGGCAATTTTTCAGTTTGTTTTCTTTAATGTTGAATGAGTTTGATTTATTGATTTTCCAGAAGTTTTACATTTAATGAATTGAAGGTGACTTTGTTTACCTTTTTCTTTTCTTCCTTCCTTCCTTTCCCTTTTTTTCTCTTTCTTTTTTTTTGGTTTTGATAATGCTTTTTATTGATGCATTACAATTACACATATTATTGGAGTTCATTGTTCCATATTCACACATGCACACAACATAATTTGGTCAACTTAATTTCCTAGCACCTGCCTTTTCTCTCTCCACCTCCCTTCCCCTGGTCTCCTTCCTCTACGCTACTGGGCTTCTTTGTGATCTTCTCATTGGTTCAACTGAACATCTGTCAGTCATTTACTACGCACACTGGAGGCACTGCACTGTGGATGTGTGATGCAAGGATAAATGACCTAATACTTGTTCTTGAAGAGACTACTGCCTTTGCATTTTTCCACTGTGAATATCATTTTCCAATGTTCTGAATCTGATTCTCATTAAACTTTATTCCATACTCAGTGCTGGTCACTTATGGAGTACTCTGGATACTTTTATTGAAGGAAGAAAGTGTATTATTTATAGTCAGGTAATTTATTCTTAAGAAATGTTTATGTTTTATTTTAAAGGCAGGTGATAGAAGATGACATGGGGAGGAATAAAAGACATACATAAAAAATAATTAAATTTGTTTCTCATTTTGGGGGAGAGATGATGAGAAATAAAATGATCCACTCATCTGTCTTTTAAAAATATAAACATTATAAAACAGTATGATACAAATTAGTGTCTCTATCAGATGAGAAGAGACAATTTTAGAAGTTTTTTATGTTTTCATAGTTCTGTTGTTTAGCATAATATCTGCCTAAATACCCAAGTTCAATAAATGTTTGTTGACTAAATTTCCAACACAAGTGATTATATTTGGCAGTCTTCCTTTAATTTTGAAAATATGTTTTTCACATAATTGTAATCTTAGTAGTCATACTTTAAGAATACTAATTATTTTAATTAAAACTTTACTATTACAATATGTAATAGTCTTAATCATGTTTACAAGTAATCAACTATGCATGAGATAACCATAGAAACCAATCTGGGGATAACAGTTTTTTTAGACTGCAATTTAACCTAATTAACACTTACTTCCCTTTAGAATAAAAAGTGCATCTTAAGTGGGCAGTTGTTTTGATAAACCCATAAATTATGGATTGAAAATATTTTTACATAGTCTTTTAACATGAATTTTCTAGCCCCCATCTGTAAATGTGTTTTCCTAGTGACTTTTGAATAATGCAGTTCATTAGTCACTTTTCATCAACAGAGTTGCTTTGTAGAATAAAATAAAATGGTTGTGGAAGACATCCTGTGGGAAGAAAGCCTTTTTCTAATAGCTTTCTACCAAGTTCAAGAGGAGAATCAAAGGATAGTACATGAAGATGAAGCTGGGTGAAAGCTATTTAACAGACACAAAACACAAATACCAATAATCCCGTTTTTAGCAATATATCTTGTTCTTACTTCTAAACAATGAAGGATCGTTTCCTTGTACAGTTTAATAATGTTCTCAACATTTTCCAAACAATCCTCAGGCCTCTGAACTAGATGTTGAAGAATTTCAGCTACCATCTGCATTTCGGCAATAAACGCCTAAAATGGAAAAGAAAAGAGGCAAACTATCTTCAAGTCAGTGTTTAATGAACTGTTAAGCCACATACCCTCCTCCTTTGCCTACCTAAGAGAAGCAGGGGGAAGGGGAAGGATTAGAGATGGGGGATTTTATTTAAGAGAGAATGAACACTCCTTAGGATCTTCATTAGATGAAACAGCTTTAAATTGACTTGGACACTTACTAATTTATTTCTCCTCCCCAATTAATAAGGAAGAGTGGGGATGAATGTCAGATTTTTGAAGATAAAATAGAGAAACTGGAGTTTCTTTGAATACTCGAGCTTTAGTGAAGCAGACCAGATGTCCACATTCAAAAGACCCTTGCCATAATTAAGCTTCTCCTCTTGTCAGATCAGCAGGATGTCTGAGGGGTTGCTGTGGTTGGTAGTTTCCTCTTTCTTGTAAATGCCAGGTTTTCACACAAAAAGTGTGACAGAGTGAGTCTACAAACTTATTGTACAAAAAGATATTATCTCTGTTTTCTTGGTAAAAACTTGTGAAACCTGTGTCTGGTCTAGGGGATGGAACAGAGAGCACTTGCCCCCCCTGCCCTGCTGGGTATAAAGTTCAAAGAATTTCCAAAATCTGTTTTTAGAGGAAGAATTCTTAGGAGAGAGTCACCTCTGAACCTGCAGTCAATAAGCCTGCTTCCTGAAAATTCCTCAGGAACTACTGTACTGTCCCACTACAGTAGTTCACTAGTAGTTCACTCATTCATTCCTTCATTATTTTTTTCTTTTTCTTTTTTATTATTGTAAGCAAAAGGGATACATGTTGTTTCTCTGTTTGTACATGGAGTCAAGGCATACCATTTGTATAATCATAAATTTACATAGGGTAATGTTGTTTCATTCATTCTGTTATATTTTTTCCCTTCCCCCCGACCCTTCCCACCCCTCCCACCCCTCTTTCCCTCTATACAGTCCTTCCTTCCTCCACTCTTACTACCCTCCTTATCCCTAACCCTAAACCTAACCCTAACCCTAACACTAACCCCTCGCACCCCCCATTATATGTCCTCATCCGCTTCTCAGCGAGATCATTCGTCCTTTAGTTTTTTGAGATTGGCTTATCTCACTTAGCATGATATTCTCCAATTTCATCCATTTGCCTGCAAATGCCATAATTTTATCATTTTTCATTGCGGAGTAATATTCCATTGTATATATATGCCACAGTTTCTTTATCCATTCATCAACTGAAGGGCATCTAGGTTGGTTCCACAATCTGGCTATGGTGAATTGAGCAGCAATGAACATTGATGTGGCTGTATCTCTGTAGTATGCTGATTTTAAGTCCTTTGGGTACAGGCCAAGGAGTGGGATAGCTGGGTCAAATGGTGGTTCCATTTCAAGCTTTCTGAGGACTCTCCATACTGCTTTCCAGAGTGGCTGCACTAATTTGCAACCCCACCAGCAGTGTATGAGTGTACCTTTTTCCCCACATCCTCGCCAACACCTGTTGTTGCTTGTGTTCTTGATAATTGCCATTCTAATTGGGGTGGGATGAAATCTTAGGGTAGTTTTGATTTGCATTTCTCTTATTACTAGAGATGTTGAACATTTTTTCATATATCTATTGATTGCTTATATATCTTCTTCTGTGAAGTGTCCATTTCCTTAGTCCATTTGTTGATTGGATTATTTGTATTCTTGGTGTAGAGTTTTTTGAGTTCTTTACAGATTCTGGAAATTAGCGCTCTATCTGAGGTATGGTTGGCAAAGATATTCTCCCACTCTGTAGGCTCTCTCTTCACATTTCTGATAGTGTCCTTTGCTGAGAGAAAGCTTTTTAGTTTGAATCTATCCCAGTTGTTGATTCTTGCTTTTATTTCTTGTGCTATGGGAGTCCTGTTAAGGAAGTCTGATCCTAAGCCAACAAGTTGAAGATTCGGACCTACTTTTTCTTCTATAAGATGAAGGGTCTTTGGGCTAATTCCGAGGTCCTTAATCCATTTTGAGTTGAGTTTTGTGCAGGGTGAGAGATAGGGGTTTAATTTCATTCTGTTGCATATGGTTTTCCAGTTTTCCCAACACCATTTGTTGAAGAGGCAATCTTTTCTCCATTGCATATTTTTGGAACCTTTGTCTAGTATGAGAAAATTGTATTTATTTGGGTTTGTGTCCATGTCCTCTATTCTACACCATTGATCCACCTGTCTATTTTGGTACCAATACCATGCCGTTTTTGTTACTACTGCTTTGTAGTAGAGTTGAAGATCTGGTATTGTAATACCCACTGCTTCACTCTTGCTACTGAGAATTGCTTAAGCTATTCTGGGTTTTTTATTCTTCCAGAAGAATTTCATAATTTCTTGCTCTATTTCTGCAAGGTACATCATTGGGATTTTAATTGGAATTGCATTGAATCTGTATAGCACTTTTGGTAGTATGGCCATTTTGACAATATTAATTCTTCCTATCCAAGAACATGGGAGATCTTTCCATCTTCTAAGGTTTTCTTTAATTTCTTTCTTTAGTGTTCTGTAGTTCTCATTGTAGAGGTCTTTCACCTCTTTTGTGAGATTGATTCCCAAGTATTTTATTTTTTTCGATGCTATTGTGAATGGGGTAGTTTTCCTAACTTCTCTTTCTGAAGATTCATCACTTATGTGTAAAAATGCATTGGATTTATGAGCATTGATCTTGTAACCTGCTACTTTACTGAATTCACTTATGAGTTCTAAAAGTTTTCTGGTGGAATTTCCAGGTTCCTCTAAATATATAATCATGTCATCAGTGAACAGGGATGGTTTGAGTTCTTCTTTTCCTATTCGTATCCCTTTAATTTCTTTGGTTTGTCTAATTGCTCTGGCTAGAGTCTCAAGGACAATGTTGAATAGAAGTGGTGAAAGAGGGCATCCCTGCCTTGTTCCAGTTTTTAGGGGGAATGCTTTCAGTTTTTCACCATTTAGAATGATATTAGCCATGGGCTTAGCGTAGATGGCCTTTATAATGTTAAGGAATGTTCCCACTACCCCAATTTTTTCTAGTGTTTTGAGCATGAAGGGATGCTGTATTTTATCGAATGCTTTTTCTGCATCTATTGAAATAATCATGTGATTCTTCACTTTAAGTCTGTTGATATGGTGAATGACATTTATTGATTTCCGGATGTTGAACCAACCTTGCATCCCTGGGATAAAACCCACTTGATCGTGGTACACTATCTTTTTAATATATTTTTGTATGCGATTTGCTAAAATTTTGTTGAGAATTTTTGCGTCAATGTTCATTAAGGATATTGGTCTGAAATTTTCTTTCCTCGATGTGTCTCTGTCTGGTTTAGGTATCAGGGTGATATTGGCTTCATAGAACGAGTTTGGTAGGGTTCCCTCCTCTTCTATTTCATGGAATAGTTTGAGGAGTATTGGAATGAGCTCTTCTTTAAAGGTTTTGTAGAACTCGGCTGAGAACCCATCTGGTCCCGGACTTTTCTTTGTTGGTAGACTTTTGATGACCTCTTCTATTTCATTGCTTGAAATTGATTTAAGTTGTGTATGTCCTCCTCGTTCAGTTTAGGTAATTCATATGTCTCTAGAAACTTGTTGATGTCTTCGAGGTTTTCTGTTTTGTTGGAGTATAGATTTTCAAAATAGCTTCTAATTATGTTTTGTATTTCACTCGTGTCTATTGTGATATTTCCTTGTTCATTCTGAATTTTAGTAATTTGAGTTTTCTCCCTCTTTCTCTTTGTTAGTGTGGCTAAGGGTTTATCAATTTTGTTTATTTTTTCAAAGAACCAACTATTTATTTTGTTAATTTTTCCAATTGTTTCTTTTGTTTCAATTTCGTTGATTTCAGCTCTGATTTTAACTATTTCCTGTCTTCTACTACTTTTGGTGTTGGTCTGCTCTTCTTTTTCTAGGGCTTTGAGCTGTAGTGTTAAGTCATTTATTTGTTGATTTCTACTTCTTTTGTTGAATGCGCCCCATGAAATAAATCTTCCTCTAAGTACTGCTTTCATAGTGTCCCAGAGATTTTGATATGATGTGTCTTTGTTCTCGTTTACTTCTAAGAATTTTTTTTATTTCCCTCCTGATGTCTTCTGTTATCCATTCATCATATAATAGTGTATTATTTAATCTCCAGGTATTGGAGAAGTTTCTGTTTTTTATTCTGTCATTTATTTCTAATTTCAACCCATTATGATCTGATAGAGTACAAGGTAGTATCTCTATCTTCTTGTATTTGCTAACAGTAGCTTTGTGGCATAAAATATGGTCTATTTTAGAGAAGGATCCATGTGCTGCTGAGAAGAAAGTGTATTCGTTCTTTGTTGGATGGTATATTCTATATATGTCCGTTAAGTCTAAATTGTTGATTGTGTTATTGAGATCTATGGTTTCTTTATTCAATTTTTGTTTGGACGATCTATCCAGTGGTGAGAGAGGTGTGTTAAAATCGCCTAGTATTATTGTGTTGTGGTCTATTTGATTTCTGGAATTGAGAAGGATTTGTTTGACGTACGTGGATGAGCCAATGTTCGGGGCATAGATATTTATGATTGTTATGTCTTGCTGATTTATGCTTCCCTTAAGCAGCATGTAATGTCCTTCTTTATCCCTTCTGTCTAGTTTTGGCTTGAAGTCCACATATCTGAAATGAGGATGGATACTCCAGCTTTTTTGCTGTGTCCGTGTGCATGGTATGTTTTTTCCCTTCCTTTCACCTTTAATCTATGGGTATCTCTTTCTATGAGATGAGTCTCTTGCAGGCAACATATTGTTGGTTTTTTCTTTTTAATCCAATCTGCCAGTCTATGTCTTTTGATTGATGAGTTCAAGCCATTAACATTAAGGTTATTATTGTGATATGATTTGCATTCCCAGTCATTTGACTCATTTTTGTTTTTTGACATGATTTGGTTTCTCCTTTATTTGGCTATTCCTTTAGGCTAGTTCCTCCCTTTGCTGATTTGCATCGTTGTTTTTCATCTCTTCCTCATGGAATATTTTGCTGAGAATGTTCTGTAATGCCGACTTTCTTTTTGTAAATTCCTTTAGCTTTTGTTTATCATGGAAGGATCTTATTTTGTCGTCAAATTTGAAGGTAAGTTTTGCTGGGTATAAGATTCTTGGTTGGCATCCGTTTTCTTTCAGGGCTTGGTAAATGTTGTTCCAGGCCCTTCTAGCTTTTAGGGTCTGGATTGAAAAATCTGCTGATATTCTTATTGGTTTCCCCCTGAATGTAATTTGATTCTTTTTCTCTCGTGGTCTTTAAAATTCTGTCTTTATTTTGTATGTTAAGTATTTTCATAATAATGTGCCTTGGTGTGGGTCTGTTGTAATTTTGTATATTTGGAGTCCTATAAGCCTCTTGTACTTGGTTTTCCATTTCATTCTTCAGATTTGGGAAATTATTTCATTGAATAGATTGTTCATTCCTTTGGTTTGTTTCTCTAAGCCTTCCTCAATCCCAATAATTCTCAAATTTGGCCTTTTCATGATATCCCATAATTCTTGTAGATTCTGTTCATGATTTCTTACCATCTTTTCTGTTTGGCCAAATTTGTTTTCAAGATTAAATATTTTTTCTTCAATGTCTGAGGTTCTGTCTTCCAGGTGTTCTATCCTATTGGTTATGCTTTCTATGGAGTTTTTAACTTGGTTTATTGTTTCCTTCATTTCAAGGATTTCTGGTTTTCTTTTTAAGTATCTCTAACTCTTTATTGAAATGATCTCTTGCTTCCTGTATTTGCTCTTTTAACTGTTGATTGGTGCGATCATTTAATGCCTGCATTTGCTCTTTCATCTCCTCCTTCAATGCCTGCATTTGCTCTTTCATCTCCTCATTAGCTTCCCTGATCATTTTAATTACGTAAATTCTGAACTCCCTTTCTGACATTTCTTCTGCTGTGCTGTCATTGGGTTTTATTGATGTAGTATCTAGGTTTGTTTGGGACATTTTCTTCCCTTGTTTTCTCATATTGGTCAGATGTCAGTGGGACTCTGAGATATTGCAGATTTCCGCTATTGGCTTATAGTGTCCCTGTAGATTTCCAGTTTATCACCTCCCAGCCTTCAGTAGCCTGAAGTCTTGGAGGAACTTGATAATGCAGTGCTTCCAAAGAAAGCTGCCCCTAGCCTGCTACTGGTTCCAGGGCTTGGAGCTGGCTCTGTGCGGAAAGGCTCTCACTGGGGGGCCTGCTCCGAGAAGCTGGCCGTGTGGGAGGAGCCCACCGCCGGAGTGTGCAGGGCTACCTGGGGAAGACTCTAGCTGCCCTGCCCTACTCTGATAAGCCGCCCCTATCCGTGCCTGCCACCCAGGCCGAGCTTCACCTGGTGGGGGAGACTCACCCTGTGACTCTATCTTAGTCCGAGTCTCTCAATGCCTCCCCTTCTTGAATCCTGGGTTCTGGAGCGACTGGAGATGCAGTCACCCCCTAGTCCACCATCTTGGATCACCCTGTGGAAAGAGCCTGCGGCCGGAGAGGGCAGGGTCGCCTGGAGAAGTCTCTGGCTGCCCTGCCCTGATCCCAGAGGCTGCTTGCGGGTTGGAGCTCTCCGTTGGCTCGGGGACCTGTGGCTGGCTCTGTGTAGAAAGCTTCTCACTGGGCGGTCTGCTCCGAGAAGCTATCCTTGAAAGGCGCCTCCCGCTGGAGGGGGCTGGGCTGCTTGGGGAAGTCCCTGGCTGCCCTGTCCTGGTCCCTGAAGCCTCTTGTGGACCGGAGCTCGCCGCGCTGGCTCTGGGACTTGGAGCTGGTTCTGTTCAGAAAGGCTCTCACAGGGGGGCCTGCTCCGAGAAGCTGGAGAAGCTGGCCGTGTGGGAGGAGCCCACTGCCAAAGTGTGCAGGGCTGCCTGGGGAAGACTCTAGCTGCCCTGCCCTACTCTGATAAGCCACCTCTATCCGGGCCTGCCGCCCAGGCCGAGCTTCACCCGGTGGGGGAGACTCACCCCGTGGCTCTATTTTAGTCCGGGTCTCTCAATGCCTCCCCTTCTTGAATCCTGGGTTCTGGAGCGACTGGAAATGCAGTCACCCTCTAGTCTGCCATCTTGGATCGCCATTCCTTCATTATTCAGTAAACATTTGAGTGCCTACTACATCCCAAGCACTGTTCTGGGAACTTGAGATACAACAGTGAGCAAAACCATATAACACTGGGCTCACAGAACTCATGTTGAAGTTGAGAAAGACGGCATAAACAAAATGGCCAAATAAATATATGACAAGTGGTGGTAAGTACTAGGAAGAAAAATAAAGCAGAGTGATGGGAGAAAGTGCTATTTTATATCAGGTGGTCCCAAAAGTGACATCTGAGTTGAATCTACAAGGAAGGGAGAGAGCCACTCAGATTTCTAAGAAAGAACAGATCAAACCAGAGGAAAGATACCTGTAGAAGTTCTCAGCTCCCATCCTCGCACATACTAAGTGTGCCATATCATACTTACTCATTCTTTCCAATTTTTATCAATGCATTCATGTACATATTTTACACAATTTGAATCACATTATCTATAGAAACCATTTTATGATTTGTTTTAAATATTATTTTAATGGTAAAATGACATTTTCTCCAATTATTTAAGCATGACTCTATAAGAGGTCCATAAGTCTTTCAGACTTTTTACAATTATAAATAATGTCACAATGAACAGCTTTGTAGATAGATTACTATATTACTAATATTTTCCCTAGAATAGTTCCTAAAATTAGAATTACTGGATCAAAGATCATACATTTCAAAGCGACTCAGTAAACACTGACTTTTCCAAAAGATGCTACCATTCTTCTCTCTAGCAGAAGGCATTGCTAGCATGCTTGTGTTTATTTACCTAGTTACTATGACTTCATATTAAGCACCTACGATCTGCTAAGCACTGTTATAAGAATTGGAGATAAAGTCATGCTTCATACAGTTCAGTGGGGTAGACAGGATATAAGCTAGTAAAAAATTAATATAACTTCAGAAAGTATAAATGCTATAAGGAAAATAAAGCAGGGTAAGGATAAGCTAAAGTGATCCAGTGTTATATCGTTATAACCTACACATACCTATCAGGCACTGGAAATTTGGCAAGTACAAATTGGAATGTGCTCTAAGTATAAAATACACACCAGATTTCAAAAACTTAGTAAGAAAACAAAATGCATCATTCTTACCTATGCAGGAAGACAGAGCCATATTTGACTACTGAGCACTTGAAATGTGGCTAGGGCTACTGAAGAACTAAATTAAGCTTTAAATAAGTTTAATTGATCTAAACTAAAACAGCCACATGGGGGAGTGGCTGCCATGGTGGACAGTGCAGTCCTAGCCTATCGTAGTCCTCACTCTTCCCGATTATATTCCTGGTGACATCATCAATTGTCATAACCCATCTGGACCTTGAAACTGAGTTGTGAGCCCTGCCTCCCACCATATAAGTGCCAGGTTGTCTGTGACTGAAGACAGTATGCTGTATTTATGCTAAAGTCACATAATTTTATTTCTATCTACTATGAGGTTTTCCTTTAAAAAACAATTTAAATGGTGTGGTTCTTATGTAATATCTATCTCACAGCTGAGATTATTTTATTTTTTAAATGGACTTTATTATGTTACCAATTTCTAAATGAAAGAACATATGTCAAAGATGTATTTAACCCACAGTGAGGAAAACAGCAGAATGACAAAGTGTAGGCATTTATAATCATTGAAATAAGACTGCAAAGTTACATACAAGGCTGCTTAATGTCCTATATGGCAGTATAATTGTGGCTTTTGGGGTCATCGTATCTATTAGACAAGTTATTTGCAATTTATCCAGCTATAGGTTAACTTTTGACTTCACAGAGTCTAGGCCATAACAGAAATTGTCAATCGCAGGCACAATTCACTACAACATGGATTGGCAGACTATGGCCCATCCCAACCTGGTGGACCACAGTTCATCACCTATTAACAGATTTCTTACTATCAAATTTTCCTCTTTAAGTCATTGTTAAAGTTTTTTTCCCATGCTTTACTGCATAATGTTTGCTAGTATTTAAGATTATTTTAACAACACATATATGTGCAATTAGGCTATAGATTTCTTTTCGTGTACTCTGTCAGAGTTTGGAATCAGTGTTGTGTTCATTTCAAAAATTGAGTTACACATGGTTTACTTTGTTCCCCATATCACATTTTGTCTTTTATTGTTCTAACTCCTTATTCTAGCTGGATAATGCTTGATAGGAGATATTTTTGTTTATGTCCTCCAGACTCAATAAAAATACAATTTTCTCTAGTATCTGCTGTTTTCTATTATCTAAACTATCATGTATTTATAGCAGAATTTACAATACAGTATATGGTAATGACCTAGTGTGATATTACCTCTTCCTCTTCTTGTTCCTCTTCCTCTTCTCCTTCCTCTTCAGTTTTTCCATATTT
Organism: Sciurus carolinensis; assembly: GCF_902686445.1. NCBI lineage: Eukaryota > Metazoa > Chordata > Mammalia > Rodentia > Sciuridae > Sciurus > Sciurus carolinensis. The sequence continues at coordinate 53,867,611 of NC_062219.1, read as the reverse complement.
ATGAGTGTCTTTTTTCTTTCTCCTACGACTTCCGATGACTTCAGGATCCCACTGATCTCTAGTGTATACATACCCTGTACTACAGTGCTGTCTTTGCCCAGAAATTCTTTGGCATAAATCATAGTCAGGGCACTAAGGAACAATGTTATTAAGTAACATAAAATATTGTGAATATGCTTTTAATATCTATTCATATATTATTCAATACATAAAGATAAAAATATTTTAAAAACCTGACAAATGCAATATTGTGACCACAAAATACAACTTCCAGGCAATGCCAACATTTTTGTCTGAAATTCATATGTGTGAGAAAGTATCAGAAGTTTTAGGTTAAAGAAAGAGGGTTAGAACAACAGGAGAAAGAGTAGAGAAATAGAATATAAAATCAGTTTAGTCTGTAAAGTTTCACAGGATTCTATCAAATTTGTTTGAAAAGGCTGGTATTGGAGGAAAATGGAATATGCATATATTTTATTTGTATATTTTAGTATTTGCATATTTACATATTTTAGTATTTACTATCATTTACAGCTTTATGGTCAAAGTAGTTCATAAAATGCCAGTCACAAATGGGACCTGAAAGAATGTCTATTTTAGTTTAACCTTTAAATTTTGAAAATGAGAAAATAGTTCTTGTAGTAAAAAAAAAGCCAAAACCAAGTCTATAAGTAATTTTCTTGTTTTAAAGTGCTTTCAAGTATGCAATTCAAATCAATTTTCAAACTAACCCTTTAAAATAAGTAATTGAATATTATGATTAAAGCCATTTTACAGATCAGAGAAATACAGACAGGTTAAGAGACTGTTCTCAGATCACAATGTCACACAGAAGCCTTCTGATTCTTAGAGTCCAAGCTTTGGGTGCTTTATTAAAATAATGTGGATTGGGAGCTGTAAATTCTGCTCTGGATGATTTATAGGATAAAATTATCTGGATGATATGTACAGCAGATTCTCATGCAAATAGGAGAGTTTGCTGAATAGATACATCTGCTCTCTCTTGTAATTTATTAAGATTTGAGTGAGTCTTAGGTACTTTAAAAAAGCATCCTCAGTGATTCTGAGGCTGACCACACTTTGAGAAACAAAGGAAGCAAGGAACTGTGGAACCTTCCTTGCTCATTTTCTGATTCATTCATGCCCCCTCCATGTGGAGATGGGATGTGTACTTATTTATGCAAGACTTTTATTTGGGAGTCCTAATTTTTCACTAAAAGGACTCCAACCCATTTGGATCATTTGAAAAACTTGTGAATTTATGACTCAGGGTCTTCACATTCTGGGTTCTTGACAAAGACTGTCACCTTCAGCTATCTTCTGTTTTCATTTGGAGGAGGTGACTAATGAGAAGGGGAGGCTAAACGATGTGCCCCAGAGCAGGGGTCCTCAAACTTTAGCAGGCATCAGTCACCTAGAGGGCCCTGCAACACTGATAGCTGGGAGCTACCCCGTCAGTTTCTGGTTCTTAGTTCTGGGATGAGGCCTGAGAACTTGCATTTCCAACAAGCTTCTGGGTATTGCTGCTGCTGGTTCTGAGAACTCCTGCTCTGGTAGATGACTATATCTTCACCATTTTCTGTAGCACAGACCCCTTTAGAATATGATAAAAGCCATAGACTTTTGCTTTAGGAAAATACACATACACAAACAATTTTGCATGTAATTTCAGGAGGCTCCTGAATGCTTAGAGTTTGTGGAACCCAGGCTAAGAACTTGTTCTAGAAATTTCAGACTTATTCCCAACCAAATGGTCAGAGAAGTGTGTGTTGTGCTGAGTTGTGTCTCCCTAAGGCTGTCTAATTACAATCTGGTTTCTCTGTGGAAACTTCATGAGACATTCAGTATGCCACTTATAACAGGAATGGGTTAAGGACTTCATTCAGTCTCATGTTAGGATCTAAGTAAAACATTTCTCTCATTTTCAACAGAAGTTTTGTCTTTCCTGAGAAATGGTTTATCTTTTTACAAGCAATATTTTATAACTGGTCACATTTCCCCTTTTACTTCAGTTCATCAAACTTGGAATCAGATTAATTATTCAAATTTAGTAAGCATTTGGGGCTTTCTGTCCTGTGTATCTTTGTGCTCTCTTTCTACAATGTTTTAATTTCCTATGTAATCTGTGTTTTCCTTCGTTTTGACTTTATATTTGATTTTATTTAGCTGAGATCTCCTCTCTCCATTATGCACATGTTCACATGTGTGACATTCTCAAGTCTGCTCAGGAGTTGGGCCCCTGGCCATGAGCTGGGGCTGGGACTGTGCTTACACCACACTCCACTGCAAGGTCCTCTTTCTCTTACAACTGACCCTGGCCTTCCTCAGGGTCCCAACATCTGAGTTGACAACCATCTTATTTATTTTCAGCTGTCATAAACCATTTGGGGAACCAGGCAGGGTCTGAATACAAAAGCTTGTCCTTCATTTTCACATAAACAAATAGACAGCACCTCAGTGAATTCCTATCATGACCCCATGAGGCAACTATCGTCATCTTTGTGAACAGAAAATTGAGACTTCTACATGTGATCTACCAAGTTCCAATAGTTAATAAAAGAGAAACAGGGAAAGGACTCAAGTCATTTGTCTGTTGTTACATCTTATTTAAATAGTAAACTTATTAGGAGACATTAGGTAGCACATAGTATGCTAATTGATGTTTACAAGAGTAAAACATAGTCTAGGAAGAAATGAACAATTACAGCGAGGTGGAAGTACATGAATGGTCATCAGAGGAGCATTTAAGTCTCCTGTGCTAAGTAAGGTATGTATGGGTGGCAGAGAAGAACAAGAGGGAAGCAGGAGGTAGGGAAGGGGTGGTTGTCAGGGAATACTCTGAAGAGATTATGCCTGAACTGACTCAAAGGGTGTCTATTAAGCCTGGGGAAAGGTGAAGGAAGTGGTTCATGTGGTTGGAGTTGAAGGAACAAAAGCACCCCAGTGTGGGAAATTCAGCCTGGGATTGATGTGTACATTTTGAAAACTTTCTTTGAATTTAAGTACTATCAAAAAAGAAAGGTTTTATGTACTACAAAAACCAACTAATACTCTTACCTTAATATTGATTATAACATCAGGCTTCAATTTTAGATTTTTAATTAACTCTACTTGCTGCAAAGTTGTCATGGCATCCTCTGAAAGGGATGGTAGTTCAGTGACAATATAACCTATAAAATAAAATTTTAAAAATTTATAATATTCATATGTCAGAGTATGGATTTATTATTATTACTTTATAAAATATCATCTAGTTACTGATTAATATAATACAGGTCATAAAGTTATCTGTTGAAAATTTTAAAGGAACAGTTAAGGTTATTGCCATATGAAGTATAACTATGAATGAGGGTTTTCTGATAATAAAAAAAATCATTGGGCTAGGAAGTGACATCTTTAAAAATTCCAAGTCAATTTATTCAGATAGATGAGATGCCTAGGGAGGGAAATTCCATGCTAGTAATTCTCTTAACTCATGTTAGGAAAGATCAAATGATGAATAGTAAAGGCATATTATGAGAGTTTCATGACATATTATTTTCCTTCTTAAATATTTCATAATATATGTATATAATTTATAGAAAGTAACAGAATACCTATGTACCCACTATCCGATTTAAAGAACAGAATAGAATATATTTTGGCTTAGCACATCTATTGGCTTGTACTCCCACCTAGAAGCCTAAATCTCAATGACATTCACCCTGCTTACCCCCTCTGCATTAATTTTCTTAATATATTTCTTTAATTATGTCACTTCTTCATTCAAGAAACTTTTAATAATAAAGTCTCAATTCCTTCAAAGGGAATTTATGAACTTCAACCTATGTTTTTGCTATTTTTATGAATATTTTTTCTTGGAAGAACAACTGACAAATTATGTTTGAGCCTTGGATATTTGGCAAAAATAATTTTAAAAAGTAAATGAAGTATGTCTATTACTTCAAGGACAACAACTGATAGTGTTTGTTGCCAAGTATAAAATTGAAGTGAAAATTTGAATTTTGGAAAACTTGTTTCCACTGCCATAAACTTAACAGCTTTTTAATTCTTATAGCTCTTTCTGATAAGAGTGGTGGTGATATTAATAAATGTGATTTTCGATGTTGTATAATGAATCATGTTAATATTTTGAAGATCTGCATAATTCAGTGAACAAGAATTTTCAAAATGACCAATGCACAGTGCTACAAAATCATAGATAAGAAAGAGATTCAGAACAAGTACAATGCAAACCAATGGATTTTAATGTACCAGAGTTCGAAAAGTTCACTGATAAGAGTTTCAGATGATACAACTGACCTTTAAAAATCCTTCCAGTTGTTGAGTTTTAATGTAGGATTAAGAATACTCATCGTTATTTCAAAGTCAGTTAAAACACTCTTCCTTTTTCTAGCTACATAGCTAAGTGATGCTGAATTTTCTTCATGTACTTTCTTGTAAGCAATATGGTTATGGAAGGAGGTGTGGGAGAGACGGTTATGGGCTTTGAGATTGATTCACCATTGCAGATGTAGAGTGGGATCTCTTAATCCTCTAGAACCAATTCTAGGAGAATCTTAGGGGGATATTGTTTAGTAAACAACCAGAGCCGACAAGCCTACTGTCAGTTTCTCCAATCCCAGAGACATGTGTGAGGATGGAAACACAGATGAAGAACTCACCCCATCAGTGCCCAACACCTCCTTGAGACCATTTACCAAAGCCTTGCCCTTCCATGCTGAAGATGGAGGAATGGTGGACTCCATGCCACGACTTGCTGGGAAGCTCTGTATGTACTAGCACAGGCAGAGTAGGCACTTTGTAGGTACTGGCTGGCCTATATCGACCCAACCAACAGAGAAAGCTGAAACACTGTCCAGACCACTGCTCAGGTGAAAACAGCGGGTCCAGGCCCACACTTTTACTCTGCCCCCATTTCTTGGCACAGTGGAAGGCAGGAGGCATTTCCTGTTTCCATAAAACTGATGGTGGCAGGCTACTGCTTTCAGATTGAAGTGATGAGAGATGCACAGATATCAGGTAGCTTTGTGTCCAGTCAGACCTGCTATTCACTAGACCTCAGGTCAACATGAAATGGGTGGCCCAATAACTTGCAAGACCATATACATTGTTATACATGGAGCAGGGAGTGTCTAGACTAGGGCTGACCATCATTCACTGGGGAAAATGAATTTTTCCAGAATATAGAAGCAAGCAACAGAGAGGAGCTTTTCTGAATGCTCAGGCACAGACTCTACTTTTTAAAAAAATTTCTCTTGGATGAGGAAGTTATTCTAAGAAGCTGATTTTGGTTGACAGCCAACACAGTATGATGGATTGGTAATGAAAAGATTATAGATTGTGTAGCTTTTTGTAGTGATGGAAGCTCCAAGTATAGAAGGGCTCTGGTACAGAAAAAAATTAAGATTGAATTTGGCAATACTACACTGTACGGTGTCCCTGGAACCACACATCTCTCTAGGGATTTTGGATTCATCTATTTCTAGCCTTGCCTATCCCCTGACTCAAGTCAATATACCTGTTTTAAAATCCCTTTACTTCTAATTTCACAACTATTTTCTCCCAGGCTACTGGTTAAGACCAAACACCAGAATGAGAATCTTTGATGGGAATTTAAGGAAACTTTCAAGCTAAGTTTAGCAGAGTGCTAAGGTTCCAAAGCAATTTCTTTGGGAATGTGACAGGGTGAGAGGAAACTGAGCAGAAAGGTTCTGGGTCCTGTCTTCACTGCAGTCTTTAAATGAGCCAGTTGTGCCTGCCTAGAATATGGCCTTGAAAGCAAATGGCAAGAGTGTGGCCCTCAAACTGAAGAAATCATTTAAACCATTTTTACTCTGCCAGCTCCTAAGACACAGGAATACATTAAATGATACCAGGTGATGCAATCAGACAAACCCAGAGTATGGAAAACTCTACAAAGCAAATAACTAGTTTCTTCAACAAAGGAAACACGAAAAGATAGAAAGAGGTAAGGAAAACCTTAAAGATTAAAAGAGATTTGAGACATATCAATCAATTAAACAATTGCAATACGTGAAATCTGGCTGGATCTTGCTCCCTCCTACCTCTGCCACAAACACCCTAAAAAAATCTACACGGTAATTAGTGAAATTTGACCAGACTGGTTAGTTGATGGTGTCTGGGAATTATTATTAATTTTTTTTAGGTGTGATGATGGTTAAGTTATAACAAGTTTAAGGGTCCTTATCTCTAAGAGTTACATACTGAAAAATTTACAAATGAACTGAAGTAATATGGATTAGCTTCAAAATAAAAATGGGTTGGGAGAAAGGAGTAGACAGCTATAGATGCAACAAGATTAGATAAGAGTTGTCTTGTGAAAGCAGGGTGACATAATTAAAAGAGAAAACTCTAAGGATCTACACATGTACACATTCATATATTTGATATGGAGAGAGAACTCTTTCTGTCTGTACACATAGACCATAGATTTGTAGTTTGTTTTGACAAGGCTGCATTTGCTGTTTCCATTATTGATTTGCTTTGGCAGTTGTGGTTTTTACTTTACAGTGCTTTATTTTTATCTCTGTATTCTTAATAGCTTAATGTCCACTCTTAACTTACTGAAAGCTTTCTGTTTTATATTCACAGTCTGTCCTGCCATTAGAGCTTTGCCTGGATGTTGTTTAGGACTTTTCCTCCTGAAATAGAATAAATTTTCCTTCTTTCATTCAATAAATATATTTCAGGTGGATTATTTTTTCCTAAGCTCATCTTTCTTCTTCTTCTTTTCCAAATTTCTTAGAGTTTTCTCTTTTAATCATTCTAAACATAATCCCTAAACTTCAGTGGTCTTTGCCATGAGAAATTAGCATGCATTGAGTAGAGGGAGACATCTCTGTTTCACAATCAGAGCAGATGGGATGAAGTTCCAACCTGGAGCCAAAGGGCAAGCTGGTGCCATTCCAGTTCCCATTCTTCCTTTGCAAGTGTGGACTAATGCAGAGAAACCCAACCATGAACAACAGGACATAGGGATAATACTCAGGGTAAACAGAGAAGCAGGAAGCAGAGGCTAGAGGCATTGTAAGACTGACTACAGCACATTTTTTGATGCTTTTGTTGGATTACACAATACTAAATAAGATTGGTCATAATAATAATAATGAATAATAATTATGAAATAAATAATAATCATAATAATAAATGTACTATTATTGTTATTATTTTTACAAATGTAGAATCTGAGGAATAAAGACAAATAAGCAAATAAAACCCTGAGTTTCTCAAAGGAAGACAGACGCCAAGTTTTCTGTGCTAAGACAAAAGAAAGAGCAATCCCAGAAATTATTTGTAACTCAACATACCAAAGTGAGAGACTTCTAAGGAGTTGAGCTTCTCCAACATTAGCTTTGTGACAAGTTCATCTGGAATGCTGTTACCACTGAGCAGCATTGACTGCAGCTAAGAACAAGCACAGATACAGAACACTACTGTATATGTCTGTGATGCAGAGTTTTTTGTAGTAATCACAATAACTTTGGAAATTTAATTTTGTTTACCATAGCTCCTAATTCAGTTTCAGCAGCAATCATTTCTTCCAAAAGAGGTAAAGCTAAAATGTGAATTCAAAATATTAGCACAAGTTGGTTATTAGGATTGCCAAAATAAGAAACACATTTGAGTATCTTCTAACTGGTATCAAAGATTAACATTTACATATCATTTTAGAATTCACAAAGCATATTTGAGCACATTGTGTTATGTAAGCCCAACCAAAGTAGAGGCAGCAGAATGTATTCTCTAGAGAACTTATTTATCTCCTTTGCTTGCTAAAGAGTCTTGGGGAGCTAACTTCCTAAACATCTCTGTACCTTGGATACATGTGCCCTGTGTTGTACAGAAGATAATGTGAGGATGAAATGAGGTAGTGTATATGACAGTGATTTGTGCATTATAATGTATCATACAAAAGTATACACTTGAGTTATTAGCCCAGATTCTTTTGTAACCATACAGTTATATCCAGAACTCAATAATTTTTGGCACACTGATTGTATAAAAGGGAAGTATGCATCAAGAAATATCAAAGTGAGAAGTGAGACTGAGGGGACACTCAGGAGCTTAATTGTGTCAGAAGTTGCTGATAGTCTATGGAATGTTTGGTCTTCTTCAAAATTTTTTGGGGGGAGTGGGAGGCTGGGATCAAACCTCGGAACTCACATGTTCTAGGGAAATACTGTGCTGCTGAGCTATCCCCCCAGCCTCAGAAATAAATGTTTTGATCAAAAAACAGGAGAAAAGATCAAAGGTCTCTCTCTCTTTCTCTGTTATGCATTACCAAATTATTCCTGAAAAAAATTATACCAGATCTCAATTTTACTAAGAGCATATGGAATGTCCATTCCATAGCACCTTTGCCAATTATGACTGTAGTAATTTTAAAGATTCACTGACAATATGATATGTAAATATGGATCAGTGTTTTAATTAATATTTCTTTGAATAAGAGTAAGGTCAAACTTTTTTCTTATATTGCCTATTTCTACTCTTATAAGTTTCCTGTTCATTCTTTTCCTTATTTTTCTAATAGAACATAAATAGTTTCATTGAGTAAAAGAATGAATGTGGATGTGTGTGTGTATGTGTGGGTATATCAACCTATTGTGTTATGTATTGTAAAAAATGTAAGGAATTTTATACATAAAAATAAAATATATCATTGAAGTTAAGTTCTGGAGAGTGCTTCCAAGAAAAGCTTTGAGAGCTCCTTCCCTTCTCTTCTTTCATAAGACGACACTAAAAATGCACATATCACAAATAGCTCTAAATTATGGAATTAGAGAATTGAAGGCAGTAAGAATGGAGTCAAGGACATTCCACCCCCTCCTAAATTATATAAACAAAACTAGTACTATTAGGTCAAAACATGATTGGGTTGATCTATTATAAAGCTAGTGCTTCCTGGGTTGAAGATAGACAGATATCCAATAAAGCAAATATGGCAAGATGTTAACTGTGGAATATAAATGGTGGGTAGACAGGTATATGGGTGTTCTTTGCACAATTCTTTCCATCTTATGTACATTTGAAAGTTTTCAAAATAAAATATTGGGGGAAAAAGACAAAATTACCTTCAATACGAACACATTTCCACATCTGTGCTATTTGATGAGCTAATGTTGTCTTCCCAGCACCCTTAAAAAGAGAAATGTTGTTTAAAACTCAATACAATATCATTTGACAGTGAAACAAAATATCAGTTTTTAAATATTCTATTGATGGTTATTATTACTTCAAGTTTTTCCCACAAAAATGAAGAGTATATTTTATATACTATATTACTTATAACTTCATTTTTCTCTGCTAATTTTTGCAGATGCCACTTCTCCTAAAATGATTTAAATACTTTTAAATACTTTTTTAAATTATGAAAATAATCCTGAAATTAAGAAGCTATACCATGGTGGTGTTGCACTCCTTTGTCAAGTTCTGTAATTATGATTATAAATCATTATGAGTATATTGAGATTCATTATTTTATTTTCTTCCTAAAGGAAAATGAATGTCTTAAAAAATTTCCACTTAGTAATTTTTAAGAGAAAAGAAACCCTTTTTAACTGACATTTTTGGAAACATCACGTATTACAGGTAAAAGGTCACTTTTGCACAGTAAAATTTGCATCTGGTTGCTGTCAGTGTTGACTTTGAAACGTGTATTATGTTTTTAGAAAAATAATGAAAGTTGTTGGAAACGTTTCTTGGTATTGGTCACAGGGTCCCCACAAAACTAAGTTAAAAATGGGCTCTAGCCCTTAATCTCTTGCTGTCCTGAAAAGGTTTTTCAGTTAACCTGCTTAGATCTCTAACATAACTGTCAACTAGCTCACTGATGGGTAATAGCTCTTACCTAGAGGTACTCACTAGAATTACTTAGAAAGGTGAACAATTTCATAAGAGCCACTTTTGGTTTCTTCTGTTTGTGGCAAGATAACATAGAAGTCCTCCAAAACACTGTAGGTAAAGGCTGAGGCACTGAGGCACGTTGCTCTCAGTGTCTTTGGTATTAATAGGAGAACCTCCCAGGATGGCTTGATAGTGTCTTATCAAGGCATAATCAGAGAACCTTGTAACAAATTAAGAAAGTCTTATGCAAATCAAGTACAACTTGAGATGACATACTACTAGGTTATCATGGTGCACTGTTTTGACAAGTTAATTTCCTCATAATATAAAATGAACATAAATATGATCTAGGTTCCTTTTCAATTATAGTGTATAAGGAGAGAAAGTTTTGAATTTACCAATAGTATATAGGAATTTAAGTGATACAATGAAAATCTATCAGACAATCAACAAATTAGCAAACTATGTGGTTTCCATTCTGAGGTAACTTATAAGATTGTGGTTTTAAAACTAAAAAAAAATTATACTAAATAATAAATTAGAAGAGAGAACTTACTGGTTTCCCAAATATAATGAAGCAAACAGGTTTGGACAACAAAAATTTTTTTTCTGTTTCATCTTCACTAAATATATCTGCAAAAGGATGCTCTTCTGTCTTCTTTTGAGAAATCATAATACAAAGTCCTACAATAAGAAAAAGTAGAATTGTTGAAGCGCCCAATTTAATTGGAGCAGGTAACCTAGGGAGAACTGGAATATCCAGAATTTGCTTGTCCAGGAAGCCATTCTATACTACTAAATACATGAATTTTTTCAGTAACTGCAAATAAATTAAATTTAACTATTAAAACAATAATAAGGCCTTTAAGAAAGAAACAAAATCTAACTATAAGCTGCATAAAAGAGAGTTCAGACAAGTGTTTCCCAAGGATTAAATTAAGGAAAAATATATATAAATATGTATGAAGACACATATATCTGCTGTAATGTGTGTATTACATTAAAGATCAAATTAAAGTTCAATGTTATACACACACATGTACAAATGTGTATATAAATTTTACTAGAAATATAAAAAGTAAAACTGGCTACATTGATTAGATTCATTTTTTTTCATATTTTAGGAGACCTTGGGTGATTACACACATAGAAATTTTCCAAAAGTAATGTAGTTTTTGTTTTTTCACTTTGTAATACAATGTTTATGAGAACATATAATGTGTATGATAACATATCTTTATTTTAAAATTATTTAAAAAAACTTTAGCTATCTTAAGCTAGTTGTCAAGTGGATTTCTAAGCACAGAACACCAATTTAAAAAATTATATCTATAAGAACTAAGTTTTCTTTTTTGGTACCAGGGATTGAACTCAGGGGCGCTTACCCACTGAGCCATATCCCAACTCTTTTTTGTATTTTATTTAGAGGCAGGGTCTCTTTGAGTTGCTTAGGGCCTTGATAAGTTGCTGAGGTTGGCTTTGAACTCTGGATCCTCTTGTCTCAGCTTCCTGAGCCTCTGGAATTACAGGTGTGTGGTGCAGTAGCCAACTAAGAACTAAGTTTTCAATACATGCTGAATTGACTCAGAAATAAATTTGGTCAATAGTTTTGTTTTTGTGCAAAGAACATGTCTTATTTTCAAACACCTATTGACCATGTATTTATACTCAAAATATTTACATATACTCAGAATATTTCTATCACGTAAATAGTAAATATAACATAGGGCATATTTCTTGACCCAAATGAAGTAATGTAAAAATAATTAAAAATATTTTTAAAAGTTTCTAATTTTTAAAATTTTCAATTTTTTATTAGAGCATTATAGTTATATATAGTACTTGAGTTCATTTTGACAAAATCATGCATGTGTGGAATTTGATTTCAATCCCTATTCTCCCAACTTTCCTTTCTCCACTCCATCCCCCTATTCTCCTTTCTCTGCTCTACTGATCTTCCTTTCATTCATTTATTTATTTATTTTTAATTAGTACTTTCTGCATATACAAAACCTATAGGTGAAATTTCCCATGGTGTATTCATATATGCATATAATATGATTTTGTTAAATTCATATTTCCTTCCCTTTCCTGTTCCTCCTCCCTCCCTCTCAATCTCCTTATTCTACTCCACTGATCTTTCCTGTATCTTTGTGATATTTGATCCTCCCCAACATACTGTCTCTTCCTTTTATTTTTGAAAATTAAAAAGAAAAAAAAAAACAATAACATGCTTCTAAACATTCTATATCAAAGAAAAATTTAAATTGGAAATTAGAAAATATGAACAAAAGAATGATACTATTATTTGTTAGGACTATTAAACACAATATTTAATTAAAATTAGTGAAAAAAATTTTTAAATAACAAAAAAATTCTTTTATACCAGCAATAACAACAAACACCTCACAATTCCACAAAACCTATAAAAAGGGCATGAATAAATTTAGTTAGAAATGTACACTATCTATAAAATTTTGGTGGTGGATACTAAAGAAGATCCAAATAAATGAGGAATCATGAACTACTTCTGGATGGAAAGATTTACTTTGTACAGATGTTAATCATTTCCAAATTAATATATAAAATTAAATTATTATTGTGATCTCACTCTGTGTGTGTGTGTGTGTGTGTGTGTGTATGTGTGTGTGTGTATATATGTGTATAAATGTAAGACAGAAAGAGAAGGGCCTTGCATGAAGTTGTCCCAGACCTACCAAATTTACACACATTTAAAATGTAATAAGGGAGGCATTCAAACTGGTGGATGAAGGATGAATTTAGGAAACTCAGTCATACACAGAGAATCCCCAAAGCTCAACAACAATGATCCACTTAGAAAATAGGCAAAAAATTTAAAAAGATACATCATCAAAGAAGATATACAGATGGAAACTAAACACATAAAAACATATAAAAAATCTTTAATATTAGTAAAATGAAAATTAAAACCACATTGAGCTATCACTACACACCTATCAGAATGGCTAAAATAAGAACTGGTGACAACACCAGATATTGGTGTGAAAGTAAAATGATATAGTTGCTCAGGAAAATAGCTCAGCAGTTTCTTAAAAATCTAAACATGCAACTACTATATGACAAACATATTTGGCAAAGTAGCAGGTTACAAAATCAACATACAAAAATCAATAACTTTCCTATATACCAATAAATGAATGAATGAATATGAATCTGCTGAGAAAGAAATCAGGAAAACAAGTCCATTCACAATAGCCTTAAAAAAAGAAAAAAAAAAAACTCTAGGAATAAATCTAATCAAGGAGTGAAAGACCTCTACAATGAAAACTATAGAACAATGAAGAAGGAAATCAAAGAACTCAGAAGATGGAAAGACATCCCATGTTCATGGATAGACAGAATTAATATTTTTAAAATGTTCATACAACCAAAAGCAATATACAGATTCAATACAATTCCCATCAAAATGTCAATGACATTTTCACAGAACTAGAAAAAATAGTCCTAATATTCATTTAAAAGAATAAAAGACCTGGAATAGCCAAAGCAATTCTTAGACAAAAAAGCAATGTTGGAGTCATCACAATACCTGACTTCACCTTATACTGCAGAGCTATAGTAACAAAAACTGCATGGTACTGTTATAGAAACAGTCACATAGACCAATGGTACAGAATAGAAGACACAGAGACAGACCCACACATCTACAGTCATCTGAGACTTGGCAAAGGTGCCAAAAACATACATCAAAGAAAAGACAGGCTTTTTACGTGTGGTTATCCATATGTAGAATAATGAAACTAGACTCTTATTTCTCACCCTGCACAAAAGTCAACTCAAAATGAATCGAAGACCTAGGAATTAGAACAGAAACTAGAAGAAAACATAGGGTCAACACTCCAGCTTATAGGCACAGGAAAAAGCATCTTCAGTAGGACCCCTAAAGTTCAAGAAAAATGCCAAGAGTTAAGAAATGAGATGGCATCAAATTTAAAAACTTCTGCACAGCAAAGGAAACAATTAGGAATGTGAAGAGAGAACTTACAGAATGGGAGAAAATTTTTGCTAGCTACTCTTCTGACAGAGGATTAATATCTAGAACATATAAAGAACTAAACAAACTTAACACCAAAAAATCAAATAATCCAATTCAGAAATGGGCAAATGAATTAAACACTTCTCAAAAGAATAAACACAAATAGTCAACTGATAGATGACAAAATGTACAACATCATTAGTAATTAGGGAAATGCAAATCAAAACTACACTGAGATTTCATCTCACCTCAGTTAGAAGAGCAGTCATCAAGATACAAACAATAAAAAATGCTGGAGAGGATGTGGAGAAAGTGGCCAGAGGACACTCCTTTTATTGAGGTCAGAGGAAATTTAATAAAAGCTCATCAAACTGCATACCTGCTTTGTGCACCTTGGGCAAAATGACCAATAGTAAACGACTTTCAATAGTGCTATACAAAACAATTTAAAAGATATGTTGATCTTTTTAATTCCTGTCTGGCTTTGGCAAAAGCCAGATATAATACAACAAATGGGAGTAGACTATTGTAAATTTAACCAAGTGGTAGTACCAATTGCAACTGTCATGCAGATGAGATCTTTACTAGATTGATACAGCCTCTTATGTGTGGTATGTAGTTACAGATTTGGCAAGCGCACACATTCTTTTCAATCCTCCAAGAGAGAGGACTTTGCATTCACTTAGAACAGTCAGCAATGAACATTCAGTCTTATCTCTCCTGCTCTTTGTAGCAATATGGTATAAAAGAGCCTTGTTGGTTCACAATATGAGACATGGTCAAGCAAGAAGTGACAAGTGTTCTGGATTCCCTCATAAAATGCATAAGCAGCACAAAGTGAGAGATAAACCCACAAAGATTCAATGACTTGTTACTTTGGTGAAATTTTAAAGGGTTTTATTTATACCTTGCACCTTTTACCTGTTATGATTTCAATGTAGAATGTCCTCAAAGGATCATATGTTGAAAGCTTCATTCCCAGTTCAACAATTTCAGAGGTGAGAATTTGGGGAGTAATTGCATAATGAAGGCTCTAACTTCATCAATAAATTAATGTATTGATGAATTCATAGCTGAATGGATGCCTGGGAGGTGGTGGAAATTGTAGGAGAAGGGAGTTCTTGGGTGCATGCCCTTGGGGACTGGATCTTGTTCCCAGTCTCTTCTCTCTTACTCTCTACTTCCTGGATACCATTAGGTGAGCAGTTTTTCTCTGTTGTACCCTTTGCTATGATGTTCTGCTTCACCACAGGCCCAGAAACAATGAAGGAAGCCAAAATGGACTGAAATCTTTGAACCATGATCCAAAACAAATTCCCCTTTGTTTTTTGCAGGTATTTTGTCAGAGATGAAAACCTAGGTAACACAACCTCTAAAAAGAGGTACAGTATTTTTAGGTCTCTTTGGTTTTGGGAGAGAGCTTGAAATACTTGGTAAAACTGTTTTATCCATCTAAGGGATGACTTGGAAACCTATTGGTTTTGAGCAGGGCCCACTGCATGAAAGAGTTCTACAGAAGTTTGAGGTTGTAGTTCCAGAAGTTTTGATTCCTAGGTCACGTATCTGGCCAATCCCACAATGCTAAAGGTATCTGTGGTATATAAGGATACCTTTTAGAGTCTTAGAAAAGCCACACAAGGAGACTTTCATGGTAGAGTCTTGTCATTTGCATTAGAGAATTATTCCTCATTCACAAAGCAGCTCTTGCATGCCTCAGGTTATGGTAGCAAATAATGCTTGGTCCTCGGCTATTAAGTGACTGTAACTGGGAGTCCTCATCATGAGTGCGGTGTATCTGACAGATCAAGTCCTAAAGTTGGGCGACTGCAGCAGTAACCCGTTGAATGATAAAAATGGAACATGGGGATCAGGTTCAAGCAGGAATGGAGAGCACAGGTAAGTTTTACAAATAAGCAGCCCAGGTTCTCCTGTCACCTGTCTCTTGTGCACTAATATCTTTCATTCAGTTTATATCTCATGTGGAATTCCCTAGGAACTACTGACAGAAAACGAAAAAAAAAAAAAAAAAAAAAAAAAAAAAAAGAAAGAATCATTTCAATATAAATTGGGGCAAGCTATAAATGGGATGCTTTCAGACTTTAATCCTACTCATAGTAAGCCCTGAGAAATGGCAATTAGGGGAAATTCTCCTGACAGAGCTTTAAGCTATAAGTGTAGGTCCTCACAGTGGAGAACAATACTTAATAGCTTTATCAAGGGCCTAGAAGAAACAAGATGAAAAGAGAAAGAGTTCTGGAGAAGAACCTGTAATTGGATTTAAGAGAGTGATTTGGCAGACACACTTTATGGTGACCTCCAATGAGTCACACTCTTGTATAGTTCCCTTCCCTTGAGTTCAAGTGAGATCTGTGACTTGCTTCTAAATAAAGCAAAAGTGATAGAAATATTAGCCCCTGGTTGTGTTGTCTAAAGCTCCATCTTAATAGACAGGAGAGACTTCCTGTTGGCTTGGAAGAAGTAAGCTGTTATGTTGTGAGAGGAACACACGGTGAGGAGTAGCGAGTAGCCTTCAGCAGCTGTGAAGAGCAGTAACCAACAGCCAGTAAGAAAACAGGATTCTCAGTCCTACAACCACAAAGAGATGGGTTTTGCTAAAAATGAGTGTGGGAGTAGATTTGTCCTTAGTTATGTCTCCAGATGAAAGCATAGCTCAGCCAACACCTGATTGCAGAGGACCCAAATGAGCTATGTCAGGACTCTTGGCCATGGAAACTGAGATAATAAATATGTGATGTTTTAAGCTATTAAATTTGTGGTAATTTGTTAGGCAGCATAAAAAGCTAATACAAGTGGACAGAAAATATGTGTGTCTTTGTGTCTCACAAACCATCTACCTCAGAAGACACATGAATAATCAGGTGGGCAAGATGATTATCTAGTAGATGTCTGCCAGTCTTTGTCCTTGATCCCTTCAGTGTTGCACAGTGGGTTCAATAAATGAAGAAGGTAGGGAGGCAGGGATGGAGGTGATGAAGGCTATGCACGGGCTCAACAAGGCTCCCCTCACTAGACTGATCTAGCTATTACTCTTGCTGAAAGTTCTACCTGTTCACAGCAGGAACTGAGTTGAGCCCTCAGTACCGTATGATCCCTTGAGACAGAACATTCATTCATTGACAGATTCATTACACAGGACCCCTTCACCTTGGGAGGAGCAAGTAATATACTTTTAGTGTGAGTTTTCCTACCCTATTAACACTGTCTTGGCCAGTACCACTAAGAGTATCTCATTTATCATCCTGGCATCTCATGTAATATTGCCTGGATCAAATGGTCCTCTTTATAGTAAAGTAGATATGCTAAGAGGCACGTGAACACAGGATCCACCAGCCCTATCACATTCCACCTCACTTAGAAGCTGCTGGTCTGCTAAAATGTCAGATGTGTTTCTCAAAGGTATAGCTAAGGCACTAGTTTGGGATTATGGGAATTGAGACAGTATACTTCAAGGTGAGAAATATGCTTTGAAGCAAGTATTGGAAGTAAAAGTGGCCCCTTTCAACATCACTCTGTGATTGACCTGGGCAATTTGTGACTCCCTTTCTCACAATTTAGATTCTGATGGACTGACTTTGGTTGATAAGAGAGATGTTTCTATGAGGGGACTCAGTAAAGGTTTCACTAAACCTAAAACTATTGCTGTCAAATGGTTATTTTTGGCTCCACGAACCTGTAAGGAGTTACTGCACTGTCTGTTAAATGTTTGCTGCAACATAATAGGGATGGGCTGTATGTCTTGAACCCAGAGGATTCTCTGAGACACATCTTGATGCATTCAGATTCAGTGAATGGTAACTGTGGCAATCACAACCTGCCAAGGATACAGTAACCAGGGCCTTATACTCCTCAGGTTGAAAGCTGGGCAGTCTTACTGGGCAAACAACTTAGACCAGCAGAAGTTTTGGCTACAGGTAAGGATGGGTTGTAGAATAAAAAGATTATGAATAACCCATAATCTTACTTACCATTCATTGCAGTAGTGGGTTCTGTATCTTATTCCATTGATTTTCTTTCTGTAAATCCTTTTCAGAAAGAAATTAGGACTAGCCACCAGATTAAAGGATCAATGAAGGGATGGTGTGAGCTCAATGTGGGTGAAGAGTGGATATGAGTGGTTCAAGGAATAGAATGTAGCAGATGATACTAATGCCCATATGCATTTGGCACATACCTTTTGTATACATAGCCAACCAGACTTCCAAATTCCAGCACATGTCTTTGTCTACTGGCTTACTCCAGCTGCTAGAACCACTCTGAGCACAGAGCAAACTGAAAGTTCCAAGGAATCAATGTTCTGCCCGTAGCCAATAATAGATGGGAGTTGACCAATAAAAACCAGAGCTCCTTTGCCCCGAAGAAGGATAGCTTTGAGATATGAAATTCAGCATTCCCTAGTGAATTCATCCTACAGAGAAATTGCTTGATAATATTCTCTTTATTAAGTTCCTTCCCTTCCTGGCCATTTCCATATAAACTGCTTGCCTCAGACTTTTGTCTCAGATCTACTTCTAGGTGAAACCATGACATGTTCCAAAAAAAAAAAAGTATAACATAATAATTGGAGAACCAAATACATGAAAAGCAGAATCCTACAGATATTTTATGATTTGTTGCCCTAAACAAAAACATTGTACAAATATTTAACTCTTAGAAGAGTTGGTTTCCATTATGAAATGGAACAGGGCTAAGTATTTTTCCCAGTTAAAAGATATAAGTCAATGTAAAATGCCAGAATCGACAAGGTTATCTTTCTGGTTCTTAATAAGAGATGTACCAAATTATGAAATAAAATTAATCATATATAAATTAAATGTAATTTCTCAATTTTGAATTTACAACATAACCTCTTATATCGCATTATATTATGTTTCCATGCTATGAAAAATTTAAAAAGTTTTATTTGCACTTCAGTAGTTGAGAAATCCTCTAGCGGTGGATTCTTAAGTTTAGAGGGGTCACATCTCCTGGAAAACCTAGCACTTCTGCCTCGTTTAGGTTAGAAGTCACTCTAGACATCTTATACTCTCGGAGGTGTTCAGTATTTGTGGAAAAAATACATCAGTCGTTAACAGGAGAACTGGTTTTAAAAAGTGGGCTTATAAAGAGATCTCAAAGTTTAGTTTTGCAAGGAAAGGAACTGGTCGCGGGTCCCAGCAGGAGGTGGGGTTCCGGGCAATGATAACAATGCATCCGGGAAGAGGACAACTGGTTCCTCTGGCGCCAGGAAAAAGGCTACTTACCTGGCCGCAGTGGACCCCACGGGCCGAATAACCACCTCTGAAGCTCCCAGGATCTGTTGGGGGGTTGCCAGGGAAACCTGTAGGTGGCAGCGCGCGAGGCCCCTTGAGGGCGGGGCCTCAGGAGGTGGTGCTGTAATTCACTGTGATTGGTTATTCTAAGCATTGACATTCCTATCTATTTTTTTTTTCTTTTTTCTTTTTTTATTTTTGCGGTGCTGGGGATTGAACCCTGGGCCTCATGCTTCCAAGGCAAGCACTCTACCAACGGAGCTATCTCCCTAGCTTCCTCCTATTTTTGAATTCATAATTATGATATATACTTTTTTACAAATGTGGCAGGTGGTTATCAGAGAGGGTACATACATTGTCTATTTATGTTCACACACATCAAGAGGAAGAAACTTTATTTTAACCTAGAACAGTCGGACTCCAACGCCAGTGCTCTTCCACTAGGCTAGAGTCCCATTTTAGAAAGTATAAATGGTTAGCCTCAGGCACAAAAGGTGGCGAACATCAAAATTTACACTTTTAGGTGACTTAAAATTATTTTTCGTGGATCATATAACTATTGAATAATAGGTATTTTTGTCCACGCTCAAAGGACAAATTAGGCAACTAACGGAGGAGCAGGGAAAAAGGTTTCCAGGAAAGGGCAGAAGTAGGCAGGGAAAAAAACAGACCAATTTGGGAGTAGCTCTCTGAAACTCGGAGAAGCGGATTCAAAAGAAGCAACGCAATCTCAAATCATCCCCCATTTCAAAAGGGACGAGAAAAATGAGACAGACTCAACTATTTCCGGAGATCTTTTTTTCCTGCACCCACTTTTTCCTTTGCCCAAACCAAAGATGGCGCCTTTAGCTTCCTTCCTTAGCAGTACGCAGTTCCTGGGAATCTCTGCACACCTTCTCTATGGTGTATCCTCCAATTCCGCCCCCTCGGTGCCTGGGGCGGGACTTGACTGGAGGCGGGGCGCAGGAATCCGGAAACTCCTGAGCTGTCGCCGGTCATCTAAAGCTTTAGTGGTCAGTTTTTCCCAGCTGGACTTAGTGTCTAGGGTCAGAAGTGTCTTCTCGCCGGGTCTCCTGAGGCTGTCCGGCGACTTCCACCCCAGGGCCGCGGCCTGGTGCTCTGTCGTGGGGCCCATTTGCTTGGGCCATGCCCACGGCCGCCGCCCCCATTATCAGCTCAGTCCAGAAGCTGGTGCTGTATGAGACCAGAGCTGTGAGTATTCGGTGCCGCCGGGCGCGAGCGGAAGAATAGCAGCCGGCCGGGTGGAGGTGGGGTCCTAGGGCAGAGGCAGCAGCACCCCACCTCTCCTCCCTGTCTCCCCGGTTCCCTAATCTCGGTCAAAGACCACCTTGGACGAAGCTAACCCTCTTGGCCTTGGGGTCGTTAGCCTGTTTTCATACCCAGGACACTGCTGCGTTTGCAAGTACATACTTCCACTTAGGAGCCCTGGCTGGAACACATGCAAACAGGCGCCAGAGGTACCTCAGGAACTAGTCATGAGGTTCTGTACGAGTTACTGTATTCTCAGCTTTCAGAAAGTCTGTTAAAGTTCTCTAGTTCACTAGTTACTGTACAGGCAGGGATATGATTTTTTTTTTTATGTGACTTGATAACTTTTCTACTTTACTATTCCATGGTACCTTATTGCTGTGATTGATGTTAATTTTATTGCTTTGTTGTTGTTGTTCTCTCTTTTCCCCCTTATTCAAAAGGAAAGAAACTTATTTTGTTGGCTAGTTTGTTTGGATAACATCCTCTTTCTTTTCACTTGACTTTGTTTCTATTACTAAAGATGGCCTCTAAACAGTGAACAAGATCAGTGTTTTTATGTTAAGGTTGCTAGTTCCCCAGTTTAGGGAATGGTATTTGTAGAACTTAATGTAATGTTATTTCTGTGATTGGAAAGCAAAGTTGATACAGTATAGCTTTTCTAAATTGAGATACTACAGTGATGTTAGGATCTGTGTTTAAAATTACCCACTTCTTGGTGACAGTATTGCATATGCTGAACACTTGTTCAGTACTCTTCACTATGCTGTAAAATGTAAAGTGCATTCAGTGAAACTTGCATTGTCTTCAGTGGAAGAGTACAAGAAGTTACTTACCTTGGAAGTTTCTCAGTTATAATACAACTCTAATAATATGTTTACCTCTGGTCATGAGTGTAGACTGATTGATTCTAGAGTAACATTTTCTGATTACTTCATTTGGTTAGAATCAGAACAGAAGATGAAATTATCTAATATACTGTATTTTACAAGTATCTTCAGTTCTTTGAGGACAGCCATGTGGAAGTATCATTTTGACATTTGTTTTGGTCAGCTTTTTTGCTGCTGTGACTAAAAGACCTGACCAGAACAATTTTAGGAGGAAAGGTTTATTTGGGGTTTTGTGGTTTTAGAGGTCTCAATCCACAGACAAGAGGCTCCATTCCTCAGGGCTCAAGGTGAGACTGAACATCATGGCAGGGTAATAGAGAGAAGCACCTCACATGATGATCAGAAAGCAGAGATTCAGAGATTTCCATTCTCCAGATACAAAATATATACCCCATAGCGACACCCCTAATGAATCACTTCCTCCATCTATACCCAGACCTGTCTCTAGTTACCACTAAGTTAATCCCATCAAGAAATCAATTCACTGATTAGGTTAATGATTTCTCCTGTGAACCTTTGTGCATTGTCTCACACGTGAGCTTTTGAGGGACACCTCACATCCAAACCATAGCAACATTAAAGCAAAACCTCCTGCTTGTAAAATGTGCTGGTAAATGTCCCTAGTTAGAAACATAAATAACTTAGAGCCCAGAAATTTCAGCCCACCAATAAACAGCATTCCTCAGGACTGGCTGAGATTGATCTGAAGCACAATTCGTGGTATAGAGCTTTACTACTCAGAAATTTCCAGTGGCCATTCTGAGGAAAGTAAAGTCAAAATCACTTGGTTTGGCATTTGAAGCCATGTAGGATTTGTCCTTAACTTGTCTGTCTAGTCTTATATTTAATTTAATACCAATACAGCAAACATTTATTTAGGATCAGCTATGTGTCTTTATTTTTTTGTGGTGCTGGGAATAGAACCCAGGGCCTTAGTACATGCTAGGCAAGAGCTCTACCACTGAGTTACCTCCCCAATCCAGCTATGTGCCCTTTTGTGCCTTATTTTGCATGCCTTTTATTTCTTTGTCTTGCCTGATGGCACTTGCTGGGATCTCTAGTATAAATTTGAATCAAGTGTTGAGAGTAGACATTCTTGTCTTGCTCTTGATCTTAAGGGGAAAGTATTCAGTCTTTTGCTATTAAGTGTAATGTTAGTTGTTGGTTTTCATTTTGATCAAGTTGAAAAAGATTCTTTCTACTTGTAGTTTGATGAGAGTTTTTTAAAAACCATGAATAGATGTTGAATTTTGTCAAATGCTAACCCTATATCTGTATATGTCTTTTCTTTCTTTCTCTTTCTCTCTCTTTCTCTCTCTCTCTCTCTCTCTCTCTCTCTCTCTCTCTCTCTCTTTTTCTCTCTCTTTTTCTTTCTTGCGCTTATTATGGTTAATTGCATTAGTTCATTTTCAAATGTTAAACAAACCTTAAATTTTGGGAATATACCCTATTTAATCATGCTTTATTATTGTTCTTATATATTGCCAGATTTTATGTGCTGATGTTTTGGTAAGGATTTTGCCTTTATGTTTAAGATATTGGTCTATCATTCTCTTTAAAATATTTGATTTTGGTATCAGGGTACCTCTAGTTTCACAAAATGAATTGAGAAACATTTCTTAAATTTTCTAAGGTGATTATATAGGATTGATGTTATTTCATTTTTCAATGTTTGCTAGAATTCACTAGTGAAATATTTGGGGTTGGAGTTTCTTTGTGGGATGGATTTTGATAATGAGTCAATTTCTGTAACAGATATAGGGTCATACAGATTTTCAGTCGATCTTGAATCAGTTTTGATAATTTGTATTTTTCAAGAAACTTGTTCATTTCTTCTCGGTTTTTGGCATTGAGTTCATAATATTTTCTTATCCTTTTGATATTCATAGGATTTGTGGTAAAATTCACTCATTCCTGACATTGGTATTTTGTGTTCTTTCTCATTTTTCTTCTATCCATCTTTTAAAATTTATTAATTTTATTAATAATTTGAAATAATCCACTTTTGACTTTATTTTTTTAATTTATTTTGGGGTTAGTTTTTGCTTTTAGACTTATTATTTTCTTCTTGTTTTGGATTTTGAATTTATCAGTAGCTTTCCATTTGGGCTGCTATAACAGATACCATAAACTAGGCAGTTATGACAATAAACTTTTATTTCTCACAGTTATGGAGTCTGGGAAGTTCAAGATTAAGGTGCTAGCAGGTTCAGGGTCTGGTGAGGGTCCACAGAGTTCTCATGTGGTTGAAGGGTCAAATAAGCCCCCTCCGACCTCTTTTGTAAGGGCATTAAGCTCATTCAGGAGGACTCTGCCCTTACGACCTAATCACCCCTGGAAGGCCCACTGTTGCACTGATGATTAGATTTCAACATATGAATTTGGGGGGGACACTAACATTTAGACATAGCTATTAGTTCGTCTTTCTTAGAAGGTACATTATTGACTTAATTTTGTTCTTTTCTAATACAAAACATTTAAAACTATAAATTTGAATTAAAAAATAGTCAAAAGTCTAATGACAGATGGGGAAAATATTAGTAGCCTGAACAACAGGTAAAAATGCAAAAATATTTTATAAATCAGTCTGAAAAATAAAACTCCACAAGGAAATGAATGAGATGATTCACCATAAAAAGAGGTATGAATTATTCAACTTGCTAATAGTTACAGCAATAAAATGAAAATAGGTTCCCATTTTTTACCTGTATTAAGGGAAAGATGGACTAAGGTTATTGGCAACAAGTACTTGAAAGAAATGGGCATTTTCATTTTGATTGATGGAAGTGTATTAATTGGTATTGGCTTATGAAAGAATTAGGAGACGAATTAAAGAGCAAAAGAAACAGTGGGCAAGATGGCTGTTCCTGATTCTGAACCTTCATCTAGAAGGCTAATTGGGTACATTTGCTCATGAGGTGAAGTTTGGATCATCATTGTTATCTGTGTGTTTAAAGGTGAATTTTGAGGAATATTTGGAGAGGAAAGGGAGGTGGTTTGGTAGAAAGCATTCAGGAGGTTTAGTTCTGGTCTGAGAATGGCCAGCCCCTTCCCAAACTTACCTGTTCTCTCTGGCACCCAGCACCATCATACTGTCCTTTTGTTCCTGAGACCCTGCCCTGGTCTATATCTGCCCTGTGGCTCAGTCCTAATCCAGCCAGAACACTCATAGAGTTCAGTGCAAGTAGGAGTCGTCCATAGGAGATTAGCAACATTGTCATCTGGGTGAAATGGCAGTTTCATAGGAGATTAGCAACATTGTCATCTGGGTGAAATGGCAGTTTGCCTTAGGTGATTTCCAGTTTACAGGTGCCCTTGCTTAATATGTGATACCCTGAAAGTCTTATTAATGAAATTAGTGACCATTTCATAACAAATTAATTTATAGTAGTTGACTTTAAAGTTGGTAGCTGAACAGAACGAGGGTTGTATGTGTCTGTGTGTTTTGTAGGAGAATGTTGTTAGGATAATCTTTACTGGTATAGCTCAAAATTGTTTGTTTGTATATATTTATTCCTGCCTTAATCCAACAGATTTAAGGAAGTCCCTTCCATCACACAAAATAGAATAAAATAAGAGCCACATCATGAGGAACAAAACTTACTTAATTCATCTTGAATGTATTAGGAAACTAGAGAGAATAATACAGACCATAGTTGGCTGAGGAATTGAAGCAGGAGCCAAAGGATGCCAACTGGCAGAGAGAATAGTAGTGATTATAGCAGGTTTAGGAGATGTGGTTGGAAGTGACAAAGTTTGGGATTTGAGCCATCCCCATCACTAAAGTTCTGACTTTCTAACAGGTGTACCTGGGCAGCCCTTTGGGCAATAAGACTCACTTCCCCTTTTAGAGATATACTACCCATTATTGGGATTGCTGGATTAAGGGAGGCAGCAGGCCTGCAATAGCATGAGACTATGAGAAGTAACTTCAAGATGTTCTGAAAAAATAATGTATTTAATCTAAAAGTTCAAGTGAAGTTTAACATTAATTGAAGCTGTCATACAACCTAAAATTTCTTCCTTTTCCTGAAGGCTGACTTCCCTCCCTCAGATGAAAAGTGAATGATTAATTAGCCTGTCATTATTAAAGGAGGTAATAATGTTAGTAGATTCTAAGTTTCCTTTTAAATGGGTTATCTATTGTATTCCATTTGGATTTTATGTATATATTTTAGAAACACATTCATCTTTATACCAAGTCACCATACCGATGAAGTTACATACTGATATTTTAAGCTTTTCTGTAACTATGACACTTAACTTTCAGAAAAGAGCCAGCTCAGATCATCTTCTATCTTACTGTGTGTTCTAATTTGCTTGATATTCTCTACCCCAACTCCTCTCAAACCAGCATCCCCCAACATATCTATAAACAAACATTTCCCCCAGCAGTGTTGATTGAATCTGCTTCTCTTTGTTTGATGAATGCATTTAAACTGATGCATGCCTTCATTTACTGCTTTCTTTCCTTCCCTATTGCTCTTGGGTATTTTATTTGTCTTCTTCGCCTTCACCTTGAACTGCGAACCCTTGACTATTTCAGACTTTGCCAATACTTGAGATGACCTTTCCTTCATCCTACAATTCCTGGCTCTTACTATGAATTTATAATAAATTTAATTCAGACTTTCCCCCAGATGTGCAGATTTCCTCTTAACACATTCACACACCTGACATACGTTATAGATTTCATATTCTTAAAGCAGTGGTTCAAGTCTGGACTGGCTGCTCCCAAGGCCTGTGGCATAGCTGCCATCCTGGGATCTCCCTTCACTATCACCCTATTTCCTATTTGTGACAATTTTTCTGTTTTTCTGGATCACATAACTTCCTGTTTTTTGATGTATGCCCTCATTTTGGTGAAGCACTTCCTTCAGTTATTTCTTGAGAAATGACTCATGGAATGAAATCTTTTTGAGCCTATGTATATTTAAGAACATTCTTATGCCATCCTTAGTTCTGGTTGATAAATTTAGTATTGAATTAAAGATTGAAATGAATTTTCCCCTGGAATTTTTGAAGGCATTTTGTCCTTGTCTTCCACCTTCCAATGTTGCTCCTGAGAATTTCCAATGTTAATCTTAATACTAACATTCTTGAGTTTGAAACCTGTTTTTTTTTTTTTTCTTTAGAAACATTTGCTATCTGCTTCTTATCCTCTTTTGATACTCCAGAGATCTTGAGTCTACAAATTTCCATGCCTTTTGGTGGTTCTGTGGTGTAAATTGGATTGCTTCTTGACCTCTCCACTGCCACTTTAGGATTCAGCTTTCTTGGGCATGCTTTTTCAAGTTATTACTGTTTTTCCTGCCTCCTTCACTCCTCCTTTTGCCCTTGAGGCTCATGCACATTATAAAACATAAAAAAAAACTTACTGTGTTTGGGAGGAGCAGGGGTGCTTGCTCTCTCATCTTTATCCAGAATCCCCACCCCTCACTGAGACTGCTATAGCAAGACCACAAACAAGGTCCTGATGTCAGATGTCCTGGGTGTTTCTCTGTCCTGTCTTGACTTCTCAGCGGTGCTTGATGTGAATATGTCTGCTCCCTCCTTTTCCAGATGATCTCCTTTTGCTTCAGGTGTCTGCCCTGGGCAGGAGTTGCCCAGTCACGGGTCATTTCTCTCAACTGGTTCCTTCTCCATATTCAGCCCCTGGATGATGGAGTTCCTCAGGGCTGGGGTGAATGTAGCTCAGTGGGAGAGTGCTCACCCCACCCAATGCAGTTCCTCCGGCTAGTTTTTGGTCCCTTGTCTCTGTCTTTACTTTCCCAATTGGGTTTAACCCAGTTCCCTGGCTTCAAATGCAGTGTGTGTGCTGGTGACACCTTTGAGATCTGGATTCATATACCTGTACCTGCTTGATCTCTTTAGGCATGTTGTGAAGAGAACTCTTGGTTTCCCATGTTTCTTCTCCAATCATCCCTACATTGATAAATGGTACCACCATCTGACTCTTACTCAAACAAAGTAATTGAATTTATTATTCTCTTTTCCAACCCAGTCCATCAACAAAATACCTCTCCAAAATATGTATTTGATTTATCTTTTGCCTCAGATATCTAGTCCAGTGCGGGGCACATGTGAGGCATTTACTAGTAAATGATCAGATGAATGACATCAATAGAAAACGTTAATGTAAACAACAAAAAAAGTGGACTCTAAAAATGTTGAGGTCAGGAAAGGCGAATCCAGGGACTAGTCTAGATTAAAAGATACAAAAAAAAAAAAAAAAGACCTGGTAATCAAATGCAGTGCATGATCCTCAATCAGATTCTGGGTTTTCAAAAGCTAGCTATAGATATTATAGGGACACTAAGGGAAATTTGAATATGAATTATAAATAGATAATGTTATGTCAGTGGTATGATTATGTGGGAGGTTGACCTTGTAATTAGGAAATATAAGTAAAAGGCTGATGTGTTAAGATACCTGTATTCATTTCAAATGTTTCAGAAGAAGCTTTTATGAGAAGGGAGGAAAGGAAAAAAAAATGCAAAAAATGTTAACAATTGGTGAATCTAGGTGAGAGGCATATGGTCATTCATTGTACTGCTCTTGTACCTTGCTATAGGTTTGAATTATTTTTCAAAGTAAAAAATTTGGAAAAATAAGCAATGGAGAAGAATTTAATGAAAAGATATTTCAGGGCAATTTTTAAGCCTCAAAAGCTGAGTTCCATTTTGAAGCATACTGTTAAATGTAATAGACTCTAAGGTATACATAGTTACAGAGTTACTATATTCAATAGGGAGGAAATAAGACTGAGTAGAAACTAGACCTTTCTAGACTTTCGCTTAGAAAAAATGGTGTGAAAGTAGATTTCCAGTTCCCACCAGGGGGCAGTGCAGACAGTAATTCTCCTGTCCACAGCAGGCCCACTGAAAGCTGTGGTTTTCTTTGCAGTACAACTGAGTCCACATGAGGTCGCTATTCTCTGTGCAAAACATTTTTAGGATTCTTAGATCATGTAGATCATTTTAGAAGAGTGAATATGGGTATTCTGCTGCTTCCCATTTCTTTCTTCACACTCAAATCTGTTTCTGAATTCTGTGAATTTTAGCTTTTGACTGCTCTGATTCATGGAATCTTTGGAAGGATCTGGATATGGGAGGTGTAGTTCTACATTCCTATGTGTACTCCAGAGGCCAGTAAAATATTTGCCCACAAGCATATCAGGATTCATGTCTGTCTTTTTATTACAGGCTGCCAAATCATAATCTTATGCAGTTAATCTTTACATTTCCTAGGATCTACAAAAATACTAGGAATTTCATTTGGAGATTTTATCCCCCTTAAAACTGTGATGTGCCTCCTTTTTGAGTGGTTGATTTAGAAAAGCCATCTTGCTTAAGATGGATTAATATAAATGTAGGAAATTACCCAACAAATTAAAATTTACTCTGTGGTACCTGATTTTCTTTTTTCCTCTAACACTTACCCATGTCTATGTAGTCAGATTGTACTAGTAGACTAGGAATTAAAAACCACAGAGGTTATTAAAGAGTTAGCCTTAGGCTCTTGAGGTGCTTATAATTAAATGAGACAAGCTCCAAACAATTTAAACCAGGTCTTTAGAAGTGAGTATTAAATTCAGATATAAACAAACGTGCATTGGGGTGAGGGAGACAGATATATAAGTGAGGATTGTTACAGATGAAAATGGAGGCTATCACTTGTCCCATCATGGCCAAGTACACAGAGTCCTGCTTAGAGGTCAATTCAAAACCAAACTCAGCATCAGGACAGCCCCAGCCTCTCTGCATAGCTTGCTCTGACCAACCCTAAATGAATTAAGTGCCCTTTTCTGTATTTTCTTTGCATCTAGTTCACACCTGTATTTTAGCACACTATTCATGGTGGCTAATTGCATGCTCATCACTCCCAAAGACCAGAACAAATGACCAACAAATTGGTGCATTCTCTCTCAATCCATTCTGTTTATGTACATGATTACCTCTCTTTAGGACACACACTCTTACTTTATCTCTCTCTCTCTCTCTCTCTCTCTCTCTTTCTCTCTCTCTCTCTCTCTCACTCTTGCTCTCTCTCGCTCTCTTTGTCTTTTTCCTCAAGTATAATGGCATAGACTCACTGACATTTTTAAAAGTAGAGAAAATGAACTAACACCTGTCGAGTGCCTTCTTGATGTTGAACACTGTACTCACTGTGTGAGGTGCTTTGTAGCATTTTCTCAGTTATGTTCCTCTAACAGATGAGATGCAACAAGATTCTTCCTCTTGTAGGTTTTTGCCCTTGCTGTTTCCTTTCCTGGGACCTTTTTTTTTTTTTTTTCAAATCTTCAAGAAAATGACTCTCTTTTCTGCTTACAATTATGAATAGTTTACAAATCATTCTTCTGAATTTTATTAGGTTGGTTTCCCACTCCTCTCAGCAGTGGGTTGGACCTAAGAACCAGGAATGAGCTGGTGCCTCACTGATATACTTTGACCTCTTTCTTCTCTCCCTGTTTTCCTGCCCTTCTACTACTCCCCTAGGACATGGAATCTATTGCTGGATGTTCCAACTTAATTTACTAATTATTATTATAATTACTTTATTTCTACCTCATTATAATTGGTATTGTCATCTGGACCCTTCCTCTTATTGAAGATGAAGCATTGAGTCTTTTGGTTAGCCTTCTTCTTGATACTGGGCTCACCTATCATCTGTTAACCTACAGTCTTACTCTTCATGATCTCTAAGTAGATCAGACCTTTATAAGCTGATATATAGTCATGGGTCTCTGAGCAACAGGGACAGGTTCTGAGAAATGCATAATTAGATAATTTCATTGTTACACAAACAGAGTGTGCTTACACAAACTACGATAGCTATGATATCATTAGGTGATATAATCTTAAGGGACCACCATTATATACAAACTCTGTGCTTGGCCAAAGTGTTATGTGGCACATGACTACATACTTAATAATAATTAAAAAAAACTCATCCGTTCCTATAGATTTAGAGTTAAAACAGTATAACCAAATGTTCATATTCTGATATAGAGTAAAATCTTAAAATCTTACCCATTTTTGATGACTTAATTCTATATTCTTATATTTTTACATCCATAGTAACCTACATTAATCTTTCTTGTCCTGATTTCCTATGGTTTTACATTCTTCAGTTCGACCATTAATCTAGAAAATCATATTCGTTATTTTTATTACTTTGTGTATATATACCTCATATGAGCAATCAGACAGTTGTCTTTTCAATCATTTTTTACAATGTTCAAAAATGTCACTTTTTAAAGGAAACATTTAAAGCAAAATATCTTTAGATGACTTATTTTCAATAATGAACTTTTACTAATCTTCCAAAATTAATTTAAAAATAATTCATCCATGAACTGGTGTTGTGGCCCAGAAGTAGTGTGTGTACTAAGCATGTGCGAGGCTATGGGTTTGATCCTCACCACCAGCACCACCACCACCACACACACACACACATACACACACACAATAAAAAACAAAAACTCATCTCATTCAGTTTTTCTTAAAAACATTTTCATTAAACATATGATGATTATTTTTCCATGTTTTTGTTATTCATTTTATTCTCAGTATTTATTTCAGCAGTAGTGTTATTGTGTTTAGGTATAAGGCTCCAAGGAAGTGTTTCAGGAAGGAAAGAATATTATTTCATGTAACTTATATAAAAGGCCATTTGGGAAAGTACAACTATTTTAATATTTTATAGGACTTGAGGTGGATTTTTATAGTTGCACTATTAAAGTCAATTTCATACTTCTATAGAAAAATTTTAAAGATTTATTTGACCAACCATCAATATCTAATAGCTGTAATTGTCTAAGCTTCCTAATTATATGGTGAGCTTTCTAATTCTTATCAGAGTTGCTTCTTCCTGGCAAAGCTTAAACATCAGTCTCCAATCAGGTTAATTTCTAATTTTATCATATAATTAAATTCATCTGACCTGGTTACTGGGCATATTTCAGACATAAGACTGATACTTATCTTGAAGCCACTAAGGATATTTCAGTTTTAAAATTGTCCTTTTGAAATCAATCTTTTTTTAAGCTGTCAGTTATACTTAGCAGAAATATTCTTTAAAAAGTAACCTGACTTTATGAATGTATTTTCTCAACCTGTGTGGTAATAAAATGTGTATAGGGCAAACACCCTTAAAAAACTAATGACATTCCTTTTTATTTATAGAGATACTTTCTCGTTGGGAGCAATCATGCAGAAACAAAATACCGTGTTTTAAAAATTGACAGAACAGAACCAAAAGATTTGGTCATAATTGATGATAGGGTAAGTATCTTCCAAACCTGACTATAAACAGAAATTTTCATATGTGTGTTGTTTAAAAGATATGAAATAGCCTTGTAACTTATAGTGATATGTATTTTTTTATCATGTATCTAAAAGTTACAATTTTCTTAGTTGACTAGATTTGAACCTCTAATCTGGTTTTTTGAAATTACTAATGTCAAAAATTATGCCAAAATTATAATTTGTCTCTCATTTTGATTCATTTTTGAAAGCACAATCTTCAGATAAGATAATGAATATATTTTCTTAAAGAGTTGACATTTGAAGGTTCCACTGTAACTTAATATAGTGTCTGCTAAAGAGAGATTATCTATTGCTACGTTTGAGTATGATGTTACTGGAAGTCAGGGAAGACTTCTATCCCATAGACTTACTATTATATTACACTGTTAAAAATCACCTCTAGTCCCTGATTTTGCTATGGGGGATCAGATCCTTCCCTACTCTTCTTGCCCTGCCCTGCCCTGCCCCACCTCTCTTCTCTCCTCTCCTCTCTTCTCCTCTTTTTTTCTTTCTCTTTCTCTCTTTTTCTTTCTCTCTCTTCTCTCTCGTCC
Source organism: Sciurus carolinensis (assembly GCF_902686445.1). Taxonomy (NCBI): domain Eukaryota; kingdom Metazoa; phylum Chordata; class Mammalia; order Rodentia; family Sciuridae; genus Sciurus; species Sciurus carolinensis. The sequence goes on along the minus strand of NC_062219.1, from coordinate 53,835,433 downwards.
ACCTCCCTTCCTTTCCTTCCCTCCCTCCTTTTGCTTTTACTTTGCTGGTTTATTTTTTGTACTCCCCCCAAACCCCTTTCCCTTATGGTGGGGGACTATATAGTGTGAACTGACTGTGTAATATGGCCAAGGCCCTCTCCATCCACCCACCCTTCCTTCCTTCCTCCCTCCCTCCCTCCCTCCCTCCCTCCCTCCTTCCTTCCTTCCTTCCTTCCTTCCTTCCTTCCTTCCTTCCTTCCTTCTTTCCTTTTCTTTCTGTTGCTAAAAGCTCAGTCTCTGTCCCCAGTGCCAATCCAATAATGAGTTTTGAGAACAAGGAAAGAGAAGGGTTATTGCTTTCCTAACAAAGGAGAAACACAGGGGACACCTGCCTCAAAGGCTGTGATTCTGCCCATCAGCAGGAACAGGGGTATTTTATTAGAGGTGTCCCTCAATTGCTGATGATGTTCTCATTGGACATGAAATCCTCTTGTCTCAGCCTGGGATTTTAAAACATTTGGCTCTCCTTCCTTCTTCAGACAATGGTGACACAACATGATATGTGACAGGGTTGGAGAATTGGACCATTTTTCTCCTGGATGGCTCTCAAATTTTCAGGAGGACACATCTATCCATCCCACAGTGGAGGATCTCTAAGGGATCTTCAAGGAAAATATGGAATAGGAGGAGTGAGTCCCAGAGATTCTTCCCATGAGATCAAACCTCTCTTTCTTCTACTCTTTCCTTCTGGGAAATGAAAACTGAAAGTTTAAATAAATAATAACAAACAACAAAAACAGCAATCTGAAAAAAAAGACCTCTTCTGATGACTTGCTATACACTGAAGATCTATTAAGCTACTCTTATCTGAATATGTTATCCAGAGTCAGAAATACAGAGGCTTAATTCAGTTGGCACTAAAACATTTAACTGTTAGCCAAAAGTGAAATACAGTGTAGTTGTGTTGAATAGTTAATTTTAATTTTACAAATGAAAGAATTTAACTTACCCTTTGTGTTAAAGTTATTGTCTGTGGATATTTCTCAATCCATGTGGAGTCTTGGCTTTGCAAGTATATTAGTAGCTGAAATTTAGGGTTTATTTTCATTAAACTCTTTATGATACTCTTTTCTGTGTTGTATAATTTTGGATAAGTTCTTTATTATGCACTACTCCTGAGAGTCCATTCCCCCCACCATCTGCTAGTGAGGTTTTATTAATATAATGTATGGTTCTTGGCTTTATTTGGTGGTGGGACTAATTAATTGGGGAATACTTTGAGAAGCTAACAGCTATAGGTCTTCTCATAAAAATGCACAATATTCCAACATTTTCATGTAGTTTTAAGGGATGTGCTTTCTTGTTGAATTATGTCTGTGAATCCCTTAAATCTCTGGACCGCTGGAGCTCTGGATCAGAGTATATGATTTTAACATTTTTTAGTATAGCAATTTGATCCAATAATTTAATTTCATAATTAGCAATTAATTTAACATTAATTAGCAATGAATTTAGTACTAATTGCTAATGTTAAAGAACTTGTTGGCTTTAAAAATTGTAGCTTAGTCATACAGTACTGTATAGTTGTTATGAAATAGCTAGCAATTCATTATGGCAACTTAATTTTCAGGGGTAAATACTAAATAATCTAAAGAGTAAGCATGACCTTACAGATTATATATGCTTATTTTTAGCATGTATATACTCAACAAGAAGTGCGGGAACTTCTTGGCCGCTTGGATCTAGGAAATAGAACAAAGATGGGACAGAAAGGATCCTCTGGGTTATTTCGAGCCGTCTCAGCTTTTGGTGTTGTTGGTAAGAAATGTGCCTTCCTCTGAATACCTTTTTTCCCCCACTACATAGACTACTTGAAGAGAGTTTACAAGGCTCCATAGCTTTATACTCATAACCCATCATCTGGCTTTGCTTGTTTAAAACATCATTATCCATCCATCAGATATCAAATATCATTTGTATAGAATCTGATTATGTGCTTAGCACAGCTCAGTTTTATCCAGGAGACATACAAATATAGAAATGTTTTTGGGTCTGTCTGGCTCCTTGTGGAATAAAAAGTAAAAATTAGCAGGGACTATAAACTTCTGCTGTACCATTCATCAGCTGTAATAGCAGATACATTAAACTAGTTTCAAAATTAACAGAAATTTCTCCTAAAGACAGGCTGCAGTAATGAAGTATCGTGACCTCCTTCTTTTAGATGACAACCGCTTTCTTACCAAGAAGCTTTCTTTATAATCACAGACCATCAGAAACTTTGTTGTTTGAAATTATATCAATAAGATAAAACATTCCACTATAATCTGAATGATCCAAGTCACTCTGATGCAGAGAAGTGACTTTAATTTATAACTTAGGTGCAGACTTCAGACAAGGGGTTTCTGGACTTAATACTCTATGATATTGCTAACTCTGTTGTATTCAAGGAAACAGGACCCTGGATCTACTTCATAATCCAGAGTAGGTATTAATCTCTGTAAATAAAGGTTTGAGCCTCTTCATTTAAATTTGCTTTAATAATAAGTTTTGACCTTCTGCAGTTCCTTCATTGTGGTGGATCAGTAAACCTGTTCTACTGTACTATGGATTTGTGTCTGATTGGGCTAGGATATATGATAAAAATGAGTGCACATGAATCAATTCCAATATTATTATTATAATTAAAAACCAAGCTGTATAAGTTAAATTGTATTGCAGATTTCATAAGAAGTAGATCGCTTGGATCTGGAATGGCCAGGAAAGATTTTTCTGGCATAGATGAGACTCAAGCTGAACCCGGAGGGTGGAATAAGATATGGATAGATATAGGGAGGCAAGAAGGGATTCTTGTAGGAGTGACAGCAGAAGTGCAGAAATGAAGATGCCTACGGGAGCTATGATGTTGGGGAGTAGTCAGGTGAGACCAGATTATTCAGGACCATGATGATTAGAATGGTTATTTTCCATTCTAAAGCTAAAATGTTTTCTCTACTAACTTTTAGCATTCTTAATTTGTGGACATTCTCATTGGAATATTTTGAACTGTTACCATGTTAAACTATTGTACAATCTATAGGAATCTAGAGCAGTGCTTCTCAGCTCTTTGTAGTAAAGGACCAGCTTAGGCTTTATAGAATATATGAGTAATGGGTATAAGTTTGTTTGAGAAGATAGTTATGCTCAATAGAAGATTCTTGGTTGACAGTTTTTCTTTCAGTGCTTTGGATGTGGCATTATCCTACCTTCTGGTCTCCATTGTTTCTGATCAGAAGTCAGTTGCATATGCCTTATTTGACTTGTCCTGATAGTGAACTGAGGCAAGGGCCACTGCGACCCAGAATTCTTGACTTGTCATGTCAGGATAGAGTCTCCACCCTGCAAGTAGAAACTGGGTAGAAGAAAGGACCACAACCTCAGCTATACTTGCCTACAGTGGAACTTCTGCCAGGGATGAGAAGTGCTGGTGGCCTGTCCCTCTTGAGCAATAACTGTGGTCTAGGCTGGGAATTGGGGAGAGAGGAAGGAGCCCTGTCCTCTTAGCTGTGCCTGCCTGAAGTGTATCGCCTGTTATTGGGAGGGGGTATATAAGCAGACCGTGATTCAAATGCCACAGACTTGTTGTTCTTACCAAGACTTAGTAGGTTTTCTTGAATAAGTATTTCTCCGTTTGCTTTATACCCTTAGGACAATTTCTGGAAACTTTCTGTGTTTACTTTGTTTTAATAATTTTCACCAGTTATAGTTGCTTCCCTGGGGAAAGAGTTTGCTGAGCTCCTTACAGAGCTATTTCAGAAGTGAAGCTTTCCTCCCCCTTCCACCAAGATTTAGTTTTAACTCCAAAAGCAATGTATTGGGAGCCATTTTTTTTAAAACAAACTACTGTGCTGAGAATTAAATGCTACCAAACATTAATGCATATAAATCTGTCTTTAATCACTGATATAGAACATAATGCATTTTAATGATTTGACATAAAATGTAACTTTATTATTCAACCCTCTAGTACAGGTTGAGTATCCCCATGCCAAAAATCCAAAATCCAAAATACTCCAAAATCTGAAACTTTTTTGAGAGCTAACAGAACACTCAAGTGGAAAATTCCACACTGTAAAATTTCATTTTATGCACAAAATTATTAAAAATATTATCCAAATTGGAAATCTTTAAAAATATGAAAAATATTATCCAAATTTGGAAATTTGGATGATTTATTTTCCAACTATGTGTAAGGCATGGTGAAATGAATAAATAAATGAATATATACATATACAAATATTTATATTTATATAAATATAAATTTATATATAAATATAAAAATTATACATATCTATTTATAATTTTAAATATAACACATAATATGTAACATAAATATATAATATAAATATATATTATACAATATGTAAATTCTTTTATATAATTGTATAAATGTCTACACTGTTTAGACTATGTCCCATTGCCAAGATACCTTAAAATGCAGATTTTCCAAAATCTAAAAAAATCCAAAATCCGAAGCATTTTGAACAAGGAATACTCACTTGTTTTTATAAAAAGCTTAACCATTTTACATTATATATAATTATAATGTACCAATAAGATACAGAAAAAATTACAAATTGCTGTGTAACTGAAAATTTAAAGCTTAACTATTACTAGAGGAAATGATTTCATGACTCCTTGTGCTCCATAAATACTCCGGAGTCAGGTTGGTAGGAGAAAGGTTTATTCAAAACCAGTTTTAAGGAACATGGAGAAAAGCTTTTTGTCTTAAATCCCCATTTTGGGGGGATTTAAGGGTGTGGGAAGCTTTTAGAAGAGAAGGCAGAGTGGGACAAAAGGCAGGAAATATACATACACAGATTTAGTTATCCAGAGATCATGTCAATCTTAATTTCCTTAGCATCTGTCCTCAGCATGAGGAATTTTTATTTTTTTATTTTTATTCTTAGTACAAGGAAGTACAAAAACCAGGTTACTGGGAAGTTACCCTTAATTTCAGAGGGAGTCTGTTTTATAACTATCAGAAATGATATTTGTAGATTTCATGAAGGATATGTAATTTAATGGACTCATTGTTTTTCTACCCAACCTCTTCACTTTTCTGGGATTTGGCACTACCTCCTCCTGCCCAATCTAAGTAACCTAGTTCTTGTAATAATGGCTTACAGTGCATCATGACCCTGTTCATTGGCCACAGTTCATTTTGGTCCAGGGCTAAGCACCCAACCCAATTAGGTCAACCCTAGTCCTTTCCTAGGAGTTCTGGAATTGAACTTTGTAAAAGAGTTAGTTTCTTCCTGGTGAAGCTTTTGGTTGAAAAGCTTGTCAGCAGCTGTTTTTCCCACAATATGATTTAGAGAAGTAGAGGAGTCTGGTTTGTGGAGAGAGAGAGGAACGGAATAGATGTTCAGAGGCACAACTTGACTCTCTTCTGTCACTCAGTCGCAGTTTGCCCATGTGTGTCATGAATCACTTCAGTATTTTTAACATAAATTCCTTTTTAAATTTGAGTTGGCTCAAGTTGAGTTTTGCCGCTCATTTTCAAGAGTCCATGAAGTCCCAAAATATGTTTCTAAAAACATTTATCCATTGGTAATTATTTTTTTAAAGGAACAGAAGGAGGTTCCTTGATCAGAAGAATCCAGAAAGGTACCTCACAGTATACATTAGCACAGTACTGGAAGGTTCTGAGAATTTATGTGGGTTTTTTTGTTTGTTTGTCTATCTTGAGTTTTTTTGCCCAGTATTTCCCAAATTTATTTGCTCACATCTGCTATTGTTCCTCTGGAAGAATATTTCCTGGCGAACACATTAGAGGAAATGCTCCTATAGATACTTATATTGTATCTTCAAATGAAACTAGACCCCCATTCATCTGTGTGCCTTGTCTGCGTTCTTTTAATGTGTAGAGAATGACACTTAGCAAATTGGCTTTGGCATATGAAACAGTCCTAGAAAATGTATTCTTGATACTACTGAAGAATTCTCCTAAGGTTGTTATTTCCTTTATCACTTTTTATGAGGACTCTCTAGAATTATCCCCCAGTTCTCAGAACTAGGATAGCTTCTTCAGGAAACTGATTTGGTTTTTATCCTCAGTCACTGTGTATGGTGTAATTTTACATGTGTTCCTCTATATTTTCTAACAGATAACATAGAGGCAAATGTGAATAATACAAAGGACCTTAAGATATATTCTGATGTATTACTTTTATTCTTGGCTTCAACTTATTATTTTTTATTTACTATAATTTCCTCCTTAATACTTATTAACCTTGTGAGTATGTGTGTGTAAGTAAAATTGAGGCAGAACCCATATAAAATGTGCCATCTTAATCATTTTTAAGTTTACAGTTGAGCAATGGTAATGAGGCAGAAAGGTAGACAGCCCTTGGGTAGATAGGACAAGAACCTCAGAGAAGAGAAGGAGGGAATGAGATCATGCCATCCGAGAAGGAGACATCAGGCCTAGAGAACGTCTTGTTGCTGCCCCTGACAGCTTCAACCACGATGGCTCCTCCTTAGCTAGAACATCCTGTCATTGTCCCTGAGCTTTGACCACAATGGCTCTTCCATGGTTACCCCTACCCCTATCCCTAACAACAGCCAAATACAAAATCTACCCCCACCCCCAAGTACTTCCTTTTGTGCCAACAAACCCTCATCCCCACTCTTGTGCTAATAAAGGCCTAGAAGTCACTTTTCTTCAGATTCATCGAAGAAGGCAAAATAGAGTTGATTGGACCCTTTCAGAACCCTATACCCCACCACTCACCTATAGGGACAGACCAAGCCCATAAAAACCCCTAGACAACAGGCACCTATTGACATCCTTCTCTTGGGATCCCTCCATCTTTTGGAGCTCTACTTTCTTTCTGTTACTCCAGTAAATCCTATTGCTTTGCTCTCACCCTTAGGTTCATGGATTTCATTCTTTGAATTTGTAAGACAAAGAACCCACTTGTCCATGCCTCAATTGCAGTAGTAATATTGGGCACTTCTGATCCAGTGACAATAGTAATGAAACTGGGCCAAAGAGCATGAACACATAGGCAAAGCCTTAATTGAGGGTGGTTTACCTCAAGGAGAGGAGAGACAACACTGAAAAAAGAGAGACTAGGCTGTTGCCAAATAAGGAGACAAGTCTATTATCAGGTTACTCAGTTCTGGTTTTGCAGGTAGTTCCTGGAGAAGTTTTTATCACATGAAGGGCCAATCTCCATTTGTCTCCATTTGTCTTATAAGATGATTATCTACCAGATGTGTTATCCTGACAGGGTGACAGTTTGGTTCCCATGAGGTGATTACTCCTGCTTGTGGGTGACAGGAGCAGTCTCATCTTTTTTTTGGTACAGGGATCATTGAACCCAGGGTGCTTTACCACTGAGTCATATCCTCAACCTTTTTTTTTCTCAGCTATTTTTAATATTTTATTTAGAGACAAGGTCTCACTGAGTTGCTTAGGGCTTTGCTAACTTGCTGAGGCTGGCTTTGAATTCATAATCCTCCTGCCTCAGCCTCCTGAGCCTCTGGAATTACAGGCATGCACCAACGTGCTTGGCCAACAGTCTCATATTGAGGTTATCTGCCTGGAAGGTGCAGGGCAATGACTAAAAAAAACTGTAAAGTTGGCAATTGAATGTTGCTGCAAATCTCAAAAATACCTTAGTTACTCTTATCTTGGTGTCCTCAGTCTTAAAGGGGAACAAGATAGGTTAGGTAAATTTAGAGTTAATAAACCTTGTATCATTAGTTTTTAGATAGACATTCTGTGAGTAACATCCCTATATGCAGAAGGCCTTGGAATGCTTCTGTCTTTTGTCCCTGGGATGGTCCTTAACCATTTAGTAGCTCTATGTACCTTATTGTGCAACACACCTCTAGAACTTTTCATTTATGCAGAATTGAAAGTCTATATCCATTGAAAAACTCCGCTTAATCTTGTGTACAGTTTTGCTTAAGGTACCTCAGTCCTGTTTGAATGAGATTAAAGGAATTAATGAATTAAGTAAAATTATTTACATTAATTTTTTAAGTGAGATAAATGACTGTAATGATATTTCTAGATAATAATTCTGAGATGACCAAAATTTTTTATGACTGTAAATGAGATAGGAAATGTGTCAAAAGTCTTTGACCTCTTAAATATGTATCTAAAAACCTTACTATATTTACAAGACATTATATTTATTTTTTCTTTTTTTGTTGCACAGGTTTTGTCAGGTTTTTAGAAGGCTATTATATTGTGTTGATAACTAAAAGGAGGAAGATGGCAGATATCGGTGGTCATGCAATATATAAGATCGAAGATACAAATATGATCTATATACCCAATGATTCTGTACGGATTACTCACCCTGATGAAGCTAGGTATGTACTAGTGGTAGCAATTTATTTTTTATTATGTGGCAGGACAATTAGAAAACATAATAGAAACAAAGGATTATAAATGTTATATATAAAGGTCAAATTTTGGCTTACAACTCTTGTTCCAGGCTGTGAAGGCTTCAGTATAACAATTGATTCAGACAAGGACCAACAATGAGTATTATTTACAAAGAGGAAAAGTAATTTGTATAATTAAAAAATGGCAGAGGTACTTAACCAAATGATCAAACTTAGCTTCACCTATAATGAGATAAAACTGTCATTATTTGCCACGTAATGTGAAGCAATGGGAAAGATTACCTTCGTTTTTTTTTTTTTTTAATTTGCTGAAAATATTTCACTTGACTCTAAGCATGATGAAATAAGACAAATTCATATTGTATGAATTTTTTCAAGACAACTGGCCTGGACTCTGAAAATACTAAAGTCATCAAAGATAGAAAAAAAATGAAACATAGGACTAACTGTTGAGATTTTAGAACAGAAATGACAGATGCAGCACGTGAATTTCAGTTAGATGCTTGACTGAAATGTACGTGTTCATGCACACACATACGTAAGGACTTTCTGAGGACAGATTTTGGAACATTTCTGATTTCAGATTTTCACATTAGTGTTATGCAATCAAATGGTTTAGAAAAATACACTGTGCTTGTGTATTTAAAGAGAGAGACACTATGTGTTAAAGACAGGGTTTTAACAGTGAAATCAGAAAAAGGGCTGGTGTTCATTGTACTATGTTCTCTCCAATTTTTTTTGTAGATTTGACATTTTTTGTTAAGTTTTGGGAAGAATTATTGGAGCCTTGGGAATGTAGAGAAAAGCTATGTAGATATATTTACAGATTTAAAATTATAAAGTTTCAATTCATTTAATATTATAAAGGGTAAAATGAAACAAAAGTATATTTATATTTTAGTATAGTAATAGTTTAGATTTGTTATGCTGTGTACTTTGATAGTATTGTTTTGATATATAAACTAAAATTTAAAATTTGTGACTATTTTGCTTGAGATCATTAGATTAAGGTTTTCTGAATTCTTGTGATGTTTTTGGTTATGATTTGAAGATGGTGTTTGTTAAAAAATAATTTTTTGCAGATGAGGATAAGTACAGTTCAATGGATAAAGTAGACCTTGTCTTGCACTAACTGAAAAATTTTATCACATATACCTTACAGACTGGAATAGTTTATTAATTAAAAGTGAATTAAATAGACCAATGCATATGAATAAGAGATGGAAAAGAGTTGAAGTGGTTTATTTAATTAATAAACCCCATCTTTATGATTCTTTAGCCAAAAATAGTCAAATTGATTTGTTCTATGTAGAAATTTTACTATCTTTAAAGAGGAAAATTATCCTAGGATTAATAATAAATAGTACATTATCCAGAATGAAACAGTTATATTAATACCTCATCATAAATAGAACAAAGTAATATTATTTGATAGGAAGATATTTAATATACTTACAAAACTATATAATCCAATAATGCATTTATGTAAAAATATTTGGTAAAATATTAGTAAATATTTACCACTTTAAATTGTTAGGAAAAATTATGATAAGTTTAATATTTACAAAAAATATATTTGACGTATTCAGTCTCCATTTATGATCAAGTCTTAGCAAACTATGAATTTAATCAAACTTGATAAATGATCATTATTAAAAACTTATATCCAAAAGTATTTTTAAGAGTAAAACTTTAAAAGTATTGCCTTTAATTAAGATAAGGAACAAGGAGATAACTGCCATCGCAACTAATATTCAATATTGTGTTTACGGCCCTAGCCAATTCAATAAGACTAGAAAAATAAGGTACAAAACTTAAAAAGGAGATATTGTCATTATGTAGACAGCATGATTTTTTACTTGAAAAAATATAAGAACATCTCCAAACTCTCAGGACAGACTTCTCAGGAAATGATCATTAGAAAGAGTTCAACAAGGTGACTGAAGAAAACTATCAGCATGTAAGAACCAGTAGTGTTTCTACACACAGGCATTAACCAACTAGGAAATTTAACAATGACCCCAATCCCAACAGCACCCAAACCCATAGGCAACCTGGAAAGAAACATAATAAAAGGTACAAAACCTTACAGAGAAATTTAAATCGTTACTAAAAGATCTTTAAAATTCCTAAATAATTGGAAAGATGTCCCTTTGTTCGTGGATGAGAAGACTCAATATCATAAAGATTAGTTTTCTCCAAAATTTATTCATAAATTTAATGTAATTCTAATCAAATTCGAAGAGGATTTAAAAAAATTTTAAAATGACAAAATTATTTTAAAATTCATATAGCAAAGCAAACATCTAAGCATAGTTTAGATAAATAATTCTAAAAAAGAAAAATGAAGGGATAAATCTAACTAGATAGCAAAACTTATAGTAATAAAGATAATCACTAAGTATAATTAAGATAATCAGATACTAGTATGCTTGGTATTGGTATAGGAACTGACAATGATTGATGAGCAGAGTTGAGAAAGTTCAGGAAAAGATTTGCTTTATGGGAAAATGGCACATGATATGAGTGAACACAACAAATCATTGGGGAAAAGGTAGGCTGAATAATGCTGGCTTTCCATTTGGACAAAAATAAAATTAGACTCTAACCTCTGACAGTACTCAAGAGGCAATTTCAGAAGTTCAAAGATAATTTTAAGGAAAAAAAGTATTTTTATAATCCTGACATGGAAGAGTATTTCACAATAAAATACAAAAAACACAAAGCATAAAGAAAACAATGATATATTTGATGCTTTCAATATTTAAAAGTATTACAATTCAGACAGATTTTGGGAGATAAGCTAAAGCCTGAAAGTAGACATTTACAACATATAATAAAAATCAGTATGTAGAATATCTGAAGAATTTTTCCAAATCAATGAGAAAAAGATAACAACCTAACAGAAATGATTAAATGTTAGGAAGAGACAGCTAACAGAAGAGATGCTGAACCTTGCTAGTAATTTGCGAACTGTAAATTTAAAAAGGTACCATTTCATTCTCACTAGTTTGGGAATAATTAAAATATCTATTGTTGTCAAATGTTAGCAGAGACATGGGAAATGAATTTATGCTATGAGTGATACACTGTGAATATCATCAAGTTATATAGTGATATTAATTTGACCCCTTAGGAAGACAATTTGATATATTCTAATAAAACTGAAAATAAACATTATGTATATGCCAGTAGTTCTGCTTCTATACATGTGTCCTAGAGAAACTCTCATACATGTGTATAGAAAAATAGGGATGTTCTTGGCAGCATTTTATCTTATAGTGGGAAACTAGAAAGAACCTAATAGTCTATCAGCCAAGGAATAGGTAAATAAAATGTGACATGTATTATATGATGAAATAGCAAACATCAGTTAAAGTGAACATATTAAATCCTTAGCTTTTAACAGTTACTCTTCAAAAAAATGAGTGAAAAAAAGGGTTTCAGAACAATATACAAAGTTTGAAATGATTTGGGCAAATACATTCAACACAGTATAATGCTACATGTCATTTTTAAAATTTAAAATTTTTTTTTAAATTTAAAAATTTTTTTTAGTTATACATGACAGGAGAATGTTTTGACATATCATGCGTACATGGAGTATAACTTCTCATTCTTGTGGTTGAATGTGATGTGGTATTACTCTGGTCGTGTATTCATATATGCACAGAGCAAACATGTCCAATTCATTCTATTGTTTTTCCCATTCTCATCTCCCTGCTTTCCCCCATTCCACCTTGTCCGTTATGGTGAACCTCCACTCTTCCCTTCCCACACCTATTGTGTATGAGTCAGCATCCGCATATCAGAGAAAACATTCAGCCTTCAGTTTTTTGGGATCAGCTTATTTCACTTAGCATGATAGCCTCCAGTTCCATCCATTTATGGGTAAATGCTATAATTTAATTCTTCTTTATGGCTGAGTAATATTCCATTGTGTATACATACCACATTTTCTTTATCCATTCATCTATTGAAGGGCACCTAGGTTGGTTCCATAGCTTAGTGAATTGAGCTGCTATGAACATTGAGCTACATGTCACTTTAAAGATGCCTGTAATATGGTAAAAGTAAAGGCACATCAGGACAAAAGGGTCCATTCATGTCAGTAACAGGAAAGTGGTAACTTCTAGAGAAAGAGAATAGGACTGGATGACTAAAGGGGATTTCAAATTTTTAAATTATGTTCTAATTATTTTGTCTTTAAAAAGTTGAAGTGAATATGAAAACATGTGAATATTCTTTTCTCTTGAGTAGTAGGCATGTGAATATTGTATATATATATATATATATATATATATATATATATTTTTTTTTTTTTTTTTTTTTTTTTTCAGTTTAAAAACTTTCCAACTTAGCCAGGCATAGTGGCACATGCCTGTAATCCCAGCGATTGGAGGGAGGCTTTGGCAGGATGATCATAAGTTCAAGGTCAGCTTCAGGATTTAATGAGATCCTGTCTCAAAAAAAAAAAGTGTTGGGAATATAGTTTAGTGGTAAGGCTCTCCTGGGTTCAGTCCCCAGTACCAACAAACAAAACAAAAAACTTCCCAATTTAAAATTATGATGGTGCACATTTTGTTTGTTTTTGTTACTCTCTTCTCTCTTTCCTCAAAGTATTTACAGAACCATAATGTAAAAGTGGAAACAGTTATTTACTGCTGTCCTGCTTTCTGTCTAAGTGTCCCACATTGAGGTGTACAATTTCGCCTCTAGCTGGCATAATCAGTGGCAGGGAACAAGCTATGAAGTTAAGGGTCTCTGAGGGATGATCAGCAGACTTAGAGCTGCTTCTGATGAAATCTCTATTCTAGGGATTGCTTGAATTATTCAGTTTGATGATTGTTTGCTTTTATAAATACGTGTAAACATATGTTAAACTGTGAAAAATAATAGTATTGTATGAATGTAATATACTTTGATTTTTTTAAGGTATCTACGAATATTTCAAAATGTGGACCTATCTAGCAATTTTTACTTTAGGTAAGTTGGAACTTAGTTTTGTCTCTACTAATCACTTATATTTTTCACATTATTTTTCAGGGGGTAAAAATAAAATGAGAGCACACAGTAGCACTTCCTTTATTATTTTTTTAAAATAACCAAATTATTTTATTTAAAAGCATTGAAATGTAATTATTATTATATTAGTTATTATATTATAATATAATATAAAGTATTTCTTCCTTTAAAAAATCTGATATTTGAAAATTTATATTGGGGAGTGATATTGGCCAAATTATATTGTTATACTGTGTGCATGTACAAATAGGTAACAATGAATTCCACTTTTATGTGCAACTGTAATGCACCAATAAAATGTGAAAAAAAAAGAAAATTCAAATAGATAAACTAAAGGGTATTCTCACTATAAAAATTATTTTTGTTTTAGATAGGACTTGATGTGTTTTAAAGAAATATCCTTGTTTTATAATTTTAAATTAGCAAAATGAACTCTGCATTCAGCCTCTATTAGAGAGTTTTAACGGTGTCACAGTTCAATTTTCAGTGAATAATCTGGCAAAATTAGGTACAAATAAATTAAAAATAGGACACACTATTGCGCTACCAATATACTGCTGGTGCCATTGTAGATTAATAGTTTTCCTGAAGAGGAATGAAGTACATATGAAAAAGCCTCCTAAGAAAAATGTATCAGAAGGTGAAATACAATTCCCATTAGTAAAGAGACATTTATGGACATATATTTATGGTAGCCTAACAAGCAAACCAGCCAATCCAGGGATAGTCTAAATATCAATAATCAAAGAACAAGCAAGTAGATTACTGTGTTACTCTACCACTGATGTGACCAATACATGGGCCTGGTAGAAATAGCTATTGTGATAGATGAAGATTCTGTCTGCTATAATATCCAAACTAAAAAGTAGAACACAAGATAGCATGCACTAATAACCTGTCATGAGAACCGAAAGAGGTCCTAGCACATTTGTTGCTATTGGTATTATATACTGACAGGGTAATTTGCATTTTTTTAAAATTTATTTTTAATTAATAGTGTTAATCACTTCTCTGTGAAATAAAAGCATGTCCACTACATAGACTGTATGATGTCTTTATTAATGTAAAACTGAAATTTGTTTTAATAATCACAGAGTGAAGGGCTCCTAACAAAATCATTTTCACTTCCATAAATATTTGTTTTGTTTTGTTTTCTGATGTTTGGGGATAGAATCCAGGGCTTCACATGTGCAAGGCAAGTGTTCTACCACTGAGTCATGCCTCCATCCCCCCCAAATGTTTATTTAATGTATATTTACCTTGTATTTGTCTCCATCTTCTTCTTTTCAGTCTTTATTATGTTTATAATGTCTGAATTATTACTGAAGTTCAGTGGTACTGTTAAAAATGATCTTCTGCTTCATATTTCTCAGTTATCAAGTCATTCCAAAAGTAAAAATAATATAATTAAAGTTTTTGTGCCTCATCAGTAGTCTTTTAAGAAAGGTATACTTCATCCTTATGACTCACCTAGAATAAAGCAATTGTTTTAAATAGGAAGAACTGATTGTTAAAAGTCAGAAACCAACTTCTTAATATAGCTTTCATCCCTTTAAGATTGCATACTATAAAATGGATGGATCCATCAAGCAAATGTGATAAAGTTGAATTTCATAGATGGAATTGAAATCAGTTTAATTAAATTATATAAGTAAGCTAAAAAAGAAATAATAAGATGTGTGATTCTCCAGACAGAATTTTTAATTATTTTAAAGTATAACTAAAATATTTTAAAAACAAATTTGTATTAACCTGAAGTATTCAAGGTGTCTTCTGAAATTCTGTACCAAAAATGTATGCTGGAGATACTTGTAAGATTGTTAATTATATGAGATCAGAATTGTAACAGGTTTCTTTTGGCCTAAACTCCAAATTATTTGCATAGACTATTATATAATTTTTATAAGGTTTTACTTCCCTGAAACATGTTGCACTGTAATGACTTATCTTATATGCGTATTCTTTGTCTTTTTTTGAAGTCATTTATTATACTATCATTAATAATTAATAGAATTATTTTGGTTCATGTGTAAACCAGTTTTCAGAACCATGCACTATTGCGGTGGATATTGTAGTATGTACAGGATCCCATTCAGATATATATGAAAACGTGACCCCTTTGCATAAGACCATGAATGTATATTGATTTCATTATGAAGCAATAAATGCACAGTGTACAAATCAATGAATGTAGGTAACTCACATTGTATTATATATTTCTACTCATGCATATATCTAAGTCTTGCCATGAGTGTTTGAATTTCCAATCATGTTCATATTTTGCTGCGTTTTACAGTGCTTATTTGAGCAGCATTGCTTCTAAGTGAAGTAACAGGTGCTAAGTAATTTAGTTCACAGATTTTAATTCCATATGGGAGCAAGACCATGAAACGTGCTTTGCTTTTGTAATTCTTATGTTAAAATTCTCTTCTCAGTTACAGCTATGATTTGTCCCACTCACTTCAGTATAATCTTACTGTCTTGCGAATGCCCCTGGAGATGTTAAAATCTGAAACAACCCAGACTCGCCAGGAGAGTTTTGACATCTTTGAAGATGAAGGATTAATTACACAGGGTGGAAGCGGTAGGTGCTTTTCAGCATATTTAATGTATGTTAATGTGGCATCCATGAAATGGCATCTCATTAAATTCATTCACATTCCTCTCATATTTCTTCATCCCTCTGTGCTCTTTATTCTAACATGGGGTTGTTTTGGATACATGAACTTGACCAATTCATTTTTATAGAGATCATTAATCACTATGTGATTTTGTTTGTAAGCCAGCCAGAAAATTATATGCTGACATTTTCTAGCAATTATTCATGCACTTTTTTTTTTATTTGTACCGAGCAAGGATTGAAACCAGGGATTTTAACCACTGAGCCACATCCCCAGCCCTTTTTATTGTTTATTTTGAGGCAGGGTCTCGCTAAGTTACTTAGGGCTTCACTAAGTTGAACTTGTGATCCTCCTGCCTTAGCCGAGCCTCTGGGATTCCAAGCAGTGCCATGGTGCCCAGCTATTCATGCACTTTTTGTGGAATACATTCAGGTCTAGACTTTTGGTGACGTTTAAGTGGACAATTTTTCTGAATACCAGAGAATATGGTGTATCTTATTTTCCATCACAGAGACCAGTTCAACACTTTTTTTGGGGAAAAAAATCTATGGGTTGCTTAGACATTTACATATAATATTTCTAAGCCTCATAAACACTCTGCCCAATAAGTATAATACCAGTTTTATAGAAACAAAGACTAAGTAGGAAACTGAGGTTCGAGATGAAGATCATATGGCCAATGTCCAGAGGAATCAGTGCAGCAGGTCAGAGGTTGTTATTACTTTGTTTGGTCCCAGCTTGTCCCATAAGACCCTCATAGGCCCTGCTTCTTGTCAAGGACCACTGTCGGGTCACTGCTATGTGACTAGTTTAGGGTGTCCCTAGAGGTAGACTAAACCAGACACTTACAGACTTTGTTCCCCTTTATCAATACCAATTATCAGTATCAATTTCCAGATTTTGGGGTTAGTATAGAACCCTAAAACTGAAAGCACTGCTGTTGTGAGTGTTAGGAAGGAATCATTTCAAACTTAAAGTCAAGGTACCTTAGCTGAATTGGACCAACTGTGGAAATATAGTAAGTCAACAGTATCTTTGTGCCCTGTGCTCTGTGTAGCTTAACTGATAGTGATGAAGATGTGGGTGTAGAGGCAGAATCCAATCTAAAACTGGACTCAGAAGGTTTGTTCTTTCAGGATACTCAAGAAGAGACTATATTCTATTAGTGCTTTCCCAAAGGTTCTAGTCTACTTGTAGGCTGTTACTTAAACTGAATGTCATTCCTGGCATTGTCCTTGCCTATGGTTATTTTATTGATTATGATGTGAGCTAAGATCAACTGCTGAACCTCAGCTATCCTTAGGACATCTAGATAACATAAATTTGCTCTGATTCTAATGTCTGCATTGTAACCCCAATCACCAGAGACAGATGGAGGACAAGACCAATAAAGTGTCTTAATATTTGCTTGTATCATTTCTGAACATCACAATTAGAAATATAATAAAACCAAAAGTATCACTCAGTTTGCACTACTTATCATCCAAATTCTGAATTTGAATAATTGTTCTGGGATCTAAATTAAACCTCTGAGTCTACTCAATATATTTTGCTGTCTTTAGAGCAGCTCTAGTTGATAAATGTGAATGATGTAGTATATTAGTTACCTATTGTTGCTATAACAAATTAAAATTTAGTGGTTGAAAATAACACATTTATTATCTTACAGAAGGCAGTAGTCCAAAATGAGTCTCATTGAAGTAAGTTTAGTGTGTCAGCAGGGCTGCATTTCTTTCTGGGGGCTCTAGAGGAAAACCAGTTTTCCTACCCTTCCTGTCTTGTTGGGGCTTTCTCATTTTCTGCCCTGCAGCTCCCTTCCTTTCATTCTCAAAGCCAGTAGCAGCCATCCAAGTTGTTTTTTCCACATTACTCATTCTAATATTCACACTCCTGTTTTCTTCTTCCATTTATAAAGACCCTATGATTACATTGGACCTATCCAGATTAATTGGATATTCCAGAATAATATGGATAATCCTGAATAATTTCCTTGACTCAGAGTCATTTGCTTAGCAGCCTAAATTCTATCTGTACTTTTATTCCTACATGGTATGTAATATAACATATTCAAAAGTTCTGGTGATTAGGATTCTGACATCTTTGCTGGGGTCACAGATTGTTTTACCACACAGGGGAAAACTGATAGGAAACAGCAAGGGCAAAATGTGGGGAAGTAGGTAAAAAGGAAAATAACACATTTTTTTTTTAAATATCTGCTGTGTATCCTACAATGTGGTAAGAACTTTGCAAAAACTCTTTAATCTGAACAACATCTCTGAGTAGTAGTATCATCATTTTACAGTTTGGAAAATGATGATGTTAAGTAACTTGCCTAAGGTACCAAAGTTGGAGAGTGTCAGCTTTTTTCATTCTCTCATGTGATGCTCTGAAAGGGCAGAGAAGGTTTAGTTTTTATAAATCAAACCAAAGGGTATTCATCCTAGTATGTAAATAAATACTCTTAGCCACGTGTGGTGTACATGCCTGTAATCCCAGTGATTCAGGTGACTGAGGCAGGAGGATCACAAGTTGGAGGCCAGCCTGGGCAATTTAGCAAGACCCTGTCTCAAAATAAAATTAAAAAGGGCTGGGGATGTAGCTCAGTGGTAGAGTAGCCCTGGGTTTAATCCCCAATACCACAAAAGTAAATAAATTAATTAATGCTCTTAACAGATCATATTTTGAGGCAAAAAATGGTATTGCTTGACTACTATCCAAAACTGGTACAATATTTTAAGCTATTAGTTTATATATACACTTATTTCTTATTTTTCACTTGAGGTGATTTTTTAAAACTCACTGCTATTTAATACATTTATCTGGATATTTTTAAATCATGTTTGGTGAAATTAATTTCTTCATGTGGAAAAGGCCTGATGTAATAATAACTTACATTTTATGGAAATATGAGTAATGTGCCAGGCTTGTTCTCAGCACGCATTCCAAGCAGGTGTTCTAAGTACTTTCTATACATTACTAATTTATTTTTTGCACAGCAACCACATGATTCAGGTGTAGATGAGGAAATGGAAGCACTGAGCTAGTAAGTAACACTCTTGGTCATTCCTGTCATGCTACTGATAAAAGGCAGAGCCAGGATGTCCTAGGCCCAGGCGCTCTGATTGCATGCTATGCTCTCAACCCCTGCTCTCTGTCTTCTCTTGACTTCTTAATGTATTTGTACCTGTGACTTTACTTTCCCTCTGATTTTCCTTTCTCTTAAGTTAAAAACTCTCAGAAATCAGAAAAGGCATTTCTTTTTTGATTTAGTACAGAATCAGCACAATGCTCTGAATGCTGATAAGAATGATATCCACTAAAAATGACAATTCTATTAATCAGGCATCTTGCTTTAAAGTTAAAAATGTCATTGGAAGAACTTAAAAATGAGTTGAATGTCAATCAGTTTCCTTATTTTTCTGATATCAATTTTTGTTTTTCAGGTGTATTTGGGATCTGTAGTGAGCCTTATATGAAGTATGTATGGAATGGTGAACTTCTGGATATAATTAAAAGCACAGTGCATCGTGACTGGCTGTTGTATATTATCCATGGGTTCTGTGGGCAGTCAAGTATCCTTTTTGTAAAAGCATAAGATATGTATTATTAAACTTGTATTGTACCAATTTGCAAAAAACTCCGTGTAGATTATATGATTATAATTATCGTTCTTTGCACCCCATCAGGAAAACCTACCTTTGATACCAGGCAATAGATATACAAAGAAGAAAAAAATGACTATTTGAACAGACCTGTTATGTACCCAGAAAGATTAATAAATAACAAAGAAGAAAATGCTATTTGCATTCTAAGCTATTTAAGTGATGAGAATCATGCTCATCTGAGAGGAACAGAATTCCTCCCAGGTGGAGAGGATGGGAACAGAACTTGAACTAGGTCCTGAACATAACTCAGGCTTCAGAAGTACCAGAGAGAGGTCATGGGTTGGTGTAGCACCATGAGAGTAAAAATGGAAAAATACATGGCAGTGTACTCATGGCTTGTGTATAATACTCCTGGGAAGGTTGGATGCGGTGGGAAGATTGGAGGGGATCAGATTGTCAGTGACCAGATTGCCTTAGTGGTCAGGCTAAAGACTTTGGGTTTGGTGTTTGAACTTTTGAAAAAAAAATTTTTTCAGAAGGGTGAGATGCGTTAAGTAATATTTAGGAAGCTTGAATGGATAGCCATTTTCAAACTGGATTAAGTAAAATGAAGACTAAAACACGTTGAGTTAGAAAAAGCCTGCAGTAGTAGTTCAGGAATAATGCAATAAAGTTGTGGATTGGAAGGAAACTATTATACTAAATTGAAGTAGGTTGAACCGTGGGGTAAGCTGATGAGTTCAATTTGATGAAAACGTTTTTCCTTCTCCGGGTTGATCTTTTCATTTAACTTCTAACTAACATTGAAGCCTTTCAAGAAATTGCCATTATATTGTGATGTTTAGGAAGGCAGTGCATACTATCTAGAAACGTAGATTTGGTTTTTTTAAAAAATTGTTTAGTTGTAGATGGACACAATATCGTTATTTATGTATTTATTTTTACATGGTGCCAAGGATCGAACCTAGCAGCTCACACATGGAAGGCAAGCACTCTACCACTAAGCTACAGCCCCAGCCCAGATTTAGTTATTTTCTGTTCTTTTTGAGGTAGTGGAAGGCATTTGTGTGTTTGCATTTTTCAGTTGACATTCTTTTTTTTTTTTTTTTTTTTTTAAAGACCTATAGTGAAAGCTTTAACGGAGTGGTTGCTTTGAGACCATTTAAGTGGGTGAATGTGACTCACCATTATTGTGCCTTCGTAGGCAAGAACATTTGGGAGGAGTGGAATCAAGGTGCATAGCCTGAGAGGTTTGCCCTGAAGATTGTCAGTGTTGTCTTCTTTATGGCAAGTGAGGGGAGAGGCTAGATGAAGACCTAGGGATTTGGAAAAAGAGATGAGTGAGATTGATGTGCTACACTTGAAAATCAGGCTTATTACTTTATAATCATTTTCAACCCGAGAGTGGTATTATCTTCTTGATCAGTCACTGCATAATGAGATTTGACCCTGAATCACTTTCATCTGTTCCCAAAAATAAAACTTACCTGAGGAAAAAATAAGTTTTTTCACCACCAAAGATACCAAAGAGAATGTGCTACAGTTTCTAAAATGTAGTTCTAAACCATTTTTTTTTTTATTTTCAAGATCTAGCTTGGGGTCTGGCATATATTAAGAATAATAAATGTTTGTTTTTATCAATAGTGAACAACATCATAGATTATCATTTTAAGGCTCATTAGTTTAAACGATGAATCTAGTTTCCTGGTTATCAAGCATTTAATGAATTCTGGAAGTCTATATGATGATAAAAGTAATCGCTATTTATTGAACATTTACTACAGGCCAGGTGCTGGGAGTTTTACATGCATTAAGTTGCGTAGTCTTCCCAATCACCTAGCAAAAATACAAGTTGAATATCCTTTATTCAAAATGATTGAGACCAGAAATGTTTTAGATTTCAGATCTTTTGGATCTTGGAATATTTGCATAAACATAATGAAATTTCTTGAGAATGAGACCCCAGTCTAGACATGAAATTCATGTATGTTTCCTATACAATTTAAATACTTGTCCTGAAGGTAATTTTATATAGTATTTTTCACATGCCTGCATTTGACTATGATCTATCACACAAGGTCATGTGTGGGATTTTCCTTTTGTGGCTTATTTTGGTGCTCAAAACTTTTCAGATTTTGGAGCACTTGGAATTTTAGATTTTTAGATTAGTGATTTTCAACTTATAGCTACTTTTTAATTATCCCATTTTATAGTAGATGAGATTGTGGCTCAGAAATTTAAATAAAGTGATATAACTAATAAGCTGTGTGTTGTTAAGCATTTTACAATAATTCAGTGTTCAGGACCTGTTTTACAGAATTGTTTACTTTATTTCCTCAGTATTCTATATTGCTTCATAATTTAAACATCCCGATAGATGACACATACTCTCTTTGGAAGGTGTATGATTCTGAAGACTGAAGGAAGAATTGTTTGTGCTTGTTTGCGTCATGATTTGACAACAATAAAAGACACACCTACCCTTGGCCAGGAATACTACACCTTATTACCATTTCCTCTGAAATTCATAGAAATCACATCTTAGGCAGAATGGTTTTTGCTAATATTCCTGCACAATTCTGAAGAGTTGTCAGACCTAGTTCTCTTCCCTTCTTGGGTAATGTTTTTGGTATCTTTAGGCCATTGGACAAGATATATTTAAATATATCCTTAAAGTATAATGATTCTCTTGGTTTTGTGTGACATTTCTGAATGCTAAGCAACTTTAACTTTATTTCTAAGAGCTGTTGATCTATGGACGACCTGTATATGTCACTCTAATAGCAAGAAGATCCAGTAAGTTTGCTGGGACCCGTTTTCTCAAGAGAGGAGCTAACTGTGAGGTAAGATGACAGACATAGTTGCTGCCAACATTTTAACCTGTTACATCAGCTTTGCTGACATAGCTGAAGCAAAGTGGAATTTAAAGAAGTGCAATTTGTTAGCCTGGGCTATTATCAAGAGAATAATTAGTTCTTCAGAGTATCTGAAACTTGTGAGAAATATGACTAATATACAAATGTTCTGAAAAGTCAGCTATCTTAGAGTTATGCAATGGAGTTATGAAATGTCTAATGTTTTAGAGGATGAGCCATTTTTGAAATATGTGAACAAATGTAGTACATATTAATGTAGAGACAAAAATGGCAAAGCACCCCACTCAAGAAATAAGTAGAAGGCACCCTCATCATTGAGAGTATGTTCATGATGAAAAGGCAAAGTAGAGCAAGACATGGGAAAGCTGTTGCCCTCTTTCCTTTTTTCCCCAGACTCCTTTGCTGTTCACATCTGTAAAATAACAGCAGAAGTCCACCCATCTTGTCATCAGCTATGTCACTCCTTTGAGTGTTTCTTCTTTGCTTACAATAGACAACTTGAGTCTTGAGCAAATGTGTCATCAAGAAGACAAATTAAGTGAGGCATTGGGTTTTGATCCTGGATTAAAATAGCAATATTGTTCTTCAAATTATATCAGCACTGAAATTCATTTTAACTGATATTTTAAGAAAAATCAGAATTTCACAGCTATATTATTTACTTTTAAATAGTCATAGGATAATCAAACACATGTATGTTACTAATGCTTCTAAAATTATTCCTTGTCATATCGTTATATACTTTTATAAGTAAAGCTACCTCTACCACCACCACCACCACCACCACCCCTTTTTTAACTTCTATCAGACATTATTTAAATCTCTTTTGTCCTTTCATTCCTCTTTGGTTTTCAGGATTAAATTTTGATATTTTTCTGGTCTTCCTCATCTCCTGTATAATTTCATATAATTGTTTTTCTTTTCTGTTTCTCTCTACTACATATGCCAGTCAAGCTGTTGTCTGTTACTTGAGTTATTAGCTATTTAATTTGATTTTTTCTAGTCTATTCCATGATACTTTTAATTGCTTTTCTTTATTGCATTTTAATGGTTTTGCTTTTCTAATTTGCACATTGAATATTGACAATATTTACTTCTTTTAAGACATTCAAAGAATAGGAGTCATGATTTCATTGTATTCTTGAAAATTTTTTCATTAAAATGTTCTGAGAACATCAAATATCTTTAAATGCACCTTTCTTTCCAGGGTGATGTTGCAAATGAAGTGGAGACTGAACAGATACTCTGTGACGCTTCTGTGATGTCGTTTACTGCAGGCAGTTATTCTTCCTACGTGCAAGTTAGAGGATCAGTTCCCTTATACTGGTCCCAGGACATCTCAACCATGATGCCTAAACCACCTATTACATGTGCGTGGAACAATCCTTTTAATAGTAACTCTTCTCTCTTCACCTTTAGAGATAATGAACTATAGTCCCAGAAATCTAATAAATGCCTAGTATTAGTGAAATTTTAGTCCTGTACAGTAGATAATGTAGAAGAGCCCCACATGTGCTAGGCAGGCACTCTATACTGAGCTACAACCCCATCTCCTTTTTTTATGTTTTTTTAAGATGGGCCTTGCTAAGTTGCTTAGGGCCTCACTAATTTGCTGAGGCTGGCTTTGAATTTGTAATCTTCCTGCCTTAGTCTCCTGAGTTGTTGGGATTACAGGCATGTGACACCATGCCCAGTCATTGTTTTTCTCCAATAAATTTGCTATTAATTTTGAGTGTTAGTAAATTCTTTATATTTCATCTCAGAAATATAAAAAGCATTCACATTTAATAAACTCATGATAAGTGAGTGTCCAGTAAACTCCTTGAGAGGGAATTGGGAAGCAAAAATACTAGATTAATTGAATTATATTTCTTTAATAGTAAAAGATGTTTAAAGGACACTTATTTCTGCTTTATAATTTTTATTTGGGTATTGATTCATCTTTTTCCTTCTCAGTGGACCAAGCAGATCCATTTGCTCATGTGGCTGCCCTTCACTTTGACCAGATGCTTCAGAGGTTTGGTTCTCCCATCATCATCTTGAATTTAGTGAAGGTATGATGTGCTTATCAAACACACTGGACAACTTTTCCTTAGCACAAAGGGGCTTAATAAGCTGTGCTTTTCCTTTTTCTAGAGAAGAGACTTGTAGATTATCATGCTGTGATAGCTCACAGTATCTGAGCTATCTGAGCTGCTATTCTTTGATCTCAGATTCCATGTGACCTCTTCCTTACATACCTGTAGAAATCGGTAGTATGTTTTTAAGGGAAGAAAGTGATGCAGCATATAAGGCTCTGATTTTTTTGTGTGTGAAATAGATATGTGTGAAATTTCTGTCCTAGTTCCCAGGACAACTCAGAGGAGGATGAAGATCAAGCTGCCATAGCCTAGCCTTGATACAGGTAGCTCTCTCAACAATCTGTCAGAATTCATGGACAAAATAATATGTTAGTCAACTTTGTGTCTCTGTGACCAAATATTTGACAAGGACAATTCAGAGGAGGGAAAGTTTACCTGGTTCACAGTTTCAGAGGTTTAGTTCATGATCAACCAGTTCCATTGCTCTGGACTCAGGATGTGGTAGAGGAAAAGTACTCAGCTCATGGCAGATGAGAAGAGAAAGGGGTGGGGGAGGGAGAGGGAGGAAGGAATAGGCCTCGGGAAGATGTATCCTTCCAGGTCATTCTTCCAGTGACATGCCTTCCCCAGCCATGGCCCACCTGCCAATGATTGCCACTCAGTTAGTTAGTCCATTTGAACTAGGATGAACTGGTTAGGTTATAGCTCTCCTAATTGAATCATTTTGCTTCTGACTATTCCTGCTTAAAACAGGAGATTTTGGAGGACACCTCATATCTAAACCGTAGCAATAGTAATAGAATCAAAAGACTAGATTCAGAAATTGGAATTTTTTTGTGTCCAGAATCTGGTGGGATGGTAAGAAGCTCAGAGATGGTGGTGTTCTCGAACTCATGGTTCTTTGTCAGAGTGCATGGACTGATCAACATATCTTGTGTATGTGAGTGGGCACACAGGTCAGAGGCCTTAGGTGGAGGTCAGGGAGACCACACGATAAATTTGTCTGCATCTATTATGTTCTGGCAGCCCAAAGCACCCCAAGAGTGTAAGAAACAAAGTTTTTGTTTTATGTTTGGTTGTGGCAGTAGCCAACAACATAGTAGTATCTGAGATTATTCTGAGATGTTGATTAATAAATATGTCAGTTTAATTAAAAAAAAGGAATCTTGTGTTTGTTCCATCATTTAACAAGTATTTTGGGGGATTTCCTGTGTGTCAAGGCAGGCTTAGAAACAGTTCCTGCCTTTCTGGAGCTCATGGTGGGGATGGTGAAGTAATGCACAGGTGCTGGTACAGCATAAATGGTGCCATGAGTGCTCATCAAGGAAAAGAAGTCTTTCCTGAGGATGTGATGAGTCAGCCTCAGCCTGAAGGAAGAGGCATTAACTAGGTCAAGAGGAAAGAGAATAGAAGTCAACCTGGAGAACAAGGGCATGCACTCTGCGTGTGTGTGTGTGTGCGCTCACATGCACGCGCACATGTGCTTGCCTGCTCCCTCTGACAGTTTTTATTTCTCTTTTGGTAGGAGGAAAGGTCATCTTATGAGATTGGAGGTTTGAGCATAGTAGGAAAGGTTTAACAGTCTCGTGTATGTGGGAGTGTAAGTTGACTAGAAACATTCAGGCAGTACTAAGAGCCGCTTTAAAGTTGGCAGTGATTTCTTAAATGGAACCTTTTTGCTATTACTTGCCTTTTTCTAGGAGGGCTTGTGTATGTGTATAAGAATAGATTAAAGTGATACGTAATTGTGCTTATTTAGTTTTTCCATATAGGTGTAACCAAAAAAAACAAAAAAAAACAAAAAAACAGGATCAAAGGCATTTTGGATTTTGACAAAGTATATGGTTGAAGTGGACCATAGAAGCTGAGGTGGAAAAAGGAGGGAACATCAAGGTGAGGACTGCTAGAGAAAGTAGAATTGTTGGTAGGTTGAGGTCCCTGTAAGGTGGGGCATTTAAAGCAAAAGCAATCTGAGAGTAAAAGAGGTTTTGGATAAGAATGTTGAAGGCAGAGCTATTACCTGTGATGATGATGTGATCTAACAGGTAATGGTGGGAATGGAGATTTAACAAGAGTGCAAGTGAAATTACAGGTACTCAAAGTCAAGTGGAATGGAGCAAAGCTTGGGGTGGGGAGAAAGGTAGTTCCCAGGAGTGGGCTTAAAGGGTCTGCATGTGTGTGTGTATGTATGTGATGAAGAGCATGGAAAATATAACCCACAAATGACAGGTGCAGGGATTGGGAAAGGATGGTGACAATGAGGCAGTCAGCTTAATTTCTTTCTTCCTCTTTGATTTATATAATCACATCCTTCCAGATATTGACTTTGTAAAATAAATCATTCAGGTATTAAATATGCCATTTTCTAGATATTTATTCACATTAATTCATAGTGTTCATATTAATGTTTCTCTCCTTGTCAACTCAGAATATTGTAAGGTTATAGCTTGATAATCTATAACCTTAGCTTAGTATTGAGCAGTAGCTATATTATGCATAATTGAAAAATTAAAGTAGGAAAACTTTAATAATGAAAATGCTCCTGAATTCTTTTCCAGTAAATGTATAGACATTATTATTATAGGAATAAATTATTGCTCAAGCAGTGAGTTACAAAGCATTATTGATATATAAACCTAGACCTAAATTAGAATCTTGTTCATGTCTTATGGAGTTCTTATGGTATGGTTAAAATGCTCTGGTTAAATGGAGATTCAAGCTACAGTGCTTGAAATAATTCTCTATTAATTATGCACATTCAAAAATAATTCTAACATAAACATATGATTGGAAACCATTACTGTTATTGAACCAGGCCTGTTTTGCCTGCCCCACAGTATACCAATCACTGAAACGAGAAGTTTTGCAAAATAGAGTTTATGAAGTGGTCAGTCATGTGGAGCTAGGCAATCTTTCCTCAAATCAGCCTTAAATCTCTCTCAGCCTAGAGTTTAGGGATATTTGTGGGATAAAGAAACAGGGTAACTTAAAGCATGAAGAAAGGTGATGAAAGTAAGGAAAAGTGACATAAACAGTATTCTGCACTTACAGGATCAAACTTCAAGTATCTTCATAGGGAGGATGTTCAGAAAATGGCAGTTAGCTTGCCAGGAGGATGGATTTTTGGTCCCCTGATGTCAAAAGGTCATCCACGGAACACTTGCACAGGCCTAAGTGAAGGATTGGTGGTTTCTACTGGTTTGATAGAAAAAAGGCCCTTTAAGTTCCTGAAAAACAGCTTAGGCAGCCATTACCACCATCATCATATGTCAGAGGTGTTACCTGTAGCAACGCTAATGGAAATATACTGCTTATCTACATGACCTCTGAAATTGATAATAAAAGCAAGTAGCTAAAAAGTTAGTGAAGCTAGCAGGTTTATTCACGTTTTCCCTTGGTTTTATTCCTTCCAAGATTTCTAATATCTACATTTATTTTTGAATTCTTAAAGTCAGCTAGTGGATTTTTAAATTATACTTTAAAAAAATATCGTTCCATGGTAATACAAATTCTGACAAAAACTAGAGATTAACTAGAAAATAACTTGAAGATTAAGTTGCTATTTCATAGCATAGAAAAGAAATTCTGGTTTTTGTCATTGGTTATTTTACATAGAATCAAAGATGTTTATTTTGTTCACTTGGAAGGAGATTTTATTACCTTGTGATTAGAGTCAAAGAATGCATGTGTGTACAGAATGATACTGAGGGATGAAGTTACTGAAGTGAAATATTTTTCTTGATATCTTTTCTCTTTTACCCTGTGTTGCAAACATATCCCTAGTTGTGGAAGTTTGAGGCACTGATTGAGAGACATTTTCAGCCATCCACGTGCCTTCAATGTGGCTCCTAGGTAGCAACAGTAGGAAGTTAACCTGAGATCGCATATAAGCTGTACATCAGAAGTGTTTAACCTGGGGATGGTCATTAGGGAGATCTTGAACCCTTTGAAACAATATGTGAAATGATTTGTGTATGTGAAGTTTTCATTTGGTTGTTAAAGGGTTCTGTGACCTTAAGAAGATTGATTAAGCAACACATTAACACTAACCCACCATATACTGTGCATAAAGCAGATTCTTTACGTAGAAATGACTAAAGGTTGATTAAATAATCTTCCTTTCTATCTCATAAAATGGCAGATTTGATATAAGAATTTCAAAAAGTTTTTGTATCCCTAGTTTGATTTAAAATGCTTTTGAGAAATATTCCAGATATATAATTTAATTTTCTCAGATAAAAGCAATAAGCAAAATAGATTTTCATCCTAAACTGATTTAGCACTGTTTTTGGTTCTTCTCTAATTTGTCCATTTGATTTATTTAGCTATGTGAAATAGATACCCTTTTAGTTTCCACAGTGGTTATCTAATTAAATTCATGGCGATTGGAAGCTAATCTCCATGATTGAAGGCAACACAGAACTAGTTTGATGCCAATAATAGTGCCCTGACACCTTTTCAGTGTCATTATTACAGAATTGGTTTTTTTTTCCCTTTGTTTCTAAGTGAAGATCTGATCATGATAACTATAAAACCAGCTAATTATACCATGTGCCAGCCACTCTTATAAGAACTGCTTTTTGTCACATTTAAACTTCACACTAATATATTAAGGGAGATGCTGTTATGACCCCCTTTTATAGATGAGAAAATGGAGACCAAGGAAAATTGACAATATTGTCCAAGGGCAGTAAGTAGCAGACCAGCATTCTAATTACAGAGTCTTGCAATAAAGTACTATCCTCCTTGAATTAAAGGCAAGGTGGTATCTATCTAAGGAGATGCTACAGGCAAGAGGCAGCATCTCAGCCTCAATCATCCTGCCTCAGTGTAAAAGTAAGAATACTTGGCTGTCTCACCCAATATGTTATGAGTCAAATTTAAAAGCATGTGGAGTCTGTGAAACTGCTATCTGCTTTGTAACTTTGGGGATTGTCCATCCAGACCCCATTGATTTCCCTCTTGTCTTCAGTTGGATGGAATTAGGGGTTCCCTTCTGGTTCTTGAGCAGATATCTCTACTGGAATGGGCTATGGAGCCTTAGGGCCAGGCCTTTGATGGGCTTCTTGAAGCTGTGGAGAGGTTAATTAGGAGAAATCTGATTCCAAGGCTCTTCAAAGTTCATTGTTGACTCTAATTTCATGAAGAGTTTATTTATTTGAATTTATATTATTTTCAATTTAGTAGATAGATTTCATGTCAATATCTTTAAGACTTGGGCTTTTGTTCTTACATTTTAAGTAAAAATGTTTAAAATCATCCTTTGATTTAAGGTAACTACAGTGCTTACATGTTTAATTTTTTTATAGGCATCCTCCCACCACACACTCCTTTTTTTCTTTTTCTTTTGCAGTGACGGGAATCAAACCCTGGGCCTTACTCATTTTAGACAAGTCCTCTACCTGAGCCACATCCCCAACATACTTTTTTTTTAAATTAAACATTTTTTTGTTTGTTTTTGACAAAGGAACGAGAAAAAAGAAAACATGAAAGAATTCTAAGTGAAGAACTTGTTGCTGCTGTGACCTACCTTAATCAGTTTTTGCCTCCTGAGCACACTATTGTCTATATTCCTTGGGATATGGCCAAGTACACCAAAAGGTGAATGATATGTATCTGGTTTTGATAATTTCCTTTTCTTGTAGTAACAAATAGCAGCAAGCTAATCTCTATGGAAAAGAACATATTACTCTTCCTTCATGAACCTGCTGAACAGCTGTTTTGAGTTTTTAAATTGACCAAAATCTCTTTTTTCCTACCATTTATACCATTTGCAAATTGTTTGAAGTATCCAATCATTTCAGAACATCTCTACTATCTCTTAAAGACATTAATTTCCCTTTTCTCTATCTCATTCTCACTATTTCCTCAGATACCACTTTCAGACTGCCTCACTTGTGGATGAACCTGTAGTAACTCCAGACTATTTATAGAAAATACACACTCTTTAGTATAATGTTAAAGCCTCATCAGCTGATTAGCTCCAGAATGTAGTAACTGTTTTCTTATTCCAGGGCTATACTGGTCCAGAACACCTAATCTTTATGTTGTTCCCCAAATGTAGCAGCCAAGCTTCCAACCCTGAGTCTTTGTTCCTGTTGCCTGCCCTCCATGGAGTGCTTCCCCCACTGTGTTAGTTTAGGTGTTTCATTGCCGTGACCAAAATACCTGACAAGAACAACTTAGAGGAGGAAAATTTTATTTTGGCTTATAGTTTCAGGGGCTTAGTCCATACTGGGCCAACTCTATTGCTATGGGCTCAAGGTAAGGCAAAAAAACATCATGGCAGGACATGGTGGAGAAGCTGTACTTACCTCTTGGTGACTGGCAGCTGAGAAGCAGAGTGGGGAAGGGGCTGCAGAGACAATGAACCCTTCAGGGTATGCCTCTAATGACCCACTTGCCTCTAGTCAAGCCCTACCTGCCTACCTATAATTACCACCCAGTTAGTCCATTCAAACTAGAATGGACTGATTAGGTTATAGCTCTCTGTAATCTAATTGTTCACCTTCTGCATTAATACAGGAGCTTTTGGGGGACTTCTCACCTCTAAACCTTAATATCCATCTTTTATCTTGGAAGATCTGTTTCAAAACTCTTCTCTTTCAAGGAACTTTCTTTTATTAAATTTACATTATCTTTATTTTTGGTGGTGGTGGTACCAGGGATTGAATTTAAATTTACATTATCTTTTACTCATTTACAATGCATCATATAAGCACTAGGTTTATTTTAAGGTATTTTAAAATATTACTATATTTTTTTTACATAGTTAGCTGCACACAAGTGCACATGCGTGCACACACACATGTATAGCCTTTCCCAAAGTATAAGTTGAGTGTAGTTGTTGTTATTCAACGAATTTATTTTTCAATGTTTTTCCCCTGCCACCTGCACTATGCATTATGCTCTTGACACAATCATTTCATGATTGTATATGAACTTGACTAACAACTCTTGAGAAGTGAAAGGCTTGGGGAAAGGCTCTTCTGGGGATGTCCTGTGCCAAAATTAAGTAATGCCAATATTTGATACAAAGTTACAAGTCCTTCAGGTCTCTTTTGCATCAAATATTGTTAGTTATTGAATATACATTATATTCCTGACATTATTAGTGTTCCTACTAAATATAAGCCAAGATATTTAAAAAATTAATTTCTTGAATATCATTATGATACACTTGATTTATTTTAGATACAAGAATATATATATATTTAAAATATAAGGATATGTTATATGTATTTAGTATATATTGCAACTTGGGTTTTCACTTTGCTCAATTTTTTTTTCCTCCGCAGCAAGCTGTGCAATGTTCTTGATCGGTTGAATGTGATTGCAGAAAGTGTGGTGAAGAAAACAGGTTTCTTTGTCAACCGCCCTGATTCTTACTGTAGCATTTTGAGGCCAGATGAAAAGTATGTGTGGTATTTAAAAACTTAAATCAAGATTTTTGTTCTTATGGATAAAAATATTCTAAATATGAAAGTTTGTAGTGTGGAAGATGGGTGAAGTTAGTCCTGTGTGGAGTCAAGCTGCTCCCAGGACTGTGTTTTACATGTTCACTGTGAGCCTGGGAATCCTTTTGTTGTATAACTCGAGATAGAAACCACAGAGTCTTATTTATTTCTTTGTAGAGTAAACATTACATAAAATATTTCTGTAAAGTAAAATTTTCAGTATTGAATTTTGTTGTTCAGTATTTAATAGCAACAGAGTATTTCTGATAGGTTAAATACTAATGCTTTTCTGAAAATAGTATTTATCATTGGATTATAGTTATTAGTGCACAGATATTTCTTCATTACTAGTTTTTGAGTTTCAGACCAAAGATCCATGCCTTATTTATCTTTTAAGGAACCAATATTATATACTTCCAGCATTTTATTTTCAGTTAACATAATTAACTGCAGTAGTCAAAAAACAAAAGCAAAAACCCAACTACTAGTGTATGTATCTTTGGAAATAGTTTTTTGTTATTATTTGCACTTGTTATAGTTGGAATTTTAGGGCATCTGTGATAGGGATCCCTATGACTACTCCCAGGTTCAGTGATTCACTAGGAGAACTCAGAGTACTCAGTGTATGTTGTACTCTGACTATAATTTATTATGGTGAAAGAATACAAATTAAAATTAGCAAAGGGTTAATAATGTCTGCTACATTCTACTATCCTTCCTTCTCCCAGGTATTCCATATCATGTATAACCAGAAGAATAAGAAGTTATACTCCATTATATATGATGTATCAAAGTGCATTCTATTGTCATGTACAACTAATTAAAACAAATTTAAAAATTAACAAAGGGAAAAAGTTCAAGGAACAAAGTCCAGAGGAAATCAGGCACAAGCTTCCAGTGTAGTCACATACTTCATTCCCCGAGAAACAAGTCATGACAGCATCTGTAAAAAGTTGCCAACCAGGGAAGCTTGTTAGAACCTTGAGGTTTTTTTACTAGAGACTGATCACATAGACTCCCAGAAAGAAAGATGTTCATCAAAAGCCATTTGTTTCTATAAATAGTTTAGGCATGATAAGCCACTCTTAGTAGTTCTGAGAATGGTAGGGACCCTCCTAAAATCCACATTCCAGATACCAGCCAGGAGTCAACCTGTTTGTTTATTTATTTTTTGTACCTGAGGTTGAACCCAGGAGTGCTTAATCACTGAGCCACATCCCCAACCCTTTTTATGTTTTGTATTTTGAGATAGGGTCTTGCTAAGTTGTTTAGAGCCTCGCTGAGTTGTTGGCTTCAAACTTGTGATCCTTTGTCTCAGTCTCCGAGCCTCTGGGATTATAGGTGTGTGCCACCTCACCTGGCAGGAGCCAACCTTTGAGCAGCCCTTTCTAAGGATAGCAGACGTATTGTGTTAGGTCCTTCCTACCCCATACCTTCTTTTAAATAACTAAAATAAAATATTAATATTATGATACAGTGTTTCATAACAAAACACATTCCCTTACATTCATTAGTACATGCAAAAAAAAAACAAGTAGTCTAAAAGGAATGTGTAAAAACAAACAAAAAAATACTTCCATAGGAATGCAACAAAATTTTCATGAAGAAAAGCTTGAAGAGATAATGTTGAATGGAGAAGGCTAAGATCTAAAAGATTTTATTAGAAAGATGCTCTACAATTATGCATGTCTGTAGCGATCACACAAGAAATGGGCATAAATAGAAGCAGCAGAGACTTCATTTGAACATGGGGGACAAAATGCCAAAGAGTGAGGCACTGGTATAAGCTAAGATGCCCTTTCTTGGGCTCTCTTTGGGGAGAAAATGGTGAGTGGTCCACCTTAGTTATTTGCATATTCACTTACTTGAAGGAATGAGAATACACAGAATCAGCTGATTGTCCAGGTCCCTTCAGCTCTATTACTTTGATTCTGTTATTTTTAACAAAAAGCTAGTACCAAAAATAAGTACACATGCTATTCAATTTTCTTAAGAAGTAGGGAACTGGAGACATAGTTTAGTAGTAGAGCGTATGCTTAGTGTGATTGAGGCACTCCCTGGGTTCAATCTCTACCCACCATTGGAAAAAAAAAAAAATTAAAAGCATTTATTTTTAAACACAGGTGGAATGAACTAGGAGGATGTGTAATTCCCACTGGTCGCCTACAGGTATGGATGATATATTCATAATGAATAGAATGTGTATCTATAGTGTGTAGTGTTTTCTGTAAGCAGTCATGGAGAGAGATACATCTTATTTAATGCAGAATTATTAATCACTTGAGAATGATTTTTTAAAGCTTTACTGATAATATTCAAAATTTATAGAAGAATGTACAATTGAAATAATATGACTTATGAATTTTTCTACATACTAAGTTTTTTATTGGAAATAGAAAAACAAACATGAATGTGATAAGATTAAATTGGAATGAGATTGGAAAACAAGCCAGTTATACTATACTATCTATTAACGATGCTTTAAAGAATGATGTGGCTTCAACCATATTTGGTTTGTATAATAAAGGAGTTATCAGAAGAAAGTTCACATTTACTAATGGATACTTGTGGAAAACAGCTTTTTTTTCTTGTTGAACTTTCAAAGAAGTAAATTCAAATATGAACTAGGTTTAATGATACTGTTATAGCCATATTAAGTGAGCAGCAAATATAGGATTGCATGATTTAAAAAATGTTCTTTATTTTAACCTTTAACTTAACTGAATGATTAATATTGTCCAAGATTGACAATTGCTCATAACCTTTCTTCTGCTTCTTTAAGAATTCTCATGTAGTATAGAAGTTGTTTTGGTGACTGAATAATGATTGAAATCTTAAGGTATTTCTCTTTAGACTGGCATTCTTCGAACCAACTGTGTGGATTGTTTAGATCGCACCAACACAGCACAGTTCATGGTGGGAAAATGTGCTCTGGCTTATCAATTGTTTTCTTTGGGATTGATTGACAAACCTAATCTACAGTTTGATACAGATGCAGTTAGGTAAGTCCTATTTTCTGCCATTTAAATACCAGTAATGACCAAAAGCAAACCTGATTTAACAATAAGGATTTTTATGAGCTATTTTTTACTTTTAGTTTCTTAAAGATTATGTTGCTAGAAGGTGGTATTCAAATAATTCTGTAATAAATATTTTTATTAAAGATCTATATATTATTGCCATGGGCTTTTTTTACCTGTGTTAATTATCAATAAACACTGTTTTTTTTAGATAAATCTAAAATGCTTGGACAAACTAGTGGGTTGTTAAAAAAAAAATCCAGATGTCAATAATAAAAATAAGTACTGTGCCTTAATATATTTTGAACTAAAAATATGAGATGGATAAAAGATTAATTCTTCATTAAGTAGTAATTTCTTCACTGTCCATTGACTCTACGACATTGCATGAAGTATTATTTTTTAAAAAAATAAAATGACAGCTTTTATGGTCATCTGAGATTTTCATAGCTTAGGAAAATAATCAGCTTACACATGGCCATATCCACAGATATCACTGCACTGAAAATATTAACAGACACTTGAAGAAATATAAATTTCAATCATGTACATATTTCCAAGAATGTGGTTTATCTGTCTGCTATGGTCAGAGTGTTCGTGTCTCTCTCAAATTCTCATTAAAATCCTTACCTCCAAAGAGATTGTATTAGGAAATGGAGGCTTTGGGAATGATCAAATCTGAGGCTGGACTCATCTTTGGGATTAGTGCCCTTTTAAAAGAGACCACAGAGAACTAGATTGCTCCTTCTGTCATGTTAGGACCAGGTAAAATGGCACCATCCGTGAGCTAAGAGTGGGCCTTCACTGAATCTGCCGGTGCCTTTATCTTGGACTTCCCAGCCTCCAAAACTGTGAGAAATAAACATTTATTGTTTATAAGCCACGTAGGTTATGATATTTTATTATGCAGTCCTGAATAGAGTAAGGCACTGTCTGCAACAAGAGCATATCTTTTTTCAAAAGCAATTCAGAGGGAACAAAATTTTGTTCTGATTTGGCAGACTGCAGAATTTTGAGTCATTTAATGATTAGAATCAACTGATTTGACTTTGATGGTTTATGTTTTTGGTATCCCTGATTTCTTTTTAGTGTTTTCTGTGACCTTAATGCATACTGAAGTATCATTATAAAATATAATACATTTTGCATGTGTGTTTATTTTTGAGATTTTGAAGCATGTACTTGAAGGAAAAGGCTCAGAAGAACTCATAATGTAAACACTTGTTCTGAGTCTAGGGTCAAGTGAATAACTTGTGCAGTGATTTTGGTAAAATTAATGTGAGGTTTTTCTTCTGCTCAGGTTATTTGAAGAACTCTATGAAGATCATGGAGATACCTTGTCTCTTCAGTATGGTGGTTCTCAACTTGTTCATCGGGTAAAAACCTACAGAAAGATAGCGCCGTGGACCCAGCACTCAAAAGACATCATGCAGACTCTCTCTAGATATTACAGCAATGCTTTTTCAGGTAATTCTGGAGTAGCAGGTATTTCTAAGACTTTGATGTACATATTTTCTTCTTATATGTGTGCTTTTAAAAAAGGAATTTGGTTAAATAGAGTTAAATATTTCAAAATTTAAATAAAACAGAATTTATCCCTTTGTAGGCATTTAATAAATATTTGTTCAATAAATGAATGAATAAACATTTTATATTTTAAATAGAGCACTTTTGCCTTTTGGCACCCATAGTTGGAGTTCTAATGGAATGCAATATGCTTTGATTCCTTGACTTCTATCTCCTTCTGTATTTCTTCTTGCACTTTATATATTATTTGAGGATGTTGAATTGTTATTTTAGTCATATAAAGTTCAAAATCTTGATAGTTGACAAAGAATGTAAATATTACTAATTTTTAAAATGTCGACTAGATACGTATAGTAATGTTAACATTAAATTAAACTCTAAGTTATACTTCCTTTTTTTTTTTTTTGCGGTGCTAGGGATCAAACCCAGGGCTTCATGCTTGCAAGGCAAGCACTCTACCGACTGAGCGATCTCCCCAGCTAGTTATACTTCTTTAATGACTTGGGAATACTAAGTGTAATAATGGTACTTTTTCTGCTTCCATTCCAATGGTGTTGTCAATAAAAATAGATTTCACAGACCGAAATGACTGTAAGACAAATCCCCATGCACAGAATTTATAAAGGAAGTGCTCAATGATCAATTCCATGAATTTTTGACTCTCAAACTAACTTAAGGATAAAAGGTTTAGTGAATGTGGAGAAGAAAATTAAAGAAGTAATCATCTTCAGTAAAGAAGTTCTTTGAAGTGAGCTCTTGCCTGTGATGACGGTCACCCACTCCCACTTCTTCAAGTGAAGGGAAGAAAAGGCTTTCAATAGGACTCTGGCTGAGCCTGATGTGGTGTCCAGCCATTGAAGGGACCCCACATGTTGGCCTCAGGCTACTGTATAGCAAATCTATAGCAGAAGGATGGGCTGAGGAGATTGCTGCCCTATTGGAAACTGCCTGTGCTCCTAGAGTTAGCTGGGCCAAAGGATACTTGAGTGTTTATTGGCAATCAAATGTGGTCCTCATAGAGGAGGCTGTCATCATGTGCTTGACTAGGTCATAGCCAGTAAGGCCCCTTAAGGGACAGGGAGACCCTAGCAGCAAGAAGTATAAGGGCAACACTAATTTGCCTAAGACACTAAGGAAAAAGTTACAAGAAACTGCCTTATAAAAAAGATGTATGTATGGAACTGTAGGTTACGTAGAGTGGAAGGGGGGGGGATGAAAAATGGTGGAATGAGACAGGCATCATTACCCTGTGTACATGTATGATTACATGAATGGTATGAATCTACATCGTGCACAACCATAGAAATGAAAAGATGTACCCCATTTGTGTACAGTGAATCAAAATGCAGTCTATAAGAATAAAAAAAATTTTTAAAAAGATGTATGTTCCTACACCAAAGGAACTGTAAGAATCCCCAGTTGTGGGAGCCTCAGAAGCATCCATAAAAGTATCCACAAAATGGTTGGCTTTCAACATTTTCTAGACTCAGAGTCTAGAATGAAAGTCAGTCTGCTGTGCTCCTGTGTGTATTAGTTTTCTATGCTGTGTAACAAATTACTACAGACCGCATCTTAAAATAGCATGCAGTCATTATCTCATAGTTTCTGTGGATCTGAAAGTCCAGGCACAACTCAACTGAGTCCCCTATTTCAGGCCTCACAAGACTGTAGGAAAAATGTCAGCCAGGCCATCCTTTCTAGGAAAGGCTCTGCTTCCCAGCTCATATGTTTGCTGGCAGAATTCAGTCCCTCGTAGTTTCTGTGGTGGTAGGACTCATAGTCACTCGCCTTTTCCATAGCATCAAGGAAGAGGTAGGTAAATCCTAGGTTTGGGAGTAACATCCCTTCATCATCCCAGTAGCAGGAGCCAATCACAGGTCCCACACACATTCAAGAGAAAGTCATATCAGTTTCTGAGGGCTTTGATAACCAAATAATACCAACTAATGGCTTGAAATGTGGGCTAAGATACCTGTGTACCTTCCTCTCAATTTTGCTGTGAACCTAAGACTTCCCTTAAAAAAAAAAAACCTAAATATAAAAAAAGCCACAAATTACATTGTATATATTATATTGTATATAAATGTAATGATTTATTTTATTTGTACCCACGAAATCTTATGCTTATTTATGATGAATAAAAAATATTGAGGTATTAAAAAAAAAGAAATGAGAATTTTATTGTTTCACAGTTCTGGAGGCCTAGAAGTTTAAAATCAAAAGTGTCAGCAGGGCAGTGCTCCCTGTGAAATCCATAGAGGATAATCCTTACTTGCTTCTTTCTAGCTTCTTTTAGTCACCACAATCCCTGGTGTTACTTGACTTGTAACAGCAACATTTTCTTCTCTGCCTCCATTGTCCCATGGCATTCTCCCCTTGTGTCCATGTTTTCATAGAATTTTCTGTGTCTCTTTTCTCCTCTCATGAGGACACCACTCAAACTGAATTAAGGGCCTGCTGTCCTCTAGTGCAATTGCATCTTAAATTGATTTTATCTCAAGGACATTATTTCCACATAAGGTCCTATTCACAGGTACTTGATAGTAGGACTTAAACATCTTTTTAAGAGACACAGAACATATAAAAGTTGGGGGGAAGATGAAGGGGTATAATTATAAGTCATGTACCCCAAACTACAGATCTCTCTGGATGTGTATCACCCTGAAGAAGTTTAGAACTGCCCCTGTGGAAAGAGCATCCACTCTTCTGTCCCTCTCCTATTATCATTGCTCCTGTAATAGGGATCATTATTGAA
This sequence comes from Sciurus carolinensis, assembly GCF_902686445.1. Taxonomy (NCBI): domain Eukaryota; kingdom Metazoa; phylum Chordata; class Mammalia; order Rodentia; family Sciuridae; genus Sciurus; species Sciurus carolinensis. Next base: position 53,796,084 of record NC_062219.1, on the reverse strand, counting down.
ACTTATGGACCAAGACTTTTTAATAAGACTAGAAGTCAGAATGAATGTATAACTGTAATGATTTAAAAAGAAAGGCATAATATTGAAAGGTAATGGTGATCACAAGAATGTAATGTGCATGTATGGAAAGGAAAGGCAAAATCATGCACAACTGAAAGATGAACTGTTATGAAAGGTATCATGAATAATGTGGCTGAAACAGGCTTTTTTATTTTAAGAAGCATGGTGTCATTGGGGTGTACAACTTATTTTAAAATTATAGTAGGTTTTATATAATGATAATAATATAGAACAATTTTCTTTAAAGTACTCCAGATACCTTTGCAAAACTTAGTCTTCTCATGTTATACCTCTGAGGTGGACAGAAAATACTGATTAAGGAACTAGAAGAATGAAATTAGTTGATTAGGAATTTTATCTTTGGTTTGCATAGACAGAGCTACACTATGTGGGCAACTCATCTGACCCTCTTCCAAGCTCATTTTAAACAATGTTCTTAAATCCAGATGTTGTGACATGTACCTGTAGCCTTAGCTACTCAGTAGGCTTAGGCAGGAGAATTTCTTGAGCCCAAGAGTTCCTAGCCAGCTTGGGCATTATAGTGAGACCCTGTCTCAAAAACCAAAGAAAAATAACTGTTCTTTAGGCTTCACTTACTAGCATGTTTGGCAGTGGGAGGATCCCTTCCCTGGAAAGCAGAAGTCTATAGGTTTTCCCCTTGGATGTTACCAAAAGCTTTTAATTCCCTTAAGGACCTTGTTAGGCTCTTTCTAATTTTTTTATGCACTCAAATTTTGTAAGCCTGGATTTTCATTGTAAGACTTGTTGAATTTAAATTCTATAGTAAGAAAAAAAAATAGGATACCTGTAGCAGTTAATAATAGATCTGCCATGTATATACATACGTGTACCCTGTGCGTGTAATTTAAATGTAGAGAATTCATATATGTGTGTGTGCATGGAGGAGAATCATGTTTTCCTCAAGCAGAGATTTTATAAATCAAAGAAAAAGCTCACAGGGTAAAGACTTTCAGGTGTACTATGCACAGAGAGAAGTGATCACAGAGGGTAGTGCTGAGCTTTATGAGGTACTCTGAGATATTGTGCTAATTTCTTTCCCTTTCTGCTTATCACTGAAAGAGAGACATGCAGGGGAGCATGCTGAGGATATTTTTAATTTATAAGGAATCATGAGATAGTCTTCTAAGGTCATCCTTCAAACAGCAGATTTTAGTGAAAAAGTTGAATTGGCAGAGAGAAAACAATTAGAGAAGTGTTTAATAACACTTTAAATGATATTGCTAACTGGCTAAAACCTAACTCTCTTCATCTTTCCTACAACCAAAGCAGTTAAACACGTCAAGAGGAAATTTGCATGTCATCATTTGCAGTTTAAACTGACTACAGTTCTCCAAAGGACACTCAGAACAGACTGACAGTTCTCCTACATTTCCCCAGGATGGTCATTCTCTCACTCTACAAAAGGACCATTTTATGCCTTGTTCTCTCTCCTTAAAACCAACAACATCAGTCTCAGCTACTGCCCTTGTTTCATACTTCGCTGAATAAATAAAGGTCTTTGGATGGGAACTCCTCCTTTTCACCATCAAATGCAGAGGTTGTTTGTATCTGCACCCAGGGTCTCTGCCTTACATTGTGTTACAGTGCCTGTGCTGTCCCTGCCCCATCTTAAGCCAAGCCCTCTGCTGTGATTTGAAGCACCACTCTGCCTCTTGCTTTTTCCCAAAATGTACACTCCTTACCACGAACGGTCAGTTTCTCCCTCTCTTCTGCATCACTTTCATTATTGTAAAAGCACACCTAGTGTTTTCCACCCAAGCTTCCATCTGTGTATCTTTCAGCTACAATCCTAGTTCTCTGCTCTCCTGAGCAAATCCTCTTGAAAGAGTTGTCTACATACCTGTTTTCCATTCTTTCTTCCTGATCTACTTGGCATCTACCCTCTTAAGACACTGAAACCCCACTTATTGAGGTTACCAACAATCTCCCATTGCCATATATATTGATTATCTTTCTGTCTCCATCTTACTCAACCATTCAACAACTGTTGTCACAGCTGACCAAGACCTCTTTCTTGTAACTTCTGTGATCTCTCTCTCAGTCTCTGTTGACTTCTGCTGTTTCTAAACCCTCCACCTCCCTTCTCTTTCTACAGTTTTACCTAGGGGCATCACATTTCAGCTTTTACACACCATGCATTTGACACTCAAATTTGTATCTGTGACTTTGACTTCTCAATGAACTCTAGACTCACCCAAATGCCTGTCTAGCATCTCTTAAATATTGTATTAGCTTCCCATAGTGACTGGGCTGTGTTTTCTGCTTAAAATCTCAGTAACTACTCAGCTTTGCTTTATGCTTAGAATTTCATAATGCCGAAGTCAAAATGAAGCTCAATGAAATGAAAGTAATATCCAAATGTCAGTTAACTTGGGCTCTTATCTGGAGGCTTCCCAGCTTATTCAGGTTGTGTGCAGTTGTAGGACTAATGTTTCCTGTTCTCACTGACAGTTGACTGGGAGTCACTCTCAGTTCCTTACAGCTGCCTGCATTTTTTGAATTGCGGCTTGTTCGGTTTTAAAGCCAGTGGTATATTAAATTCATTTGTGCTTCAAATATCTCAACCTTCCCCTTCTACCTTTCTTTTCTGCCTTGAAAGGATTCATGTGCTTATACTGAGCCCACCCAGGTAATCCAGGATAATTTCCCTTTTTTTTTCTTTTTTGGTACCGGGGATTAAACTCAGTGGCATTCAACCACTGAGCCCCATCCCCAGTCCTATTTTGTATTTTATTTAGAGACAGGATCTCACAGGATCTCACTGAGTTGCTTAGTGCCCCACTGTTACTGAGGCTGGCTTTGAACTCTCGATCCTCCTGCCTCAGCCTCCTGAGTCGCTGGGATTACAGGTGTGCACCACAGCGCCTAGCTAATTTCTCTAATCTTGAATTTGGTGATTAGTAACTTTAGTTACATATGCAAAGTCCCTTTTGCCACATAATATAAAATATTAATAGGTATGACACTGGGGCAAAGGTATAGGGTTCAAATTTTTTCATACCATAAATCTCTAATAATAACCCGAACTTATCATTTCTGAGACAGAAAAACTTGACTCTCTTTAACCTGTTTTTACCGTATTTTTTTCCACTCCAACGCCCATGTTTCAATTCAGAAAACTATGTCTCACCCTTGAACTCTATTTTCCTCATTAGCCACTTCCTCCACAATCCAATGTGTCAGCAGATCTTGTTGGCTCTACTTCTAAAATATATCCCAAGTTCTTCCACTGTTTTTTCACCCCTACTGCTTCCATACTCATCCACACAACCACATGTCTTTCTGGACAGCTGCAGTCGCTTGTGATTCAGCTCTGCTTCTACTCTTCAGTCTAGCTCTTTACCACAGCCAGAGTGATTATTATTAAGTTAAATCAGATCTTATCAAACTACTCTTTAAAAAGATCTTTCAGGGTTTCCATTGCATTTGAAAGCAAATTCTTTGCTGGGATCTCTAAGGCCTTGAGTGATCTGGCTGCATCTGTGTCTAATACTCTGCTTTCCTGTTGCCACTACCCTCCAGCCTTCCTGCCCTTTGTTTCTGGAGCTACTTAGCTTTTTCCTCCATCAGACCATTGCAGTTGTTTGTCCTTCTGCCAGGCACAGCCCTTGAAACTCTGTGTGACCACCTACTGTATATCCTTATAGTTCAAATGTTCTTTAACACTTCAGCCTCTTTCCTTTTCCCTGACTGCCCAATCTAAGTGTCTCCATCTTCTTTCATCTCTCATGTCATTGTTTTATTTTCTTCATTGAATTTATATCCTTTGAAAGTACCTTATCCATTATTTATTTTGTTTCCTATAGAGAATTATAAACCCCTAAGAGCCAGGTCCTTGTTATTCTTAGATCCCCAGTGAGGGACATAGTAGGTTCTTGAATTAATGAATTATTTTTTCAGCCATTTAAGTAATACATGTTAATTTTAGGGAGTACAAAGTAGCTCACAAATAAATCTTATAATCTGCATCTCCAGAGGTAGCCACTTGTTCCTATTTAGGAGAACATGGTTCCTATGGTTAGACTATATGTGTAATTTATCATCTACTTTCATGCTTTTAGATAATGTGAATAATCTTTATAGTTTTAAATATTCTTCCACAGTGTTACTTTTTAGTAACCGTATATAGTACTCTATTGTTTAGAAGCATCATACTTTATTATTTGTTATTGTATCTCTAGGATTTTTCTAAATAAACATCCTTGAACATGAATTTTTGCCTATTTTAAATATTTTCTTATGAAAATTCTGGAAGCATATTTTTTCAATCAGAGGGTACAAATATTTTTCAGAGTTTTTATATACATGTATATGGCTAAATTACCTTTCAGAAGGAATTAAACATCTAATGCTTCCATCAGCAGAGCATTAAAATGGGAGTGTCCATTTTGAAAAGGATTTGCAGACTTAGTAGACAGAAAATATTTTAATTTGCACTTATTTGACAACTAGTGAAGTTGGATTTTTGTGTGCTCATTGGCTATTTCTATTTCTTCTTAGAATTCATATACCTATTTTTGTACTAGGAGGTTAATCTGTGTCTTTCTTATGTTTAATTAGTATTCATTGCAACGTATGGTGCAAGGTAGGGATCTAACTACATTGTTCCCTTTCCCTAATAGTTAAGTACTAATATTTATTGAATAACTTTTTCTTCTCTTGATATCAAATTTATCACAAACTTAATATCCAAAATAAATTTTTGGCCAATAAAAATTATTATTTTCAAACCTGATTTGTTTAAATACAGTTAATAATAAAATTGGTTAGTGTTTAACTTTTGAGTGGCATTTGAATGCTTCATGTTCTTTTTGCCTTTAAAGTGTGATTGAGTGTAAAGGTAGGTAATCATTTGGCCCTCTTGTTATGCACAGCTACGGAGCACCTACCTGTTTAGGCTCTTGTCCATATCCAGAGTCCTACCATCTTCCTGGAGAAGGTTGTCTTATTTGTAAAGTAGCCAGGAAAAGATCCTTAGGCTCATTAGGGTGGCCATATAGCCCAAACTTAGTAGGTGACCTTAACATTATATATACATTTTAAGTTAGACCAACAGCAGTACATTCAAGAAATCTTCATGATGTTTTGAAGGAATATCCTGTTTTGAATACTTCCCTTTTACCATACTTGCTAAAATTTAAAGGAAGCTGTTATTATGTTTGAAGGATGAAAGACACTCCTTAAAAATACGACTGAAAAATGAAAAGCTTCTCTAAATAGTATTTAGATATTTTGAGGCACTACATGGAATGATCTATTAAGTGCTATTAAGGCTATTCAAGAAACATAACGAATGTAATTACTATAAGAGCAGTATGTTTACTTTTGCATTGTGTAAAGAGATACAAATTGCTTCTGTATCATCTAATCCTTGATGTTTTCTCTCAATGAGTGGGAAAAAAGGCTACAAATATATTCAGCGTATAAACACATTCCTATTATATATTATTTTTAGCCTGAAACTAAGTACTATTTTAATGAAAAGCTTCCTGTCAAAATACTAATATCAGGAATATATGTTTGATTTACCATGTTCCATTTGTTGCTTCTGCTGAAATGATCAAATAACCTAGTGCTAATTTCAGAAGTATGTGTTTGCTATAGCTGTTGGAAGAAAATTGATTTTATGATAATGTTATCGTGTTTGCAAAGCAGTCATTTCTACTGTGCTACCTTTTTTAGTCCAAACTCATTTTTGGAAAGAGGTTATTATGTGTATTGTGGATCTCTGCCACAAACTTGAAGAGACAGGGCTCTGAGACAAGAATGGGAAGAAGGAAATGAGGGGAATGAATAAAGGGTGCCAGGGAGGAGAAAGTGTAGAATGGGAAGAGTGGTTCCTGAGACCCCTTCAGTGTTAGTTATCATTTATACCAAAATACAATTAGAAAAAGGAAGAGGAAATGGAACATATGCAGAGTCAGTTTTATCAGTTCATAGTACAGTTTGAAACGATAATTTTGGAGTATTGAATGGTTAGAATGAGGCTGTTATTTTTGTGCCCTTGTTGTCTTCATTATCAGCCACAAAAGAGAATGGGGCAGGCTAATAGCTGAAGGGAGCAGAAAATGTTGTAAACACTATGTCTGTTAAAGCCAGGGAGAATATCTTTTCAAGGATTAAAAGTAGAAACTATGCAACTGACTCGTTCAAGGTTGTGCCACAGAACATGGGAGGAACTGGGTCATTTTGTCTGTCTCCAACAACTCTGCTTTCTTTACAATAAAGTAAATGTTTTAGTTAGCTTTTTCACTCTGTGATTAAAAGACCTGACCAGAACAATTTTAGGGGAGGAAAAGTTTATGTAGGGGCTCATGGTTTCAGAGGTCTCAATCTGTAGATAGCCGACTCCATTCCTCTGGGGTCCAGGTGAGGCAGAACAAAATAGCGAAGAGTGTGGTGGAGGGAAGCAAGCTCACCTGATGATCAAGAAGCAGAAAAACTGCACTCTCCAGATACAAAATATGCACCCCAAAGGCACACCTTTGGGATCCACCACTGCCAGCTATACCCTACCCACCTTCAGTTACCACTCAGTTAATCCTTAACTGATTGAGTTAAGGCTCTCATAACCCAATCATTTCTCCTCCAAACCTTCTTGTGCTGTCTCATACATGAGCTTTTGTGGGGTAAAGATTCTAAAAAGACTTTCAATATTCAAGAAGTAGTTTATGTTTGCTGTCCTCTCTGTTATGAGGAAAAGGAAACATAAGATTTTAATTCTTGGAATCTAGGTGACTATTTTAGATTGTATGTTCAAGTATGAAGTTTGGAATATAAGTATAACTTTTATTTTCAGGAATCTGTTCTATGGAATTACTGTCCTCCTGAGAAGACATTCTCCTGAGTTGTCTATGTCAGTGATGGATTTTCTGAGATACATATTTTTGCTTTTTAGATGCTGATAGACAAGATTCTATTAATCTCTTCCTGGGAGTCTTCCATCCCACTGAAGGAAAACCTCATCTCTGGGAACTCCCAACAGATTTTTATTTGCATCACAAAAATACCATGAGACTTTTACCAACGAGAAGAAGGTATTTTTCTTTCTAGTCTATTATGTGGACTTAATGTTGATGTTATTTTGAATATGAGATGTTTTCTTTTTGAGAAATTTTCACATAGGCAAACTCATTTTTACCATGAGTTTAGTTTTGTTGATGTCCTGATGGTCAGCTGGGGAAACTGTGGATAGCAAATGGTGTTTTGCATGTTCCCTAAGATACCAATAAAGCCTTAGAACTTCATCATTGAGCCTAAGTGTAGCTCCACTAAAGCAAACCAGTAACATTATTTTTTAATGTTTCCTATAAACGTGAAACTCTTAAGACCTAGTGGGTCAAGGAGTCAGTTGATTTTTCAGGTGTAGCAACTAAGCAGCATTTACTTTGTAATGCCAATGTTCTTTCTTCTAGGAAACACAACCAGTTCTGGCTGACACTGGTAAAGACAGGAACCTACAGCAGTGGTACACTAATGGCAAATAATACTTCTGTTGTATCTACTGCTCAATTTGTCTCTTTAGAATCATTTACCAGTATAGGTTATTTGATTTCAGTTAATTTAGTATTCATATTCTCAAAAGAAATGAGCAGATTACTTGAAACATGTTAATATGGTCCCTATAGTGTGAACCTCAGGGTCAGGTGGAGCTGAGTTGGAATTTCTGTGGTTATGTGACTTGGAGCTAGTTCTTTGAACTTTTCTAAGTCTTGTTGTCCTCAACCACAAGATATAAATGGCTGTACAGACCTCACAGAGTCATTGTGAGAACTTAATGAGAACTTCATGGTGTTTTTTTTTTTCTCTTTGTTCTTTTTAAATTAATTAATTTTTATAAGAGCTTTATACTATACATAACTGAGGAGTCATCTACAGATGTTATCAATCTTGCCACATGAGCAAAATTTTTAACATTTAAGAGATTGGAATTTGGTCCATCCTATTCAGAGACCTATAATAATATCAAGTTGTTCCATAGTTATTTCTTTTCTCACACAGCATCAGCTTAATACAGCTCTTACACTCCCAAACACTGTAGGGGTCCTTGCCAAGCCTGTGTGGATTGTGTATATAGACCACAAACAACTGATGAATTAGAAAATGCTGATGTTCTAGCTGTTACCAAATTCTGTGTTACTTTAGAAATATTTAATTTTTTTCAAGGCTATTGTGAATGGGGTAGTTTTCCTAACTTCTCTTTCTGAAGATTCATCACTTATGTATAAAAATGCATTGGATTTATGAGCATTGATCTTGTAACCTGCTACTTTACTAAATTCACTTATGAGTTCTAAAAGTTTTCTGGTGGAATTTCTGGTTCCTCTAAATATATAATCATGTCGTCAGCGAACAGGGATAGTTTGAGTTCTTCTTTTCCTATTCGTATCCCTTTAATTTCTTTGGTTTGTCTAATTGCTCTGGCTAGAGTTTCAAGGATGATGTTGAATAGAAGTGGTGAAAGAAGGCATCCCTACCTTGTTCCAGTTTTTAGGGGGAATGCTTTTAGTTTTTCACCATTTAGAATGATATTGGCCATGGGCATAGCATAGATGACCTTTACAATGTTAAGGAATGTTCCCACTATCCCTATTTTTTCTAGTGTTTTGAGCATGAAGGGATGCTGTATTTTATCGAATGCTTTTTCTGCATCTATCGAAATAATCATGTGATTCTTAACTTTAAGTCTGTTGATATGGTGAATGACATTTATTGATTTCCGGATGTTGAACCAACCTTGCATCCCTGAGTTAAAACCCACTTGATCGCTTGGGAATCAATCTCACAAAAGAGGCGAAAGACCTCTACAATGAGAACTACAGAACACTAAAGAAAGAAATTTAAAAAACCTTAGAAGATGGAAAGATCTCCCATGTTCTTGGATAGGCAGAATTAATATTGTCAAAATGGCCATACTACCAAAAGTGCTATACAGATTCAATGCAATTCCAATTAAAATCCCAATGACATACCTTACAGAAATAGACCAAGCAATCATGAAATTTATCTGGAAGAATAAGAAACCCAGAATAGGTAAAGCAATCCTTAGCAGGAAGAGCGAAGCAGGAGGTATCGCAATACCAGAACTTCAACTATACTACAAAGCAATAGTAACAAAAATGGCATGGTATTGGTACCAAAAGAGACAGGTAGATCAATGGTACAGAATAGAGGACATGGACACAAACCCAAATAAATACAGTTTTCTCATACTAGACAAAAGGACCAAAAATATGCAATGGAGAAAAGATAGCCTCTTCAACAAATGGTGTTGGGAAAACTGGAAATCCATATGCAACAGAATGAAACTAAACCCCTATCTCTCACCCTGCACAAAAATCAACTCACAATGGATCAAGGACCTTGGAATCAGACCAGAGACCCTTCATCTTATAGAAGAAAAAGTAGGTCCAGAGCTTCAACATGTCGGCTTAGGACCAGACTTCCTTAACAGGACTCCCATAGCACAAGAAATAAAAGCAAGAATCAATAACTGGGGTAGATTCAAACTAAAAAGCTTTCTCTCAGCAAAGGAAACTATCAGCATTACGAAGAGAGAGCCTACAGAGTGGGAGAACATCTTTGCCACTCATACTTCAGATAGAACAATAATTTCCAGAATCTATAAAGAATTCAAAAAACTCTACACCAAGAATACAAATAACCCAATCAACAAATGGGCTAAGGATATGAACAGACGCTTCACAGAAGATCTACAAGCAATCAACAGATATATGAAAAAATGTTCAGTATCTCTAGTAATAAGAGAAATGCAAATCAAAACTACCCTAAGATTCCATCTCACCCCAATTAGAATGGCGATTATCAAGAATACAAGTGACAATAGTTGTTGGAGAGGATGTGGGGAAAAAGGTACACTCATACATTGCTGGTGGGGATGCAAATTAGTGCAGCCACTCTGGAAAGCAGTATGGAGATTCCTTAGAAAACTTGGATTGAACCCACCATTTGCCCCAGCTATCCCACTCCTCGGCCTATACCCAAAGGACTTAAAATCAGCATACTACAGAGATATAGCCACATCAATGTTCATAGCTGCTCAATTCACAATAGCCAGATTGTGGAACCAACCTAGATGTCCTTCAATTGATGAATGGATAAAGAAACTGTGGTATATATATATATACAATGGAATATTACTCAGCTATAAAGAATAATAAAATTATGGCATTTGCAGGCAAATGGATGAAGTTGGAGAATATCATGCTAAGTGAGATAAGCCAATCTCAAAAAACCAAAGGACGAATGATCTCGCTGATAAGCGGATGATGATACATAATGGGGGGTGGGAGGGGGGCAAGAATGGAGGAAGGAAGAACTGTATAGAGGGAAAAGAGGGGTGGGAGGGGTGGGGGGAAGAGAAAAAAATAACAGAATGAATCAAACAACATTACCCTCTGTAAATGTATGATTACACAAATGGTATGCTGTTACTCCATGTACAAACAGAGAGACATATATCCTTTTTGTTTACAATAAAAAAAAGAAATATTTAAAATCTTAGGGAAGTCTCAGAGTTTACATTTTTCACATTTGATACTATCAGTGCATATTATTGGGATAACCGACTTAATGTGTGAGCTTACTCTCACTGTTATTTTTCTATTAAACTTATTATTAACAAATTATTGTTTTGAGAATTTTTTTCTTACAAAAATATCAAGCTAACCATGTTTATTTGGTAACAAATGAGTGTAAATATCTGTATGTAGTTTCATTGTTGACTACAGGTAAATGTGATTGATTTTCTGAAATGTTACATTACCCAGTATTGAAGCAATTTCAGTACAACATGGGGACAACCAAAATTCAGTTTACTACCACAGAATTAACTGTGTATAAGTATAAATTAAAGCACTTGCTTGCCTTGAGTTATACAACTAAGACAAGCAGTTTTGGAGCTTATGTACAGGAATAAAAGGAAGCTGCTGTTACATTCCCATTTTCTAAAAACGGAAACTGAGGTGCAGAGAGACTGTCTTGGCTGAGTTTATTAAGCTAGTTCAATGATTCAGCAGAATCAATTACCAGCCTGCCACTGAAAATAAAATTTATCAAAGTAAATGATATGGCTTATTTAGTTGCTTTAGTCTCCTGTTTTTTTTTTTTTTTTTTTTTTTTCTCGAGAATGTCAAGCATTATTTTATGGGATCATCAATCAGCTCTGCTCAGGAATAGTGCTTGTAAATACTCTTAAGATAAATTTCAGTGTTTTATTTGGATTTTCTAGTGTCACCTATCTGTATGGAGTGATGACAGTTTAATCAGTATGATTCTCAAAAGAAATGAACAGGCCAGCCAAAGGCAATAACAGGACAAGAGCACAAAGCTCAGGCTCAGGAAGAACTGAGTTGGAATTTCTTCAAGTGTGTTGCTCCAGACCTTTTACTTAAACTCTCGAAACCTCATTTTCTCATCTGTAAAATGGAGATGACTACATACCGCACAAGGTCATTCTGAGGCTTAAGTGAGAAGATATGTGAAAAGTGCTTGGTACTGGGGCTGACCCAGAATGCTAAACACATCCTGAAACAGCCAGGCTGGAGCTCATACCTCCAATTAATACCTGGGTGATCCTGGGTAAAGACACTTAGCTGGTCTAATTCTGTTTCTCTGAGACTCAGATGAGATCATGTAAATGCACAGTATGTCCAGTAGATGTTAGTCTTCTTGTTATTCTTTAAGGATATTACATTCCCTAGTTTTTAACATTTACTAAAAATCATACAGGATGGTGATAAAATTGGCAACTTGGGTATTACTTTATCACTTTTATAATGTAATATAAATAAACACTTTATTATATATTCATCTGATTTCTCAAGCTTGGTGGATGTCCTGTATTTCATACTGGGTTTACCACTGGTTATTCTGAAATAGTATTTTATTAAAAAATAAGGAAAACTGGAATAATCCTGTCATTTTTTCATCTAAACCGGGTCCTCTTGAGATAACTGCTAAGCCTAAATTCCATATATATTCATGCATTCATGAGTCTATACATTCTCAAAATATCTTTTCCAGATTAGATAGATCCTGTTTCTTTAGCTGTTCCTTATATGGTATGATTTCAAGTCCTTCCATCATTTGGAATACTCTCTTTTGTATGTCTTTTGGTCAATGTCATTTTTGTTTTTTAAAACGTGGCACCCAAATTTATTGATCTGCTCAGAACCAATCACTGAAGCTTTGTTCTAAATTAGGCTAATATGTCAACATCACCTAAGATGCCATTTAAGTGTTTATAATGTCAACAAGCTGTTTTTAGATAATAAGCATTTGTATTTCATCAACTCTCAGAGCTGGGAGATTTTCTGGTCCTACTCACTGTCTGCAACTCACTGTCTGCTATACAAGTTCTGTTTCCCTAGGGAGAGATCATCTGTCCTGTGCTCGACAAGTCTGGGTTTGCCAACTGGGATGTGTTTTGTATCGTTCATTTACACAGTTCTTCCTCACATGGTGCCAAGATCAGCATCCCTGTGATCTTACCTACGAATCCTAGTTTAGCTCATGGAAACCTTCAGATGATTTTCTCATCTACTTGTTAGTCTTTTAAGTGTTTGAAGATGAGTTTATACATTCTCAAAATATCTTCTCCAGATTAGATAGCCTGTTTCGGCGCCTGTTCCTCATATGCTGTGGTTTCAGGTCCCCCAACATTTGAACGCTCTCCTCTATGTGTATTCCAGGCACTGTCAATGTTCTTTTTAAACCGTGGTGCCCAGACCTGGATCCAACAATGGTCAGAGTTGAGTCAGATTTGTGCCAGCTTTGTGGGACCACTGGTACCACCACCCCCTGTCCTGGGTACTGTTTTTGTCGTTAAGCGTAAGCTCACATTAACTATTTGCAGCATCGTCATCATAATGTTTCCTGAGCACTCTATTCACTAGATCCCCGCACCCCAGGGCTTTTTAACGTGTTCTGTTGCCATGCTATATTTACACCATTCTTGTCATGCTCATGTATGCTTTGCCTGCTTCCAAAAAAATTGTTTAAATGAACATCCTTTTTATTAACAAATATTTCTAACTCTGAAGCTTCTTCAGGTTTAATCAACTGACTGTCTTGATCCCAGTACAAGTCCTAGATGAAAAATGTTGAATGAATTCAGGTGGCAGAAGCCTGTGGTGTTCCGCCTGATAAATCCCTCCATTTAATGCTATTTGAGTGCTTTTTGGTTAGAATTGTTTAAATAGCTGTTAAGTCCACCTAACTACACAGTTGCCCTGCCCGTATTTCTCTTTCTTGTTCAAACATCACAAATATTGATTGCTTTGCTCAAGATCGTGTATGTTGTTTCAGAGAGTTTCTACGTCAGTTAAGCTAAGATAGTTAGCTTAGATAGTTAAAGATAGTCGTTTAAAATTCTCCCCAATCTTCCTAAGCAATCCAGTGGAATTTAACAATCCTAATAGTAGGGACTGAAAAAGAGAAAAGAATCTAAATTTTGGGGTATTGTATGCAAAGAGGTAGTGGTTCCCAGTGCAGTCTCCCATTCTCATCCCTGGTTCCAGAGCAGGTTTCTGTCCCAAAACAGATGTTCTTCCTGTGAGTACACGTGCCCAGTAAGGAGGTGATAAAGATTGGTCGTGGTCTTGGTGTCTCATCCTCCATCCTTCTAAGCTCATCCTCCCCAAGGCAGGTATTTCTCATAGCTTCTTTGCTTCTGAGACTCACTCAGAGGACTTGGACTTGGTTTATATTGCATAGGGAAGTAAAATTTGTAATATATTTTAAAAATGTATGACTTAGTCTCAAATCACTAATACAAGATTATATCTTAATTCTTGTTCCCCACATAGTGCATTCTGAGCTAAAACACATTCTTTAGAATATACTTCTTTTTCCTAAGCAAGATAATTGTAAGCATCATTCTTTAGGGAATTCCTCATATACTATCTGATATCTTCTCTATTTTCCTCCTCTGTCCAGGTTAGGTCATCACAGAGTAGAAGTTATACATATGTATTCACACACACACACACACACACACGTACTCATACACACGTGCACACACTGAACCTTATTAAACAATTAGCTCTTTTTCATTTCCTTGATCGGATAGTCTGATTTTTCTAATCAGAAAAGAAAATGAGATGATCCTGAGATGGCTTACTTTAGTAAGCATATGTGAATTTATAGAATTCACTTGTTATCTTTTGGGGTCACTTACAACATATCTTTAATCCTTGATTCTTTTGTTTTGAAATTGACATCACCCTCAATGATGTATAGTTTTTGAAATCTCTTGCCCTCTTTGAGCCATCAAGATCACATTTGCCCATTTCCAGTGTAGCTGTATTCATCAGTGTTCCTTAAAGATATATTGATCACAGAGGTACCAGGCCCCTTGAATGCTTTTAGAGATACCCTTTTGCTTCCTTTTGTCTCTTGGACTCTACACAGTTTCTTTTTATATTGTATATTTTTCTTTCAAGCCTGAAACTTGTCATAGCTGATGAAGATAGAAACCATGCTGGAATTAAATAGTTCTATTTCATCATTATTTTCAGCATGGCATTTCCAACATGAAGAGCAGTAGTATCTGACACATAGCAGGTGCTTAATAAATGTTGAATAACTGAATGAATTCTCTGCAAGCAGCAGTCTATCCTTTCTCTGTTCTTTTCATGCTCTGAAACCTTGCTATTGGAAAAGCAGTTTGAAGGCCAGTCCTTTGGCATCACCCAGGATCCCGTCATAAATGCAGAATCTGAGACTTTACCTGCTGAATAAGAATCTGCCTTTTAACAAGATCCCCACGTGGTTCATTTGCAGAATGGATTTTAGCAAGCACTGCTCTAAAGCATAACTTCAGTCTAAAACAGAACTTTGGAAACCTCTCCTGCTATCAAAGCATTATTCCTACTTCACATTTCATTAGGCTTCATGTTCCTCTTTTCATTATCCTTGGTATGGATTCTGCTTGTCATCTCTAGGAAAGTTCCCTTTGTTGCTAGTTTTACTTGGATATAGCTCCATTTCTTTCTTTTTTAAAAAAATTTAATTTATTTTAATTGTAAACAAATGGGATACATGTTGTTTCTGTTTGTACATGGAGTAACAGCATACCATTTGTGTAATCATACATTTACATAGGGTAATGATGTTTGATTCATTCTGTTATTTTTTCCTTCCCCCACCCCTCCCACCCCTCTTTTCCCTCTATACAGTCCCTCCTTCCTCCACTCTTGCCCCCCTCCGATCCCCCATTATGTGTCATCATCCACTTATTAGTGATATCATTCTTCCTTTGGTTTTTTGAGATTGGCTTATCTCACTTAGCATGATATTCTCCAACTTCATCCATTTGCCTGCAAATGCCATAATTTTATTATTCTTTATAGCTGAGTAATATTCCATTGTATATTTATACCACAGTTTCTTTATCCATTCATCAATTGAAGGACATCTAGGTTGGTTCCACAATCTGGCTATTGTGAATTGAGCAGCTATGAACATTGATGTGGCTATATCTCTGTAGTATGCTGATTTTAAGTCCTTTGGGTATAGGCCAAGGAGTGGGATAGCTGGGGCAAATGGTAGGTCCAATCCAAGTTTTCTAAGGAATCTCCACACTGCTTTCCAGAGTGGCTGCACTAATTTGCATCCCCACCAGCAATGTATGAGTGTACCTTTTTCCCCACATCCTCTCCAACAACTATTGTCACTTGTATTCTTGATAATCGCCATTCTAATTGGGGTGAGATGGAATCTTAGGGTAGTTTTGATTTGCATTTCTCTTATTACTAGAGATACTGAACATTTTTTCATATATCTGTTGATTGCTTGTAGATCTTCTGTGAAGCGTCTGTTCATATCCTTAGCCCATTTGTTGATTGGGTTATTTGTATTCTTGGTGTAGAGTTTTTTGAGTTCTTTATAGATTCTGGAAATTAGTGCTCTATCTGAAGTATGAGTGGCAAAGATGTTCTCCCACTCTGTAGGCTCTCTCTTCGTAATGCTGATAGTTTCCTTTGCTGAGAGAAAGCTTTTTAGTTTGAATCTATCCCAGTTGTTGATTCTTGCTTTTATTTCTTATTCTATGGGAGTCCTGTTAAGGAAGTCTGATCCGAAGCCGACATGATGAAGTTTTGGACCTCCTTTTCTTCTATAAGATGAAGGGTCTCTGGTCTGATTCCGAGGTCCTTGATCCATTGTGAGTTGATTTT
This sequence comes from Sciurus carolinensis, assembly GCF_902686445.1. NCBI lineage: Eukaryota > Metazoa > Chordata > Mammalia > Rodentia > Sciuridae > Sciurus > Sciurus carolinensis. Next base: position 53,779,804 of record NC_062219.1, on the reverse strand, counting down.
TGTGCAGGGTGAGAGATAGGGGTTTAGTTTCATTCTGTTGCATATGGATTTCCAGTTTTCCCAACACCATTTGTTGAAGAGGCTATCTTTTCTCCATTGCATATTTTTGGCCCCTTTGTCTAGTATGAGAAAATTGTATTTATTTGGGTTTGTGTCTGTGTCCTCTATTCTGTACCATTGATCTACCTGTCTCTTTTGGTGCCAATACCATGCCGTTTTTGTTACTATTGCTTTGTAGTATAGTTGAAGATCTGGTATTGCGATACCCCCTGTTTGATTCTTTCTGCTAAGGATTGCTTTAGCTATTCTGGGTTTCTTATTCTTCCAGATGAATTTCATGATTGCTTGCTCTATTTCGGTAAGGTACAACATTGGGATTTTAATTGGAATTGCATTGAATCTGTATAGCACTTTTGGTAGTATGGCCATTTTGACAATATTAATTCTGCCTATCCAAGAATATGGGAGATCTTTCCATCTTCTAAGGTCTTCCTCAAGTTCTTTCTTCAATGTTTTGAAGTTTTCATTATAGAGATCTTTTACCTCTTTGGTTAGATTGATTCCCAAGTATTCTATTTTTTTCAAGGCTATTGCAAATGGAGTTGTTTTCCTCATTTCCCTTTCAGCTGTTTCGTCGCTTGCGTATAAAAATGCTTTAGATTTGTGCGTGTTGATTTTATAGCCTGCTATTTTGCTGAATTCATTGATGAGGTCTAGAAGTTTTCTGGAGGAGTTTTTTGGATCCTCTAAATATAGAATCATGTCATCAGCAAATAGTGACAGCTTAAGTTCCTCTTTTCCTATTTGTATCCCTCTAATTTCTTTAGTCTGCCTAATTGCTCTGGCTAGAGTTTCGAGAACAATGTTGAATAGAAGTGGTGAAAGAGGACATCCCTGTCTTGTTCCCATTTTTAAAGGGAATGGTTTCAGTTTTTCTCCATTAAGAATGATGTTGGCCATGGGCTTAGCACAAATAGCCTTTACAATGTTCAGATATGTTCCCACTATCCCTATATTTTCTAGTGTTTTGAGCATGAAGGGGTGTTGTATTTTGTCGAACGCTTTTTCTGCGTCAATTGAAATAACCATATGATTCTTATCCTTAAGTCTGTTGACATGATGGATTATGTTTATTGATTTACGAATGTTAAACCATCCTTGCATTCTAAGGATGAACCCCACTTGATCATGGTGCACGATTTTCTTAATATATTTTTGGATACAGTTTGCCAATATTTCGTTAAGGATCTTTGCATCTATATTCATCAAGGATATTGGTCTAAAATTTTCTTTCCTTGATGTGTCTTTTCCTGGTTTGGGTATGAGGGTGATATTAGCTTCATAGAATGAGTTCAGTAGGGTACTCTCCTTTTCTATTTCCTGGAATACTTTGAGAGGTATTGGAATGAGTTCTTCTTTGAAGGTCTTTTAGAACTCAGCTGAGAATCCATCTGGTCCTGGGCTTTTCTTGGATGGTAGATTTTTAATGGCTTCTTCTATTCATTGCTTGTTATTGATCTGTTTAAATTGTGTATGTCCTCCTGGTTCAGTTTGGGAGGAGCATATGTCTCTAGAAATTTGTCAATGTCTTTGGTAGTTTCTATTTCGTTGGAATACAGATTTTTGAAGTAGCTTCTCGTTATGTTATGTATCTCAGTGGTGTCTGTCGTGATATTTCCTTTTTTATCATGAATTTTAGTAATTTGAGTTTTCTCTCTCCTCTTTGTTAATGTGGCTAAGGGTTTGTCTATTTTGTTTACTTTCTCAAAGAACCAACTTTTTGTTTTGTCAATTTTTTGAATTGTTTCTTTTGTTTCAATTTCATTGATTTCAGCTCTGGTTTTAATTATTTCCTGTCTTCTACTACTTTTGCTGTTATTCTGTTCTTTTTCTAGGGCTTTGAGCTGTAATGTTAGGTCATTTAGTTGTTGACTTTTCAGTCTTTTCTAGAATGCGCTCCATGCAATGAATATTCCGCTTAGTACCACTTTCATAGTGTCCCAGAGATTTTGATATGTTGTATCGTCGTTCTCATTGACCTCTAAGGATTTTTTTATCTCCTCCCTGATGTTTTCTGTTATCCATGTTTCATTCTATAGCATATTATTTAGTCTCCAGGTGTTGGAGTAATTTCTGTTTTTTATTTTGTCATTGATTTCTACTCTCAGTCCATTATGATCTGATTTTGCATTTCCTAAGGGCTGCTTTGTGGCATAACATATGGTCTATTTTTGAGAAGGTTCCATGTGCTGCTAAGAAGAAAGTGAATCTGCTCGATGATGGATGGAATATTGTATATATGTCTATTAAGTCTAGGTTATTGATTGTGTTATTGAGTTCTATGGTTTCTTTGGTTGGTTTTTGTTTGGAAGATCTATCTAGTGGTGACAGCGGTGCGTTAAAGTCACCCAGAATTATTGTGTTGTGGTCTATGTGATTCCTGAAATTGAGAAGGATTTGTTTGATGTACAGGGATGCACCATTGTTTTGGGCATAAATATTTACTATCGTTATGTCTTCCTGATTTATGGTTCCCTTAAGCAGTATGAAATGTCCTTTATCCCTTCTGACTAACTTTGGCTTGAAGTCCACTTTATCTGATATAAGGATGGAAACCCCTGCTCTTTTACTGAGTCCATGTGCATGGTAGGTTTTTTCCCATTCTTTCACCTTTAGTCTGTGGATGTCTTTTTCTATGAGATGAGTCTCTTGCAGGCAGCATATTGTTGGGTCTTTCTTTTTAATCCATTCTGCCAGTCTGTGTCTTTTGATTGATGACTTTAGACCATTAATGTTCAGGGTTATTATTGAGATATGATTTGTATTCCCAATCATTTGGCTTATTTTTGGTTTTTAAGTTGGCTTGGTTTCTCCTTTGAGTGGTTTTTCTCTAAGGTAGTCCCTCCCTTTGCTGATCTCCATTGTTGTTTTTCATTTCCTCCTCATGGAATATTTTGTTGAGAACATTCTGTAGCGCAGGCTTTATATTTGTAAATTCTTTTAACTTTTGTTTATCTTGGAAGGATTTTATTTCATCTTCAAATCTGAAGGTTAGTTTTGCTGGGTATAGGATTCTTGGTTGGCAACCATGTTCTTTCAGAGCTTGAAATATGTTGTTCCAGGCCCTTCTAGCTTTTAGAGTCTGGGTTGAGAAGTCTGCTGCTATCCATATTGGTCTCCCCCTATATGTAATCTGATGCTCTTCTCTCGTGGCCTTCAAAATCCTATCTTTATTTTGAATGTTAGGCATTTTCATTATAATGTGCCTTGGTGTGGACCTGTTGTGATTTTATGCATTTAGTGTTCTGTAAGCCTCTTGTACTTGATTTTCCATTTGATTCTTCAGGTTTGGGAAATTTTCTGATATTATTTCATTGAATAGGTTGTTCATTCCTTTGGTTTGCATCTCTGTGCCTTCCTCAATCCCAATAATTCTTAAATTTGGTCTTTTCATGATGTCCCATAGTTCTTGGAGATTCTGTTCATGATTTCTTACCATCTTCTCTGTTTGGGCAACTTTAATTTTCAAGATTAAATATTTTGTCTTCATTGTCTGAGGTTCTGTCTTCCAAATGGTCTAGTCTTTTGGTGATGCTTCCCATTGAGTTTTTTTATTTGGTTTATTGTTTCCTTCATTTCAAGGATTTCCGGTTTTTTTTTTTTTTTTTTTTTTTTTTTTTTTTTTTGAGAATCTGTCTTTGTTGAAATGAGTTTTTGCTTCCTGCACTTGCTCTTTCAGCTTATTGGTATTATCATTCATTACCTGCATTTGCTCTCTTATCTCATCCTTTGCTTCGCGCATCATCTTAATCCTGTATAATCTGAAGTCCTTTTCTGACATTTCTTCTAACATACTGTCATTGGATTCTATTAATATAGAATCTAGATTTGTTTGGATCATTTTCTTCCCTTGTTTTTTCATTTTGTTCATGTATCTTCCCCTGTAGCAGTGCAGATCTGGGGTATTGCAGATTTCCCCCTATAGGCTTATAGTGGCCCTATAGGTTTCCAAAACCCTTTCTTTAAGGGGAAATCAATATTAGCAGTTCCCAATTCAGACACTATACAATCCTAGACCAAATAACCCCTATGAGGACAATAACAAAATTGTCATAATAAACAGAATGAGTTCAAATATTATCTTCAGTAAAACAGATTTGCAGTAAGGTCTGCAGTTTCAAATGGAGGACAAAGAGGATGCAGAGGGTTGTAGAATGTAGCTGTTAATGGGATAAGAAAAGAATATACAGAAGTTCTAGATAATAGAAAGGGTGAGAGTGTAATGAAAGGAAATTGGATGTTTGCATGCAAAAAAGGGAGAAAGAGACTCTGAGGGAACAGGTAAACAAAAGGAAAAGAGAGCAAGAAAAGTAAAGAAATAAAAACTTAAATTTTTTTGATAGGGAGAAAAAAGAAAATCTACGGTATAACAGTCATATTGTAATGAAACCTCCCAATCTTCAGCAGCCTGATGCATGAGAGGTACCTGACAATGAGCTTCAAGCCTCTAGCAGGCATCTCAAGAATGGGATTTGCCCCACCCTTTAGGAGCTAAGGCTTCCAGGATTATCCAAGATGGCTGCTCTGGCTTCTAAATATGTTGGCAAATGGGGAGCTGCAGCTCAGGGTGTGTACGTGGTCAGCTGGAGGTCCTGGAGGCAGGATGCGATTGGTCAGGCAGGTGTCCTGGAAGTCGGGTGTGTTTGGTATGGTTGTGGGATCCTGGAGGCCGAGTGCAATCAGTCGGTCTGGGGTCCCGGTGATAGGGCGCAGTCAGTTGTTCTGGGGGTCCTGGAGGCAGGGAGCAGTCAGTCAATGTGAGGGCCCCAGAGGCAGGGAGTGATCGGTCGGGTTGAGGGATCCTGAAGACGGGACTCAGTCAGTCTGGCTAGGGGTCCTACGGGGCCTGGCTATTGTCTCAAAATGGCGGCAGCCACATGTAATCAAACTTGCAGGTACCGTCACAGTAACTTCCAGGCAATAGCAGGCAGCTGGTGCTCCACTGGTGGTCAGCAATCAGTTTGCTGACTGTTGTCCGACGATCGGGAGGTGAACCTTGTGCGTTGGGTGATGGATAGGTGAAAGGCAGGCGATGGACAGTCGAAAGGCAGGCAAATGGCGGATGATAGGCGCCTGACAGTGAGCAATCTGCACTCAAAAATGCATCGATATGCTGGCAGACTGTAGGTGAGCACAGCAGACAAATGTGGTAAACAGCAGGGGATCGATAAGCAGCAAAAACTGCCTCACCAAGAAACAGATATCCTCTGCTTGAAACCGGAGTTACGGAGCAACAAGGAACGCAGCCTCCCTCTAGTCCGCCATCTTGGATCCTCGAGATCTTCTATTCTGATCTCCATTTCTTGATTATTAGGATTATTCAAATTTGTAATTCCAGCATTTTATTTTTAAATATTTTTTATTTGTAAATGGACACAATACCTTTATTTTATTTATATATTTTTATGTGGTACTGAGGATTGAACCCAGTGCCTCCACCTGCTAGCTCTTTACCATTGAGCTACAACCCCAGTCCCTTCCGTATTTTATTGTGAGGAAGCCTTCCATTTGCATGAAACTTCTCTCTTTAGCATTGTTGGTCATGGGCTCCCCCCTCCTGCCTTGGAAATCTGGTGTGTGTGTGTGTGTGTGTGTGTGTGTGTGTGTGTGTGTGTGTTTTGAAATTAAAGAGAAGGCAGATCAGAATTCTTTCAGATTCTCTGTTTAAGCAGATGAATCTTTTAGCAGAAATCCAGACAATTGAAATTCCTTATCCTTAACTCTGACTGACCTCTGTAATCAAGTAGTGAATATTTACAGTTAAAGATTAACAGGGCCTACACTATTTTCTAAGGGAACTTGTTCATTAGAACTAATTTGCTCTTTGGTGATTTTGCTGAACTGTTTTAATTAACAACACATACAAATGTGTACATATATAGCAGAGTAGGAATCATAATCTTTCACATAGTTATGTGCAAGGGACCCCTGCTTGTAGAACTTGGGTCAAGGTCCCACTGCTAACCTGGTAGCAGTGGTCCCTGGCAATCCCTCCTAGAGTTGACTTAGTATATCCAAATCCTTTTTTTAAAATATATATATAGCTAAAAGTAACATCAGAGCATCTTGACTCTCAGGTATATTCATGACATTTTTGTAAATCTATGACAGAGTTGAAACATGAAAGGAGTTGGGAAGGGAATTAACATGTTGAAGAACTACTATGTTTTGCAAACGTTTTAAAAAGAGAAAAAATATTAACTTTGAAATAGGAGGCAACATCTTATCATTAACCATATAACTCCTTTTATTTGATAAACTTTAGAAAAACCAACATTTTACATTTGGTCCATCTTATTCTTTTTTCTTTTTTTAATTTTATAGTTATACTCACTGGTGGACACCAGATATAATAAAGCATTTACCATTGCCTTATGATGAAGGTAGGTGCTTGGTTCTCTTCAATTTTTACATTAGCACATTTTGGAGTTTTACCTAAATGAACTAAAAGCAGCAAATCCTTTCTTTGTATATGTTTTACTAGAAAGAAATGCATGGCTATTCAGTATTATGTTACTATTTTAATAGAAAGGAAATTGTAATGTCTCTTAGCATCTTAAAGGGCATGGACTATATCATATTCCCTTTTATCTAAATAGGCTTTGTATTGTGTCTTACATTAATTAGGTTTGTTTTTCACATATTTAGTCAGTATAATATAATTATTCATCATTTAAAACTAGTGCTGATTATATTTATACATATTTGGGGGAAATGGGGAGGAAGTGAGGATCCATTCACAAGGAGAAATCAACCCTTTTTCCTGTATTTAAGCAGTAATAAAAGGATACGGATGTGTACATAAAAGTATGTTTTAGTCACATTTAAATTTGATTAATTTGTCAGAGATGCAGGATAATTTTTATATTAATGGAATACTCTCAAGTGTACCATACATACATTAGAATGGTGTGTCCAAATTCAAATAATTGCTGAATTTTAGATACAGGTTAGTTCTGGCTCTGTTGTTAATTTCCCTGGCCTTGGGCAAACCAGTTTTCCCATTCATGAAAGAGTACTGAACAAGGTGTACTACCAACTTTAAACATTCCAGTGGAGGACTCCATCTGGTCATAGTTCATCATCCCAGTTTGAGTAGGGAAGGCCATAAAATATTACAAAATACTTTTAGTTCTTAATAAATTATCAATTCATTTTGAAGGTATTCGTAACTTGAAACTGGGCAAAATCATAACTCATATTGTTAAGAAGATGTAGTTGTTCTGGGAGAAAAGAAAGGACTTTGACAGTGGCCATAAACAGGATTTGGATAAAAAGAAAAATTTAGTGAAACAGCTGCACAATTTTTTAACTAGACCAAAGCAAGTATTTAATAGTAAAAAGGAATTTAAAGAATTCAGTAATTTGATTTCTAAAGTAAATCCCTGCTCCCACCCTGGACCTAGTTTTCCTGTCTCCCTAATGCTGGTCACATACAAATTTGAATATTTTCCTTGCCATATGCTCATTCCTTTTCCAAATGTGTAAGTTCCAGGACAGGGGCTGAGTGAATCCCATTTGATATTGTGTCTCTGATGCAATTTACCATAGTACCCTCTTTGTGCCCATTTGGTTTTATAAAAATATCTGCTTAAAAGCAGATGCAATCTAAAGACTTATCAATATCTCTCCTAGTTATCTGTGCTGCAAACTTAAAGAAGTTGATAGTGAAGAAATTTCACAGATATGAAGAAGAGATTGATATCCACAATGAGTTCTTTCGGCCATATGAATTGAGTAGTTTTGACGATACCTTTTGCTTGGCTATGACAAGTTCAGCACGGTATGTTGTGAGTACTCTGATGCTCAAAGTATTTTGGAGCTATAGTTTTCCTAGTTCTTATAGATATATCTTACTTTACCAGAAATGCCCTCTGCAAGCCTTCCCAGCAGTGGGTGTTCAGTCTGTTTGAATACCTCCTGTGATGGATGGGGATCTGCTACTTCAAGAGGCAGCCCCTTCTCGTTAGCCAACTAGAGTTAATTGTCACTTTTGATAAGTTGCAATCTGCCTATCATTAGTCCTAGTTTGCCATTCTGACTAAACTCAGTTTTCTTCATTGAATATAGAAATTGAGAGCTAAAAAATACTTTCTTTGGTACTAAAAGGGCTGGAATTTGTAGCTTAGATCAGCCACTGCCTAACTGTGTGACTTTGAGAATGTTCTCTTTATTTTCTGTATTTTCCTCATCTCCCCAACCCCCACATACAACACCACCTAAGTACCTGGCACAGGTACATGGTTAATAAATGGTAGCTATTTTTATTAGGCTCAGGACAAAACTAGTTCCTCTTCTGTAGGACAGCCTTCCAGATATTTGAAGAAGCAATATTTTTCTTTTCAGGGTAAATATCCTTCATTATTTCCTCAATAATTCATGTGACATAGTGTTCAGACTCTTTCCATCCTGGTCTGTTGCCTTTGGACACACTTCATTTTCTCATGTCTCTTTTAGAATTTGATGGGAACTTTTAGAAAAAATGGTGGAACCAGAATAAGAAAATTAAGCAGAGCAAATCACTTCTCGACTATATTTTATACAGAAGTTTAAATTTTTACATTTTATGTGTTCTTCATATGTGACTTATGTATGTTTAAGAATTGTGTGGTAGATGTAGGAATATCTTTGTTTTCTAGAAATCCACATTTTACTTTAGGTTCAAATGGTAAGGAAAAGTTTGAAATTTTTGTTTGATTTTTCAATTAAACTTGTTAAAGTTTAGCAGTTTTACTATAAAGCCTGTCATTTCTAAAAACGTTCAGCTCAGCAAAGGAATGACATTATACGTATGTGTTTTTACAGATATGTAGTTGATGTATTTGTTGTAGTTAGATTCTGTAGTCACTGCAAAAGTGGAATTAATGAATACTGAACTATTGCTTCTACAGGAAATACAGGATGAAGTCCTGTGAGAATCTGATCACAATATTTTTATCAACTGCTCAGTATATAACCTAGTTTTGTATGTGTTTCTGTTTAGGGCACCTTTACTTAATGTATATTGTTGATTCACTGACATTGTACTCATTTAACGACACTGTAACTCATGCCTGAATAAAGCTCATTTATGACACACATTTTCTCCAAAAGGCACATCATGGTTTTTTTGTGCTTAAAAACACTTGTGCTTAGTACTGTGATTGGGAACTATTTTTAAACAGCAAGGTCACCAACAGAAAGCACAAAAAATGTGAAAAAAGTAGCACCAAATAGTTGGTAAAGAGACACTCATTTCCAGTAGGAGAACAGAAATAAAGAGTGTACCTTCTTCAGTATTAGCTGGGAATGTAGTGTTGGTGATGCAAATTTTTCCCAGTTCTTGACATACACATTTGCAGGTGACTGCAAGAGCACCATAGATGTTGATTTGGTATTACAAATAAATTTAGTGAGTAAGCAAATTCACCAACACTGAATCTACAAATTATGAGGATCAAAAAGAAAGAAAAATATTAAACTAATTACATTGTTCATTGTCTCTTTTAACAGTTTGAAAATGTTTTCAGACTGTTAATTTTGAGTCAGATTACTTTCTCTTCCAAAAATGTGACATTCAGGGCCACACTGGGAGTGTCTTAGCATAACTTGTAGTAGTGTTGCCTTGTTAGCATATTGGGGAAATTGGTCTGGCTTCCATGGTAACAGTAAGGTAGCCCTTGCATAATGAGAAAGAAGCTTCAGCTGATCTCAGCCAGTGGTAAATTAAAATAGTTTCTATATAAAGTGTTCCAACAGCATTTTAATGAATTAACCTCAGCCTAATGAGGTGGATATTAATATTTCAAATCATACCACTGTGTTTTGATCATCTTGTCTACCTCCTTTGGTGGTATAGTTTAAAAACATTGTCCATAAAGCTAAATGACTTAATGTTTTGCTATGGGTTTTTATGACTTTAATTTTGCCTGAGAACTAATTGTGATATACAGCCAGCTAGTATACATCTTACACAGAGCTTAGATATCAACATAGTTCTAGGAATCAAACCTGTTGGACCTCACAATCATAGAGATTTCATTCCAAAGACTGGTAACATTGAAGTCCCCTACTCCCTTTAGTTCATGGGATTTTTAAGGCCCAGGTTATCTGAATCTCTCCTGAACATTTGGCTCAGAATATATGTAGCTCTGAAGTTAACATTAATGAAGGAATAATGTGAATGGGAATTGAGATGGAAGCTAATAACATCTGATAGACAGTGATTCATATGGTATTTTGCCTTCATTTTTTTCTAGTGACTTTATGCCTAAGACTGTTGGCATCGATCCAAGTCCATTTACTGTGCGGAAACCAGATGAAACTGGAAAATCAGTATTGGGGTAAGACTTGCATATAGAATGAAATTTTAAAGATTCATGTAAAATAATAGCACTTGCAATAGTATTTCCACCAAAAACTAATAACTTCAAGTAACATAGTTTGGGGCACAGTCCATTTATTGCATCTATATAGGTAGTTCATTTGTAGCACTGGGATCATTAAAATGATCAATATTGAAAGTAGAATTTATGGGAATTTTAGCAATATAGTGCATTTTATTATTGTAAATAGGAAATATAACAGATGGCATAAAGACAGGTAATAGATAATAGTTTTATGTCCTATAAAACATTCATTTTCCAACATAAAATATGAAGTAAAAATTTATACTCATTGTGTTTATTTTTGTTGGCATCCTGAGGAACATAAAAACAAATATACTTGATAGAGAACATAATAGATTTTCTGTGTATCACTATAACATTGTTTGGTGGAGACTTATTCTATTATATCTGATAATATGAAGAAGCCATACCACATTTGCATTTTCATTCTGAAAGACCCAAGTCAAATGTATTGTGTTCTGGCATAAGAATCTCTTTATCCTCCACTGACCTGCCTAGTTCCAGTGATAAGATTTCTCCTAGACTCTGACCAGAAGTCTTGGCCTAACTGTAGATACACAATCCTAATTCAATTTGGGAAAGTATATAGGATCTTAATTGAATTTTAGCTACATGGGATATATACTAATTTTTTCCAGATATACCATTTCCGTGGCTTAAATATGGAACCTTTGAATAGTTTCATGTTGAGCCTTAACCAGATGCTGAGAGGAATTTGAAAGAAGGAAAGTCCTCAGGAGTTTAGAATTCCAAATGTTCCCAGGATAAATAAATTAACAACCAGCTGTATTAGGGGTAGCACAGATATTCATCAAATTTAATTTTTAAGTACAGCAAGTTAAAAACTAATATATTTTCTATAATATCTAATTTATGATTAAATAATACTGCTTTTTCCTTTTCTAGGACATTTTGGAATATTATGGTATTTTTAGTCCTTATAGAGATTTTTTTTAAAGAGTGAAATAGTAAACATTTTTTCTAAACTAGAAGTGTTACTAGATAACACTCTGAATTAAAAAGAAAAAGCCCACAATTCTTATACTCTCAAATTTGGCACTTAAATTAAAAGTAAATACTTTTATGAGCATGAGTTTTTTTATTATTTTTTCCTTCACCTGTTCTCTACTATTGGAATATTCAGCAAATATATTTGTTTATGAATAACAATAAAATTTTTCTGCCCATTTTTTTATTTTTAACTTTTTATTTGTTCTTAAACATGACAGTAGACTGCATTTATGCATTTTGATAAATCATACATAAATGGAGTATAATTTCTCATTTTTCTGATTGTACTTAGATTAGGTAGAGGGGAGTAAAGAGAGGGGAAGGGGTGTGGGGTAGGAAGGTAGTAGAGTGAAACAGACATTATTACTTCATATGACTGTATGACCGATGTGATCCAACACAATTAAATTAAAAACTAAATTTATTTTCATCAGTCCTTATTATTTTGGTATACTATGATTGATAAAAATTCATGAGAGGGAGGGAAAAATACATGAAATTGACTCGACCTTTTCTTGAAGCTTTTATAAGTTATAATTTTACCAATATCTCAAACATATAATCTTCCATTATTATACCATAAATTCTGAAAATAATTTACTTACCACAGGAAGTCATAGTAGCCACATGGTGAGAAAACTTTTCTGTACTCTACAAGTACATTTTGGTTCATATTTTGAATTTATAATATGAGTACATGTACCTGGAGAAATATTAAGCTTTTCTCTTAAGTAAAACTTGAATCCAGATCCTAATTTCTCACAGTCATTTTCTCATGCCTCATAAGCATTTAGACTTTGGTACAGTAAATTAACTCAGTGCCGAAGGTTCAGTTTAAAGATACTTCACAACCATGTTCCCCTTTGTAAAGAAACAAAAGCAACAGAGAAGAAGCTGTCTTACAGCGGAAAACAGCGGCCAGTGCCCCACCGCCACCCAGTGAGGAGGCTGTGTCCAGCAGCTCCGAGGACGACTCTGGGACCGACCGTGAAGAAGAGGGCTCTGTGTCTCAGCGCTCCACTCCTGTGAAGATGACCGACACTGGGGACAGTGCCAAAGTGACCGAGGTGCGGGGGAGAGAGCTTGGCGCAGTCCTGCCTGAGGCTCTAGAGGATGATCTTTAAAATTCTGATTTCAGTTAAAAGGCTGAGAACAAGAAAAATGTCGCATTTTCTCACTCACATCTTTTTAATGTGTGGTGCTTGAGGCACTACATAGGCACATTTAGCATAGACCTTGAAAATTGTTTCATTTTGAAATAAAAATAGGTGTTTTTGCTTCACTATGTAATAGTGAATTTTTTACCACTTCATAATTTTTACAAGAAACCTGTCCTTCTTTGATCTGCCCATCCGCTTGAGGTCCTTCTATTCCCAGTCTCAACCTGTTGCTCTGATGCAGCGTTTGGACCTGACCCTCACAATTTCTGAATAGTCCCAATGGGAAATTGATCATGTTCAATTCAATATTACTAATATTTTAAAGGAAAGCAAATGGAAGCAAACAACAAAAGAGCCAGATCTAGCTTTGGGGAAATATGCTTTATAGAAATAGCTAAGCCATTTGTAAGACAAATAAAATATGAAAATTTAAGGACTGAATCCATCCTTCAAGGAATTCAGAAATTACCACCAATTGACCAAATCCAGCCTGCTACCTGTTTTTGTAAATAAAGTTTTATGGTAACCCAGCCATGTCTACTTGTCTACATGTTGTATATGACTGCCCTTGTACTGTACTAGCAGAGGTGAGTATTTGAAACAGAGATGGTATAACCCCAAAAACCTAAAATATTTACTGTTTGGTCTTTTACAGAAAACACTTGCCAAATCCTGAATTATACTAAAGCAACACATAATTATTTAAGAGCTTTTTTAAAACCTAAAATAAACTAGTGGAAAATGGAAATCATATTTTTAAGAAAGAATTAATGAGAAGTTTAGTGAATTGGTTGAATAAGCACTGTGATTTACTTTTGTGGGAAAATTCCTAGGCTTGTTTTCTTCATCTTTAGAAATTATTAGTATGCTAGATGTCTAAATATTCTAATTGGTTCCTTTATTTTAAAACCCCAGAATGTGGTCCAGCCCATGAAAGAGGTATATGGAATTAACCTCTCAGATGGCCTCTCAGAAGAAGATTTCTCCATTTATTCAAGGTAAGGTACTTTCATATGTAGATTAAGGGAAAAAATGAATATTTATTATCTTAATAATGAATCTACTATAACTTTTTGAAAACAAAAGTAGTGATGCAGAAGGAAGTGAATTCTACGTGGAATACAGTAGTAGCATTTAAAAGGTCAGAATCTGAAACATTAATTTGTACTTGGAGTTAAGGGACCTAACACCTGAGATGCTACCCCTCAGTGATAGAAATTTATTATGCATATGAGGATTGTCACTGTCCATGTACAGCTGTAATTCGAAATACAAATACATTCCAGCCTTCCCAACCCCTTAAGATCAAGGTACCTTCTTACAAACTGACTCTGAGATATTGACAGTTGACCTTACATTTGCTTTAGCTTTGGGGTGCTGGTGGGAGCAGTGGCCAAGGATTGAAAAGTGGTGATAAAAAGGTGCCATTTCATGATATGATTAGGTGAACCTCACTGGGAAAGAGGGGATCCACCAAAAAGCATTTCTGGAAATCATATGCCTAATTTTGCATGAATGTGTGTTCTTCTGATGGAAAGATTCCCAGTTATCAGATTCTCAAAAGAATCCTTCACCTAGAAATCCCCAAGAACCTGATGAGACCTTTGTAAACACCTCTTCATCTTAAATACAAGTTTTCTGAAGACTTGTTTATTGCATTTGAATAGAGTCTCACTTAATTCCTCTAAGTTTGGCTTATGTAAATTCTATAATATAAAATAAGCACTTTCTTTTTATTTTTTTATTTTTTATTTTTTTAGCACTTTCTTTTTAAAGGAACTTATTTCATTTGTGGAATCCACTGAACTGGATAATGCCAGTTTTTCTATTTCAAACTACTATGGTCTGCTCTATAATGTACATAAAATATAAAAGGTAATAACATCCAACATCTCTGGACTATAAAAACATCTCCTGTAACTTTGCACTCCTATGACTATGCATTGTTATTTGACCAAAAGCCAATTCAGTCATTCAGAACTCAACCATACCCTCTCACTCCTGGATACACAAACATGCAGTTGCCTATTCACTAGAATTCTACCTAAACTCTTGAATAGTTGAAGTGGATTTTTATAAGCAATGTGGTATGGAAGGATGAATGATCTGGGGTAAATAATTGAATAATGTAACTTTGCTTGTGGCAGAGACTGTGAGTGTACATGTCAAGGACTGAAGTGTTGACTCAGGTTAAACAAAAAGGAAGTGTCCCTTGCTTCAAGTATGACTTTCACCTGGAGCCTTACTGGCTCAGACTACTTGGGAGGCCTACCTTATTCCTCCCTTCTTAAGAAGTGAGTTATAGCCATGTTCAGCTAAAATATCCCTGGAAAACAGTCTACCAAGGATGCAAAGGAAGCCTATTTGGAAGGAATTAACTACAGGGGAAAGAGAATTCCTTCCCTGGATTAAGAGTCCGTGTTTGGTATTGCAAAGAATGACATCTCCTCCTTGCATTTGTGTAAAATTTACGTTGTTTTATTTGTTCTTTAAACAACTTAGAAGTAGAATTGCAAATTAAAACCACCCTAAGATTTCATTTAACTCCAATCAGAATGGCTATTACCAAGAAAACAAGCAATAATAAGTGTTGGCATAGATGTGGGGAAAAAGGTACATACATACATTGCTGGTGGAGTTGCAAATTGGTGCAGCCACTATGAAAGCAGTATGGAGATTCCTCAAAAAACTTGGAATGGACTCACCTTTTGACCCAGCTATCCCACTCCTTGGTTTATACCCAAAGGACTTAAAATCAGCATACTACAGTGATACAACCACATCAATGTTTATAGCTGCTCAATTCACAATACTTAGATCGTGGAACCAACCAAGATGCCCTTCGATTGATGAATGGATAAAGAAACTGTGGTATATATACACAATGGAATATTACTTAGCCATAAAGAAGAATAAAATTATGGCATTTGCTGGTAAATGGATGGAGTTGGAGAATATCATGCTAAGTGAAATAAGCCAACCCCAAAACTCAGTGTTTTCTGGATAAGTGGATGATGATACATGGTAGGGGTGGGAGTAGTGGAGGGGGAGGCAAGAGAAGATTGGAGGAACTTTGGATGGTGTAGAGGAAAATAGGGCAGGAGAGGCTGCCAGAAGGAAAGATAGGAGACTGAGACAGACAGTGTTACCCTATGTACATGTATGATTACATGAATGGTGCGAATCTACATTATGTACAATCATAGAAATGAAAAGTTATACCCCATTTGTGTACAATGAATCAAAATGCAGTCTGTAAAAATAAAAATTTTAAAAAAGTTTTAAAAAAACAACTCAGAAGTAGATCAAAAAGAGATTATCATTCCACTTTAAAGGCTGAGTTCAGGAAGGTAGAACCATTCAGTGACTTATCCAAGAGACATATCCTATACCTCCTGGATATCATGATTTTAGGTTATACTCCTCTCTTCATTCCCTTGATCTCAGCTGCCTCTGCTTCCACAGGGAAAGGGAGCAACAAAGTCCTGTCTATTCCTTCCCTCTCTGTGAGTAGATCCTTCCTATGGATACATTGCCCCAACTGGGCTTCCTCTTCCACATGCCTGCATGGGGCATCTCTCCTCTCTGTCAGCTTTCTGTAACAAAATACCTGAAGATAATCAGCTTGTAAAGATTTGGCTCAAGTTTTAAAGGTTTCAGTCCACAGTCAGTTGGTCCCATTACCTTAGGCCATGCTGAGGCAGTATATCATTGTTGGAAGTGTTCATCAGAGTAAAACTGTTGATCTCATGGCTGGGATACAAAAAAAAGAGGGAGAGACTGGGGCCTCACAATTCCCTTTGAAGGCACACCTGTAGTGACTAAAGATCTCCTACTAGGTCTCACCTATTATAATTTCCACCTATCATGGTTTCCACCACCTCCCAATAGCACCATTCTGGGGAACACACCTTTAACACATGGGCCTTTGGTTGGGAGCATTCCAAATCCAAATTATAGCAGCTTCTGTAGGGTAACTGTTTCAGGGATGTCCAAGGGATGTTTAGGGACTCCTAACACCTACTCTTGTCCCAGCTGTGTGCTAGCGATATCTTAGTGCCTCCTCTGATCAAGAGGGCAAGAAGAGAGCCCATGTAGTTCTGCCCTAAACCTGCAGGTAACCTTCCCACCCCAGTTCTGCACCAAGTAGGCTGATACCCACTAAAGTCTGTGCACACAACAGATAGTGCCCGGACTGGCCTGCAGATCACAGTTGCTTCTGGGCACCACAGGATGCTGTATGAGGGAAGTGGTACAGATGGACCTGGTTTCCACAGCCTGCCTTCCAGCTTCCTGTTCTCCTGCCTGTTTTTCCTACCTTGGGCCTCTACCATCTCCAGATTCCTGAGGATTTCTACTTTGTGCTTTTGTTCTAATTGTTGAACCCTGCTCTCTCTCTTTTCCCTCATCTTTTCTAGCATCTTTGGTTTACTATCTTGACCAGACATGGAAGCTTTGTTTACTTCTTTGAAGCCTCATGTATCTGCATATTTTTTTTTAATTCTGACAGTGATGGTACACTTAATTTGGGAAGTTTAAAGATTAAAGATAAAAAGCTGATATTAAGTGACATTCTTCCCTGTTTTAGTCAGCTTTTTTGCTGCTGTGACCAAAAGACCTGACAAGAACAATTAGAGGAGGAAAAGTTTATTTGGGGATCACCATTTCAGAGATCTCAATTTATAGATGCCTGACTCCATTGCTCTGGGTTCAAGGTGAGGCAGAACATCATGGTGAAGAAAAGTAACTGAGGACATGGAACCAGGAAGCAGAGAGAGAGATTCTTCTCATCACGGAAAAAATATAGACTCAAGGGCACACCGCCCAGAGACCCATCTCCTCTACCCATACCCGACCTACCTACATTTCCCACCCAGTTAATTCATATCAGTGGATGAATGTACCGATTAGGTTAAGACTCTCAAAACCCCATCATTTCACCTCTGAACTTTCTTGTTTTACACTTGAGCTTTTGGGGTACACCTAATATCTAAACCATTACATTCCCAAAAAATGTATCAAAATTTTTCAGTTGCTGAAAGTTGGATAAAAGTATGTTCTATGAAAGTTTTTCAGTAACACTGTAATGCTTTCATAATTGGTAGTTTCTGAAGCACTTGACCTTTAAAAAAACTTATGAAAAATAAATGATAAAGTTATCTATGGTCATCAAAGGAAAATATTTTAAATGGTAGAAAAACAGAAGGAAATTTGCTTTTTAATCCTGCCCTATAATCTCCTGTGGGCACATTGGAACAAAACTACGAAACCATGTCCCTTAGGGGAAGGTGGATACATGTGGTGCAGGCAGGGCTTAGACAAATAAGGGCATTTCCTTTTGGCTCTTGGCTTAATGTCTGGATTGGTGCTGTTCGACTCTTCTCCTAGGAGAGGTGATGTGGCAGTGGTGCTCGTCATCTGACCTCCATCATGATTGATGAAAGTGCTCCTCTTGGAAGTGACTGGAGTGTACTTGGGAGTAGGGTAAAAGATTGCGGCTAGGGAGGATCTCATGGTCAAGGAAATTAAGCCCATGTCGTGGGTTCTCAGCAGCATCCCTGCTTCAGGAACTGGATTCCTATGCCCTTTCCATATCATTTGATTCACTGCAAGTAATCCCCACCCCTAACCATCCTTCTTGCGTTCTGTGCATAAAATAGTGTCTCCTTTAGATATGTGAGGCCCTGTAAGAAACATTATCTGCCTGCTTCAGGAACTTTCTGTTCAAGTTCTGCATCACATTTAATTTAATATAAATGCAATAAAGGGCACATGTGAGTTCATCTTGTATGCATGGTTATGACTATGTGTTAAGCAGACTTGCCTCTCCTTTACTTCTAACAAATTCACTGTGAATTCAGGCAAAGTCTTGCCTGACATAGGGTACTCTTACATACTTCTCTGAAATAAGCACACAACTGTCATTTGAAAGTGCACACCATGTTTTGTGAACTCCTGAATTAATTACAAGTACTTCCTTCTTTAGCTTACTTTTATCCATGGTTAATTTGTAGGTTTGTTCAGCTGGGGCAGAGTCAACATAAACAAGACAAGAGCAGTCAGCAGCTCTGTTCCAGGTGCTCAGATGGAGTTATTAAATTGTAAGTAATACATTAGACTTTTAAAAAAATTTTGTATTGATGCCGTTCTTTGTGCTTTTTTGTTAACTGTTTAAGAAAAGCATCCAGACTTATCACCAAGTTAATATAATTAGATGTACTAAAGCATCTTCTCCTGGTACCTTATTGAGGAAAACTGGGTCTCAGACAGGTGGGAAAGAAATGGCAGCCTAGACTGTTGTTGAAATATGCCCTTTGAGGTGGGATCAGAGCTGGCAGAGGCTTCCCTCCATGAACCCTGCCCTCCACAGGTGAGATGAAGAAACAGCTCTGACCCTGGAGACAGACTCCTCAAGTTCAAAACAAAATCCTTGAAGGCATGGATGGGTTGCTCTTGTCTAGTTATATGTCTTCATTAGTTCTAAATAACTTGCTACAGTTAAATGGTTATTTAGTAAATTCTTAAATAAACAGAACTGTGATCAAATCATGCCATACCTGGTTTGTTACCTTGATAAGTCACTTAAGTGCTCAGTTTCCTTTTCTGCAAAAGGGGACTGTAGTAGTACTACTTCAATGGAGGGTGGTGAGATTAAGTGAAGCAATGCACCTATAGTGCTTTGAACAGTGTCTGAACAGATTCTCTGTTGTGATCATCATCATCTTTGTTCTTTGTGTTCATCATTTTTTGTTGGCGCCAATCATAGTGAAAGGTTATGACCAGGAAAGTTTCCCTGGCACCATATATGCAGTTGAGTTTCTTCTGTAAAATGGGTCACTGTGGACCTTCAATGAGGTAGTCTAGGTAAAGTGCCTAAATCAGTGTCTGCACATAGATGACAGTTAGTAAATGTTCAGTTCCCTTTTCTTAGACCTACTTTATCAGTTTGGTCAATGAATTGCTTATTTGGTACATATTGATTGCCTGACTTCTCAGTGTTTTACACCTGCACATTCCTGATTGATGGTTAAGAGGATGTGACAGCAATCCAGAGCAGACTGTTACCTCTGAGTAGTGGCTGTGAGGATCTTGACAATGGGATGGACTTGGAAAATATTTTGGAAGCAAAATGGACAGGATTTGGATCCTCATTCATGGAAGGAAAGGAAGAAGGCATTATCAAGGATGACCCTTAGGTTTTTTGTTTTGTGTTAACAGTTTAATTGATTGATTAATTCATTCACATGTTCATTTAGCAGGTAGATACTGAGTGTGTTTGTGCTGGGAGCATTAAAAGCTGACATTTATTAAAGTAAGGAACATTGCAGCAAGACCTGATTTGCTTATAAAGTAGCATCAGTGTGGAGGGGTTTAGGAGGCAGCTGGACCAACTGATGTGGAGCTCAGAAGAGAGCCTGGGCTGGGGATGTAAATGCTCATGAGTGATGATTAAAGCCACTGGTTAAGGATGAGACTGCCAAGAAGAGGCTAGAGTGAGATTTGTGTACGGCTAATCCTGGTAAGCTCTGGGTCTAAGCGCTCAGAGAAAGAGCAGCCTGCGAAGGAGACCAAGATGGCTAATCAGAGAAGTGGAAGGAAAATGAGACAGTGTTTTATCACAGCCTCCCAATGTGCTATTTATTCCTTCTTTTTCTTCCCTATCACTTTTTCCTCTTTTGGGGGACATATAAACTCCTATTAATTTAGAGACCATTTTGTTGTTGCTATTTAGTATATGGTAATAGGAGCTCCCAAATGAGTTAAAATTGAGGTGACTAAAGAAGGAAAGCATTTAAATGTGTTAGTAAAATAAGAGCCCCTGTTAACCAATTGTTTGAAGTTGATTCTTCTGTTTAAAAAGTACTACAGAACTTAATAAGAGATGATGATAAGCTGAAAATAAAATAATTTTTTCAACATTTTTTCAACATTGTTTTCACTTTTATATGCAGTTGGTCTTATAGGTACTATTTTCACATCCTTTTTCTTAAAATATTTAGTATTTGCTTTACTGAGGCCCAGCACAGATGAAAACTATGCAGATCTAGAATTTTTTAACCTTTTCCACTTAATTAGTAAAGAATTTATCATGAGTGTTTTTGCACAGCATCTTCAGCAGGATAACAAAGATCTTGGTAGGCTCTGTATTATGTTGTCATGGCAACTGCTCAAGAGTGGTTTTGGTGTGTGTGTGTGTGTGTGTGCATGTGCACACCCTTTAAATTGGAACTCTGTAACCAGGTTCTTGAAATGTCATCTATTCATTTTTAGAACCCAAACCAACAGAAATTAGATTTATATGATATTCTTGAAGTTATGTTTTAGGTTTTAGTATATTTAAAAATGGTCATAGGGCTTAGGATGTAGTGTTAGAATGCATGTTAGCATCTGTGAGGCCCTGGTTCAGTTCCCTGCACTAAAAAAATAAAAATAGTGCTAATTTTATTTGAAGTTCATATACATTTGTATCTACTCATTTCTGAATAATTTCTCATCTTACCAGTTTTTCTTGAAATTATGAGGCATACCAGTTTTTCATTTCTAAACAGAAGCTATTTACAACTTTAAGTGTTAAAAATATTGACAGTAAATAACTGCCAAGAAGCCCATGGAGCAGGGACTCCTGAATTGTGTGTGCAAAAACCTGGACAAGGGAGCTAGGAACTTTCATCCAAGGTCTTGCAGAATAGTTCCTAGAGGTGACTGCCAACTTCACAACTGTTTAATGTCTACATTAGCAGCCCAAACACCCAAAGCTGTATTTTGTGTGAGTGTGACCTCTCCTTGATACATATGACTCCCTGATTATAAGGTTGGTGATCAGGGAGCAATTACATCAGCCAACACTTGCGGAACATTCAGTGTGAGATGGGCACTTCTCTCTGTGTCTTGACCCATGTTAACTCAATTCCCACACTAAGCCTAGGAAATAAATCTTACTATCATCTCCATTTTACGTATAGAGAAACTGAAGCACAGAGAAGTTTCATAACTTGCCTAAATTGGAACAGCTAGCAAGTGGAGGAACAGGATTCAAATCCAGACAGTCTGGCTCCAGAGCCTGTGCTCTCTATCACTAAGCTTCAGGACCCACTGTCACCAGATGCTTTAATAACCTTGGAGTAGAAATGCTGGATTGTTAGCATTAACCACCTTACTTTGATCCTCTGCCATAACCTGGACTTGTTGACACCTCTGTGTGTCTCTACTCTGTTGATCTTGAATGTTTTTTAATATTTAAAGAGAATATATCTTTATTCTTTCCTCTGTACCCCTCCTGTTATCCCTCGCAGAGGCATACTGAAGCTTTGCAGGCAAACACGCTTGCTGGGCTGATTTGGTAACATAGTATAGAGATTGTTGAGCCACCAACAGAACAGTGTTGTTAATTGTGCTAGGTTGCTCAAGTCTAGAGGGTATCCCATCTTTGTGACCCCTGCTGTCCCCAGAACAGACTTAAACTGAGCACTCAGTGAATATTTGTTGAAATATACTGGATCTCACCTACATCCCACCCATTACTATGAGTCTCTATGAAGCCCCCTGAGCATCCTAGAGTGCCATCCAGCATCCCACTAGTTTTCACCATCTTCTTTTCCCTCCTCCTAGAGGGAACTTTTTCAGTTCTTTCCCTATTCTGTTTGTTCTTTGTCTGCCCTCTTCTCTTTCCCATTTTTTTTTTTTTTTTTACTGATGCCCTCTGAAAACGACAAAAGTAAGTATACTGAGATTTTAGCATTTCTTCTTTCTTCAATTTCTCATTGCACCTGTAACCAAATACCAAGTGAGGAGGACCCAAGTGGAAGGACTTGCTGAGCCTGGCAAGTGGGGTGCTGTGGGACTGGGTGGTGACTCCCTGTGTTCTTGTAAGATCAACATGTTCTCATTTTATACTCCTACAAGTTCTCTGGGAGGTTTTTCACCCAGCAACAAATGCCAATCATAGTAGGCCAAAAAGATATGAACACAAATATTAGTGCCTGCTATTCTGAGGCTTACCAATCCCAGGAATATGTCTCACTCATTTAAAAGTTGCAATTCAAAATATAATACATAATTTGTATGAATACTGTCTGATTTAGGATTCATCTAGCACAGGACAAGCAGAAATGTCCTGCAGGATATATGTTTTAGGACAAGAAAGGTGCATTGACTCTCTGAGAACATCTCATAATAAGTGGTAATTACTGACTTTAGAGTGAATGCCCCGTTATTCCCCTTCTGCTAAGGGAAGCAGTTTACAAATCAGATCATGCTCTTATGAAGGTAGAAGTAGAACCCTCCACACTGATGAATGGGCATGGTACCTGGCCAGGATTAACTCACTTTCATATACTTTTCATGATAAAATTTTCAGTAGCTACCCATATGTGGGTAACTCCTTGGGCCACACCCCTCCCTACAAATTTCATCTATTTCTCTGTAAATCATGCTGTGGTCTCTGTGCTGCAAGTTAAATAAGCATTTCTATCTTAACGGGTCACTGTTGTTATCTTTTCCAAACACCTGAGTCCAGTCTTTAAAGGTTTAAGGATAAGAGCAGTTAGAAGGCAGTGATCAATGAATAATCAGCTCATTTCCTAATAGGTGGTAACAGTTCCTTTGTTCAAGGAGACAAAGATGCCACCTCTTCCCTTACTTCAAAAATGACCACGATAGCCTTTCATTCTGGACTTTACTTTTTTTTCCTCTCTCTTTTTTTTCATCCCCCTCAGATTTTTCCATGTATTTTTATATTTTTTTATTTTTTATTATATTTTACCCTTCTCTTGCTTTCCCTTTTTCTCTTTCACCCTCCTGTCTACCCCACCTTCAGGATATTTTTAGTTTAAAAAAATACAGTTGTATTACCAAATACAAATTCCCACCATATATTATAGGGCAATATTTTTTGTATTGCAATTCCTGACTCATTATTGGGTTGGAAAATTAATTTAGGAGGTCTCCACACAATGAAGTGAAATAGAACTGAACTGAATACAACAGCAGGGACCAATGCATGGCAGAGAGTGTAAGTCTTGCTTCATGAACTTTTCTTTCTATGCATAAGTATAGCATGTGTCTGTTGGTTTGCCTTGCAGAGTGCATTTTTTTTACTGCAGGTAACACAGTCACAGTGGGATTTGTATGAATGCACCTGTTCTGGAACCACATGCATTAAAAAATCTTAGCCCTGTTCCTGGCATCTTGGCACTTAATACATGTCCAGTGAATGAAAGAAAGGGTGTATGAGTCATTGCTGTGGGGGTAATCAGAAAGAAAGGAGAAAGGTCAGGAAGAGACAAGAGAGGTTTCTGTTTTATATCTGTAGTCAATAAAATGCATGCAGGCCTTGGAAATTAAACTCCTGTTACTTCCAGGGAATTGGGAGCTGGAATAATCATGAAGTTGGTAACAGGAAGCTACATAATCATAAAGTAGTAGAAGTAGGTAACAGGAAGCTACAACTGAAAGCCAAAATGAAAAAGCCATCAGATGGATACAAAGGGCAGCAGGAGAACAGTGAATGCCTATTCATTTGAAACTTATCTGCAATACCACCTGCCATTGTTAAACAAGACAAATTTATTGAAACAAGATGAATTTTGAAACCTCAGGGGAAGACTATTCTGAAAGGTTTCTGGCATTTAAGAAATAATGGGCAAAATGAAACTGTAGGCACTAATTTACTAATTTAAGGTATCTAAAATGACTGATTTTCAAACAAAATGCATTATATTTGCTGCTTTATTTTGGTGTGCACAAACTTTATGAGAGCTTTCACAGGCTCACATGAAGTCTTAAGTACCCTCTTACCTGGGCACATGTTCTCAAGCCTCTGTCCTATTCACCACTTTTAGAGACATGTCTTAGTCCTCTGTGTTGCTACAACAAAATACTTAAGGCTGAGGTACATCTTATCTTCTTTATAAAGAAAAAAAATTTATTTAGCTCATAATTCTGAAGATTCAAGAGCATGGCACTAGCATCTGTTAAACTCCAGCAAGGAGCTCATGGAAGATGGCATCATGATGGCAGGAGCACATGCAGAAAATAGGGTCACATGGTGAGACAGGGATCTAGAGACTGGGGAGGAATCAGCAGAAAAACTCACCCAAGAAAAACATTCATCCTTCTTAAAGTCCTAATCATCTCAACACTGTCTTACTGGGGATCAAGCCTCCAGCATGTAAAACCTTTGGGGACAAACCCATCTAAACCATAGCAAGAGCTATAAGTAATTCCATGCATCTAATGCAAGAGGGCAGTCAGGAAGAAGCAAGAGACAGTGAGAGGTAGGAGCAAGATCAGGAAGAAATGCTAAGTGAGAGAGTATGGCACTTATCCTTAAAGCTGTGTTTTAGCCAGGGAAGTAATAGGCTAATATTTACATTTTGGAAAGGTCACTCTGGAAATAATGTAGATAATAGATTAGAGATAATGTATCTGTTGGAAATATCACAACATTGGAGAGGGATATTGAGAGTAAAGGAGAGAAGTTTCTTTTTTGCAAAGGTACAATGTGTAAGGCTTGGCAAACTTTGGAAATGAATTAGGTTTCAAGGACATGTGAGAGACCAGGAGTTTTATAGTTTGGTTGACTCAATGTAGTGGTGAGTTGCCAGAATAGCAAATACACAGCAAGTACAAATCTGCAGATCAAGATAGTGGGTTTCAGTTAATAATAGGACATCCAAAATGATATGTGTGGGGCTCAAAAGGGTTTAGATGAGAGTGATTTGATAATTTAGGTTTCTTCTATACTTGATTTAAAAAGCAAATAAATTTCTTAACTTTTTCTAATGGGGCTCAAGTAAAATACAATATTACATAAGCTTTTAAAAATTTTCTGGGAAACCATGGTCAAATTAAAGTGAAAAAGAATCCTTTAATTACTGATAGAGATAATTTTTTTTTTTTTTTTTTTTTTTTTGCAATTCTGGGGTGCTTTACCACTGAGGTACATCCCATCCCTTTTTTTAATTTAATTTAATTTTATCTTGTTTTATTTTGGTACTGAGGATTGAGTACCAAAATACCTAAGGATGCTTTAACACTGAGGTGCATCCCCATCCCTTTTTGTTTATTTTATTTTATTTTATTTTATTTTGGTACTGAGGATTGAGCCCAGAGGTGCTTAATCACTGAGCCACATCCCCAGCCATGATTTATATTTTAATTTTTTTTAGAGACCGGAGTCTCATTGAGTTGGTTTAAGTACCTCATTAAGTTGCTGAGGCTGCCTTTGAACTCCTGATCCTCCTGCCTCAGCCTCCTGAGCCGCCTGGATTACAGGCATGAGCCACCACACCTGGCCTCTTTTTATTTTATTCTGAGGCAGAGTCTCACTATGTTGTCAAGGCTGGCCTCAAACTTGGAATCTCTACTTTGGGCTTCCAAGTCACAGGGATTATAGGCTTCTACCACCACCCCAGCAAGATAAAAAAAATTACTGTGGTTTTAAAAACATAATTTTATGCCATAAAACCATGTCTTACACTTTTTACATGAACAAGCAGGTCAATCTTGAGAGAATAGATTTGAATACGTGATATGGGCATGTAAAGGGTATTACTCATTGGTTTTGCTCTATACAAGAACCACATTTATAATGGCTTAACCTTTGTTATTTTGTTAGTTTGCCAAATTATCATCAGTGTTGTATATGGACGGTGGGTGGAATGATTTGGGGCAGATGGGTGATTATGAGCTTGTGCTATGTCACCATGGCTTCCTGGCAACCTTCCCTTTGCACAATGAAGATGAGCATCCAGGTATGATGTGTTTATAGCCTTGTTTTCACTAAGCAAATACTGGAAGTCTTTTCAATTCAGATAAATTTTAGCTAAAATACAAGAAAACACATTTTTACTTTACATTTAAATTTATACTATGCTTTGTGTTCAGAACCCTGTCAAGTGTTTACACATGATTTTAAAAAATACGAACTCCACTGTCTAAATTATGTTTAAACTTCACCAGAAAGTCTTTTATTATTATGTAACTAATTTTCCATGTTTGATATTTTAATATGATTACTCATTTTCTTTATGGTCTTGTGAAAAAATTTGAGGAGTAATACCATGGAAATCAATTACATAATGTTTTCATAATTAAAGGTTTGCTCATATTTTAGACATCCCTCTACCCTCCCTCCCATATGGTAACAAAGTGTTTAATAAATTGAGTCCCCTACGTGGTGGGTTTTTATTCTGAGACTAACCTAAAAAGATTATGAGTTACTTGAGGGAAGGACTCATCCATCTTTATAATCCCAGTTCCTGATATCTGATAAATAGTAAGCATCAAGTAAAATATGGATAATGTTTGGCCTGTAATAGTTTTATCTCTTTTAGGAATATTCAGTAATTAAGTGTGAGATAGAAATGCCAGGATTAGCAAATTGAAGCAAATGGTAAATATTTGTAAGTTTTAATTTTACTATGGCCTATTTTCAGTTTTAAATGTAGCAACTCAGATTTCTTGGCATTTCATGATTTTCTCAATTGACAAACTATTGCTGTCTATATTAGTTATCTTATACATTATGCTAGTAGAACAGGCTAAAATGGACCATGTGGTTTCTAATTTTTTTAATACCCTAATGCTACCAAATTGCTGAAGCTGTTGATGAGAGAATTCCTTATGTAGCTAGCTCTTGAAATCCCCTGATCAGCATGCCTAGAACAGAACCATGATTTCCCGATTTGCATTTGCCTATAGTTTTCAAATACATGAAGCTCTAAAAAAAAATGCTTAGTTTTTACATTTATCTTACTTTCAGAATCATGATTTTGAAACTACGTTTTTAAAAATGTAGTTTTATTTCACTTGTAAAGGGTAGAAATTTCTGCATTCTTAAAACTCTTCCCTCTCAAACCCACTTTCCATTACTTGAAAAATACTGTTTCTGAGATCCATTACTAAAGGGCCACAGTTTCTATTCTGTATGTGTGATGTCATCAAAATACAAATTAAATCCCAAGATGTCTGATTAAAATATATCCTGTTCTTATCCAAAAGAAGAAAGGGATTGAAACTGTCTTGACTCTCTTAACTATTTTGTTTTACTTTTTATGTTAGAAATTCATTATTTAATGTCAAAATAAAATCAATTAGTGACTTTTAAAGCATAATACTTCAGAATAATGTATTCCTTCCTTAGACATAGAACTTCTTTAGGCTTATTTTAGAAGATAAACAGCTAAATTGGTAGCTCCTTTATCATGTGGTTTGAAAATAGAAAAGTAAATTAACTAAATAGAATTAGTGTGCTCAAATACATTTACTTTTGATAAAAGAGTAGTACTAGGAAAAATATTTAGCAGATAGAAAAGTGAAAAATGTAATTTTAGGTGTTTTCTTTGACAACTCTAAATAAAATTATATTTGAAATTTCTCCATTTAGTCTTACATACTCTATTCTGTTCTTTGTTATTCCTATGGGTCCAAAGATTTTTTTAAATTTATTTGTTTTGAACAGTTTTAACAAAGTAGGTCTTAATTTAATGAGATAATTAAATGTAGTTTATTGTTTTTTGTTTCCTTATAGCCTTTAATTGTTGTCTTTACATCTGTAACCTTGGATGTGTTTCTCAATAGTCTCATAATAAGAAAATCAATTGGTGTCTTCTTAATTCTTCACATACTTATTCTCCCCAAGACTCTCTGTAATGATTTCCAGAGATACAAAGAATCAGTCATGTTTGGAGAGGTGCAAGATGGTGGTCTCGGAATGTCCCAGGGAGCGGGGCATGAAATTTAAGAACTAGAAGATATTTAGAGATTATCAGGCTCAATCCTCTGATTAAGAAAGGAAGACCTGGAAAGGATCAATAACTCATTCAGAGTTGTATAACTTTTAAGTGATAAAGCCAGGACTCAAATTCATCTCTTTGAGACTGAAACCCAAAGTTCAATAATGTGATCTTCTGAGCCAGGCAGCTGGAATTTACTCAATCCTTATGCCTGCTGAATGCAGCTAAAAGTAGGAGAGTGCCCACAGGAAGCTTAGATGGCAGTAAGTATCCATGCTAGCAAATGGCTAACACCTTGTCATCAAGGGAATAAAACAAAAAAGATAGAAGGCACCAAGCAGTGGTCCTCCAAGTGTGATCTGCAGTCCTCTGGGGTTTCAGTGGTTTGTGACATCCAGGCGGTAGCACCAAATAGTGATTATCATTTTCTCCAGTTATATATACATTCACAGCACCTAAGAGAGAGGCGTGGGGAGAGAGAGAGAGAGAGAAGGGAGAACTGCTTGGTATGTCTAAGGAAGTCTTTGATGAAGTAGTAAAAATTAAGTAACTCTCAAATGCATGTCATTTTAGTGTTACTTGTGACAAATGAGAAATACAGTATACATAAAGTACCTCTGTTGCCTATCAAGGTGCCAACCATTGTTGTCTTGAGGAAAATGACTTGTGCCATTATGAGCCAAATTCACCACTTCTTTCACAGAACACCTATTGAAATAATGACTGACAGACAAACTGTGGTTCTTCAGACTTAGATATTTGGCAGACACTGTCAAAAATGAACAAAGCAAGCCCGTCATTTGAAGGAAAACAATTGACAGTATTCGTTACCAATGATAGAGTTAGATCTTTCAAGTGAAAGTCAGAATTTTGAAAAACTTGAATCCATCACCAAGAGCAGTACTTACAGCCTTTTCTCATAAAATCAGGAGCAATTTTAACAAATGTGTTTTTTTTTTTATATTATGTAATGAAACATTACCATTTGGAAGATCTTCATAGCTCAGTGAGCCAATATTTTCCAAATGACCAACACATGCTGTTTAAAGACTGTATGGGTAAAGAAATCCATTGCAAGTGCAAAGTAGACCAGTGAATTTTAAGATAACAGTGTATAAAAAGTTCATTGATATTGTTTAGTTCTACATTACAATTAACTTTTAAGAAATTTGTCAAATTTTTGTTCAAGTATCAAAGAGAACTATCCAAAATTATCTGAAAGGCAGTTAAAATACTCCTTTCTTTTCCAACTACATATCTCTGTGAGGCCATTATTTTATTTATATACTTCAACCAAAACATCATATCTTAACGGATTCAGGAGAAATCAATCAATTTGAGAAACCAGTTGTTGTCTCTTAAGCTAGATAGAAAAGACTTGCAAACATTTAAAACACTGCTTCTTTTGTCACTAAATTTTTCATTTAGAAAATATAATTTTTGTTAAAATGTTTATGTTAACATTTATTGGGTTTGTTATTGTTACTTTTAATTAATACATCTTCTAAAATTTTGTTTTCATCTTTTATATGGTAAATATTAGTAGATATAACCCATATAAAGCAGAGCTTACTGGGGTGCTCAGTAATATTTTTAAGAGCATAAAGGGATCCTGAGACCTAACCAATTTGAGAACTTATTAGCTTAAAATATATGACCATTTATGTCAATATGTAGCACTGAGGCAACGAAGGGCATCATTACACCTTTGCTCAGTATTTGCCAGAAGAATGATGTCCCTGACTAGTTGAAGAAATGTTTATTTATTTTCTATGTTTTGTTGTTGTTGTTTAAGGAATTGAGGAAGTAGCTGTTCTTTTTTAAAGTTTCTCTCAAAAAATGGTCTGAATCTTTTAGGGTGCTTTCAGCTCCAGTTAACAGAACACCTAATTTCATAAGTTCAAATACTAAGATAATTTATTTTCTTCACTGAAAGATTGTGGATAAAACAGCCTTCAGAGTGGATTGATTCAAGAGCTTCATGTGATCTTGAGGTTCTTTTTAAGTCTCTGCTCTACCACCCCATCCCCAATGTAGCCTCGTTATGGGTTGGATCTGGAATGTCTCTCAGATACTTATGTGTTGAAAGCATGGTCCCCCGTGCAGCAAAGTTCAGAGGTGGGACTTTTAGGCAATGATTGAATCATGGGGGCTCTGACCTCATCAATGAACTAATCCACTGATAACTGAATGGACGACTAGAAGGTGGGACCTAGTTGGAGAAAGTAGGTCACTGGGGCATCCCTTGGATTAATCTGTCTTCCCCACCCCACCACTCTGTCCCTTCTCTCTCTCTTTTTCCCGGCTGCCATGTGCTGCTGAGCACTTTTCTCTACCATGACATTTCTGCCATGGAGTAGGCCAACCATGGACTGAATCCTCAGAAACCATGAACCAAAAATATATCTTCCCTCCTCTAAATTGTTTTTGTCAGGTATTTTGGTCACAGTCACAAGAAGCTGACTAATTCAAGCTTCATCCTCAGACCAGTAGCAAGATGGCTGAATCAGTTCCAGGTCCCACAGTCAGCCACTGGGGCACTGGGGTACCCAGTACAGAAGGGAAATGCTTTCTCTGTCTCTTCCTTAGGAACAAGGAGTCTCAGACACTGCTCAGAAGACTTCTTGTGCCCAATAGCCAGGATTGGTTTCCATGCCAGCCTCTAAACGTGTTACTGCTGGATTATGAGTTACTGTGATTAGCTTAAAATAATCATTTGGAGTACATAGATGTAAAGAAGTGAACCACAATGATTTAGTTATTAAGAAAAAAGTAATTCATGCTTGTCCAATTAATTAAAAATGAATTTGCACAGGTGACCATTAAGAGTGGCAGCAAGAAGCATTTGTGAAAAGAATTCTAAGCCTGAGAACAGGAGCCCTGGAATCCGGTCCCACATCTGGCACTGTGGAGATCAGTCTTTTCTTTGTCTAGGCCATGACTCCCTTGTCTGTAAACTGAGGGCTTGGACTAGAGTACTAGTTCTATGATCCTCTAGTTTATTGGTTCATTTATTCACTTGCTCACCCCTTTTTAAATAACATTTATCAAGTGCTTATTCTATGATTTAAGTCACAGCAGAGGATACAATAGGCACCAAAATGTTGTCTGGTTAGCCACAACGGATATTCTTCTCCCTGCATTATAACACACAGTGAAAGCCCGAAGAGGGTAAGTAGTCTATGATTTTTGCTCATAGACTACTTGTGGAATAAGCTGTTTAATGCCCTCAACAAAGACCCTTTGCTGCAAAACTCATTAGTGAACAGTTTCATCATGAGAGCTTTTTCTCATCTTATTAAAATGTAAAATTTATTTGGAAATGAAAACAAGGAGCCACAAATGTGTTCTGAAAAAGATAAGTCTTTGTCTCAGGAAAATGCCCGTGAGCCTGGCTGTCTGTGATTGTTCCAGTTCCTTCAGTATCAGAAAAGGCAGAGAAGCAGGCTGTTAAGAGAACAGGACAGCCATGAGAAATGAGACTGTGTTCCCTGGATATCCAAGGATACTCGTATATTGTAGTTCTCAGATAAGATGCTCAGAGTAGTTTAATTTTTTTAAAACCAAGCTGCTAAAATTTTGCAGACCTTTCTTACATGCAGTGTTAATTTTTCATGTCATGTGAAGAGTTGAGATAGCTGGGAGTATTTATCTCAGACAAGAGGATTAGAAGTCATGTGATCATTCCCTCAAGTAACATTTGAATTGCTGGCAGGTGAAGCAGGGCTTTTTGAATTGCTTTTGGATCAGTAAGTAGAACATACAGAAACAAAGATTCAGGGTTGCTGAAGAGAAAATCTTTCCAACAATTAGAGCTACCCATGATGACATGCAAACCTTCTGTCATTGAAAGTCATGAATTCTTCCATTACTGAGAACACTGAAGTGGAGGCTACATAACCTTCCATAGCAATATTCTGAAGTTTCTTCATTTGGTCTGAGATTGGTGAGGTGATTTGGAGTGAAGGTCATTTCTAAGATTCTGTAATTGTCATTACCATAGACATGAGTCATCTAATAGCTGGGATCATAAACAGCTTAAACACAAAAGAGGCAACTCATTTATATACCAGATATTTATTAAGTATCAACTATGTGTTAGGTACTGTTCTGGACTCTGGGGGTATAGTAAAGAACAAGACTGATGAAGTTCTTTAGGGCATTTCTGTTCTAGGGTAGGCAAACAGGCATTAAATTAATAAACATGTAAGAGTTTCCTATTAGGGTTAATGCCAAAAGACCACAAACCAGGGAAATGGTGATTGGGACAGGTAAGGGCCAGGTGCTATTTTAGTTTAGATTTTGAGGGAAGTTCTCTGAGGAGTTAACATTTAATCTGAAATCTGAATGAAAAGAAAGAGTTTGCCATATCACTGGGTAAGAATATTTGAAACAGAGCAAACATATACAAAAGACCAGAACAAGCTTGGCACCCAGAAAACTGGGTAAGAGGCACCAAGGAAGGTGCAGTGGGATGGAGTAAGGAATGGGCAGGGACCAGATCCACAGGGCCTCTCACAGAAGCTTAGCTGTGATTCTGAATCCATCCAGTGGGAAGCCACTGGAGGATTGTAAGTGAAGAGTGGCATAATCTGATTTACGTCTCTAACAGGTAACAATAGGTTCTTCCTGGAGGATGAATTGTAGGGGGCAAGGGATATAAGCAGAAGGGAAAGTAGGAAGAAACTCAAGAGGAGTATGGTTTCACAGCAGCCAAGAGCAGAAAGTGTTTCTAGAAGGAAGGAGCGAGCAGCAGTGCTGAACAGAGAAAAGCATTATTGGCTTAGGTAACAGGAAAGTTATTGATGACCTTGATGAATGAGTTTCAGGGGTGTTGACCTTGCAAACCCACCTGGGGTGAATTTAGCAAAAATGGGAAGAGAGTAAGGAGACATGAGGAGTAGAAAACATTCTTTCAAAAATGCTGCTAAAAAGGGGTGCAGAGAAGTAGGTCTATATCTGAAGGGAAAAATGAAGTCAAGGGATCATTTCTAAGACAGGAGTTACTACAGGTTCTCAGTGTGCTCATGAAAGGAGTCTGCAGAGAGGCAGATGTTGGGGACACTGGACAAACAGTGAGTAAATGCAGAAGAGAAATCCTCAAAAGGGCACTAGGAATTATTTTGCATTTTTATTGAAAAGCCCGAATTTCATTATCTTTGGTGTTGATTAATTTGTTGGAATTTTCTTATATTAAATTGAACTATATTAAATTACCAATATTCATGCATTTCTGACCTATAGAAAAGCAGCAGTTTCATAGAAATCTAATAGTTCAACTTAGACAATTTTTAATTTCTTTCATAGATCTTTAAAATTTACGTCCCTTTTTAATTTGAAAATTAATCTCAAATTTACCAGTGGTTACAATTATAGAATAGAGAATACTCCTTCCCTGCCCCAATCATTTAAATTGCAGACCTGATATCCTTTCTCTCCTAATACTTTAGTGGGTATTTCCTAAAAATAAGAATATCCTTCTACAACATTAAAATATAATCAGCAAGTTTTTGCCAGTTGTCCCAATAATGCCATTCATTGCAAGAGAATCCAGTCCAGAATCTCATATTGAAACCCTTTCATGTTCTTCCTTTATTTCTATGACCTTGACATTTCAAAAATGCAGGACAGTTATTATGTAAATAACCATAGGTTTGGTTTGTCATGATTATCTTCAAATTATGAATCAGGTTATGGTAGTGTGGTAGCCAGCCTTCCAATTGGCCTCACCTCCCGTTATTCATATCCTTACATAATCTCCTCTCATTTTGTACCAGGGTCAGTCTTATGATCAAGAGTGTGTTAGTCAGCTTGCTGTCATTATAACAAAATACCTGAGATAATTAGCTCACGAGGAGAAAAGGTTTAGTTTAGTTCACAGTTTTGGAGGTTCTAGTCCATGATCAATTGGCCTCACAACTTTGGGTCTATAGTGAGGTAGCACATCATGGCAGGAGTGTGTAGCAGAGCAGACCTGTTAACATCATGAGCCAGGGAGCAAAAAAGGAAGAAGAGATGTGGGTCCCACAATCCCCTTTGAGGGCACATTCGCAAATGATCAAAAGACTTTCCATTATACCCTACCTCTTAAAAGTTTTACTAGCTGTGGGTTAGGAACCCAAGCCTTTATTTCCCACATGGGCCTTTCAGGAATATTCAAGATTTAAACTATAGAAAAGAGCATACAGCAGAAGTGATTATGTAATAAAAGTGATTTGTTGGATCACTTATTCTGTGGGAGGCAAGCTTCCATGTTGGGAATAGCCCCATGGATAGGCCCATAAGGAACTGAAGCATTTAGCTGCCAGTGAGAAAGTGAGGATTGTCAACCTAGTGAGTGAGCTTGGAAATGGATTCCCCAGCCCTAGGTAAGCCTTAAGTTGTAGCCATAACCAGCAGCTTGACTGCAACCTTGTGAGAGACCTTGAGTCAGAACCACCAAGCTAAGCCACCACTAGAGTCCTGAAATTGTAGTACAGTAAAGGTTCATCAGCCTAAAATCCAGAAGGAATGCAGGCAGAAATATCACAGAAGTGATGGGAGTTCTTTTCATTGCATCCAGTCAGATGACACACAAGTTCAGTCCCATTGCTGATGATATTTATTTTGATTTCTTGGTTAAAGTGTTGTCTTCAGAACTTTCTTTTAATTAATGAATATTTTACAAAAGATACCTTGAAACTATATAAATATCCTCTCTTCATCCGGCTTTCCATTTTTCATGTATTTTTCTCAATATGAAATCTGGAGTTACTATTTATTCAATGACATTTAACCTGTTACAGTCATGATTTATTTTGATGCTCAAATTGTCCCTAATTTCACCAGAGTTCCTTCAGCGTGCTCCTGTGTC
Organism: Sciurus carolinensis; assembly: GCF_902686445.1. NCBI lineage: Eukaryota > Metazoa > Chordata > Mammalia > Rodentia > Sciuridae > Sciurus > Sciurus carolinensis. The sequence goes on along the minus strand of NC_062219.1, from coordinate 53,744,595 downwards.
CTTTGGGTATGTCCTCATCATTCTTAGAGCACTTCCCTGATTTCTGGCACAAGATGTTTTAGGCTCATCATGTTCTTTGCCTGTCCTAGCCTTGAAATCAGTCATTTCTCCAAGGATCCCTGATTCTTTTTAGTGGAAAATGGTATTAAAGCCAGGATCTGGGCACTAGGTATACCTACTCCCATTGCAGTCTGTGCTCCCAGGCCCACTCAAGGAGCATACACACGTTGGCGTGTGTGTGTGTATGTAATATATATGTATCTATTTTAGTTTTTCATTTTATTTTATTTTATTTTGGTACTGGGGATTTCTGAGCCACATCCCCAGCCCCTTTTATTTTTTATTTTTAAGCCAGGTCTCACTAAGTTGCTTAGGGCCTTGCTAAATTACTGAGACTGGCCTCAAACTTGTGATCCTCCTCCTCAGCCTCCCAAGTTGCTTGAATTACAGGAGTGCATCACATATCTGGCATGTCTATTTTATATATTCTAAAATACAAATATGTATTTAATATTTACTTATAAATAATATATACTTAAATCTCTAAGTTCATAATGATAGCTCAAATTGTAGGATATCCAGGGTTTATTCTATCCTTATTGCTTTTCATATTAGTAACCACCTTCTCCAGCAGTGAGGAATGTAGCTCCCATTACCCTTATATTTATTGATCTGATTAGCCTACCCATATGTAGCCAGTCTCCCATCACCCTGCCCCTTTCCCAATGTAGTTACCCTCCATTCAGGGCTCTGACTCCCACTGTGGAGAAAACATACTCAAGGATGCACCCCTCCCCTCGCTTGGACTCTGAATGTTCACTCGAGGTGCCCCATTGCAGTGTGGATACCCTCTTCTTGCCATTTGAGCTCCATCACCCCCCAGGCTGTCACAGGCTGCCTCCCAGTGCAAATGTCCACCCAGCTAACGACTTTTGGGCTGGCTGTACAGGAGAGGAAAAGGAGGAGCAGCCCTTCATAATTTTATAGTAAATTTCAGAGTGAAAGGGGCATTCTTCTCTCCTGCAGATGAATTTTTGTTTGTTCTGTAATCATATGTTGCAAATTTGTGGGTATACTCAGATACATTGGGAAGCTGTAGAAATACAAATTTCAAAGCAAACAACAATGGAACAGGAGAAACCAAAGTGTCCCTAGTAAGTGGTCAAACAGTTGATTGGGTAGGGAGCATTTAGTTTTCATTCTGGACTTTTGGTTACTTTAAATTTTCTGTGTTTATAATTTTATTTATGTTAATGATATTAAAAGATTATGGGCCATGATTTTTTATAATATTCTATATCAAAAATACAACTATTATTATTTTTAAAAAAAGGAATACAAAATACAGAATTCAAATCCCCATTGGTGGAGATTCTGATCCAATATGCCTGTGCTGAAGCCTGCTAATCTGTGCTTTTTAACATTCTCCATCTGGATGTAATGATCAGCCAGGTTGGGAAACATGGCTCCATTGGACCCTTCCCAGAAATTGGCTTGGCAGCTGTCTGCATATCCAGTGGGCAGTGCATCCAGCACTCCTTACAGACTAAAAGTGACTCAGGGGAAGCATGATCAGTGTCTTTATGAAAGCTTGGGACAGCCAGGTGTTGCTTTGAAGACTCAGAATCTACTGATACCTTCTTCCAAAGGTATATTGATTTCTTCTGATTCCCTGATTCTTATCATTAGTAAAGTAAAGGAAACCTCTGAAAAGATGCAGTTAAGTACACCTTGGAACTGTGAAGGTCAGCAAAAATGAGTGAAGTCTGAGAAACTGTCACTGTCAAAAGGAGCCTAAGGACATATGACTACTAATGTAATATATCCTGAATGGGGTCCCAGAACAGAAAAAGGGAGTTTGATAAAAATTATGTATTAGACTTTAGCTAATAGTAATGTATCAATATTAATCCAGTGATTGCAACAGACATACAATGCTAATAGAAGATGTTAATCATACAGGAAATTGGGTGTGGGGCATGTAGGAATGCTGTACATAGTAATTCTATAATTCTATAAACCTAAAATGGTTCTGAAATAAAAAGGTAATTAGAAAAAAGATGCAGTTTGCAAAACATGTAACAATGTGACTGAGAAACTCAGTGGTGTAGTACTTTGTAAATAATCAGGAAAAGGTGCAACTACCAGAATGGGTGTGCATGTTACAGACACAACTCACTGGTTTAAGTTTCCAGGGGGGACAGGCCACAGCTCCTGCCGTGTGAGGAAATGTGAGGACAGAAGGGACATAGCTCCCAAAAGGTCACTGTGTAAATGTCTCATAGATAACCTGTTGCCCCATGGGAAAATCTGGCTCTCCATACAGGCACAGAGAAAGGATGACTCTGGCAGGAGCTATTGCATTCTTTGCCTTTTGCAAACAGCAATTGTGTGCTTCATGTGCCACCTGTCCTTCATTGGCAGAAATGCCCTCTCAGACCCAGTGCTGTACAGTATAACCAGTCTCTGTTGCCTGTGGCTAAAAGCAAACCACTCTCTCATTAAACAGCAGGTGAGTGTTCAAGTTGGAGCCCACAAAACAATGCAGCCAGGTATCATAGGCTGCCAAAAATGCAGAAAACTGCATACTGAGGTAGATAATATGTCCTACAAACGTGAGGGGAACCATCCACCTTAGTGGACCAAGCTTCCAGGAATGATTCCCCACATCATTACATCCGAAATTGGAAGCATTTACCTGTTTCAGGTCAAACTCATCATGCTTCATTTCTCTAAAACCAAAGGTTTTATTACAAAACACAATTGACATTTTTTCTTTATAGTTCTAAAGGAGAACATAAAAATATCATTTTTCCATTCCTAGATCAATAAAAATATTAATTACTGTGGCTAAAACATAAAAAGTGCCACCAGGACTATCTTGTCTGTCCCCTTGGGGAATCACCTGGAGCCTGGGTACCTGCTCCTCATTAAAATAAGGAGGTGGAACTGGATGTGCTTTACACATTGGGACTGTGGTGGTCAGGGGTCTGTTGCAGAAAGATAATTCATTCTAGGTAGACAGAGAGTGATTTTTTTTAAGATTTTAGGTAGCTTTCAGAATCATTTGAGGACTGAAGGAAATGACTGTGGACCAAGCTACCAGGAATGATTCCCAGGACCATTCAGCAAACCATCAGAGTAGCTGCACCATCTACATTGGTGATCGCAGCAGCTGCTGGCTCTAAAACCAATCACATCAGATATGTTCAAAAAGCCACCACTGCACTAGCCAACTCAACGCATTGTTTTTGCCACAGTCTGCAAAACAGATACCTACATCCTACTTCTTTCCACACAACTCAGTTCCAAATCAAGGCATCACGTGAGCACAAGCAGTTCATAGTCACATTTTAAACCGAAATTGTAAGGGAGTCTGGGTATTTCTCTTTGCTTTCCAGTTTCTACATAGTAGAAGGGGAGTTCAAGTGGATATTGGAGGAATCCGATCTGTTATCCTATAGTCTGTCCCTCCGGCCACTTGGTTATTCTGCCTACTCTTCTTTTTTCAAAATTTGTTTTAATTAGTTATACGTGATAGTAGAATACACTATGATCCATCATATATAAATGGAGTATAATTTATCATTTTTCTGGTTGTACATGATGTAGAATCCCCACCAGTCGTGTAGTCATACGTGTACGTAGGGTACTGCCTACTCTTCTTATTATAGTACTTAAAAGTCCAAGATCTCTGGACATGTGCAGCTGTCTTCATTGAGGCTTCTTGTAACCTACTGGCCTATAAACAGAAAGACTGCCTATCTGCTCCCAGATCCACTGTGATAAAGGAAAATAAAAACTCTTGGGAAGGATGATAAGCGAGCTGCTGCGTCTGGACACCTGTGGTGAGCATCTGTCTCTGAGGAGAGCAAGGCCTGCAGGGGGAGACACGGAGGTCAAGATGGAAAAGAGCTGCAGTGAGAGCAGCCCTGGACAAGGGAGAGGCAGCGTGGCACTGCTTCCTAGCAGCGAGGGAAAGTGGGGTCATGCAGGCAACAGTACCTCAAACTTAGGGGTCAATTTGAGGAATGGGTGAGAAATATTCTTGTGAAAATAGATGTGACTGGTGAGTTCTTAGAAGACAGCAGCACAATGTTAGAAGTCTCTCTGAATCTTTACACAGAAACAGCACAACTAGGTAGCAAAACCCAAGACCCGTAGACATCACTTACCTCAAAACTACATGACAAGGTGCCCCACAAATATCAAAATATAGGCAGGTGGTGGAGGTAAATACCAACAGCCATAGACCTGAGTGACACAGAGTTTGTTCAAGGGGAAGAAGCAAAGAGGGAACAGTGGGCACCTGATAGTCCCGAGAACAGAGGACCCTGGAACAGCTACCAAGTGCTCTGAAGAAGTCACTGCAGTGACTCTGAGCAGAGCAGCTGACACCGTGAGGCATTTCACCCAACTTGATACCAGGTCATTGTGGTCCCAGGTTTGTTAGTGAGTTCTGAAAGGGGCAGGGGCCGTCTGGACCTCAGAAACTGGAAACCAAATAGCCAAAGCTTCCTTCCTGGACAGGGAGCCCAGCTAAAGAGAAATTTCTGAGAATATGGTTAAAATTGAGCAAAACGTTAATAATAAAGTTGAAGGAAAGTGAAAGTCCAGATACAAGTGGTGAAAGGGAACACAGGGGAAGTCTTAGCAAGCTGCCATGATTTCCAACACTTCACTTCAGTGACCTAAGGGGAAGTTCTGAGAATTTAGGAAAGTTGCCCTGAACTATACTCCCTTCTAAGGATTCAGGAAAACTAATTTTGCAAAATGAGCAACAAAAAAATATCCAGGGCCATTTCCATATAAAGTTATCAGAAGAACAGGAGAATACAAACAGAATAGCATCCCTATAGTCAGCAAAAGCATCCCAGAAAGAAGTCAATGAGAGACCAAAAGTATAATATACTATTTCAGAATGAGCTAAAATACAAAACTTTAAAATTCAAAAAGGAACAAGGAAAGATATAAAGAGAGGAGAAAGTGTTAAATACAACAGGCAAAGAAGATCTAACATAGATAATAGGAGTCTTAACATAGCAAATGAAAACAAGGGGACAGAAAAAATATTTAAAACAGTAGTGAAAAAAATTCCTGGAATAAAAAGTTACTTAAAATTATATATCGAAAGAACACTACATATCTGAGTATATCTGAATATTGACCCAGAATGATTAACACCAGGATGTAGTTAGTGTATGTTAACTACTTTAAAGGGAAAAAAGTCCTTTAGACATCTAAACAAAAAGACTGAGTGATTTTTAAGGGAAGGAAAATTATTATCATAAGGCTTTTTGGATGCAACACTTTAGGCTAGAAAAGTATAGAGTAATATAGTTCAGATTCTTAAGGAAAGAAAATGTGGGTGGGGGATATTATTTTCAAAGCATTTAAGTATAAAAGCAGAGACATTTTTGTTATCAATAAGTAAGAACTCAGGAGGTATTGCTCCCATGAACCCTCCTTGTGGAGTCTAGTGGAGAATGAGCTTTAGATAATTAAAATTACTAGAGATATTGCTGTGGTTTGTATAACCCCCCACAGGCTAGGTCCCATCTCATGGCATTATTGTGAGTTGGTAGAACCTTTAGGAGGTAGGACCTAGAGCAAGGGAGTTAGATCACTTGGGGCATGCCCATGAAGGACCCTGCCCCCATCTTCCTTTCTTTGCTTCCTAGATGTCATGAGGTAAGCAGCTGCCTCAACCATGCACACCATGATGTACTTCCTTGCCGTGGGCCCAAAAGCAGGGAACAATTGATTATGGACTAAAATCTTTAAAACTGAATCAAAATAAACCTTTCCTCTCTTTGTAAGTTGCATGTCTTAGGTACTTTAGAAAGCTAACAGAGATATTAACAAAATGTCCATCAAGAATAGTAAATTATAGTTGCCTGTAGAACTAAAATGAGAGTTTAAGGGGAGGGAGGGTATGTTATGGCTATATGCTCAAACAATATATAATCTAGTACAACTCTGAAAAAATTAGGAAAGCAATAGGGAGCATATGTACAAAATCTGTTTTCAGGAATCATATTGATAGTGGTAGTGTTAGTTTTGTTATTTTGACGCTGTTGTATGTTTAATATGGGATAAAGCAAATAAATAAACATGGGTTATATTAGGACAGGATTGTAGCTCAGTGGTAGAGCACTTGCCCAGCACATGTGAACTCTGGGTTCAATCCCCAGTACCACAAATAGGAGTGGGTGTACTGATTTTATCATTCTTTTTGTCCTTTCACAAACAAGATTCTCCTTGACATGGCTTTTATTTACACATGCATGCACACATACAGTGGCCCCAAAACAGAATTCCTAGTACCCACATTATGGTCTTAAAATACCAATTCCCCACTAATAGGAAGCAGAGCTCTGGCAGAGGTATCTGATTCCAGGACTGTGTTATGAAATGTACAGCTAAACCTGGAAGGTCTTGTCAATCCATATAAGAAAGCAATCAGAGATTACTAGGGTCTTATCAAAACGACTCAGGAGTAAACCTGAAGAGGCTCCCACTGGACAATTTGAATTTCAATAAAAAGAATAATTGGAGTGGAATGAAACTCATCAAATATGTTTAAAGTCCTAAATTTGTAATGATGATTTTTTTTTTTTTTAATTCTGGTCACTTTAGAAGGACAATAGGGATTTCATTATTTGGAAAACTGTCAGAGGGAAAGAATCAAGCATATGATTCTTTGAATCATATGAATCATATCATATGAACTTGTTCCACTGGGTAATCAGATGAGAGATTAAATACTTATTAACATATAATTAAAGGATTGAATAGTGATAAGTGCTGTATTAGAGATAAATTATAATGGGCTTAGAAAGACAAAGGTACCCAGAATTTATGAGGAAAAAAATATAGCAGGAAAGACATTTTAGAACAGTGCTGTCCAACAGAACTCTCTGATGATGGAAATGTCCCACATGTGGCTATCTAGCATTTAACATGTGGCTAGTACTACTGAGAAACTATTTTTTAAAATGTTTAATTTTTATTAATTTAAAAATACATGTAAATAGCCACTTGTGGCTAATGACTACCATATTGGACAAGTATAGTCTAAGAGCTCTATTTCAGATTCAGATGTCTATATACTGGTACTCAGAATTTGGGTAATATTCCTTGATTTTTTTAATATGAAGAAACAAATACACTCACTGTGTCATCTTGATAGAATACAGTTAGTTTGAGACAGGGCTTCAGTGTGTGAATGCCTTGTTGGAAAGATACAATCTAACGAGAGAACTAAAAAGAAGCAGTGGACATCAACCAAGTAAATGTGAGAATGGCATCCACAAACTAAAGACTAAAATTAAAGCAATAATAAAAGCTCAAAAAAGAGAAAAATTTCAGATAATGCCACACCTCCAACGCTTAGGTCACAGGGATACTATTTCCTAGCATAATCAGCAGAAAGACAAAGTGGTACTATTAAGACATTTTCTAAGGTTTAGCACAACTAGGACCAAAGTATTTTAAGTGGAGCAAAAGTATTGTTTTGCTCTAATTATAGTTCTCTGTAACTATAGAGGAAATAGTGAGAGAAATGATCTAATGGTGACCATCATCTGCAAATGAACTAGTTTGTCAGGGTCAAAGCCTCCCATCGGGTCCTCTTCAGCTATAATATTCTCTGGATTCTGTGACTCACTTGTGACCAACAAACAAATCATTTAGTTTGTGAATATAACAACCTCGAGAGAAAAACTTGGTGTTTCAGTAGCCACAGAAAAGGATCACTGGGAAAGGAAATACATTCTGCAAAACATACATAAAATCATTGAAATCACACAAATATTATCTAGTATTTCAATCACCAACCATCAATCATCATGGCATTACCCAATTCTGAAAATACCTCAGTTTGACCAGTAAAATATGTTCTCATCATATGCAAGTTAGAAAAAAATCTCAATAGGAACTACAAAGGACTCAAACATTAATTCTGTACCCAAGTATAAGGTAGGGTTATTATCAGAAATGGTCATATTCTAACCAGCCAAGTGAATAATATACATTTAAGAAACAGCTTAAAAGGGCACCTATAAAGATTTTCCTTAAAAACATCTGGTGTGTCTAATGAATTTCTGCCTGAAGTGTTTCTCTTCTGTGAATGGAAAGTTCAGTTAAGGCCAAGTGTCGCCAGTGCTTGGTGTTTGAGGCAATAGTATGTGTTAAGCAGCCCATAAATGAACTGGTAAGTATATTATTCTAAATAAGACTGGAACAGTCCTTAAAGGAAGGTACAGAGCTCTCCTTGAAGATGGAACTAGGTTTGAAAGATAAAAAGAAATGAGCCTGCAGTGTTGCAATTATAATATTTTATCTCCAAAACTACTGCTGGCATTTGAATGAGGGACAATAGGTCTTACCCCTTGGGGAGCTGTAAAAAGAGGCTTAAAAATACATTCCCTCTGTTTATGGCTAGGAGAGAAATGTGGATTTTCTAAGTTTAATTTTATTTTGTATTATGAAATTGCAATAACAAGCCAGCTCTCTCCACTGGAATGAATAAAAGAAAGTAGTCTCACCATATCCACATCATTTAATGCTTAAATACTGGTCTTTCCATACAGAAGCAGATGCCATCTAAGCTAATAAAAAGACTGTTTCATGGAGTGTTGGAAGTGTTATAGGGTTTACTTCCATCTCTTCCTAATACTCTCAGAGACAAGGCAGAGACCAGCAGCCCCTTGTGTGGGTCTTGGATGTCATTTGTTTCTTTCCCACCTTGGAAATGCGTACGTCAGTGGGGAAATCAAGTGTCTCCTCAATAGGAAGCACGTGGTAAATCTAATATTGCAGCTCACATCTTTACAATTAAACATTTAAATTTGCCTTCCCAATGTAGGGTTAATGGTATTGTGTCTTATAAAAAGAAGGTTCTTGCTTAAAAACATTCGGTGCTGAAGTTTCCTGGCAGGTGGGCCTGGGGAAAAAGGCACACTCATATATTGCTGGTGGAGTTGCATATTGGTGCAGCCACTCTGGAAAGCAGTGTAGAGATTCCTTAGAAAACTTGGAATGGACCCACCATTTGACCCAGTTATCCAGCACCTCCAAAAGGCTTAAAATCAGCATACTACAGTAACACAGCCACATCAATGTTTATAACAGCTTAATTCACAATAGCTAGATTGTGGAGCCAACCTAGATGCTCTTCAACAGATGAATGGATAAAGAAACTGTGGTATATATACACAATGGAATATTATTCAGCCATAAAGAATAATAATATTATGGCATTTGCAGATAAATGAATGGAATTGGAGAATATCATGCTAAGTGAAATAAGCCAATCCCAAAAATCCAAAGGCCAAATGTTTTCTCTGATAAGTGGATGATAATACATAGCAGGGGGGAGGGGGTAAGGGAAGAATGGAGGAACATTGGATTGTATAGGGGGAATTGAGGGGTTGGCCGGGGGGGAAGGAAAGATAATGGAATGAGACAAACATTACCCCATGTACATGTATGATTATAAAAATGATGTGACTCTACATTGTGTATAACCATAGAAATGAAAAGTTATACCCCATTTGTGTACAATGAATCCAGAAAATAAAATTAAATTAAGAATTAAAAAAAAAAGATTCAGTGCTGCTGTATTGACTGCAGTAAAGCTCCTTTAGCATTTGACATAGCTTGTCCATACAACCAGCGGTGGCAGTGGTTTTCTTCGACCAGAGGCTCTCAAGCTTTAGCGAGCGTCAGAATCAGTTGGAAGGCTGGGCCTCACCCTCAGTGACTGACTCTGGAGGTCTGGAATGGGAGCTGAAAATTTATACTTTTGATAGGTTTCCTGGTGATGCTGATGCAGCTGGTGTGGGGACCACACTTTGGGAACCACTGTTTTAAGAGGATGAGGAGCCCATTGTGACTAACTTCATGATGAAATAGAGATTTCTTTGTGAACCCATTTCTTCCTGCCCCTTTTCCCAATTATACCAATAATATTGGGAATGTCTTCAGCTTCTTTCTGACCCAAATCCAGTAGTAAACATTTTAACATTACAATTTTATTATTTAATATAGACTTTGCATCTAGAAGAATAAAAAGGATCAAAGGAATAGTTGGTGCATTTTCTGACTCCCTGCATAGAACCATAGTGAGGTGGTATTGCAAACCTAAACCCACCTGCCACTCAGTCTGAAGTCACTTAAGGCTAGTGTTTCACACTACATAGTTACAGTGTTTGGCATCGTTTCTCATTACTCCACGTGACTCTGAAGCAGTTTACAAGGAGTAGGATGAGGGCTCCTGAGGGACTTACTGATAAGAAACCCAGGGCACTGGGTGGAAGTGGCTGGTTCTCATGGTCCTCTTTATGGTCGTCTTAGCACTACGCCATTGGCAGTTACTGGGCCCTGGCGCTGTTGCCTCCTGCTGCCTGCCCAGGTGTGCATTCAGCTGAGGCCTCTGGGGCAGTAACTTTGAAAGATAAAGTAACAACTTGGTGACTTAGCAATCTATCTTTCTCAGCCAAACATTCTGGATGTTTAGTGGGATTCCTGCCTGAAGCATCTTAGTCAATGTGCATGTTGTTCTGTGCAAAATTCTGGCTTCAAAGACAAAACAGAGGCCATTAGTTCCATTTTATAAATAGACTTTAAGCCTCTCATCTGTAAAATGGAGGACATAATCCTTGTGCTTCCTGCTTCCAAAGTGGATGTGAAATTTAAGTAATATATGCAAAAGAGCTTTGAGGAGGGGCAGGTCCTGGACAGGTGTAGACATGTGGTTCAGGAGGAGTTGCTATGATTGCAACTTTGATGATAATCTCTGAAAATGCTAATGGAGCCACCTTTCTAAAGGGTCTGGTTAAAATGGTTTGGCCCCAAATACTATCAACCATTAAAGAATTCTGCGTCTCACCTTGAATTATGCAAATGACTGTGGAGTTGCTGTTTTTCTGAGGGAAAATTGAGAAGAAGTGTTTGTATATTAATTATCCCAACCACTCACCATTACCATGTGTCAACCCCAGATACTAGAAGAGCTGTTTCTTATGCATTTTGAAGAAAAGCCCTGCTAGGCTGACACATTGAAATTCAGATATCTCAGGCGTCTTTCACCTTTGGTCCTTATTTATTTTTATCTTTTGAACTTTAAGTAAATCACTTTACCCTTTGGTTTTCACTTGCTTAAATAAGGATGCATTCTAAGATTTTGTGAAATTATTAGCGTGCTTTAAAAATGGAAGTACACATATTTCATAAACTACATACCAAATTTGAGTTGAAGTATGTTATCCTGAGGCAAAAACAATTGAGGTTGGCTTCTAGAAAGACTATTCCATCTCCAGTTTTATTTTATTTCATTGTGAATTAATGGGATGGTTAACTCTACCATTTTTTGTCTTATTTTGTGTGTCCAATAAAATGTTAACATGCCAGGTACAGACCCCAGGTGGCTGTAGGGTCCAGTTCTGCTCTGACTACAGGGAATTTCCCCTAACTCCAGAGATCCAAGCTGACCAAACAGTTGCATCCAATATGCCTTTGGATTCCTCTGATAAATTGTTGAAGAGCAAGGCTAAGGTCCCAACCCAGCAGAAATAGATTCTCCAGGTTTTCTCTCTGTGTGTTGTCTTTGGTGTCCTGGTGTGGAGAACCATCCCACCCCTCTACTCACACCATATTGCATCTGACTTGTTAGATGGCTCATCCCTTGAGGGCCTGCCCCCAGCTAAGAATGTGATAACTAGTGGGTGCTTAAACTGTGGTAAGACAGGATGTGCCAGACACCAACCTGCATCTTGACAAGACCTTTCTAGAGAGCATGCCTTCCCCAGGGAATGTATGGAAGTTTCGGGCATTATGGTAGTCTGGGTGCTTTCCAAATTATCCCCAAAAGGAAGGAAGCTTCCTATAACAGAACCGTAGTTCCTCACCCAAAAGTCTGAGGCCACATAAGTTACAGAATTAAGAATTAGATAGCACAGGAATATGGTACCTGCACCTCATGATAACATCCAAGGATATCTGAGGCCATGTCTATAATATAAAATACACCAATATTCACGTGAAGTGGGGGGAGTATTGTTAATTTAGGGTGTGACACCAGTGAGTTTTCAGTAGAGTCAGGCTTTGTGGCAAAGCAACTGGGTTGTTAAAACTTTAAGGATTTCAGAATTGCAAATAAGAAATCAAACACTTGTAATTGTTAACAGTAGTTCATGTGTACTGAACATTTGTGGTGTGTCAGGTACTATGCTAAGTGAGCACTTTACTGATGTTATTCAACAACCCTAGGAGGCAGAAATTATTTATTAGTAACCCCCACTCTACTGATCCCTACTCATTTATCCTTTAAAAGTCCATCGTGTGTTGTGTGCCTACCATGTGCCAAGGACAAAGAGCAAAATGTAGGTACAGCCCCACCTAAAGTTGCTCCCAGTCCCGTGGCAGCCAGATGGGTATAAGACATTGGCCTGCACCGGGCTGCGAGCAGAGAACCCTGCCCTCCCTGTGCATTAGGGAAGGCGTCCAGGCAGGCGCTGGTCTAGCACATCTTCCTGGCAGAGGAGGAAGCCAGCCACCAGGGAACATAGAGGTCATTCCTGCAGGCTCAGCTCCTTAATAGGAAGCCCACTGTTCAAGGTCAGCATTTCTCAAATGCTTTTGAGGCCACAGCTCCCTGCGACCCTTCATTTTGCTTTCTCTAATGCAACCATCTTCTTTCTTCTATTACAGAACACCCATTTCAGCTTTCTCACAGGACAACATCTATGAAGTTCAGCCTCCAAGAGTAGACAGAAAGTCTACAGAGATCTTCCAGGCCCACATCCAGGCCAGTCAAGGCATCATGCAGCCCCTAGGAAAAGAGGACACTTCCATGTACCGAGAGTACATCCGAAACCGCTACCTGTGAGGAGAGCGCAGGCCACGTGGTGGTCCTGCAGGGGACCCAGAAAGTTTCATTTGCTTAGGTTACCTATGTTCTCTCATTGTATAAAAGTAATTTCCCAGAACTCTTTTTGCATCTGAAGTTTTTCCCTCTTTTTGCCCCATACAAATTACAAACATAATAAAGAAATGACCAAATAAGTTGCTATTGTTGCCTTTGCTTCATTTTAGAAATAGTTTGTTTTGTGGTCACTATAATACCACAGAATCCTCTAATGAAATTTACAGGTATTTTGTGAGTACCTACTATGTGCCAGGCACCATGGCAAGATCTAGGAATAATACAGTAAACAAAAAAAGGCAAAAAATTCGTCTCTTGGGAGGAATGAAAACAAAGTATTTTTAATATCACTTTTAAATTTATTCTGATTTTTTTTTAATGGTAACCTTGTATTTTGATACAAACTTTGGTTATCCTGAAAGCCTTGTTCTTAGGAAATGAACGAAATACTTATGGGTAAAGGGATTGAATGTCAGCAAAGTGCTTTCCAGTGGTTCAGGGGAAAAGAATATATGATAAAGCAAGGAAAATAATAATTGATAGATCTGGATAAAGAGCCAGTGGGAGTTATTTGAACCATTCTAACACTCTCTATAAATGTAAAATTATATCAAAATAAAACATTAAAATTGTCATTCAGGATGATTGTGCTATGCAGTTGTGTCACTGTCTTATACTTGATGTTCAGGCAGGTGGTAGCTGGTTATGTGCACATCTGGTTTGTTCTCCATACAAACACTATTGTGGCAACTTTCTGCATTTTCTAACAGTTTGACACAAAGGATTTGATCTCATTATGTGTATGCTTTTATTATAAATTGTCTTATTTCTCCCTCCCCATAAATAACAGAGAACCAAGCTAGCTCACGGGAGAAGGAAAACCGATCAGAGAAAATAACCTCTACAGTCCACCAACTCTGAGATGCTGGAATTCTGAGGAAGATTTTACATTGCAAAAAAGATTAAGTCCCCATTTAATAGAGTTTTTTTCATTGATGCCATCACAAAATCAAGATTAAAGAATGACAAAATAATAGGTAAGAGGGATTTTGTGTTGGTGCAGTTTAGGTCTCTAACACAATAGTTTGCTGCTGTGTGTGGGATCTCACAGGAGTCTTCCCAAGTCAGGCAGTAAGCCCAGGTTGCTGCAGAGGTGACAGTTACAGATCAGACACTAATCTTCATTTTTTAAATTTATTTTTAATGTGGTTTCTGGAGGTCCATCTACTAATGATAAGATGAACTTTATACTAGGTCCTTTGAGAAGATTCAGAATCCAGACCATCTTTCATAACCTGTGAACATAACTCTCTGTAGCTATAAAATGAGGACAATGATCCTTACTTTGTTGTCTTATCGTGAAGTTTAGAGATAAGGTATGTAAAACCTGTAGCCATGGATCCTGGCATGCAAATGAGGCTCCCACAGTGGTAGCTGCTGTTGACGATGATGGTGGATGGTGGTGGCGTCAGCAGTGGTGGTTTTACTACCAACACTCTGATGTTCTCCATTTAAGGCAGCAACTCTGCCTGTGTCCTACCCAGAGTTAACCTGATGTAACCTGATGGTATCTGAACTACTCATTTTGACATTAATTCAGGTGACTTCAGCTCTAGCTGTAAAAGTCTGTACAAATTTAGAGCAAGGTAGGCAGAACATTTAACCTCTAGAAATATATTAATGACCCAAGGAATGTATCAACAAAGCAAATATATATATCTGAAAGCACTAAAAAGCTAATATATCAGAACACACAGAGGACTTTCTTATTCATAGACCCAAAGAGAAGAAATGTGTAATTGGTTAAGAGCATGAGATTTGGCTCCATTACTTGCTGATCGCCACGGGACTTTGCTAGTGATTGCTAGTAGCAATCACTTTAGCATTGCTAAACCTCATTTTACTCATCTATTATAGAATTATGGAGAAAAAGAAGAAGCTGCAGCAGTAGCACATAACTGTAACCCCAGGGGGTCGGGAGGCTAAGGCAGGAGGATCAAGATTTCAAAGCCAGCCTCAGCAACCTAGTGAGGCCCTATGCAACTTAGTGAGAACCGGTCTCAAAATAAAACATTTTTTTAAATGGACTGGGTTCAATCACTGGTTTAAAAAAAAAAACAGAAGAAGGAAGAGGAGAGGGAGGAGGGGGAGGAAAGGAAGGAGGAGGAGGAGGAAGAAGAAGAAAAGGAAGAAGCAACATATTATCTATAAAGTGTGGGGGTATTCTATCTGTCACAAAAATGGTCACTAAATATAAAATATTAGCTTAAAAGGATCACCAATGATGTGTGATCACCACCACTTGCTACCCTGGGACCTGAGCATCAGATGCTGTATTCAAACTCACCATGCCCTAGGTCCTGGAAAAGGAGAAGCCTTCCTCGTTCAACTTGGCATTGTAGCTTTTATTTCTTTAAATCAAACAATCTGAAAGAGCCTTGACACATAGTAGATCATATGTTGAAATTTCAGTCAATAATGACCAGATCTTATGAAATAAAATTGTGTTGATGGTGATATCGTTCACATTAAAATAACGAGAGAACCTCCTAGGTTTATGTGTCAGGGTGTGTGTGTATAAGAGAGGGAGAGATGGAGGGGGACTTGGTTTCACAAAGCCACTTTGTATAAATTTTGACACTCCTCTGGAAGAAGTCATGTCTCATTTTGTCAAACCTGGAGATCCTTTGGTCTTGGTTGGACTTTTCTGGTTTACATGCTACCTGCCACCTGCTTGGGAAGATTGGACGTATCTATTGCATGAATGGTTCTGGCATGAGAAATCATTCTTTTATCACAAAACAAAACCCATATGACTGTGCTCTGACCTCAGAACAATTTAACTTTTATCTTAGATTTTGAGGACCCAAGTTGGAATTGCTGTAGATGAAGTCCACTTCTCCATAGAAAAGTGAGGCCTCTCAGAACTAAAACACTTTGTTCCTCACTTATGTCTGAATAAATTAGTTGCCACTTGAAAATGAGATTCTAACTTTAGTTAAAAATTGTCCTACATTTTGTTACATGCTTCACAATACAGCTCCTTTCCCCAACTCTGAGAGTTTTTTCCTTCCTAGAATTAGTCAGATGCTGAATCAGAAGTGTTTTCTCCTTTTGGAAAATAGTGTGCCTCTCAGTTGTCCTCACACGTGCCTTTGGACTTATTAGCTGGTTAGAAAGAAATTACTTAGAGAGGCCAGAGAAGGTGAAGTTTTTCTAATGTCCCAAACATGCTTTTTCCTGAAATCACCTTTTGTTCTTTTAAAATCAGTTTAAAGATGCAATCTCTTTTTCCAGCTTCCCCCTCTTATATTTTATATTTGTTCTGTCAAGATAAGGACCACTTCTTGGGTCTGACACATGTAGAACTAACTGAAGATTATTATAGTTAAATGAATCCTTTGCTGAAGGAAGCATGATCTCTTTTACTTACTTTTTGAGGTTGATTACCCTCCCTTTGAAAGAAGAGACATGGGTTATTGTGGAAACTGCACGTGTTCTGCTGTGCTTCTAACACAGATCAGCTTTCTCTCTCTGCACATGGGCAGCTTTCTCCAATAGCCTCTTGAGTCCCCTTTTCCATTTTAGAACCTGGAGGATCATTTGCTGACAAAAAAGAAAAAAGAAAAAAAAGAAAACATTAAGCTGCCATTTAACTTTTGCTACCCACACGCAAAATATTTTTGTGCACTCATTTCTTCAGCACATTCATTTGAGTGGACTCCAATGTAATTGGCATCCAGTTGGTAAATAAAAATTGTAATCTGAATTGATCCTCAGTGGTTGAAGAAGACCTTTCACAGAGAAACGTGCAGAATAAAACCACTTGCATTAGTTTATAGAGAAAGAGAAGGGTTAGGAAATGGGATTTGCAAAACCATTTCCCAGATGTTGTCAAGATGCTAGTCAAAAGCAAGGGAAACATGGTGTGGATAATAGGGAGAAAAACCGCAAAAAAATATTGCCATAAGATTGGTTGTGGAGGCAAGGAAAGTACCTCTTGCAACATTTTATTTGCTGCTAAAAAGCAAATAATTCCAGCATTGCCCTAACACTATCACTTTTCCTTTCAAAATGGGAATTGCAACAAAGTTGTCTCTTCCCTTGTCCTGCTCCCCATCCTTCCATCATTGTGCCTTAGAGATGGCTGGACTGGTGATCAAGTTCACCACCTGGTCCCAGGGTAGCAGAATCATCAAAGATGCATTTCCCAAGATCCTGCACTTGGAACATGGCCATCATGAGGTCACCAGTGGCTAAAACAGCTGGGCGGATCTCTGGATGGTTTCCTCTCGGGGAGGAGGTGCATGATTAAATGTGCATGTGGGCATCTTTGGCTTAGTTAAAATAAGACATGTCTGGAAGCACATGGGGAAAGGAAGAAGGCTCGCATGTGTGCTGAGAAGCTAAGGTTTCAAGCTTAAGGTTTCAAGCTGTGGGCCTGCCATTTTGTCCATTAAATTCCTTCCTTCTTCTCTGTTCCATCCACCATGATCCCTCTCTCTGACCCAGAGTCATTAGGTCAGGGTGGAGAGTGAGATAAAATATTTTTTCCTCCTTTGTTTCATGTCTCCTTTCCTCTTTCTTTTCGTGAAAGTGTTGAGCATCATCAGTGTGCTAGGAGCCAGGCTGGCTGCTGATTTTTAATGCATTAGAGGTAAAGAAGACTTTTCCTTGCCCTGAGGAGCCTGCAGCATAGAGAGAACGATGTGATAACAATCTAACACAAAATGATTTCTCAAGACAATCAGTTCTGGGGCCCCAAGGAGAGTAGAACTCACTTTCTAGGGCAAGGAGAGAAAATGTTACTGAATTTAGTTTTAAGAGAATGAGTAGCAGAGAGGGCATTCAAGAAAATGAGGGAAATAAGCCCACTGGAAGGGGAAGTGAAAGTCATGGGGCTTTTCTGGATGTGAGGAGGGTGGTGAAAGGAGAGGGACGTGATTGAGAAGGGAAAGGTCAAGAATAATGCTGGGAAGATAGATCAGGTGAGATTGTGAAGGACCTGATACGTGAACACAACGGTTGTGAGATGGGGCCTTCAGAGCCCCATTGCATCTGAAGAATTGAAGACCTCCATAGAACTCTTGTTTACGTGGATCCTATCTATCAGTATTTGCCACATTTAGGAATGGAAACCTAACTTTTAAAATATTGATTAATTTTAAAAGAACAACAGTCAACTCATTACATGTTAGCAAAAATAGCATATGTTTTATGAAAAGTAACTCTTTTAAAACAAATTAAAAATGTTAATGAAGATTGGAATTGTTATATATTTCCAAAGCTTTTTAACATTTGGCTTAATAGAGGACAGCTGTATTCTCATATTTTCTTCTCATGGGAAACAGGCAGACGTGAGTGGTGGGAAAACAAGGTTAAGGGGGAACTTCTATAACCTGGCCCTACAGTGCTGACCCCCTTATGCTGGATTTTAAAAAGCAATTTACCTGAGGTCCTTCCTGGCTTAAGTCCACAGGATATGTTACATTCCTCCGCATACAAACTGTTATCTACAGGAGAAATGCAGGCCCCAAAGTCCCCTCCCTGCCAATAAGAACACAAGTTACCCTAAAGGGGGGACCTTCATGACCTTTACACAGACCTGATTCCAGAACTCAGGATGATAAAATAATTAGAAGGAAACCCCTTAACCATAAAGTCTGTAAGAACAAGTTCCAATTAGAATGATCAGCAGGGCCAAAGTGATCCAGAGCTGCCTTGATCTTTAGCACGACATTACAATAGTAAAATCTCCCCTCCATTGGTACTGGGGACTTAAAAATTTGATGCAATTCTGCTGTCAGTCAAAAGTCAAAAGGTGGACCTGGGCGGGACTCTCTAGAAACTTTCCAGGAACCTCCCCCTAAAAATACAGGAGGGCAAAAGAGTTAAGCCCTTTCTCTTCTCTGAGAGGATCCATTCTCCCCACTGAGAGTGTCCCCTTTTTCCCTTTCCCTACTCCTTCTAATAAACTCATACCTGCTACTGTGTGAGCATCTAAAATTTTTCCAGCATGATCACAAGAACTTATAATCAAGGACCACCACAGCTACCTCCGCTCCACAGTGGGCCCTTCCTTTATAACACTTCTACATTTAATTTATTTTGTTATGTTTGTTTTGGTTGAAGCATATGAAGAAAATCCATCTTTACACTGATATGAAGTTGGAAAAAGGGGAGACTATTTTAATAGCTTTTAAGATAATTGTGGATATTCTTTCTTACTACATGAAAACTCAATGAGTAGTAGATTCTTTTTTAAAAAAATTTTAGATGTTGTAGACCTTTATTTTAGTAATTTATTTATATGTGGTGCTGAGAATCAAACCCAGTGCCTCACACATACTAGGCAAGCACTCTACCACTGAGCCACAGCCCCAGCCCCAATTAGTAGATTCTTAAAGATTCTTAAGTTGCAAAATTGTGAAATCTGAAACTCTCTCAATGAACCATGACATTAAAAATCCATTGGTCTATTTTGAACTTACAATGAATTTTTTACTCATGCATGATTTTGTAACATCATGCATTGATCGTTTGGAAAATATTTGCTTCACTGAGTCAGGCAGATCTTCCGAATGTTGACATATTCGTTTATAGTCTTCCAATCTTCTAGAAAAGCTTTTAAGCATTGGGAAGCTGCCAAGCAATGATCGTGGGTACAAGTTTTCCAAAATTCTAATGTTTGCTTGAAAGCTCAAATTTTATCTTTGGTAACAAATACTGCCAATTTTCCTTGTACCAATAGGCAGGCTCACTTTGTTCATTTTTAAGAGAAAATCTGCCAAATACCCAAGTCAGAACAACTCTAGTTTGGCAATTGTTCTCTCAAGTAAAAATAGTCTTCCATGAGAAAGTGACTAGTTCTACCACAGCTCAAACTGCTGCGATACTCCTTAAGACAATTGGTGACCTCGGGTGTGTAACTGAGGTACTTCAGGCTTCCTTCCCATTCTGTCACACAGAACATGTGAATAGACTGTACTCAAGGGGAGACAATCAAATTTATTTGTACAGAGTGTGCAGTGCCAATATAGTTTGGTCTCCCTACCTTGATTTGTGCTAAGGTTCCAACAGTTATACCTCATTGCTTTTACACCATCAGTACAAAGGTCAACACAGTGAAAAAAGACAATATCTTCATGTCGTTATGAAAGTAGTTCTGACCTCAGGAACTCCCATAGATGTAAAAGTCACATTTTGGGGACCACTATGCTGATAAATCACAGGCTCATAGTATTATGTTCACACTCATCCTCTTTTCCAAAGCCCAGAGCCCACCTGGTTGTCACTCAATAGATGCAGCTGAGTGAATGCTCCCAGAAGATCATTCTGGAATTGTGACTGGAGTCTCAGGACCAGCAGGAAATGTGAATGAGTCATTCACTTACCACAGAACTAACAGGGACATTTAACCCCTTGCTCCCTGCCCTTGCTTGCCTCTATCTGCTGTAGTCACTCAAGGGTATTCTGCATACAGATTAGATGCTCTTTCTTGAGAAAAATGATTTACATGGGTATAAAATTTGCTTTTGTTTATCACATCCAAAGAATCAGCTGGTATAGAATTTTCATTGGATTTGGTCATTGAAACATAATAAAAACCGTATTGACAATGTTGAAAATGCTTAATGATGTACTTTTTCATTCTTATTTATGTTTGATGACTTTTTTTTTACCAGGGGAAGGTCAATCTGTTTTTCTCTTCTTTTTTTTTTTTTTTTTTTTTTTTAACTATTTACTTCACTATGGAGAATTATTTCTCCACTTCCAGAGGAACTAGCCACAAGGTTTACTTTTCTTCAAGTGACATGGATGACAATTCTGTTAAGTTTATTTCTGCCTCGATAATCCATTGCCTCTGAAAAATAAATGTGAGGAAACGAAACCACATGTTGGCAAGTCACGTGTGAGTTAAAAAAAAAGTCCTTTATGAATCTCTCTTCCCTAATTATGGAGTCATCTTTAATTCAGTTCAATAAAACATTTAATTTTGTCTGTATCTTCAGAGAAAGAAATTCACAGGTCAGCTTGTTCACAGAAAACATTTAGTAAGTGGAAGTATATGACCTTTCCAATCATCATTTCAGGTCAATTAAGCTCGTGTAAAAAAATCTATTTTCTTTTCCTCATAAAATCTTGGGGTAGAATTAAATCAAATCTCTCTATAAATCCTCTGAGAGTATTTTTCATTTTTAAAAATTACAAGCCAGGCGTGGTGGTACATGCCCATAATTTCAGTGACTAGAGAGGCTGAGACAGGAGGATTACAAGTTCAAGGTCAGCCTCAGCAACTTAATGAGACCCTGTCTCAAAATAAAAAATAAATAAAGAGCTGGGGATGTAACTCAGTGGTAAAACACCCCTGGATTCAATCCCCAGTGTTAAAAATAAAAAATAATAAAATAAAAATTACAAATGTTTATTCAGGAAAGTCAAATTATTATCTGTATTAAAGACTACTATTTTACATATAAGGTGAGGTTTTTTTCTTTTTTTTCTTTTTTTTTTTAAGAAAATCAGCTCGTTGAGGTTGGGCAGCTATGGTGAGGGGACTGCTCTGGATCTTCTCTCGGGTCAGAACTGACTGTGAATGGAAATGTCCCTACACCTTATGTAGGGGATTTGATGTACCTTTGGGGGTTAGGACCAATCTGGGGCTATATGAAAACAGTTTTTTTCCTTTAATAGCACTAATCTCCTTACGTCCTGGGATGTGATATTTTGTGGTTCATCATCTTGGTCCAGGGGAGGGAGCCCAGGTTTTCTGACTCTAAATCCAATACCCTAACTAGTTTCCAATTGACCTTTATCACTCTGAGAACTCTTAAGTCATAGTTCAAGGATCTGGTGTGGATGTGTGTTCATCTGCTCTCCATCACTATTCCTTGTATGAACTTATAAGGAAGAAAATTTTATTTCAACTACAGTTTTGGAGGATTCAGTCCAGGATTCATTGGCCCTGTTGCTTTGGGCCTGTGGAGAGGCAACCCATCATGACAGAGAGTGCTTGGCAGAGCAAGAAATGTTCACCTCATGGCAGAAGGCAAAAGACAGCAAGTAGTGGGCTTCAAGGACCTGCCCCCTCTGACCCACACACCTCCAGCAGGTCCTACCTCTTAGAGTTACTACCATATCCTGATAGCACCATAGCCCATGACCCCAAGTATAGCAGAGGTCATCCCAACTGAAGTACAGTCAACCCTCTTATCCATGTGCTCCCAATCTGCAGATTCAACTGACCATGGATGAACATTTACTGACAAATTTTCTTGTCATTATTCCCTAAAACAACACAATATAATATCTATTTACATGGTATTTGCATTTTAAAAGGTATTATAAGTAATCTAGATTCAATTTAAAGTATATGGGAGGATGTGCACATACTTTAAATTAGGTAACTATTACATCATTTTATAAAATGGACTGAAGTGTCCATAGATTTTGTATCTGGGGGGCAGGAGTCCTGGAACTAGTCCGCCACAGACACTGAGAGACACCAGTATGTCAGTTCCAATTACACACTGAGTCTAGGGAAAGGACCACCAAGGCCCAGCAGGCCCATGGGGGGCTGGAGTGTGGTTGGACTCTGGATATCACCTGGCCTCTATGAGTCCTCTAACAGGGCATGATGAAACTTTGCATCTCTAGGTGTCAGTGCCAGCTCATATCTGTGTCTAGTAACTAGTTAAGGTGTAGGATTTAGTCAGAAAACCTGACTGAAGGCTAAAATCAGCCTCGCTAAATTCCCTGGTGCAGCATTTGGTGAACAAGAGGCTCTGAGCAATGTTTGACCTCTGTCCACCTCATTTTCTGCTTCTATTAGATGGCCTAGGATGTGAATTTTTTTTTTTAATGGTATGAACCTCATTTGGATTCACATGAGGATCATATGAAGCATTTAGAAGAATCCCTGGCCCATAGTAAGCTCTTTGATACGCTGATATTGTTAAGAAACTAAAGGTCATTTGAGATCTCTCCCTGAATAATACTTTGCTGAAAATTTGAGAAGTCTACAAAAGTGAGGCATCCTCTATATCTGCTGTGGTTTGGAGTAAAAGACAAGTAGAAGCTCAGTGGGAAGGTGATGGGAGACCACGGAGAACTTCCGATCTCAAAAAAGGTTTTGACCACAGTCCTAACAACAAGGTGGCTGAGAGGCAATGTTGAGAGAGGAGGCATCTTGACTTAGACACCTGTCCCTAGGGTGTCAAAAGTTCCTGGTTGTTGACAGTGCCCTTGAGTGGTCACACACCGCAGTCCTGGAACATATATATCCAAGGAAAACAGGGCCTAGAATTTTTTTTTTTAATTTTTCTACCATGCAAGGAGGCCTAACCCCATTTTTGAACTATAAACTATTTGCTAAAGGATACAGAGTTACTAAGGCTGGGGTTTGGAAAACTTCATGGGCTCAGGAGAGTGGCTAACATAATTGGGCGGCTTCTTCTACCTACATGTAACAACATGGAGAATTGCTGGCCACCGCCATGCCAGGGTGGCAAATTCCCACCAGAAAACTCATCAGAGGCAACCTTCTGTGGTGGGGAAGAGCATGTGTCCACTGCGTGGAATACATGGACTGTGTGGCCTGGTGGGAAAGAGAACAGGGAGAGCATCATGGGAAGGGAAATCTCCACTGGGGGAGGCAGTGAGATCAAGAGTTGGGAGAGTCTGAAAAAGATCATTCAGAACTGAATCTGAAATGGGATTTGGCTAGCTTTTAAAAGTGTGTGTGTGTGTGTGTGTGTGTCTGTGTGTGTGTGTGTGTGTGTGTGTGTGTGTGTATGTGTGTTTTACTGGGGATTGAACTCAGGAATGCTCTACTCCAGTCATTTTTATTTTTTTATTTTGAGACAGGGTCTCACTCAGTTTTAAACAAATATATTTGCAGCTGTGTGCATGTGTGTTTGGAGGGAGGGGTCTGGCCGCTATGTTTTTTAAATTTGACACCATCTGAGACTGGTCCTAGAGGTGGTACTGTTGTATTTGGGTGGCATGCTTATACCCCCAAGACATGGACAGTGACAGGTGCTGATTGTGCCAATGGGGCCAAGGAGTAGGGAGCTCACTCTGGAAGTCTAAGTAACCCAGAACTCTGGGCAAATGCTGAGACTGGAAATCTGACAGACGGATGGACTGTTGATGTTCTTATAGTGCTGATGGGGCAGCTCCAGCCCTGCCTCTCCTTAGCCATACCGTACAGTTAGCCCCTCTTGTCTTGCCCACTGCTCTGTGAGTGCTACTCTCTGATCAGAGTTCCCAAACCCTGAGTCCCTGACACTATGAGAACCACAGGAGGCAATCACTCTGGTGGCTGGACTGGACAGCTCAGAGCAGAGACCCTGAGACTTTCCCTCATCAGGAAGCACGTAGATAGGATGGGGCAGGATGTGTTCCAGTCTCTAGGATGCAGCCTACCCTATCTGATGGCCCCTCTCCATCAGCAGATGCTCTGCTGAGAAGTTAGGAAGAAGTGAATGGGCAGGATGAGCACTTGACCTCAGCAACTGCATCGGGATTCCAATTCCTGGGGAAGTCACATGCACAAGAATAAAAGGGATGACTCGCTGTTGAGGATGGGGGAAGGGCAAACCAGTAAAGGAATAACTGGAGGGAGCTAGTAGGCCCACTGATGCAACTTACAACATTGAGCTGAGCTCAGAGTCTCATATGCCCGTGAGGAGAGCAGGAACATCACACCAGGGGATGCTTTGCCTAGCCTTGCAGAGATCATTCCATTTCTACTTTAAAATGTCCATTTGGTGAGCATGCTGATAAGCTGATCCACTGCCCAGAAAAACCCTACGTGTGAAAATTCTTAGACATTTTTAAATGATAGATATTTAGGCTCTCTTTTTAGCAACTGAAATCGGATTGAACTGGAGGTACGCCTCCAGCTCCGCACACATTGGTTGAATACTTACTGGGTCCCAGGCGTGCTGAGCCGCAAACTTCACATGCAATTCAAAGAAGCAGGGAAATGGCGACTGGCACTGTCTGACAGCTGCTCTTTGTTACAGAGGGGCCGGAGCAGCCCCATTTGCTGCAAGAATTCCTCAGAGCCTTGAAGGAGAGTGGAATCAGGCTTTTGATTGTCCTGGTTTGGAGACTATCCCATTTCATACAAGTTGACTCCATGTTTTTTTTTTTTTTTTAACTAAATTTGATTTTGAGGCAGTTAATCTGTATATAATGATGCACAAAGATTGATTTCAAAGTAAAAAAATACCTGCATATTTGGAAAAAACAAAAACAAAAACAGGTGTGTATTCCTGAACATGAAAAGATTTCTGATCAAAACGTCTGGAGCCAAACTCCTGTTTCATTTTTTTTTTTTTTGTAAACAAATGGGATACATGTTGTTTCTCTGTACATGGAGTAAAGGCATACCATTTGTGTAATCATAAATTTACATAGGGTAATGTTGTTTGATTCATTCTGTTATTTTTTTCCCTTCTCCCCTTTTAGTTGTAGATGGACACAATACCTTTATTTTGTTTATTATTTAGTTTCTTTTATGTGGTGCTGGGGGTCAAACCCATTGCCTCACGTGTGCTAGACAAACACTCTACCACTGAGCCATAACCCCAGCCCTCCTGTTTCCTTATCTGGCGAATACATTGGTGAAAGAGCATGTTGCAATCAATCATGGGGCCAAAATTTCCTGTGGAGGTACGTACAGCAGGACTTCCATCCTCTCTTAAAAAGCACATTCCCCCGAGCACACTTAGAATGAGGCCTTCTGACCTGCCTTCGTGTGGTAGGGAGCTGGACTGGTCCTCTGTCTCACACACAGAACACAGGGAGTTCTGGAACCCATATTTGGCTGGTGGCAACATCACTAGGAATTAGACAAACTGGAGCCCCATGGGTAAACTGGAGCCTCAGAAGCAAGATGCTGATCTCCACATTCCAGAGATGAGAGCTCTAGGGGCTTTCTGAGTCCAAGGTTTCTGCCTGGATTCCCATCCCTTCTAGTGCTTTGCTCGTTGGTCCCATCAGCCCATCCTCTGAGCTTTGACCTTTCCTATCCCTGCCACACAATCACCAGCTTCTGTGTCACTCTTCCTGTCTCAGAAGTTTCCCACCCTCCTCCAACTTAGGACCCCAAAAACTACAAGAAGATAACTGTGTAACTAATGTGAATGTACCCATTTCTTCTTCTTTTACATACACCTCCAGCTAATTCTTCAACAAACCGTGTGTATGTGTGTATACATGCATGCACACACACATATTTGCTATTTTCTAGGCGGGCAAACCTGCAAAGGCTGGAAAGTTGGGGAGGGATTGGGTGTGTCTGCCCCCTACTGAAAATGAAAGGTAGCCCTTGATGCATGGCAAAGGAGGACCATCTGGGATTAGGCCTGAACACCTTCTTCATGTTGGGCTCTTTACTAGAGATTGAGAATACACTGGCAACCAACACAGGGCTCCTTGCCTCAAGGAGTTTACAGTCAGGTGAGGAAGACAAGCGAGAAAAGGGCACTTAAGAACCATACTGGGAAGTATCATTGAATTAATCAGGACTTGCCAGAGAAACAGAACCAACAGGAGATTTTACATAAATATAAAGAGATTTATTATAAGGAGTTGACTTGGATGAGAATAAGGTGGGTTTATCTCAAGATCTGCAGGGCGAGTCAAAGCCCCAGGCCCAGGAGCAGTGGTTTGGTTCTTGCCCGAAGGCCAGCAGGCTCAAGACCCATGAAGAGTCAAGGTTTCGGTTCAAGTTCAAAGTCAGGAGTAAAGCAGACAGCTCAATTCAAAGGCTGTTACAAAGGATGTTTCTTACTCATAGGTCAACCTTTTGTTTGCTATTCAAGTATCCAACTGATTGGATAAGGCTCACCCACACGAGGGAGGATAATCTTGCTTTACTCAGTCCACTGACTCAACTCATCCAATGAGACACATCCTGACAGACACACCCAGGATAATTGACCAAATGTCTGGGTGTCCTGTGACCCAGTCAAGTGGACACATAAAGTTAGCCTTCATGGCCACAATATGTAGAAAGTACAGGGCATCATTGGAACACACAGGAGGGCACCTAGATGAACAGGACTTTGCTGATTAGCACAAAATAGCACAACTAAACTAGGCCTTGCGTGGACACATTCTCCAAGGTTCTAGCTGGTGAGCAGGAATCCCTGCACAAAAGTATGATCAATACTAAACTGGAATGGAGGACTCGCTCAGTGACCACTGAGTGTTATACAGCAGGACTGGCTGTCAGACAGAAGGAAAACGGGGCTAGAGGAGCACTTTGATGTGGCAGGTACCATTGCTGCAGGTCAGAGGTGAGAAGTGGAACTCAGCCAAGTCCAGTCTGAAGAGAGGACTCTGCACATTGGACTACAGCAGAAACTGGCCCCTGAATACGTGAAAGATGACTCAGGCAGCAGCTGCTCTGTCCGAGCAGCTGGCCATGCTGCAGGGGATGAAGCAGGTAGGCCGATCACTGACCTTTAGCTTGGTGGGGCTGATGTCACGAAGTTCGTTGACTGGTTTTGTGTTGCTTTCATCTTTCAATATCTTCACATATATCACCAAACATTTTTCTATTAGAAAGAATGCTGTGATCACCAAAAAGAGGTGATAATTGCTGCATTATAAAATAAATCACAGAAAAGCAAAGGTGTAATTTTTTTGCTTCCAACTTCAGTAACAACAAAAAAATCCAGTCATAGCCCATTCCGTGCATCTTCATTGCTCTGCAAGGGTAAAAGCTCACCCAATGGAAGGATTTAGATGAAACTTTTGCCATAAACAATGAAGCAATTTCTCTACCCACTTTTTGAAAAATTGTTTTCATTTTGAGAGTTTGACTCACTACCACTTTCTGAAGGAAGGACAGAGGAGATATTAACAATGTCTTTGGCATTGCAGGCAACAAATTATCCACAAATACTTTTAAGGCGGGAGCCCTGTACAGGCACAGTTGATGGCCACAACCTTCTTGCAAGTTGGTCCACCTGGGGAGGAGGAAGGTGATTTCTTGCCAGCCAGGGCTGCTCATATTCCTACATTTATTGTTCTCCGATGTGGTGGTCTGCAGTCATCTCACAGGCTGGAGTGCTTTGAAGACTCCACTCTTGGGGGACCTAGACACTGAATTTGAAAAAGCACCATTCTGCACTAACTCCTGCCCAATGCCCCTCAGGATGGGCTTCCGCATCAGCTCTCACAGACCGTCTGGTCTGAAACGAGGAGCTGCCAGTGTGACTATTGGGGCACTGGGAAGCCAGTAAGTGAAATGGACTCTCTGAGAATTAGAGAGGCAGTTTAGAGCATAAAGGGCCTTAGGAAATAGCATTTCCCTCTCCAGATGCTCTTAAAGGAGTTACTTAAGTCATCTCAACTATCAAGTCCAAGTTCATACTAATTCACTCTCCTCAAGTCAACCCTGCTCAGCACCAGCCTCTGCTGCTGGACCCAGGCTTGCATCTTGCTGTCCCCACGGGAAGAAAGTACAGACAATTCCTCATTTGGTCAGGCTTTGCAATGTGCTCACTTTAATTCTCACAAGTCTATGAGATACTTATTATTTTTCTTGTGATAGGAGAATAATTTCCCCCTGATGGTTCTCTCTTTTACTCCCTCTGTTTCCCTTCAGCCAGGCCATTTAGGGTGATAGTCATTGGGAAGGGAACAAGAAGAGCATTTCTATGTTGGTTTCCATGAGCCAGTGACATGAGAAAGGAGAGGATTATCGGTATTTCCAAAATGTTTAAGGATTCAAAGTAAAAAAGAAAAACAGTTTCTCTTTTGCACACCATTATCCTTGCTAAGAAAAGGATGGAGCAATGAGAATGGCCTTTGGAAGTTCCTGGAGAGAGGGGCCAGAGCAGGTTTTATTTTCTAAGGACAGTCATCACAGTGTATCTCATCTCACAGGTTCTTCTTATAATGCAAATGTGACACTCCTCCCAAAGAGGTGTGGTGCCTATGTCCCCTCCCCTTGGGTCTGGGCAGGCTTGGGACTATGGTGGCAGTAGCTTTTTGAACACTCCTTTGGGAGCTGAGACACCTGTGAGCCCTGAGTAGTCATGCTGTGAGGAAGTCCAGGTCACCTGCAAGAGATTTACAGAGGTGTTCTGTGGCTTTTTGAGAAGAGGGAGAGAGATCAGAAGAGCCCTGTGCATGTTCCTCTGCCAGCCAGAGAGTCATCATCAGATGCAAGCCCTCAACCCTGCACCTCCAGAAAGAGGAGCCCAAATAAACCTCTTTTCTTTATAACTTACCTAGTTTGTGGTTTGGTGTTATTGGTAACAGAAAATGAACTAATGCAGTGGGGGGGGGGTCACAGGGATGTAAAATTCTGCTGTTCATGCAGGCGGAGTCTCCAAACTTCCATTGTGTTAATGCTGGGTCAATTAATAGAAAAATATTTTTGTCTGTATTGTCACAGAAAGCACAGAAGTAAACAAAGTAGAACTTACACACAATTGACCGTACAGGGAACTCAAAGTCCCAAACGACTGAGGCCATCTCTCCCTAAGGTCTTCCTGCCCACACCAAACCCTTCCTCACCTTCTGCCTCCCCCAGGAAAAGAACACAGTTCCACCCTTTGAGAACAGGGTTGGGAGCCATTCACAATCTTTTGGGTTAGTGTTTGTTGGTTGCTTTCACTTATTCATTCACCAAGAGAAATTCTGTCCCGTGCCAGTCAGGTGCTAGGAGCTACGCAAACACAAATAAACACCGACTCTGCTAACTCTTTGAGAACTAGCCATCTTTCAATATGCAAGTACAAGTATATATTGAGCATTTACTCTGTGCCAAACGCTGTTCCAGACATTTTATGTGTGATATAACTCAGTTAATTGTCACAGCAACCTTTTAAACAAATATTAACATCTCCATTTGACGCAAGAGGAACTGAAGTCCAGTAAGGAGAAGTAACTTGTCCTATGTCACACAGCTTCTAAGTAGAGGAATCAGGATTCAAACAACACCTTTGGCCCCTGACTGTGAGCTCTTAACTACTATGCCCAAGGGTCTCTTGCCAAATCCTAGGAAAAGGCAGGGCTGTTTTGGGACAAGAATAACAAAATGTGGCAAAAATGTGAAGTCCTTTGAAAGAGCACAGAGAATGGTGACACACAGCTTAAAGCATGACTACAGGGGCAGAGGCAGCTCCAGCCCGGCTCCCATGGAGGCCACCCTGGCCACTGCAGGGACCCCCAGCTGTTCTAAGATTACAAAGGTACTGGGTCATCTCCAGGGGGCTGTGGCAACTACATTCTGGATACAGGGGCAGAGGCATCTGTGAGCCCTCAGTAATTGAGGGAGGGCCCCAGCAACACGTGGCACCCAGGAAGGACTGAGTAGCCTCAGTGTGGCTGAGTGGGTACAGGGATTTGGGCAGCCTGAGGGCCGTGAGCATTTATGAGACCCTGGAAACAAGACCCCTGAGGGGCTCCACCCCAAGTGAAGAGGAAAAAGAGCAGTGATACACTGTTCTAATAGTTCATTTTGCCCTGAACTTCCTGAGACCTGTGGAAACAGGTTATGTCAAGAATGTGTGGTTCTGTCTCATGGATCGTACTGCTTTCTTCAGAGACCTGGGCACAGGTGCTTATGTAAAACCAAGTTTCACCCAGGGCAGTAGGAAAAGAGCTAAATCTGAAGATAAAAAGGAGAATGGAAGCAACTCTGCTTTTCCTCCAGTCTAACCCCCTCAATGTGTAAATGGGGAAACTGAGTCCTAGAGATGCTGGGTGACATTCAGATCAACTGCTTAGGGTGTCTGAGAGGCAACTCAGGACCCCCATCTCTTACCTGTGTTCTTTTGTCTTCGTCATATGTTTTTTATCACCAGACCCCAAGCTCCATGGGCAGGGTCATTCCTTACCTTTCTGTACCAACCTCAGCACCAACATATGCCTGCTGTGTAATACACCCTCAAGGAATAAGTGCTGAATGAGGTGTGGCTGGTGGTTGTTCTAGAAATGCAATTGGAAAGTCTGTGCCTGTGGCTGCCTGCTGTGGCCTGAGCTCCTGCCTGTTCCCAACAGGTGTATGTGTCAGACAGGCTGGGAATGGAGCTTGGCCACTGACTTTCTCTGGCTGATCCTGCCGTCACTGAACAATTTTTACTTCGGTGTAGCAATTCACCCTGTACTTCCAGGAAAATGTTTCATAGAACAAAGTGACTTTAGTTTCTAAGTTTTTGTGAATTTGCTTTTCACTTATGGCTTAGAGTTTATTCCTTATTTCAGTGCTTCCTTCAAATCCTTTTTTCCCTCTGAAAACAACCTATCAGTTAAGTGGGTCTCTCCTGTTGCTGTAAGGCATGTCTCTGTAACCTTAAAAAATTTGGTCTTGCCAGGTGCAGTGGTGCTCACCTGTAATCCCAGCAGCTCAGGAGTCTGAGGCAGGAGGAATGCAAGTTCAAGGCCAGTCTCAGCAATTTATTAAGGCTTTAAGCAACTTAGCAAGGCACTGTCTCAAAACATAAAGGACTGGGGATGTGGCTCAATGGGTAAGCGTCCCTGGGTTAAATCCCTGTACCTCCCCTCACTGCCCCCACAAAAAAATAAATAAACCTCGGTCTCAACTGTGGGTCTTGGTGTGCTCCTCTGGTGGGAGCCAGATTATGAGTGTCTGCAGAATACTTTCTTTCTGACCTTGTTTAGTGGGTTGTTTGTTGTCACTAAATACAGTTTTGGTTTGGGATTGTTTTTTAATTTTTTACTTAGCCAGTAGTAATCAGTGCTAGGAAGAGGAGAAGCTCATGGAGGCTCCTCAGGCACCAGCCTGATCACACCAGTCCACAGACGGACGCAAAGCCCCGTGCTGGGAACAGGAGACCATGCCCCATCCAAATGCTGATCAGGCCTTTTGCACCTGAGCTGGTTGTGTGGGACACTGCCCTGGTCTGCTACCACCCTCCTTGGCAAAATCAGTGTCTGCTTTCAGACCCTGGTGACTGGGAAGTCATGTTAGAACCACAGAGGGAGCACTGGCCCCTAGCCCCAGGACTCTGGTTAAACTGGTCAAGGATTGCACCTGGTATTTTCCAGAACTCCCCAGGAAACTCTCAAGGGCAACCTAGACTGAGAATCAGGAGCTAGATTAAAGGTATGACTGAATGAGTGTTGTCTGTGTTGCTTATAGCATAAAACCTCTCACATGATTGGATTAGGTGCCTTCTAAAGTCTCTTCTAACCTGGAGTGTCACTGGCTTAGTGCATGATGCTGGTTTGAACCTAGGCAATTCAGCAGGGAGGACAAGATTGAATCCATCCAACTACTAATATGTTCTCAGCCAGTTGCTTAAAAAAAAGAAAAAAGAAAGAAAGAAATTGGAATTCAGTAGTTTGAAGCCATTGCTTTGAAAGGTGTGGTCTTGTCTATATGGGAGATTAAAAACAAAAACTCCTGTTTCAGGATACAAGCAGTAATCAAGGATACTTAGCTGTGAAGAGTGGGATGGAAACGGGGCTGACGTCAGTGCTTTCTTTTCCTTCTTGTGGTGTGGCTTTCCATGGAATCATGGCACTTCCATGGCAGACAGCCTCACATGTGGCCTCTAGTTTTGCTCTGAAGATCAGCCCATTAGTGATGGAGATATGGTGGGCTAGGTTGTACAGCTCCAAGGCCAAGAAACAGGGGTCTGCCCGGGACCTGAGCTTTAGAGGGCACAGCTCTGGCTCTCCCTGTGGGCCAGGAATCCACAAGGTCAAGGGAATGTTCTAGCTCATAGTCTGCGGCCTGACTCCTTGTAGGACCCAGTATTTCCTACCCAAGTATTTTGGCCCAAGCCAGGGCCCCAGTTGGACTTTCTCACGCCATCCTCCCACACTGACCCCTGTGCTGGTGTTTGTGACCCCGAGTCCTAGGAATGGCCAAGGGGGGACCATGTGCAGGTGTGTGGACATGTGGCTGGGGTGTTCTGTGGGAAAATGGAGTCAAGGATAAGACAAGAACTGTGGGGGTACCGCAGGTTCAGACATAGTGCTGAGATTCTAACTTGAACCTGACCCTTCCAAGTGGTTCTATTTGTCAAAATAGGAATAGAACATACTTTACTTGACAGCTTACTGGTTTGATTTCTGCCTTCTCAGGAGTTCTACTTTACCACACGTAGGACCCCTCTGTCCTCCTGCCCTGTCTGCAAAAGGCAGGGATGCTGATGGAGGTGTGAATGTAGTGCTCAGGGACAAACAGTGCTGCATTCACAAAACACACAACTGACCCATCTCCACGCATCAGGAGTCTTTCTACACTGTCACTGCATCTTACGGGGAAAGCGTCCACGTAGCTCATTTCTGCTTGCCAAGTGTTTCCACTCATCCCCATCCTCCTTTCCATTGCCAGACTCGGAGATGCATGTGCCCTGACAGTTGTCATGTGACAGCCTCCGGTGAAAGCTGTCACCTTGTAAGCAGTACCCCCATGACAGTCTTGCAAAGTCAGGGGAATGTGCACAAGCAAATAATTTCGTCTTTGCTGGGAAAAAAAAAAAAATTTAAAGTCACATACTTCCTCATGCAGTTAGTCACTCTTCCTCTGAGTCCCCAAAGGTGCTTATTTTGCAGTATCTACAGAAATTTGTTTGTGTTTCTGTCCCCCCTACTGGGTTTGGAGCTCCTCAGGAGCAGGTAGTGCATCATCCTCTTTACGTTTCCAGTCTGCGGCCTGTGCTTTGTGTGTACACCTTAAGCATTCTGCTTCGGTGTAACAAAAACAATGCGCAGTATATTTCGTCTTCGAGCCTTGGTATGGACACATACCTAGTGTGGTATGGTAAGTGTGAGTGGTAGGAATGTCCCTAGTCTGCTAATGAGCTGACTGGGGGAGGAGGGCTGGACACCAGAAAAACCAATCACATGATTACAGAACTGTAATTTTTAGTCCCACCCCAACCCTGTCGAGGAGAGAGAAACTGGAGGTGCAGTTCAGTCCCCACTGGTCAATGAGTCATTCACTCATGGCTGCGTAATGAGGACTGATTACAGCTCTGGAATGAAGCAGGAGCTTCTGGGTTGGGGAACACAGCCGCGTGTGGAAAGGTGGCACTTTGTGACGCTCCCATCCCTTGCTCTCTGTGTCTCTTCCATCTGGCTATTCTTGAGTTATATCCTTCATTATAAACCGTTAATTGTAAGCCAAATATTTTGTGAGTTTTGAGTCATCCTAGCAAATTATCAGACTTGAAGCGAGGGTCACAAGAATCCTTAAATTTGCAGCCCACTCTGAAGTGTGTGTAGCCTGGGGCTCTGGGGCTTGTGACTGGCATCAGAAGTATGGATGGTCTTGTTCGAATGAGCCCTTAACATGTGGGGTCTGTACTAACTGCAAATATAATGTCTGGAGTGCACAGAGTCTCCAACATTCAGTCGTTAGAGAACTGGAGAAGTGGTTGTTGATGGGACACTATATTTGTTGTTGAAGAAACAATGCCACATGTATACTGTACTAATAATTGGAAAAAGCATAAAGCATCCATTGATTTGAACTGCAGACTTTACTCCAGTTTTGTTAAACATTAAGAATTCTGTCTGCAGTAGTTTAATACTCCTCTGTTGAAAGAGAGGGTCCCTGTCCCTTCCCTTGATGCAGTGCTAATCAATACACTATGGGGGAAATGACACTTTACTTCCAAGGCTAGGGCATTAAAAAGCGCTGCAGCTTCCACCTCTTGGAATCCTTACCCTGGGGAACCCTTTTGGACCCAGCTTCTATTCTGTGGGATACCCCAACTTTCAGGCAGGCTATGGCCACCGTCCCTGCTGAGTCCAACCATCAGGTCATCCCTGCCAGTGCCAGCTGTGTGAATAAAGATGACTCCAGATGTTTCCAGCCCCCAGATGTTTGAGACACCCCAATCATTCAACTTCCCAGCTGAGACATCGGAATCTTAAGGCAGAGACATCCCTGCTGTGCTTTATCCAAATCCCTGGCCCACAAAACCCATGAGCATAATCCCCTGGTTGTTGTTTACCCCACTGTATTTGGGGTGGTTTTGTTGTTGTTGTAGCAATATTAACTGGAACATGGTGTCCTCAACACTGTAAGGACCCACTGTTTAAAACTTCTTTTCTTGCCTCTGGAGGCTGAGGCAGGAGGATTGCAAGTTCAAAACCAGCCTCAGCAACTTAGTGAGACCCTAAGCAAGAACCTGTCTCTAAATAAAAAACAAAAGGGGGTGGGGGTGTGACTCAGTGGTTAAGCACCCCTGGGTTAAATCCCCTGTACTAAAAATAAATGAATAAATACTATTTTTCTTGGAGATTAGGGGAGGGAAGAGGTGGAGAAAAGGGGAAGTACTAAGGAATAAAATTTACCAGATTATGTTACGTGCAGATATGAATTTGTAACAAGCCCATAACTAAAATGTCCCAATAATTTTTTTAAAAAAGATTGAAAACTCTAACCAGGAGTATTAAATAAATAGATAGGATAAAATAAAATCCTATTTTATGAGTGATTTAATTATAGGGGTTACTATATTATGAATATATATAAAAATAAGATTATCAAAAATTCTGTGAACTGCTATTGAAATAACTTTTAATATAAAAATTACAGATTATTTTGGATGCAGGGAAATATTTTTCATGTGTGGCAGTTATTTTACTACATAAACATATCTCTGATTATTCCCTAGATAAATTCCTAGAGATGATCTGCTGGGTCCATGGCATGCATGTATTAAAGCCAAAGTGGTCTTCTCTTTCCTCCAACTCAATGCCCTTCCTTTCTCCAGTGTGGTACCAGCCCTGGAACAAGGCATGAGCTGGTCTTTCATGCTTCCTCCTCCCTCACTCTGCAGCTTCCAGGTCCTCTGGGAGTGGTAGGGATGGAAGAAATAAGAAAGGACAAAGGTCTTTTTAGCTAGTGTGGTCCTTTCTTGGTTTCATGTCCTCTGGTACAACAAGCTCAGTCTCTTGTGTGTTGGAGTAAGTTCTTTGGCAGATCTTTGGGATGCTTTCCTTCCACACAGTGACCTCAGAGGGGAAACACTTCTGTGCCCACGCTCCCCACTTAATTCCAATCCACATTAGAGAATTCCACAGGTCTTGCTGCTGGGTCCTTTCCTTGCAGGCTCTTGTCCTCTGGGTAGGGTGCCAGCAAAGCAGCACAAGTCTGGCCTCTCTCCAAGACATCCACTAGGTCACCTGCAACTCATTCATACCTTTCATACCAAATGAGGTGGGGGTGGGGCAACAGCAGGTGCTTCCTCCTATGCAAAGCCGTCTCTAACCAGTTCCTTTGTCCTGCTCTATCAGGACAGAATGTAAATCAGATACGTCACTTTCTAAGCTAAGGATGGAGAACAAGATGCCTGTTTCTCCTTATGGTCACTCCCAAAGCCTATGATTCATCTGGATCAAGGCCCAGCAGAGTATTCTCCCCTAGGTCAAGAACTCCCTATCCAGTGCCTCTTCCAATTTCCAGATCTTGGGCATATGGAGCCTGGAGCAGGGGCGGAAGCAGAGGTGGGAGATAGTAGGCTGAAGTGGCAGAGCATTGTGGGGATATCTCTGGGGCTTCTCCATAGGATAGAGAGGAGGCAGGGCCTCTGCTCCTTAGCTCTTTGGCTTTTAGTCTCATTAATTGGACTAAATGTAGGAAATTTTCCTACATTCCCTATAGTGACTGGTTAAATAATTACAGAATATTCCCTGCAAAGGAATTAAGTATAGCCTTTTAAAATCCAAGGACTACTTAGTGGAAAATATTTATTGATATGTATTTAATGATATTGCTAAATGAAGAACCAATAATTCCACATTTGTGAAATATATATTGCATTCTTAAAGATGCATAAAAAAGATCATTAGAACATTCATCAAATTATTTTTCTCCCCCAAGAGGGATAGAGTGGGTGATTTATTCCCTGTGCATTTGGGGGTTTTAAAATCTCTATGTTGACCAAGCTACTCTGATAAATACAAAATTTTTTTTTAAATATAAAATTGAATGTGCACCCCCTACAAATATTCTTCATCCTTATTAACTTTTGAGTTTTCAGTACCTATGGAGTTAGCTTTGAAAGCAAAATGAAGGAGCAGAGATAAACTTCTGTTGCTAAGTTTTCTGCAGGCAGCAAGGGCACACCTGGCATGCTCTAAAAACTACTGATGCCTGAGCAGCAGGATTTTTCTTTAAACTAGTGTGATTCCAATGTGCAGCCAAGGTTAGGAATCTCTGCTCAGGAGGGGAGACTCACCTGCACGCCCAGCTTCCCCTTCTTCCAGGCACCTCCAGGTGTTTCTTTGGTCCTCTCCTACGTGAATTGGGGAAAGTATTTGATTACAAATATTGTCTCTAAAATTATAACTAGAATTAAGGGCAGGAAGATAAGGGTCTTAGGCAATGAACTGGAGTAAAGAATATGCCCAAAAGATTTATGTCCGCCCAGAACCTTAGAATGCAACCCTATTTGGAAATAGGATCTTTGCACGTGTTACCATACTAAGATGAAGCCACGTTGGATTATGATGGGCCCTAAAACCAAAGGCTGGTGTCCTTACAATGAGAGGAAGAGCTGGAGAGACACTGCCACACAGCAGGAAGAAGGCCATGTGAAGATGGAGGCAGAAATTGGAATGATGTAGATACGGAGCTGAAGAAACCAAAGGATTGTCGAGCCAGGGGGTCTCTTTGCCTTTCCCTCTGTTTGTCTGATGGCAGGACAGAGATTCACACACACACACACACACACACACACACAAGATCTTCCTGTTCCCCTGCCTCTCCCATCTAAAGCCAGGGACGTACATCCCACCTCTGGGCCTGAGGAGTCTGGAAGCAGACTTGACTAACTTCCTCACTGTTCTCCAGTGAGGCTGAAACTTCTTGCTCCTTCATCTTGTCACTCTGACACTTTTGGCTTTTTTGGTTAAAATGCCATTTAAGACAGACACCCAGTCACTGAGAGGTGGTATTGTTCCAGATAAAGTTACTTCCCTCCTGCATGACAGACATGGCATAGGTTATTAAAATTGTTTGTCTTTCTCATGTTCATCTGCCTTTTGTTAATAGGACTCTGTCCCAGCTAAGAACTTGTGATGGATAAGAAAAGAAATTAGGGGGGGCCAAGATGGCGGACTAGAGGGCGGCTGCATTTCACGCTGCTCCAGGACGCAAGATTCAAAAGAGGAGATAGTGAGAGACTTGGGACCAACTCAAAGCCACCGGGTGAGTCTCTCCCGTTGGGGAGGCGTCCCAGATGGGGCGGTAGCCCCGGAACGCAGGGAATTTGTGAAGTGGAGTTGCTTGGCGAGACGCCCCTCCCCCCACTGGAGCGGTAAACACGGACCACTGGGATCATCATAGAGGAGGCGGCTCAGCACAGCACTTGGACTTGAGCAACCACTGGGGCTCCGGGCAGCTGCCTGAGGAGGAGCTGCGTGGCGAGCTGTTTAGACCCAGAACGACCGCTTCTGAACACCCGGGGGGTGCCCGGAGGAAGAGGAGAAGCCCAGCGGGTCGCTTGGTCTAGGAGTGACTGCATCAGAGCCACAGGCGGTTGCCAGAGGAGGAGCTGCGTGGCGAGCTGTTTGAACTCAGAACAACTGCTCCAGAACACTGGTGGCCTGCCTGGAGGAGGAGAGCGGTGGGACGCTTGGTCTAGGAGTGACTGCATCAGAGCCACAGGTGGTTGCCAGAGGAGGAGGCGAGTGATGAGTTGACTAGACTAAAAGCGACCGCTCCTGAACACCGGTGGCCTGCCTGGAGGAGGAGCGTGGTGAGTCACTTGGTCTCGGAGCCACCGCTCCTAAACACCCGGGGGGCTACCCCGAGGAGGAGGAGGAGGAACAGGGCGGGTCACTTGGACTTGGAGTGACTGCCTAGGGCTACGGGTGGTTGGCGGGAGGAGGAGACCCGAAGTGAGTTGTTTGGACTCCTAGTGACTGCGTCGGAAACCGGGCTGCTGTCTGGAGGAGGAGGTGTGTGGCTGGTCTCTGGGTCTTGGAGCTATTGTACGGGGCTCCAGGTGGTGGCTCAGAGGAGGGGCTGCATAGCCAGGTGATTGGTGCAGAGCAGGGTCCCAGGAGCTAGGTGGCTTCTTGCTGGAAGAGCTGCACAGAGACACGCCTAGGGGCGGAGCGAAGTTTCCAGGGCTGCGGGCAGATTCTCTGGGAAAGGAAGCCTAAGGAGACTCGCCTGCGAAGGGTGAGGCTCCCAGGCCCAGGACGTAGGTCCGGGCCCCTGGGATCCTTGCAGAGGAAGACAGCCCAGCCCAGGCGGTAGTTGTAGATTGAGGGGAACCTCTAGGAGGGCAACTGACCAGCGAGACATCCCCACTGAGTGAGTCTTCCCGGCCGGGGGAGGTTTTCCCACAGGAACGGTAAAACTAGAGACACAGGCACAAACAGGCTTTGCCTCAGCCCACAGTCTAGTTCCCCATTGGATGACCATTGGTCAACAAGTGGAGGCACCTCTGCCCACTAGCAGGGAATATACGCCACCTGAGGGTCACCACCCCTAGAGAGGCAGCTTCTTCGTGGAGCTCTGCATTATCAACCTCCTCCAAGACTTCAGGCTACTGAAGGATAAGAGGGGATATACTAGCAATCTTCAGTTGATAGAGGAAATCTGCAATATCTTAATGACCCACTGATTCCTGAACAATATGAGAAAACAAGGGAAGAAAATGCCCCAAACAAATCTAGATGTTACATCAATAGAATCCAATGACAGCATGGCAGAAGAAATGACAGAAAGGGAGTTCAGAATGTACATAATTAAAATGATTAGGGAAGCAAATGATGAGATGAAAGAGCAAATGCAGGCATTAAATGATCGCACCAATCGACAGTTAACAGAGCAAATTCAGGAAGCAAAAGATCATTTCAATAAAGAGTTAGAGATATTGAAAAAAAACCAAACAGAAATCCTTGAAATGAAGGAAACAATAAACCAAATTAAGAACTCCATAGAAAGCATAACCAATAGGATAGAACAGCTGGAAGACAGAACTTCAGATATTGAAGACAAAATATTTAACCTTGAAAACAAAAGTTGAACAAACAGAGAAGATGGTGAGAAATCATGAACAGAATCTCCAAGAACTATGGGATATCATGAAAAGGCCAAATTTGAGAATTATTGGGATTGAGGAAGGCTTAGAGAAACAAACCAAAGGAATGAACAATCTATTTGAAGAAATAATATCAGAAAATTTCCCAAATCTGAAGAATGAAATGGAAAATCAAGTCCAAGAGGCTTATAGGACTCCAAATACACAAAAT
The DNA here is from genome assembly GCF_902686445.1 of Sciurus carolinensis. Taxonomy (NCBI): domain Eukaryota; kingdom Metazoa; phylum Chordata; class Mammalia; order Rodentia; family Sciuridae; genus Sciurus; species Sciurus carolinensis. Next base: position 53,704,442 of record NC_062219.1, on the reverse strand, counting down.
TACAACAGACCCACACCAAGGCACATTATAATGAAAATACCTAACATACAAAATAAAGACAGAATTTTAAAGGCTGTGAGAGAAAAGAACCAAATTACATTCAGGGGGAAGCCAATACGGATATCAGCAGATTTTTCAATCCAGACCCTAAAAGCTAGAAGGGCCTGGAACAACATTTTTCAAGCTCTGAAAGAAAATGGATGCCAACCAAGAATCTTATACCCAGCAAAACTTACCTTCAAATTTGACGATGAAATAAAATCATTCCATGATAAACAAAAGCTAAAAGAATTTACAAGAAGAAAGCCAGCATTACAGAACATTCTCAGCAAAATATTTCATGAGGAAGACATAAAAAACAAAGAAGCAAATCAGCAAAGGGAGGAATTATCCTAAAGGAACTGTCAAATAAAGGAGGAACCAAGATGTGTCAGAAATTTTAAATATGAACCAAATGACCGGGAATACAAATCATATCTCAATAATAACCCTGAATGTTAATGGCCTGAATTCATCAATCAAAAGACATAGACTGGCAGATTGGATTAAAAAGAAAGATCCAACAATATGTTGCCTGCAAGAGACTCACCTCATAGAAAGAGATACCCATAGACTAAAGGTGAAAGGATGGGGAAAAACATACCATGCACATGGACTTAGCAAAAAAGCTGGAGTATCCATACTCATTTCAGATAATGTGGACTTCAAGCCAATGTTAGTCAGAAGGGATAAAGAAGGACATTTCATACTGCTTAAGGGAAGCATAAATCAGCAAGATATAACAATCATAAACATCTATTCCCCAAACAGTGGCTCATCCATGTATGTTAAACAAATCCTTCTCAATTTTAGAAACCAAATAGACCATAACACAATAATACTAGGTGATTTTAACACGCCTCTTTCACCACTGGACAGATCTTCCAAACAAAAATTGAACAAAGAAACCATAGATCTCAATAACACAATCAATAATTTAGACTTAACAGACATTTATAGAATATACCATCCAACCAAGAGCGAATACACTTTTTTCTCAGCAGCACATGGATCCTTCTCTAAAATAGACCATATATTATGCCACAAAGCAAATGTCAGCAAATACAAGAAGATAGAGACACTACCTTGTATTCTATCAGATCATAATGGATTGAAGTTACAAATTAATGAAAGAGTAAAAAACAGAAACTACTCCAACACCTGGAGATTAAACAATATGCTACTATATGATGAATGGATAACAGAAGATATTAGGAAGGAAATTAAACAATTCTTAGAGGTAAACGAGAACAAAGAAACATCATATCAAAATCTCTGGGACACTATGAAAGCAGTACTTAGAGGAAGATTTATTTCATGGAGCGCATTTAATAAAAGAAGTAAAACTCAAAAAATAAATGACCTAACACTACAGCTCAAAGCCCTAGAAAAAGAAGAACAGACCAACACCAAAAGTAGTAGAAGACAGGAAATAGTTAAACTCAGAGCTGAAATCAATGAAATTGAAACGAAAGAAACAATACAAAAAATTGACAAAATAAATAGTTGGTTCTTCGAAAAAATAAACAAAATTGATAAACCTTTAGCCACACTAACAAAGAGAAGACGAGAGAAAACCCAAATCACTAAAATTCGGAATGAACAAGGAAATATCACAACAGACACGACTGAAATACAAAACATAATTAGAAGCTATTTTGAAAATCTATACTCCAACAAAATAGAAAATTTCGAAGACATCAACAGGTTTCTAGAGACATATGAATTGCCTAAACTGAACGAGGAGGACATACACAATTTAAATAGACCAATTTCAAGTAATGAAATAGAAGAAGTCACCAAAAGCCTTCCAACAAAGAAAAGTCCAGGACCAGATGGGTTCTCAGCCGAGTTCTACAAAACTTTTAAAGAAGAGCTCATTCCAATACTTCTCAAAGTATTCCAGAAAATAGAAGAGGAGGGAACTCTCCCAAACTCATTCTATGAAGCCAATATTACCCTGATTCCTAAACCAGACAGAGACACATCGAGGAAAGAAAATTTCAGACCAATATCCTTAATGAACATCGACGCAAAAATTCTAAACAAAATTTTAGCAAATCGCATACAAAAACATATTAAAAAGATAGTGCACCATGATCAAGTGGGTTTCATCCCAGGGATGCAAGGTTGGTTCAACATCAGGAAATCAATAAATGTCATTCACCATATCAATAGACTTAAAGTCAAGAATCACATGATTATTTCGATAGATGCAGAAAAAGCATTTGATAAAATACAGCACCCCTTCATGCTCAAAACACTAGAAAAAATAGGGATAGTGGGAACATTCCTTAACATTGTAAAGGCCATCTACGCTAAACCCATGGCTAATATCATTCTAAATGGTGAAAAACTGAAAGCATTCCCTCTAAAAACTGGAACAAGGCAGGGATGCCCTCTTTCACCACTTCTATTCAATATCGTCCTTGAAACTCTAGCCAGAGCAATTAGACAGACCAAAGAAATTAAAGGGATACGAATAGGAAAAGAAGAACTCAAACTATCCCTATTTGCTGATGATATGATGGTATACTTAGAGGAACCAGGAAATTCCACCAGAAAACTTTTAGATCTCATAAGTGAATTCAGTAAAGTAGCGGGATATAAGATCAATGCACATAAATCTAAGGCATTTTTATATATAAGCGATGAATCTTCAGAAAGAGAAATTAGGAAAACTACCCCATTCACAATAGCTTCGAAAAAAATAAAGTATTTGGGAATCAATCTCACAAAAGAGGTGAAAGACCTCTACAATGAGAACTACAGAACACTAAAGAAAGAAATTAAAGAAAACCTTAGAAGATGGAAAGATCTCCCATGTTCGTTGATAGGAAGAATTAATATTGTCAAAATGGCCATATTACCAAAAGTGCTATACAGATTCAATGCAATTCCAATTAAAATCCCAATGATGTACCTTGCAGAAATAGAGCAAGAAATTATGAAATTCTTCTGGAAGAATAAAAAACCTAGAATAGCTAAAGCAATCCTCAGTAGCAAGAGTGAAGCAGTGGGTATTGCAATACCAGATCTTCAACTCTACTACAAAGCAATAGTAACAAAAACGGCATGGTATTGGTACCAAAATAGAAAGGTGGATCAATGGTACAGAATAGAGGACACGGACACAAACCCAAATAAATACAATTTTCTCATACTAGAAAATTGTGCCAAAAATATGCAATGGAGAAAAGATAGCCTCTTCAACAAATGGTGCTGGGAAAATTGGAAATCCATGTGCAACAGAATGAAACTAAACCCATATCTCTCACCATGCACGAAACTAAACTCAAAATGGATTAAGGATCTCGGAATCAGACCAGAGACCTTGCATCTTATAGAAGAAAAAGTAGGTCCAGAGCTTCAACATGTCGGCTTAGGACCAGACTTCCTCAACAGGACTCCCACAGCACAAGAAATAAAAGCAAGAATTAATAACTGGGATAGATTCAAACTAAAAAGCTTTCTCTCAGCAAAGGAAACTATCAGCAATGCAAAGAAAGAGCCTACAGAGTAGGAGAAAATCTTTGCCAATCATACTTCAGATAGAGCGCTAATCTCCAGAATCTATAAAGAACTCAAAAAACTCTACACCAAGAATGTAAATAATCCAACTGACAAATGGGCTAAGGAAATGAATAGACACTTCACAGAAGAAGATATACAAGCAATCAACAACCATATGGAAAAATGTTCAACATCTCTAGTAATAAGAGAAATGCAAATCAAAACCACCCTAAGATTCCATCTCACCCCAATTAGAATGGCGATTATCAAGAATACAAGCAACAACAGGTGTTGGCGAGGATGTGGGGAGAAAGGTACACTCATACATTGCTGGTGGGGCTGCAAATTAGTGCAGCCACTCTGGAAAGCAGTGTGGAGATTCCTTAGAAAACTTGGAATGGAACCACCATTTGACCCAGCTATCCCACTCCTTGGCCTATACCCAAAGGACTTAAAATCAGCATATTACAGAGATACAGCCACATCGATGTTCATAGCTGCTCCAGTTCACAATAGCCAGATTGTGGAACCAACCTAGATGTCCTTCAATCGATGAATGGATAAAGAAAATGTGGTATATATATACAATGGAATATTACTCAGCCATAAAGAACGATAAAATTATGGCATTTGCAGGCAAATGGATGAAACTGGAGAATATCATGCTAAGTGAGATAAGCCAATCTCAAAAGACCAAAGGAAGAATGGTATCGCTAATAAGTGGATGATGACACATAATGGGGGGTGGGAAGGGTTAGTGTTGGGGTTGGAGTTGGGTTTAGGGAGGGGGGCAGGAATGGAGGAAGGAAGGACTGTATAGATGGAGGGGAGGGGTGGGAGGGGTGGGGGGGAAGGGAAAAAATGGCAGAATGAATCAAACACCATTACCCTATGTAAATTTATGATTACACAAATGGTATGCCTTTACGCCATGTACAAACAGAGAAGCATCATGTATCCCATTTTTTACAATAAAAAAAAAGAAAAAAGAAAAAAAATTATATTTTTCTCTGCTTCAAAACCGAGGAATGCCAAGGATTACCTGCCAGCACCAGAAGCTAGGGCAGAGGCATGGAATGGATCCTCCCTCAGAGCCTCCAGAAGGACCAACCCTGATGACACCTCAGTGGGTGACCTGTAGCCTCTTGAACAGTGAGGGAATGAGAGGGCTGTTTTAAGCCACCCGGTTTGTAGTCATTTGTTAAGGAAACTGTCAGGGCATTTCAGAATCTTCCCCAGAAGCGGCAGAATGGGGCCCCCATTCCGTCTCCTTAAGAGGTAAGTGGACACACTCCTCAGCACAGCTCTTTCCTGGACCTCAAAGGACTCCGACTGAGGATCCAGTTCTTTGTGCACATGGAAGAAAATGCATCTTAGATAATACAAGTCAATTTTCTTTCAATTATGTAGACACACAGGACCTATTTGGTTTGCAAGATAGGGAGAAAAATCCAGTATACGTTTTGTTCTGTTGCTTTTGCTCACTCGGTCAGGAGACCTTTCTTATTAGCTTCACTCACCTGGTAACTAATTAGAGTTGCCAGTCTTTGAAAAGCAATTACTTCCAAGTAAAATAAGCACTTCTCTGAAAGAGTCAAGGAAAGCTGTATGTACTGTAAATAAGAGGCAGTCTGAGTAGGAGTTGGCTATTTCTGCTTCAATCTGGAAAAATCCCTCTCATCAGGAGGATGTTTGAGAGAGAATAGCATTGATGAGGTCTTAAGTGGTCATCTACTTTATTCTCCAGGTTTCCAATAGCACCAGTTATGCAAATTAATTTCCATTCAGTAATTCTTGCATGTCCTGGGGGTGGGAATGTAAAGAGACCACCACCCTCAGGAGCACCATAGGAGAGTAAAACAGTAACAACAGACTAGAGAGAGCACCAAGCAGAAGCACAAGTGAGCTCAGGAGGGCATGTGGAATGACTTCCAATTAAGCAGAGTGACTTGCACATGAATGTTATCTCTGCTCCCTCCTTAATCCACCTTAAAATGAATGCAAAAGAATAAATATGAACATGCACAAACCCAAAAGGACAAAGAGAATTGTGGAAGAGACAATGAATGAGAACCTTCACTGAATTTGGTAGGGTAGAAAATAGAGCAAGTAGAGGAACAGAAATATGACTGACCAGTGCCTTCAGAGGTCCTCTGGGTGAAAGAATCCTGGGGAGTGTGGAAAATCCAGACCCCTGAACTATGAGAGATGGTGGTGGGCACGAGGTGGAGAATGAGAAGTTTCTCTGAAATTCTGTTTAAGGAGAAATGAGGTCCTAGGTTGCTGCCAAGATGGAGCAGCCAAAGGGCCCCCCCGCTACCCTGCCCAGTTAGGTTTATTCTTGAAGAATAGCACCCAGGGGGGGGCGGTAGTCACAGCAGAGGATGACAAAGTGCTGCTCTGAGAGTGAATGTTGACAAACTAGGAATCGCCCAGCCCTCTTTGTTCCCCATGACTGAGATGGCCACAGCCTCAGGCAGGAGGTCTGTAGGTTTTCTCTGGAGAAAATGAACAGCCCCAGAGAACAGACATCCAGGGCCTAATGTACAAAGCTGCTCCCCCGCCCTTTCTGTTGCAGCCATTTCCCCGCCTCCCAACTACTGTCAGTCTGTGAACATCCTAGCTAGCTATTGGTTCATCAGTCAGCTTGCAAGTATCCTTCTCTGGTATTGTCCCCTGTTAGCCCGGCAGAATTCAACTGCTTCACGGTAGCTACCCCGCCATCTTTTCTTATCCTTCTCTCTCTCCTACTCACTTTCTCTATCCTCCTCGCTTTCACACTCTTTCTTGCGCTTGCCTTTCTCGTTCCCTTTCTTTTCCCCTCATTTTCTCTCTTACCCTGCAGGGAGACACTCTGTTTGCTTAATAAACTCCCTTATGTGATTTCCCGTGTTTGGCGTGGTTTCCGTGGGATTCCTTGCATTGGTGCCGTGACTCGGGATGGGTCCTTCCACTGCCTCTTAGGCAAGTAGAACCCCATCCGACGCCCCAGTGCCCCAGACATGGCCCCACCTTCCATTCGCCCAGACGCTCAGCTTTTTGCATGCAACACCGGACTTCAGCTTGGTGAGTTCCCTTAGACAGGTCCCCACTCTAGACCACTTAAACACACCTCTGCTGACCTGAGAAGTGACCATCGAGTGTCTGGTGCTCTTGAGGTGGCTGAGGTGTGGGGGTACCTCCAGCCACAACTTTTCTAGTTACACCTGGCCCCTATAGTTGGTCTTATCTGCCAGGTGAATTCCTGATTTTATGGTGGAGATTCTCTCTCAGGGTTGAGGCTCATCTTAACGCTCCCGCTCGCACTCATACTTAAAAACCCTGATATCAGGTCCTCAACTCTTCTCGGCTTTTGTCTGGCCCCACATTGATGTTTGTGTGACGACACCATCTATGTGCCACCTTCTCGTCTCCAGCTGACTACTCTGTGGCCTCGGGACGCCAGGGCACAGACTTGGCTGTATCAGTCTCCACCATGGGATCTGGGTCCTCCATTCTGGCAGATTCAACCCTTCTCCTGACTCCCAGTTTATATTTGGCCACAGTACCCTTCAGATAATCAATCCAAAATGGCCGCGTAATGGCACACAGCTTCCGTGAGCAAGCGGGCAGATGGAAAGGGATTCCTTATCTTCAAGTCTCTTCTTTCTTGCGCTTCTATGCTCTTCCTGCAAACTTGAACGCCTCCTTCTTCTCCCCCTTTTTATCCCTCCTTCCTCCTCCAACTTTGACTCAGCTGTTTCTGCTTCCATTCCCCGGTCCAGCCCACCTAGTCCTCCTGCCATGAGGTCCCACATATGCCAGTGTGGAGGGAGTAACCAGCCCAACCATCAGTGGCATGTCCCAGTAAGGAGTATGATATAGCAGCCCCATTCCCCACAAGTAGTGGGAGATAATGTTTCACAATTTTCTGCGTCCAAACCTGAATTGATTACTAACCAGGAAAAAGGGTTAAAATGCCCTAGGCATCAAGTTTCTGCTAGAACCTGTTAGTTCCTTTCAGATCCAGATCTCAGTCAAGGATTACATTGAAATGTAAATGAAGGAAGCCAGAATGCTCAGTGGGAAACCAGTCTCAAACCCAAGGAAAAAAAGTGTCCATTTTAAATTTCTCCTGGCTGCAACACAACACTGTATCTCTCCGTTTTCCTCTTCTCTCTGCCCTTCTCTTTCCCATTTTCTCATGCTATAATTAATGGCCATTATAATTTTTCTTCTAGGACTTTTGTTTTTCCTAAATGCTATATTTTTGAGCTCACAATTTTGATCCTACATACCTAGGTTAATGATTTTTGATCAGTTCTTTTTATCCAACTCTAGAGTTATTTTTGAACATCTGTTACATTGCAATGGAGATAAACATTACAAGGCCTTTACTTTTGTGTTAAATATAAGCATGCATAAAAATTAAAATTTTAAAAAATGGATCCAAATACTTTTAATTCACATGATTTAAAAGGTTCAATTTAAATTGGGTAAACTAATAGAAGCAAAATGTTTTTAATATTAACTCACAAGTCTCTAGGTGGTCAAACTCATTAAATGTTGATGTTTATAAAATGTCTAACATCATTTTTTCTGGGACTTTTCTTCCACAGGAAAGAGACAGCAAATACTGTTGGTTTTTTTAATTAGAGTCAACACGTATGGGACTTCTTAAAATGAAAGAATGTAATGCGCAGTAGCAAAAATGGGATCAGCTCTGACATTGATCTCAGGCACACAGCTCTTGGGCAGGAAGGAATTATTTTGCTAGATAACCAGTGTTTCATCAGCTCTCTTCTCTGGTTCCTGCCCACCTTACAGTAACTTTGGACAGTGGACTTCCTTGAGAGTTACACAGAGCTCCTAACATTGCACTTTGCAGCTCTGAAAAAAGTTATGTTAACTTTCCTGAAAACAAAGAATAATGCTTACATACATATATAAAGATTGCTGACATAACTCTTTAGATCTGCATTTCCATCAGAGAGCAGAGCTCCATCTGATCTCAGCTTAATCTTCAAAATCTGTGTTTATAAACCTTTGTTTTCTAATACTCCTTTGCCCCTCACTGAACTTGAGAATTTGGTCATGCTGGTCATGGCAAAAGAGGAAAAATTAGCTTCAGGATTAGAACATTTTACCTCAGATTTGTGAAAAACCCTGCCTTACCTGAGATAAGGCTCTGCCTCGCAACCCTGCTGCACGTTAGAATGGCTCCAAAGTAAGCCAGACTTTAACTCATTTAAAGTTGTGTTCAAAAGTTTGATGTCTGTTGTAAAGATTACTGTGATCTCAAACAGGGGATATAATGAATAACTCAGCCAAAATTCAAGATAGCTATTGCACAAACTGAATGTTTTACTGTTGGTGATTCCATTTTGTATTTCCTTGTAAGCTCTGTTGCCTGATATTTTGCGCAAGTACACCGTAGGTTAACTTGAAAAGCCATCACCTATAGGACAGATAATGTAGACCCCAATTAGATAAAAGGGGATAAATAACTGTAAAGTTATAGACATTGAAGTTAATGCCCAGTACTCTTACTTTATGACTGGTGAGACTGGCTTGCTTGATGGTTAAGATCAAACTTAGAGATTGAGATTAAATACAGAGGTCAAGAAAAGTCCATATTTGGGTCTTACCCTCAAAGTCAGCCTGAACCCAGGGAACAAGAGGACTTCTCTAAGGAGCTTTGCAACTCTGGGTGGGTCACACAACCTCCTGATCAAAGGAGAATGATGAAGCCACTAGAGAATGAAAAGCTACTCAGTGCACCTGCAGCAGAGGCGGGTCATGGAATGCTTTCAAGGGAAGCCACCTCATCGAGGAGACCCTGCCTACACCCCTACCAATGGCACTAGTGGAGCTAAGCTGCTCTTAAGTTCTCTATGAGTGATCCCTGTGGGAACTCAGCTGACTCTTTAACAGACAGGAACAGGTCACTTTGACCAGCTTGATCTTAAACACCTAGCAAAACAGTTAAAGCCAAAATATAAGCATTCTTGGCCATTTAAAAGAAATAATAGTTAAATGTAACTTAAGATGTACACTTGTGTTAGCCCACTAGAATAAAGACTAAAAGCTACAAAAGAGAGATTCTTAGGCAAATGTGCCTGATAACTATCAAGAGAAACTGCCAGAGTCAGAAGTTTTAGTCAGTTTAAGGCCTACAGACACAGGTAGGCTTAATCTATGTTTGCTAGTATCTCTACTAAAAATGTTGTGTTTACATTCCTGATAACCTAGACAATGTTAAAGTTCCCAAATAAAGGCCTTGTCCTCTCCAACCTTTGCTAGGTCTTGTTATGGGAACAACTCGTTCTTCTACCCCCTGGTGAGGAATTATTGACTTCTGTCATCTTTATGATATTTATTGGCATGTTCCAGATTCTGCAACATTTGTATTGTATTAATCTCATTTCAGTACTCATGTCTTTTTGTTCTTCTCTCATAGAAGCACCCATCCCCCGATGCCTTTACAACCTGCTCTTGCCCAACCAGACTTCTACCATGGACCCCTCAATTAACCCAATTTCTAAAAAGGAAACTCCAAACTGCTTGCCCCACACTGCCCACTTCCAGCTCAAAGAAGCCATAACAGTCATTGCCCCCCTTTCCCTACAGCAGTAAAGGAGTTCCTAAAATTAGAGGGGGGAATTAAGCCAGAATTGGGGACAGGCAGTTAGTGTAGAAATAGGGGATCAGCCAAATCGAGGAAATGAAGTCCATGAAAACCATCTGCCTCTGGAAGTCTGGAAGTTGAAGACTGCCCCTGGGAGAATGGACTTTTTACATCTCACCTGCAAAACCAGCCGTACTCACTTAGGCAGGAAGAAGAGAGAAGGCTTCGGAAAGAACTGGAGAACAAAAGATTTTCTTATAAAAACAGAAACGGGGGAATGTAATGTACAAAGCTGCTCCCCTGCCCTTTCCGTTGCAGCCATTTCCCCGCCTCCCAACTACTGTCATTCTGTGACCATCCTAGTTAGCTATTGGTTCATCAGTCAGCTTGCAAGTATCCTTCTCTGGTATTGGTCCCCTGTTAGCCCGGCAGAATTCAACTGCTTCACGGTAGCTACCCCGCCATCTTTTCTCATCCTTCTCTCTCTCCTACTCACTTTCTCTCTCCTCCTCACTTTTCCACTCTCTCTAGCACGGACTCTTTCTCTTTTCCTTTCTTTTCCTCTCATTTTCTCTCTTACCCTGCAGGGAATCATTCTGTTTGCTTAATAAACTCCCTTATGTGATTTCCCATGTCCGGCGTGGTTTCTGTGGGATTCCTTACACAGAACATGATAGTTGGGGCTTTTGCAAAAGAAAATAGAAAAAAAAGGAAAAGCTAAGTTGCTCAAAAATCCTATTAGAAGTTCCCACCCTGCACCCCTACACACAGACCAGCCTCGCCACCCCCACAGCACTTCAATCAACAATTTACATTCATTGAACAGCCCCAGCATCTTGAGGCAGTTGAAAATACTTTTACCATGGAAAATAGATATCAAAATAAATATACAAAAAGCAAACTCAGCAGAGGACTAAAGAAAACAACAAAACAAAACGAAACACAAATCCTGTGATTAATAGCCTTGGAGAGAGAAAGCGTCTCCAAAAGAAGTTTGCTATTAAAAAGGGATGTTGGCGAACAATATAAAACTCATGGGCATTCAAAATATGATAGCAGAAACAAAAATTGAATAAATTATTTAACTATATGGAAAATAGCTTCCAGAAGAGTCTTAGAATTCTGTTGGAGGATTTGTGAAGAATTTATAATAGCAAGATTTAAAAAAAAAGTTAAGCTTAATGAAAAGGAAAAATCAATGTCTATAAGAAAACAAAAAGTTATACAAGAAAGGAAAAGGAATTGTATTATATTTTCTCACTTAGCAGTAAAACAACAATTATGTGATCAGAATAACATGATCTCAGAACATTTGCTAAAAATGGCAACTTCATTAAGTTGGAAGGAAGAAACTTGGAAGGTCCCAGGGAAGTGGTGGCAGGGCATAAAAGTACTAACTCCTTATAAGAAGTCAATAATTATTTTCTGAAATTGATAAATCAGGGAATTGTAGTGTAAACATTACTTAGAAACACTGTGTGACCCCCTAATCATTAAAAAAAAAAAAAAAAAAAAAACTATTGAAAGAATGGAGAATGCTTTTCCCTAGGAGCTGAGCTCAAGAAAGGGAACCAGGCAGAGATGTAGATTAATGTTTTTATTATAAGCTTTTCAGAACCATTGATTTATTTTATTTTATTTATTTTTTTGTACCAGGGATTGAACCTAGAGGCATTTAACCACTAAGCCACATCCCCAGCACCCCCCACCCTTTTTTTCCCCTTTGAGACTGGATCTCACTAAGTCCTTGATGTCTGATTTTTTAAAAAAGTTTTTAATAAAAGCAGGTAGTACTGAGAAAGATGTGATTAACTTCATTCAGAACATGTTCAACATCTTAGTCTTCCAGGATACCATAACAAAGTACCAAAAACTGGGTGACTTGGGCAACAGAAATTTATTTTCTCACCATTCTGGAGGCTGGAAATCTAAAATCAGGGTGCCACATGGTCTGTTTCAGGTGAGGCCTCCCAGGATCTCCAGGGAGGTAGGAGTGGGAAAATCAGGGGTACATTCTACAGCCTAGCATGTGTTAAAAGGGAACACCTCTTTCAACCATGGAAATCCACAGAACAGATTGTCCTGATGTACAAACCTGGCCCCCTTACCTGCTGGCCTCTGAGGAGGTGGGCAAATTTTCTGTTGGGGTGCTGGGGCTCTATGGGGTGACATGCAGGTGGAGGTACTTGCTCTGCTCAGATCTGCCCCCAGCCTGCAGGCTAATAGACCTGAACAACATTCTCCATCTTCCCCTCACTTAGCCACAGATAGTTTTACCTTTATCTGCTAATTCTTTTATTTTTTTAATCCTTTATTTTCCAAATTTGGATCTGGAATGTCCCCCAAAGGCTCATATGTTGAAGACTTGGTCCCCAGTGCAACAGTGTTTAGAGGGGAGATTTGGGAAATGACTGACTCACAGGCTAACATCATCCATAGATAAATCTATTAATGCCCCCATAGCTGATTGGACTAGTGGGAATTGGTGGAAACTGTAGAAGGAAGGACCTAGTTGAAGGGAATAGGCCCTTGGGGGCATGACCTTGGAGACTATATCTTGTTCTGATTCCCCATTCCCCCTCCAACTCCTCCCCTGCCACCTCAGTATTCAGGCCCTGACTGCTTTGTTGCTATGAGATGAGCAGATTTGCTCCACCACACCCTCCTACTATGATGATCTGCCTCACCACAGGCCTCAAATCAATGGAACCAAGTAACCATGGACTGAAACTTCTGAAATCATGAGCCAAAATAAATCTTTACCCTTTTAAGTTGAATTTCTCAGGTATTTTATCACAGTGATGAAAAGCTGACTAACACAGTTCCCAGCATGACCCAGGAAGAGGGGTGGTATTTTTTACCCTTCTCAGAGACCTCAACAATGTATTTGGGAAACTAAAAAGAGTTTATAATTGTTGGAGCAAAGGTTGTGTAGGGAGTGGAAAGGAAAGGGGGACAGCAGGAAGTAGCAGGAGGTGGTAGGAAATTTTGCCATCCTGAGGGAGAATAGGACTGGTAGTACTCCTTGCAGCCCTACAAAATAGCAGGCTTTATTTCACTCTGAGGTTGGAAGAATGGGTGGAGAAGCCCTCCTCAAGCCAGGAGACATGATAGGAAATGACATAGAAGTGTAGGCAAGGAAGCCAGGACCTGGGCAGAGAACACAAAGAGGGGATGGATTTGAATTGGAGTTAGAAATCAATAGGATTAGGTGATGAGTTGATTGGAGCTGAGGGTGATTCCTACATTTATGATACAGTAGCTACATAGAAAATATCTTTCTTTTCTCAAAGATCCTGTAACTCCCCTGGATGGCAAACCTCCACACAGCTGGGGACTAAGTGCCCCAGGACACTAACTTGAGAAAAGGATTTCTAGTACCTTGCTGACCCTCCCTATCAGGAACATGTATGTTACCCACAGTCCAAGTCCTCTGGTCATTCCGCATGTTCAATTCTAATTGAAATGTCTAATCCTCATTTCTCCAATAAAGAGGTTGGAGTACAAAAACAAATAAATAGAAAAATGAACAAAAAATATTTTTTTATTTTGAAAAATATTTCAAACTGAGAAAAGTTACAAGTTATCCTGTATACAAGAGTATACAGGCAGGTCCTGTATACTCTTCACTTAGATTTATCAGTTAGTATTTTAACATACCTCTTTATTTATATCTATAATCATCATCATTAGGTCGGAAATTAGGCGACTGTAGGGGGCACAGCTGAGCAGCTGGAACAAAGACCAGCCCACCAAAAGGTGACCAGAAAGTTCCCAGCAAGGTGGATGGAAAGTTCCACTGACCCTTCACACCCACCTGTCACTCAACAGGACTCCCTCCCATCCTAGTCTATAAAAACCCTGGGCAGCCAGGGCCACTTGCGATTTTCTCCGGGTCCCTATACCCCCAGGGGTCTGGGAATTTCGCCCGAGAGTCAAATTCCAATAAAGCTTGCTTCGGCCACTTTCTGTTCCATTTTATTTGGCCACTAACTGTGCCCGACGAGACCCGCCGAGCTTACAATCATCATCTATCTCTATCTCCATTTACTAATTATGATTATTACTGCTGAGCCATAGGAAAGAAAATTGCATACATTATACCTCTTTATCCATAAAAGTTTCAACCTGTATCTTCTAAGAACAAGGACATTCTCTTCATAAGCTAACTGCAAATTTTGGGAATTTTAATATTAATACAAGATTACTATCTAAAATATACTTGACAGTCAACTTTCACCAATTGCCCCAATAATATCCTTTATGCCAATTTTACCCACCAAATCCAGGATCTAATTCATGATTATGCATTATGTATAGTTCTCATGTTTCTCTTATTTAATTTGGAAAATTTTCAGAATTATTTTTTCTTTGTCTTTCATGATATTGACAATCTTGACAAACATAGGCCAAGTGTTTTTTAAAATGTCCTCAGTTTAGATTTATTTGATATTTCCAGATGATTATATGCAGGTCCTTCATTTTGTGCAGAATTACAAAACAAGTAACATTGTGTCCTCAGGGCATTGCATCAGAAGACAATGATGTAGGTGTATTTGTTATCAGTGAAGTTAACTTTAACACTTGGTTAATGTCTGTCAACTTTTTCACTATAAAGATATTAATTTTCCCCTTGCAATTAATAAGTAATCTATCAGGAGATTCTCTGAGACTTTTACCTGATGGTTTTAGCATCCATTGATGATTCTTGCCCAAATCAATTAGTTCTATGATGTTGCAAAATATTGATTTTCTAACTCTATCCACTCTGCATTTATTAGTTGTATTTCTATTCTAAAGAAGAGCCTTCCCTACTTCTTTCATTTTTTCTTGGGTTATAATCCATCGCTGTCCTTATTAATTTTGATGTTCAAATTGCCACAGATTTGGCCAGTGTGAGGCCCTTCAGGATGTTTCCTGCTTTGTTGCAACATGATCCTTTGTGTGTATTTGTGTGTGTGTGTGTGTGCTGCTAGGGACTGAATCCAGGACTGTATGAATGCTAGGCAAACACTCTACACTGAGCCATATCCCCAACCCAATCCCATCATTTTATTAGCACTTTCTGCCTGTAAGAATCAGGTGCTCTTGTACTTTCCCTGCCGTCCTGGTTCCTTTTGATGGGAAATGGTCTTTAGAAACCAAGATCCATGCTCATTGCTATTGGAGAGTCATTGCCATTTCAGTGAGCAGAGCCAGGAGTGACCCTAATCCCAAACCAACCCTCAGGATTCTTCTTTTCTTTTACCCTAGTCCATATTTGTATCTTCTTTTGGTTTTAGTGAGAATCCTATTTCTCCAAATAAAAACATTTATTTTTCGCTCAGTTCTATAATAATGATGCAAAAATAATTCTAGAAATGCTACATTTATTTCTGTATCAACAACAGATCTATTGTCTATTAATTCATTTTCTGTTGCTATGATAAAATACCTGAGGTTGAGTGCTTTATAAGTTTATTTAACTCACAGCTCTGGTTATTCAAGAGCATAACACTAGCATCTGCTTGGCTATGGTGAGGGTCTCTGATTATCTCACAACATAGAGAAGGCATCATGATGGGGGTGTGGGGGAGGGGGCAGGAGGAGGGAGAGAGAGAAAGAAAGAGAGATATCAAGTGGTGAGACAGGAAGCCAGAACAATTCAGGAGCCAGGCTTACCCTTTTTATAACAATTCACTTTCATGGGAACTAATTCACTCCTCAAGACCAACAATAATCCCTTCGGAAGTTGATCCCCGCAGTGACCTAATTACCTTGGATGAGGTCTCACCTCTTAAAGGTTCCACATTTGTCACACTGAGGACCAAGCTTCCAGAACATGAACCTTTGGGAGACATACTCAAATTATATCCAAATCATAGCACCTACTAAGTCAGAGCTCAACATTTGTTTATAGAGCTTTTTACCTTTGACTGAGGACATATAGTTAAGTACTTCAATCAGAATTAACTGAATTTGTTATCTAATTTTTCCTCAATGTGATAATAGTTTCTGTTTGTTTCACTTCCATAGTTATATTAATAATAAACAAAACAGTAGAATATTTCCAAAATTAAAACTCGATTAAGCATTATGCTCAGAGAAGTGTCACTTCCTCCTCTATTCCTTCTACCCCTTCCCACCCATCCCTTTAGGTAACCAATTTCATGAGTTTTTAATTATCCGTTCTATATTTCTTTTTGCAACACACACAAAACAAGAATATGAACCAACATCTGCCAGATACTCTAAGAACATAAGAGGTGGGAGACCCAGGGACAGAGTTGTGATCTTCAAAGACAAGAAAGAAGACACCCACAGAAGAAAAGACCCCATGTAAGAGTTCACATGACAGAATTGACTAAGAATTTAGGACTGTCTTCTGTCCATCATGGGTCACCCCTTGATGGATAGCCCTCCCTCCATTACTTAAGTACCAAAAACTTAGGGCAACACAATATAGCCATAAAGAGCTTGCACTCTGGAATCAGAGAATGACCATCAGCTCGCTGAGGACTGGGCATAACTCTTTATTTCTATGAATATTTGTTTATCTTACTGTAAAGTACCTGTAATGGTACCCACCTTATAGGGTAGTTGAGAAGGTACAAGAATTTAGCAAATCATCTGTTATATTTTCTATGTTTTATTTCACTTTCATTGTCATTAATGTTACTTTGGGGCAGCTGTTGACTCCCTGAGTGTAAATATAGTTACACTCATCAGTTACATTTTACCTTTCCATAAACAACAAATCTTGTTTTTATTAGAAGTATATGCAAATTTTTAGCATAAGTTTATACAATGTTGTGTGAGATACACTAAATATTTATTTATCATTTTTCTAAAATTCAAAAATTATGAAGATTTTGGTTAAGAATATTACTGTTTTGACTACTGTTCTCTCCCTGCAGAATGGATGGAAGGTCACAACATTGGCTACTCTCTGAGTTGTTATGTAAAGTAACTAATACTTCAAATAATTTGTCTTGCTCGTTGCTCTGTGGGGCCAGCAGTCGACTCCGGGTGACCGGCTGATGGAGAAAGCATTAGAATGGCTTGCTGTGCCCCAAGAACTGTGCTCTCGTTTTGCCAATAGCTTCAATCTTCCCACCACTCTGTCCAGAGTTGCTAATGAGTGGTAAAATCGACTGCTCTCACCTCTTCTCTCAGCAAGGGCCCACCTCTAGTGGAGGTGCTAATGAGCCCTGACACTACCCTCAGCAGGAAGCCAAGGAGGAGATGTAAGAGTCCTGAATTATCCACTCACTGTCACTGAATATTCCAGAACCAGCTATCCAACTAGAACAACTGTCCTCTCTTCAGCTTCTGTAGCTTGGTCAGATGTCTCCAGAATCTGTTCCTGGCCCAAGGGTCTACACAGGTCTCTCTCTTGTGTTGATCCTCATAATTTGAACAAGTTCAGTTCAGAAAGGGAGTCAGTGACTCTGATTTTTTTTTTTTTTTTTTAACCATTGGCATCTGAGGAAGCAGAGAGCAGATTTTCTAGAGAGTCCACCTCTTAGGACTGTGCCTCCTCTCTAGCACTCTTCTTCTTGTTTCTCCCAGCAGAATGGGTGACGGCTACTTGAGAAATGTTGAGCACATTGGAAATACATAGGATGAAGGCAGTGTTTAAAACCCAGCTTCAGACTGGGAAGGTTGGAGAGGCTTCCACAAGCGCTCAAACACTCAAGCCTTGCTGTGCCTCTGCATGTCTGTCGGAACATGTGTGTGTACATTCTGAGAAAGGCGTGGAAGGGCACAGATCAGGCTGCGACATCCTTTATCACAGGGAAATGAAATGAGGAGGAGGTGGGTACGTACTGTTTAACATCAGCTTCCCCTGTCTGATTTGTAATAACAGGCATAGATAGCTTTTCTATTTAAAAATTTCAATAAAGGAAAAGAGGATAAACAATCTAGGATTTTCTTGTTGGACAACAGTATTTCATATCCTGTGAAACACTTCTTGTTACAGTGGAGATGAATCATTCCCAATCTCCTGAAAGCCTAAACCACAGTGTGGGTGAGTTTGCCCCTTTGTAAGTAAAAAGAAAGAATGAATTTCAAAAGAAAATCGGCTATTTCATGACACCCCAAGGCCCCAGTTATCTAAGAAGAAAGTATTGGGAAAGGAACCATTTTGAAGGATCTCCTGCCTGTGGCTCTCTTACCTGGAAGATGCAGCCTCAGAACTTGCAATAAATTCTGTGGTAAAGCCATCAGTTTTTGCCTCTGAGCTTGTCTTTTCTGGCCTGCTGGAATTGCATATCTCAGCTTACAATCTTTTCTGAGTTGCATGAAGCTTAGTAGGAAGAAAACAAGAGTCAGAAAAGTCATATTCATAACCAAAATCTTCATCATTTGGGGAAGGAATTCTGTGTATTGCTGGATGAAGCATCCTTCCACCAATGATGGCAACCTACTCAGATCTTTTGCAGCATGGCTCTGGAGAATCCTTGATCAAATTACACCTCTTGGAGTAAAACAGCAATAGCAGTTATGTGAAATAACAGTATTCCTGTCTCCCCAGAGCTGCACCAAAGGAGTCTTAGATGTTAGATCAAGAAGATAAAGGATGATCCAAGGACACAGCAGGTACTCACACAGTATGTAACAAGGGATTAGATTATGTCCATATAATAGAAGATTTTCGACTAGGAAACTGCGAACTGGACCACCAAGAACCAACAGAGACCCTCCTCTCTTTGGCAGTTAGATACTTCTTTATTTCCCTATGTCAGTGCATGTCAGTCCTTGCCTGTAGCTGCTTATTTTTGTCCCTAAGGTCTTCTCCCTTTCCATCTTCCCCAACTTCATCTTCCATTTCTTGTCAGTGATTTATATAATGCCTTGGTTTCCTATGTAGAGCAATACATACTCTGTCCTGAAGACTAAAGAATGCATACAGATTCCTCAGGTTCTAGAAAATTCCCTTATGATTTCTTTAATCTCCATCCACAGGGATGAGTTATCAAGATTGAGTGGATTCAAATTTGTCATTTCTTTTCCAACTTTTCCCCCAAATATATTTTTGCCCCTTATATCCTGCTTGGCCTGACATCACATGTTGAGTGAGTCAGAGCTGTCTCACCTAAATGCAGCTGACACTAAAATTGTGTTATCGATTTCTGATGCTCTCTTTACTTTTCCTTGTTCCTTTGTAAAAGTTGGTTTAACTAATATTACTCTAAATATGTAATGCTGGTACCGACCCTGTCTCTTTCTTCATTTGCCTTGTTTATTGTCATTTATTGGAGTCATCTATGTCCAAATTCTTCTTTTTCAGATTTCAAAAAATGGATTTTTCCATTCTAATATAGTTCCAAATGTCCCCTTTTGGTCTAGTCCCCTCTTGATTATAATACAACACATCCAGGCCAATATGGTCTATTCCTTCTAGCACATGCGGGATAATAGAAAATCAGGATGATAGTGCACAGGTTTAAGCATAAGGAGACCTGGGAAGAATCCTGGTTCCCTCACTTACCACCTGTGTGATTTTAAGCTAGGTATAGCTTCTTTGCGCCTCAGTTTCCTCTTTTATAATTGGGGCTTTCTGTGTTTGTCTTGCAGGGTTTTGTGAGGTTCAAATGAGATTATGTAGGTAGTGGCAGTTTGCTAATAATATTACTGTTATTCTCTTACATCTCTATTCAACTCTTTCTTCAATTGAAAACACAGCTAGACAAGGGCTGAATGTTCTGCGGAGACCATGAGGCCTGACAACGTGTCTTGTCAGTCACCTGATTAATGTTACCTCTTTCAAGAATCAGTCTAAAAATCCACCCCTTGGGAAGATATCTTTGAACTCCCAGGTCAAAATTGTTTGCCCTTATTTGTTCTTTGTTAGTACCAACTACAAAATTCCTGTCCAACTGTGTAGCATAGGCTCCAGAAAACTCTAGAGAATTCAGTAGTCAGGAACTTAACACGTTATAAGGAGATGTAGTGGAAGATATAAGCAACTCTATTATACCATGTATTATATTCACTAAAATAAAATAATAAAGACAGCACCTTAGATAAAGAGAATATTAATATCATGAACACATTCTGTGTTAGTAGTTATGTGCATTGTATGATTGTATCCATTTGTTAAAAGAAAAATCTGCAGGCCCTCCCTTCTTGACCGTTTCAGTCAAATACTTAAACCATTTTATTTTCTACAGACAGCTCACTCAGTGAATCCACTTTTCCCTTGCTTCTCCATCCAAATGTTCAAAGTTTTTCTGGTTTTTCAACTTGGAGTTTTCTCCTAACACCCAGTTCCCACTAATCAACATAGTCTAGATCATTTGGAAACTAGATGCTGGAAGAATCTAGCTACCTTCTCTCTCTCTCTCCCTCTTTTTAATTTATTAGAACTTTATAGTTATACATAGTAGTTGGGCTCATCCCAACAAACTCAGACCTGCATGGAGATCCATTTCATTTCATGACCCTTTCTCTTCCCTCATGTCCTCCTTCTGCTTCCTCTACTAGACTTTCTTTTGCTCTTCTATTAACTTATCTTTGGTTCTTTATGTTATTCCATCCTTCCCTCCCCCATTCCTTTACTCTAGCTTCCGCATATGAAAGAACACATTTGATGTTTGAGTTTCTGAGTTTGGCTTATTTCAATTAGTAGGATATGCTATCTTCTCTCTTCCGGGAGGCCATTTGGTTTTTGCTCTGTCCTTGGCTTCATGCAAATCCCTTTGCCACAAGCCTACTTCTCCTTTCCCTCCTGGGGCAAGACTCCCAGTTCATATTCCCTCAGTTTCCTTGCTCTCTGACCCAAAGATTGCAGTGAAATTGTCTTTATTTCTACTCTGCCATTCATAATCACTCCCTCATCCACTCTCAGTCACACACTCTGCCCTCCCCTCTCCTGCCATCTAATTGCCTCTGATGGGAAGGATTTAATGCACTGATACCAGAACTCAGCTTCCCAAAGGACATGCTAGAATTTCACATAGAGGGAACTGAAATTCCGGAGGACTAGATAAATCATCTCCTAGTTTCTGTCTCTCCCCAGGACTGTGAGCGTCTTGAGGGTGGGGACATTTTTTTATTTACCACTTTAGCACCAAGTATGAAGCCAGACACACGGGAGGCCCTTGACCCTATTGGTTGAGGGAATGCATGCTTGCCCATGGGCTACTTTTGCAACCTGGTCTACTTGATTTCAGTCAGATCAGATGAACTTTCTTGGATGTCCTGTTTCCAATTATAATTTCAGCTACTAAGTTAGAATGCTTAAAAAAAAAAAAAATAGAGTGATATAGAAGGCCAGGAGAAGAGGAAGGCAGAGAACAGATTCTATTTAGCTAACAGTGGTAGGGGTAGGAGGAGAAAAAGGCTGGTTAGGGAGTCTATGGAGAGTAGCCCAGATGGGAGGGGAAGGCTTGGTACACTAAGGAACAGACTTCAGAAATGTGTCTTAGGCCTGCCCTGTAGCTGCAGCCCCCTGGTACTGTCTCTAGCCTGCTGTCTGCTCTCACAGGAAGGACCGTCTGGGAATTTGACTCTCTGCAGACTGATCTAGTCATGTCAGACACCTAGGGGGAACCTGTGTCTAGGGTTGACACAGGAAGACCAATGCGTCTGCACGGATTGTACTGCCACATCTCTCTCTAGCCCCTCCCCAGGTCCAGGACCATAGCTTCCTATGAGGCCATTAACACAAATGTTCACTCTGAGTTCCCATCATCCTCAACTCAGGTTTCCTCCCAGCCTGTCCAATACCAAGACATGCACAATTACAACCGCTCTGTCCAGCATGAATGCACTCTGGGGGCAGGAGCTAACTGCTTTTATGAGAACTAGGCAGTATTTGAACTACTTTTTCTCTCACACATGAAAAATGGGGAAAAGCTCAAAGAAGCTGAGAAGGAGAGACTCCTGATAATGGGGAAATGGGAAGCAGACATTCGGAGAAAAATCTCTTTCTTTGCTAGTGAAAGTTCTGGAAATTTCTTACTCGACCATAGCAAATTTGTGGACACGTTCGTAACAGAATTAATACATGGAGTCATATGAGTGAAAGGTGCTAGAGAAAAAAATAATATCCCACAGATTATAGTTACTCCAAAACCACCTCAAAATAGTGGATCTACTTTTTTTGAAGCATTAACTGAGTGCAACAAATGACTTGATTTCTTTTAAGTTAATAGACTTTTTTTTAAAAATAGCAGTTTTAGGTTTACAGAAAAATTCAACAAAAAGAACAAGATTGTCAGACCTCTTCCACAAGTTTCCCCTGATATTAACACCTTGCTTTAGGGTGCTGCATTTATTGTAACTGGTTAGTCAATATTGAGATGTTATTTATCAAGTATGTGCATTATGTTTTGTATAAATTTTATATGATATATTTATTATTATATTCACTAAGGTACATAGTTTACATTAGGGTTCACTCTGCGTTATACATTCTATAGATTTAGATAAACGTGTAAAGATATATGTCCATCATTATAGTATCATATACAGTAGTTTTGCTACCATATACATCACCCATGCTCCGCTACTTCATCTTCCCCACCCTCTGAAATTATTGATTCCTTATTTAACTATCTCTTCTACCATCTCCTCCTTTTCCTCCTCTTCTTCTCCTCCTCTTTCTTTCTTGCCTTATTCTTCTTCTTCAGTGGAAAATTTCTTTAGAAAAACTTGACTATATAAAGCCTTTGCTAGGGTTATCTTTTGTGATTTTCTGCAAGGAGACAGGCAATCACAGCAGATAGGTGCAGGTGGTATCTCACTGCAGTAAGGCATGGTTATGGTTTGGATCTAGAAATGTCCCCTGAAAATTTCATGTTTTGAAAGCATGCTCCCCAATGCAGGAATGTTCAGAGGTGAGATGGTTGGATTGTGAAAGCTGTAACCTCATTGGTGGATTAATCCATTTGATGTATTAATAACTTGAATGGACTACTGGGTGGGACACGTAAAGCAGGTGGAGTGTGACTGAAGGAAGATCACTGGGGGCATGCCTTTGGGAATTATATCTTGTCTCTGGCTCCTTGCTTCTCTCTATTTCTCAGATGCCATGAACTGAGCAGCTTTTCTCCTCCATGCCCTTCCACTGTGTTGTTCTGCCTCACCTCAGGCCCAGAGCAATGGAGTTGGCTGACCATGAACTGAACTTCTGAAACTGTGAGGCTAAAATAAACTTTTCCTCCTCTAAGTTGTTCTCACCAAGTCTTTTGGTCACAGTAACAGAAAGCTAACTAACACAGTCATAAGTAGCCAACCAAAGAGATGATCCTCCATATTAAGATACAAAAGAGTAAGAAAGACCCAGCTAATAAGGGCCTGCAGGTTGACTCCATTATTTAGAGTGACTATATTCTGAGCCTCACAAAAGAAAGAGCCAGATATTGGACATCTGTGTTATCTAGAGAGCACACTACCAGAGAGCAAGCCCGTCACCAGTGACTTCTTTTGTTCCTCATTTTGCCTGCAGAAGGCCATGTGCTAAGGAAGGGGGAAAATGGTAGATAGGCAAGTGGGGAAATAGGGAAGAAGCAGCTTGCTGCCCTTTGCCTTCCCAGGTTTCTGAGCTTGAGTTAAGCCCATAATTGGAAAGGGAAGGAGCTTTCAATGGGATGAGGATTAATGTTTTAATTTGGGTAGAGGTAGAATTTTAACATCTCAAAATAACCAGAGAAGTCATGGTATCTACCTGAGATTTCATCCAGGGATGGAGATGAATGGTCTAACAGTGTAAGTGTAGAATAAAAGTGGAAGAAAGAAATTAAAATTGGTTTATAATGATACAGAATTCATGTAGGAATTTCCTTGGCTGCTGTAACATAGATGTCTGCTATGGTTGAATATTTATGTTCCCTCCAAAATTCATGTGCTAAAATGTAGACACCAATGTGGTAGGATTAAGGGGAGGGTGGCTTTAGGAGGTGACTGTCATGAAGGTGGAGCTCTGGTGAATGGGATTGTGGCCTTCATAAAAGAAACTTTGCAGGCTTTGTGCTCTTACCATTCCACCTTCTGCTATGTGAAGACATAGTGATGAAGCACCATTTTGGAAGGAGAGACCAGTCTTCACCAGTCAATAGTACCAGCATCTTAATACCAGCCTTCAAAACTGGAAGAAATAAATGTCCATTCTTTATAAATTACTCGGTCTCAGGTATCTTGTAACAGCAACACAAATGGACTAAGACTATGTCCAACATCAACGAGCCAACGGGGCCATGACCTCTCTGAAGCCTTAGGGAAAGGTTCCCCTTGTCTCTTCCAACTCAGAGTAGCCCCAAGTGTTCCTTGGCTTGTAGCAACATTGCTCCAATTTCTGATGAAGTCTTTCCTCTGTGTCTGCATGTCTCTCTGCCTTCTCATGAGAGAATCCTGTGTGTCTGTGCCCAAATTTCCTCTTCTTGTAAGGACACCAGTCATAAAGGAGTAAAGCCTATGCTGATGACCTTATCTTAACCTTGTTCAATCTGCAGAAGCAAATTTACAAATGAGGTCACATTGATAGGTATAGTATTAGCTTTAGGGGTAGAGGGACACAACTCAACCCACAACAGTCTAACTGACAATAAACTGATTCCCATGTGTGCTAACTTCCAATATTGTCTCACAACCAAAATGCATTCGATAGGGTTCACATACATGAATTCTGCATTTACTTGATACTGAAAATTGCTCAGAGTGGTCTCTTCACTCTCTGTTCTTTATGAGAACAGTGAGTCAGGGGACAGCCTAATAGGAACAAGAGGAAGAGATAATGAAACAAAAAGACCATCCATGAGGAGGCCACAGAGACTTTCAGAAACATTTCAGATCCAAACTGTAGCAGATAGTGTCTTTTATACACATTTTCCTAAAATTTCCATAGTTAATCAGATAGGCAAGAATGGAAATGCCAGACTGGAGTCAGGATTGGACACATTCTTTAAGTTTTACAACCTACACTATTGGAACGCCATTTAGCAAATATTGTGTTCTATGGGAGGAAAATTCAAAACAGTATTAAAAACATTTCAAAAGTAACATTTCCAAAATGCAAAATATGAGTTATATTTCATAGAAAAGAAAATGAAGAAATTCCCTCCTTCAAGTGAATCCTCTGACATGATTTTACATGATGGGGAGGAGAAATTAAAGGAAGGGGCCACCAAGAGTGAAATGTCAGCACTTCTGTCCCGGAAGTTGCAGAAAAGAGCAACCCAACAACATATGTGCAGATAAATGGGGAAATGAGCTGAACTTGTTCCTCTCAAACTGCTAAGGTTGGGGAAGGCATCAAAAAGAAATCATTAAGGGCATGACCTGCATGCAAAGATTAAAACCAGCAATCATCTGGTTTGTCTTTAGAACCCTGCATGGGGTCCATATGGGCATTGCTGGTCAGTACCTGAGTGGTAGCAATTTATGTCTGGGGCAGGTGGGCAAAGCATGTTTCCTCCATGTTGCAGAATAAAGTCCTGCTACTTGATGTTAAAAAAAAAAAATCATCTGGTTTTGTAATTTTACTATTAAAACACACCAAAAATTATTACTGATGGTGGAATATTGGAGAAGAGGAGTACCGAACCCAGATGCTGAAGTAAAAAGCATAGAGAAGTAATGGCCTTGCTGAACTTGGACAAAATGTTTATTTTCAGATACGTGCAGTATCATTTTTTTTTATAATTAATTGTTTTTATTTTTACAGACATATTTTGATTCATTGTACACAAAGGGGTACAATTTTTCATTTCTATGGTTGTACACAATGTAGATCCATACCATTCATGAAATCATACATATATATAGGGTAATGCTGTCTGTTTCATTCTGTTTTTCCATCCCCACCCCCTCCCACCCTTTTTCCTCCACACCATCCAAATCTCCTTCATTCTTCTCTTCCCCCCGTCACCCCCTGCTTGTTATATATTGTCATGCACTTAATATACACGCAATGTCTTACAGACTTCCCACAGTCATCTGCATCCAATTTTCAAACTCAACTGCAGTTTGAAAAACTCATTTTCTACGCAGGTCCCATCCGTCCACTCATATATCCATTTGTCCAACCATTTATCTAGAGGGGTTGGATTTAAATTTAGGCTCCACCTCTTTGAAATCATAGACAAGTAAAACAATCTCTTTATGCCTTATTTTACTCACCTGTAAAGTGGGGACAATTGTATGGGCCTTATGGGGTTTTAAATATTAAATCAATGAATACTTGTTTGTCTCTTGGTAAATTCTCAATAATTTTAAACATTTTTTTATTGTAGTTCTTAATTATAGAGTATAAGGGCAGGTACAAATTTCAAGTTGAAAAAACTTAAAAACTTTCCTGGTTGAAAATAAAGGGAGAGTCTTCCATGATGTTCTCCATTTTGTTTTAGAATTCCTTTCTGTGGCCTTTTTGAATGTATGTAAAGGTGTGCTAGGGATCTGAGCTGAACTTGTTCCTCTCAAACTGCTAAGGTTGGGAAAGAGATAGAAAAGAAATCATTTCTTACTATGTTACAAGACAGTTTTGGTTATTTGAGTGAAGTTCACATTTAATAGAGTCTATACTTTCTCTCAACACTCAATCAGTAAATTTTACTTGATACTTCACTACATACCATGCTAGTTAATAGATACCATGCTAGATAAACCATATATGCACACATGCACAGAAACACATATATAGTTGGCCTTCCATATCTGTGGGATCTGCATCCACAGATACAACCTACCACAAATTGAAAATATTGGGGGAAAAAAACTGCACCTGTACTGAACATGTTTAGATTTTTTACCTTGTCATTATTCACAGCAGTGAAGTATAACAACCATTTATATATCATTTACATTGTTATCAGGTATTCTAAGTAATCTAGAAACTATTTAAAGTCTGTGGGAGGTTGTGTATAGACTATTTGCAAATACTTCACCATTTAATGTAGGGAACTTGTGCATACATGTATTTTGGTATCTGTGGAGGATCTTGGAACCAATCCCCTGCACATAACAAAGGATGATTCTATGTGCTTACACATACACTTACATATGTAAATTTATGAATAATAACTCTCTTTAGTCAAGTTACTTTAACTGCTATATTCTGGAAGTAAAGACTAATAGCAAAATTTTACCATATAACCCAATTCAAATATTTTATGCTATGAAATATATATATATATATATATATATATATATATATACACACACACATACATACATACAATAATGAGGAACTTCAAGGGGTGTATGGACTGGAGCTTATACAGCATCTGATGGAAAGAACCATACACTTGGAGAGAAGTGACAAGATAAAGAAAAAGGACTTTAGACATTTTAGAGGTGGCAAACTGTGGGAAGGTGGCTATAAGGAAGGGAAAACCAATGAAAGAGAAAGGCTAGTTAATATGGTTTGTTCTATAGATCCAGCTGGTGTGGTCTCTGCTCTGGTAAGGGTCTGGAGTTACCTCTGGTGAAGAATCTTTCTGCCCTGCCTGGTAGAGAGCAGGAGGAAGGGAGTTTTCCTGCACCTGCTGTTCATCAAGTGCCTTCGGGTCTAAATCTTTACACTAGAGTGGCATGTTTTGAGGCAGCATATTCTGCTTTTAAAGCAGAATGCATCACATTTTGCTTTAATGCTTATTCAATAATGAACTTTTTGTTTTTAGTGGAGAAAAGACTGTGCTTCTTTTCTATATCACCAATATTATCTCTAAGACTCCCTAAGCACCTGCCTGTGCCGGGCCCAGTCTTCTGTTCATCACAGCAGAGAGCTGGGACATCATGTCAGCCTCCCTCTGGCAGCCTCCAACAGGGCAAATCACCGCTTGCTTCCAGAGCACAACCCTGTGTCCTGAGGGGCTTCTATCTCCCTCTCCCTCTCCTGTGTCCACTTTCTCTAGGTACCTCACTGCTCCTTTCTATTCACCTAGAAGGTGATTCAATTATTATTTCAAATATTTTTGTCTCAGTAGTTCCAGTTAATGTTTAGTAAATGCCTACTATCAGGTAGCTAGTCAGTCAGGAATGGGTGACCAGGGAAAGGACAGTGAGGGGTGACCGAAAACCACAGGGAGCCTGGAAGATGGAGGCCTGATGTATCAAAACCTCCCCCAGACATAATTACGTCCTCTTTTAAAAAACCATTGTTTCACAATCAGGGCACACCCTACCAGGTGCTCTGAATCCTCTCTTATCACTGAAACTGTCACAATCCCCAATCACCCTGGCACAACATCAAGACCCTCACAAAGAAAGATTGCTGAAGGCTGTTCAAAGGGTAATAAACTGATTAAGGGGACAGGGAATTGAGACAAAAACAGGGGCACTCGGTTTCCTTAAAGACTCCAACTCTGTGAGCATCATACCATCCTCTTTCCAAGTGGGTCCTTGCAATTCCTGTGCTGTCAGTCAAAAGGCCAGAGGTGGGCCTGGGCAGGACTCGCTAGAAACTTGCCAGGGGCTCCCAATAAAACTGGAGGGCAGGAGGGGCATGCCATCCCTCTCCTCTCTGAGAGGTCCCACTTTCTCTCTCTTTAGATTGTTTCCATTCCATTTTCCTATCCCTTCTAACAAACTCATGCCTGCTATTCTGAGGGACATGTTTGACATTTTTCCAGGGTGATTGTAAGAATCAAGGTGAGAAAGAGCTGCTGTGGCTGCTCAGCTTTCTGCTAGGCCTTTGCCCAAAACACTTAGCAGCCAAGAGGCTACACATTTACCTACCTTATCTTATTTGATCTTCAGCTATAAGCCCATAAAGTAGATGCTGTATTTCTCATCCTTTTATGGATACAGATGCTAAGGAAAACATATTAAATAATTTATTCATGGTCATAATGGTGAAGGAGCTGAGATTCAAATCCAGGACCTTTTGGCTCTCAACCTTTACCAGATTGGGCATCTGTGAGTCATGAAGGAGGAGTAGAAGCTGTGCGAGACTCCCAGGAAAAGCGGCACCTAGGAGGTGGACCAAAAGGAAAAGGAAAAGGTGGGAGAGAGATTCAGTAAAATTTGTCCTCCTCCTACCTCAGGTCCCCAGTTCTTCTCCAGAGATCCGTGACTGAGACACTCCCGTGGCTTTCCACAGCAGGGGTAGTGAAATATCTGGGCATTGTTCTCTGGGTGTCCAGTGCACCCACTATTCTTGGTTGTATGGGACACCTGTAGGGGGCTAAGAGATGCAAACACACAGGATCCCTTAAATGGATCAGAGATGGAGCCAAGTCATAGGAGCAGAGCCAGAAGTCACTCCTGGGATGGGGGTGAGGGTCAGGCACCTGACTGGGACATGATGAAGTCCTTTGTCCTTGTCCTAAGGAACACCACTCACAGGCCCTTGCTGGCCCTAATCCACACCAGCAGACATGTGCCAGGATGTTCAGGTTCTGGAAGATTTCTGATGGGGCCCTGAAGAATTCCCATGAGAAAAGCTAACATTTTATATGTGACAAAGTCTCAAATATTCGTCAGGTAAAAGTAAACCATCCTTTAGAATGGAAGCTTTTTAGAAGCTCTACTCAATTTATAAGAAAACCCCACGGGTGAGGATGCTCATTGTGCTCAAGATAGAGTTTGAATAAGCACATGGCAGTCCACCCCACCCGTCACACTTAACCAGCCTCCAATCAGACTAAAAGAAAGCCAGGGGAAATAATGACAGCAAGCAGGGATTCCAAATCTAAACTCAGCCTGCGGGTGTCCCTTTGTTTTGTAATTCTTTATGAAAACTTGTATAAAAGAACTAGCAATTTTACTTTTTAAAATAAAAAAAATAAGTTAAATTGAAATTAGAGGAAAACATTCAGCCTTTGGTTTTTGGGTTGGCTTATTTGACTTAGCATGATATTCTCCAGCGCCATTCATTTACCTGAAAATGCCATAATTTCACTGTAAAAAAAAATTAAATTGAAATCTACTGAAATTCTTTCACCCAGAGAATAACAAACTACCACAGACTGGGTGACTATAACAACAGAAAACTATTTTCTCACCGTCTGGAGGGTGAAAGTCCAAGATCAAGGACTTACCACAGGTCTACAGGTCATATGTATAGGAAATAGTATAGTGTATACACAGATTGGAGCTGTCCTGTTTTAAGCATCCACTAGAGAAGGAGACATATTTACAAGATACCTACTATATGCCAGGCACTGTTGTAACCACTTTGCATGTAAACTTTTTAACGTTTCTGGAGTCCACATCCTATAGTGTTATCCTCTTCCACTCAATGTAGCATGCTGCTGTATGTCTTGACTTCTGTTCCAATTCCTACTGTGCGCCTTATTCCTAGCACTTAACTGTGCAGCTCATGCGTAATAAGGCTGTATAAATATTTGTTGAAATGAATATATATTAATATGAGATTAGTGAAAGCCTCTCTTATAAAATCTTTCTTAAATTTTGAAGTTTTTTCCAAGTGCTGGGAATCAAACCCAGGGCCTTGCACATGCATTCTTCCACTGAACTACATCCAAAGCCCTTTCAAGGGTTTTAAAGACTTGCTTGGGGGTTGAGGCAAGCATTCTCAGTTCCGCAAGTTCCATTTCTGGTCACATTTGAATAGAATGCATTTTCCTTATTAAATGGGGGAAGGTACCAAAGAAAATTAGAAAATCCCCTTACACTTCTGGAAAAAAAAACAACAAAACAACCTTGGCTAATGGTTAGTGGTGATAGCGTTAGTACTACCATCTTGCTTCACCATGTGCAAGACAATCTCAAGTGGTACAGGTCTGGGGCCTGAAATGGAAACAATTGCTCACCAAGTGTGAATGACAGTGTTTTCACTCGCTCTCTCATTACCGGACTCCATTGAAGACCACATGTTTCTACAAGATCATCAGAGTCCTGGATCGGCTTCTTTGTTTTGTTTTTGGTTTTGTTTATTTGTTTGTTTGTACCAGGGGTTGAGCCCAGGGGCACTCATCCACTGAGCCACATCCCCAGCCCTTTTTATTTTGAGTCAGAATCTTAATAGGTAGCTTACAGCCTCGCTAAATTGCTGAGGCTGGCTTTGAACCTGTGGTCCTCCTGCTTCAGTCTCTGGAGCCACTGAGGCATGTGCCACTGCGCCCAGTTTAGTCAGCTTTTTTGCTGCTGTTACCAAAAGACCTGACAAGAACAATTAGAGGAGGAAAAGTTTATTCTGGGTCTCATGGTTTCAGAGGTCTCAGTTAATAGATTGTCAGTTCTATTCCTCTGGGTTCAAGGTGAGGCAGAACATCATAACGGAAGAGTGTGGTGGAGGAAAGCAGGTCAGGTCATGGCCACCAGCAAGCAGAGAGAGAGATATCTCTGCCCAACGAGGACAAAATATATACCTTAAAGGCATGCCCCCAATGTCCTACTTACTCCAACCACACCCTATCTGCCAAACGTCCCTCCTGTTGCCAGTTAATCCCCATCAGGGGATTAATGTATTGATTAGGTTAAACCTTTTATAACCCAGTCAGCTCAACTCTAAACCTTCTTGCACTGTCACACACATGAGCTTTTGGGGGACACCTCATGTATACACCATAACAATCACCCTCTAGCCTGGTAAGCTCCGCACACTCCTCCCTGTACCATACATCCCATGATAGGCTTCCCATCCCAACACATGCCAAAGAGCCCTCCCCACACCCCCACACCAGCTGTCTGCACCCAAAACCTACAAAATAGTCCCTTTCGCCATGAAGCCCACTCTCCCAAGTTCCTCCCAAAAGGCCTGTTCTTTGTCTCTGCAGCCCACAGGTGCCTGAATCCCCCAGTGAAGGACTTGACCACTAATTCTCCTGCTTCCCCTTGCACCAAAACACAGAAAAGTCACGTTCCTATAACACTGGCCCTGAGAAATCAGTATTGTCAGAAGCATGATGTTCAGTGCTCCTGAGGCGCAGGCCCAGGGCCACACTTACATGCTGGAAAGATGTGTGATGATTGGTGGGGTCCCCAAGAGTGGGCCAACAATTGTCCCTCTCCTGCCTTTCTGTTTCTCTCAGCTAAGAGTTCTGAATCACTGGAATGGTTTCTCGAGGGAATCGTGACAACCATTCACTATCCTCACCCTAGTGACCAACGTATCTTGATGCTTGGTTGATGTTAGTCTTTCTTTTTAACACGACTACAGTTTCATCATAAAGGGTGTAACCTGGGAATTGTCAAACAGAAGAGACAACAGACAAATGGCATAGGGTAAGGTATGGGGGATGGGAGGGCCCTGAGTATGGGGTCTTTTGTCCCAGTGAACTGTGGGTACACCTGACATTTAGTTAATATTTAAATGCCATTTTCCACCTTCTCTTGTATGTGTGCCCTTATTGCATGGAGTAAGAAGAAGTCAAGACATGGAAAAGAAATGAAAGAAAGGTTACGCCCTCCTGCAGCTCCTGCCTCCTGTTTGCTAGAGCTTTGCAGGCTGAATAAATTGGTCACAGTCAAAATTGTGAAAAGACAATCCTAATCACACCACTAGTAATTGCCTAGCTACCTGACCAAAAAGAAAATTCCTAGGTTCTGAGTGCTTTGTCCTCTCACAAAAAAAAAAAAAAAGTAAGAGAACAACAAAATGTGCATAGTCCTTATTAGAACAGTTTCTCTGTGTCCCCTGGAGAGGACATACTGTACAGGAAACACAAAGTACTACATTTAGGGGCATACAAACAGGCAATTCTGAAGAAATGATTTTAAACAAATAATTACTCAAAGAACAGAGCTTAAAAGAAAAAATTTTTTATAAAAGGAAGAAGCTAACAACTGACTGTCTGTTGTCAAAGGTCTCTTGTCCTTCAAAGAGGAAATAAAAAAAAAATGATTATAGAATTGCAAAAAAAAAAAAAAAAAGAGGAAATAAGGCTCAAATGTGCCTCCTGTTGCCATCCATTGTATGCAGAGTGGTCAGAAACCATAACTCTTTCCCTACTGCTCAGCCTTCTTCCCTGGAAACACACGCTCTCCTCACCCTGGGTATTCCACAGAATGGTGCAGCTGCATGACACTGTGATGCTATGTGTGGACTGTGTGGGTGGCGGGGAAGCAGGGAGCAATGGTCAGGAGTTGCTTTGAGCAAAATTCTTGAGCCAGAAGGGCTGTGTGGTATATACATATAAAATCAAGTATATATTATATATATATATATATATATATATATAGACACACAGTCATATAAGCATATATGTGTGTGTGTGTGTGTGTGTGTGTGTGTGTGTGTGTATACAGATATATGTGTATCTAGATGCATATATCTCACCTATTAAACTTCAAAGTTTAAAAAGACACCTGGGGTAGCACTATTTTTATTATTCCTGATTGGTGAGTAAAGCCAGGCTGGTATTGCTTGACTGAATCTTAACAATCATATTGTCAAATGAATTTTCTCTATACTGAAACTTTATAGTTAATAGAAACACCTGTATAAATGAACGACTATTACAACAGGTCACAGACTGAACTGAAGACAGCAACCCTGGGAAGCTACTTTAAAAGCAAGTGTCCAGTCGTATGTCCTGATCTACACATAGGAGCACCAGGGCTGCAGGAGTAGGTGTGGAGGTTCTCATAGGAAGTCCCCCAGGGTTAGCAGGGATGATAGGCTCAGGAGGTCATGTGTGTGGCAACTCCACCTGGGTTCAAATGAGGTGCTCAGCCAGACACACAGCTGGAACGGGACACCTAAAGCCTGGAAAGGGAAGCTTCGAGTTAGGTTTTGATTTCAAAGGGGGCACAAGAAGCAAGGGGTAAACTTGCTGCTGCCAGTCGCCACTGGCAGGGAAGAAACAGGGAAGACTTTGGGTAGATGGGAGCTCAGATGGAGTGGAAGAAGGCCCAAGTCCTGGCTCTGCAGCCCGACCCTTGACAAACCTGAAAAACCGCCTGCTCTTAGTTTCTGAGCAAACCCTCTGGAGTTCACCTGCTCTGAGTTGCTTGCTTTCCTAGACTTAACCCATTTCGCCTGCTTAGTTACTTGCTTTTGGTTGACTACAGGTAAGACCTCTGACATGTGGGTCATGATGGCAACAATGGATGAAAGTTGGATCCGATCACCTTTCCCTGTACCTCAGCCCATAACCATCCCCAACCCTATGCTCAGAGAGGCAAATTTGAGACCTTCTTCCCTCTCCACACGACTGACTGCCTCTTGAATAATCTCTGTCTTCCAGAACTCATCATTTCAGTGGCTGGCATACTGGGCAGTGGGCAAAAATGACCTGACTCACTGACCCCCAGGCCTGCCCACCTGCCCCATGCACATCTCAGTGTTGGTTTATGTTGAGCCTGCAGATAAACCTGAACTTTTTCCAATGCCACAGATAAAGCCATTGACACCACCTCCTATTCAAGAAAGCTTCAGGCCTCTTCCTGCCTCATGCTTCACTCTGGCCCCCTTACTAGAACTCCATCTTTGAAGCCCCCTGCTTCAGCCATCAGTTCAGAGCTGGGGGTTTGACTTTTTCACTGCAAGGAACAGAAGCTCAGCTCCAAGTAAATCAAGAGGAAATTTTGGAAAGAAGGGACAGGAAGATCATTGGACCTCAGGAACTCCTGGATGGAGGGATGGAGAGCACAGGAACTTTTCCTGTTGACTATTTCTCCCACTATACTTACCTCTTGCCACATACTGGCTCATATCTGCATGGGAAAATGAAACAACATTATTTCAATGAAAATCTCCAAGTTTGACATTCTACAGTTTCAAACAGCTTCTAATAACTTGGTTGTGAGTCTGAAGGTCCCCATGAAAGGCTTTGATGGATGTTGGGATCAAATATCCATTGTTGTAATTTGTATCTGAAAGTCAAAAAAGGCTCCCATGCTGAAGGCTTGGTCCCAGCTGCAGGGATTAGGTTCCTGGGGGTATGCCCAAACAAACAAACAAACAAACAAAACCTCAGAGAGTGGCAGTGGGGATAATGATGACAAAACATTGGCCAGATGTTCACCATGAGCCAGGCTCTACATTTCTTGCTTTTTGTACATTTGATGCTCCAAACAACACTGCAGGGCAGGGGTACTTAATAAATTTAAAAAATAGATGAAGAGAAGACAAGGCTTAGAGAAGGTGAAGGACAAAGATTACATGACAGAGCTAGGATTTGGGTTCAGATAGTGTGATTTGCAGAGCAGAAGTGAGTGTGAGAGGGTGATGGGGGCAGGTTGCTGTGGAGCAAGAGATGGGGCTACAGGTAAGAGGTGCTGGGCAGACAGCCCTGCTAGCCAGGTACCTGAACCCTAGCGGGGTTAGAGCTGCTGCAGGATTTCTCTCAGCAGACGGCTGCTACTTGACTTTTGGGTTCTAGTATGATGTCTTGTGCTTGGTGCCTCACCCAACCCTACTGAGCTGTCTCGCTGGCCTCTTTAAAATCCAAGCCCTGTTCTGGTCTCATCATTCAACCTTTGCTCAATGATTCTCTACATAGTATCCAGCCTTCTCTCTTGGATGTTTTTCTCCAAGCAGTAAGCAGCTGGCAACACCATCCCTCACCTAACTTGTATCCTTGTGACCTTAGAGCAATGTGACGCCAGAGGACCAGGAAGCGTCTGAGTTAGGCCCCCAGAAAAGTAGGAAAGTAAGGCAGAGAGGGCAGAGAGTGAGGACCAGAGTAGTCACCAGGAGACAGGGTAGTGAGAACCCAGAGAGAGAAAGGCTGATTGATGCTGGCCACCACTCTGCCCAGAGGACAGAGATGGTCAGAACATGTCAGACACAGCCTGGCAAGCCAAGACCAATGGGCAGCCATGGGGGCTAAAGAGCAGAGGTTCCTGCAATTTCAGGTTGAGGTAAAGGCAATGAAATGTTTTAGTCCAAGACCGATGTGGCCCCCAAATCACGAGTTCTGTTACTCATTCTTTTATCTTAAAATGATACATTTTCCCAACATCACAAAGTTGTCATGCAGATCACATTTCTAAGTCCACATTCATTTTCTGAAACATTTCCAAGTTCAAAGGGACCAATCATAGGGCAACTCACTGAGACAGAGATTGATATTGAGTAGCAACCCATGATCGGGGAAGAATCTGAAACACATAGAAATATCCTCTCTAGCCATAAGACCACAAACTGGCAAGACTTCCTAGGGTGCTAGTTAGTTCAAGCTCTTCTCTGAGAACTTCTCAGCATATTAGTAAAGAGCAAATTGCGCCTCCATCTCTGATTACCACGGGCTTCTTGGAGCAGCAGGATGAGACTGGAGGGAGGACCCCATGGGGCCATCGATTCCCTCATCACTATGGGTCAAGGTAGTTGTTATCTATGCGAGTCAAAGACCCATTAGCGATAATGCAGTCAAAATGGAAACTCAAAATGGCTCAAGCCCAAGGCAAGAGCAGAAGCTGTGAATTAAGAGATTGAGTCATCCTTTCTAAGCATAGAGAAAGTATATCAATTTATAGATTGCTACCTCGGTATCAGAGCGGGAGTCAGAGAAACAGGAAAAGGAGGAATTTGCAGAAGCTGAAGCTGGCTTATATTCTGCTAGCTCATTTCCAACAACACTAACAACAATAATAATATGTATAGAACATTATCATGAATCAGGTGCTGTTCTAAGTATTTCACTCAATCTGACCTCACTGATAAGAACAGCCGGGGCTGCCTCCCTTTCAGTCTTTCCTTACTTTCTGCCCTTTACAGTATGATGCTTTCAGGACTAGTGGATGCTACAGGTGGCTTGGTCTCGTGTCATGCAAGGAATAACTTAGTCATTTGCCTATAGGAATGTTGGAAAAATCTATCATTGGAGAAAGATATTGACACTGGTTAAAAGCAAGTCTGTCTGGAAGGAATTATCTTTTATATTAACAACAACAACAAAAATTCTGCTAAATATCAACTCTATTTCAGGCGCTGGCATAAATATTACCTTATTTAATTCTCACAGTCTTATAAGGCAGATTCTAGTAGGTGAAAACTGAGGTAAAGAGACCAAAAATTCATTCAATTTCTCCCCGTCAAAAGATGGTAGGGCTGGGAACATGGCTCAGTGGTGATTACTTTCCCAGCATGTGTGAGTCCCTGGGTTCAATCCTCAGCAACGAAAAAAAAAAAAAAAGAAGATAGTGGCCAATTGCAGTGGCTCACACCTGTAATCCCAGTGGTTTGGGAGCCTGAGGCAGGAGGATCACAAGTTTAAAGCCAGACTCAGAAGAAGCAAGGTGTAAGCAATTCAGTGAGACCCTATCTCTAAATACAATACAAAAAAAAAAAAAAAAAATAGGAATGGGGATGTGGCTCAGTGGTTGAGTGCCCCTGAGTTCAATTCCCAGTACCCACCTATCCAAAAAAAGAAGGTAGTGATACCAGGAATGGAGCCCATATCCAAGCATTAACAATAATATCAAATGTGTTCCTTCTCCTATACTCATGGTGTGGTAGTCTGTTAATATTTTTCATTTTTAACTAATTAATTTTGTATTTTTAATAAATAAGGACTTTTACAAAACATAACCACAGTACAATTTTCATACCCAACAAAATCCATAAGAATTCACATTAGAGCACTTGTCTCATTTTCCCTATTAGTCTTAAATAAGAATATTTAAATTAGTTTGTTCAAATCAGTATCCAAACAAGACCCACACCCTGCATTTGGCTGATATGTCTTTGACTTTTTAAAGATTTTGAAAAGTTTCCAAACTTACAGAGAAGTTGAAAGCATAGCATAATGAGCCTTGGCATACTTTTCAACATGAGCCACCAAAGTGGGTATGTCTTAAATCTCTTTTCATCTATATTGCTCCAATTCTCTTTTAGAAAGCACCATTTATTTCTGAATGAAATTAGATCTCTTGAACTGTGGAATTCCCACACATTTAATATTTCTAATTAACTGCTCAAGGTGTCATGCTGATTAATTACTCATAGCATTCCTCCGTGTCCCATATTTCCTGTGAACTGAGAGTTAGACCTAGAGTTTGATAACATTATAATTCTTGGAATCTTTTTTTGGAGGGGAGGAGAATAATATTCCATAACAATACTACTTATTACATATTTCCTGTGCATCACATCAGAGTGCACACATTTGGTTGGCCTAACCTTGATCTTTGGGTTTAGGTGCAGCTATGATTTAGATGTGGTTTGTCCCACATGGATTCATGTAATGGAGGTTTGATCCCTGGTGTGGTGATGTTAAGGTGATGGAAACTTTAAGAGATGAGTTTAGCTGGGGGTTTTGGGTAATTGGGGTGCTGTCTGCAGAAGGACACTGGTTAGTGCTCAAGTGAGTTGTAAGAGGAGTCTGGCCCCTGAATCCCTCTCTGGCTTCTTGTTTTGCAGTGTGATTTACTTTTTTACACACACACTCCCACTGATGCCATCTGCCATGATATGATGTAGCCAACGGGTTCATCAGAGGTCAAACAGATAGAACTGCTCAATATTGGTGTTTTAGTTAGTTCTCTCTCCATTGTGACCAAAAGCATACAAGAATAAGCTTAGAAGAGGAAAAGTTTATTTGGTGCTCATGGTTTCAGAGGTTCAGTCCATAGATGGCCAAATCCATTCCTTGGAGCCCAAGATGAAGCAGAACATAAAGACATACAGATATGACGGAGGAATGCAGCTCAGGACATGATAATCAGGAAGCAGAGAGAGCTCTCCCTCACCAGGGACAAAATATATACCCCAAAGGCATGACCCCAATGACCTACCTCCTCCTGCCACACTCTACCTGCCTAGTCACCACCCAGTGAAACCATTCAAATGGATTAATGCACTGATTAGGTTAAGGCTCTCATAGCCCAATTAGTCCACCTCTGAACTTTCATGTATCATCTCACACATGGGCTTATCAATTAGACTTTTAGTCTCCCAAACTGTGAGCTAAATAATTTTTTTTAATTTTATAAAGTACCTAGTCTTAGGTATTTTGTAAATGCAACCAAAAATGGACTGATATAGTTGGTGTCAACTTGACCCATACCATATAGACTGCCCCAACAACTTTCTTTTTGTTGTTGTTGTTACCAAGTTGAATGTTGCCTGAACATTATTTCTTTAGGGTTTGCAAACAGGTGATTCCCAATCTATTATTCTGACTTTACTTACTAATTGTGTTTCTTCCATAAAGAATCAGTATGGAGATTCCTTGGAAAACTTGGAATGGAACCACCATTTGACCTAGTTATCCCACTCCACAATTTATACCTAAGAACTTAAAATTAGCATACTAGACTTTGCACCAGCATCCCAGCTCAGGGTGAGGCTTGCCAGGGAACCCCTGGTGCCCCAGCCTGCGTATTCCCTTCTCCCTTTTCCCTGGAGAAATCTTTCCTTGGAGAAAACCTGTTTACAACCACCACCACTACCACCATCCACAACTTGTCAATCTGATTTGTCCTAAACACATCCCCTCTCCAGGTTCTCCCCTTGAGCCCACCAGTCAACCTGCCCTCTATTGAGGAAACCGCTGCTGAGCTGAGCTACCTGAAAGCCCCTCTCTCCTCCTTGGAAACACTCAGATTGGATCTTCCCATGAGCTCAGGCCTTCTCAAAAGACAGGAGTAATCTTCTGCTGTCATCTTCTCCATCTCTCCAGGGCCCCAAAATGGTCTCCAATCCAGAAGCTGACTCTGCCCAGGGCATCACTGACTAAGAAATACTACAGGCTGCCTGCTCCCAGCTGTTTTGCCAAGAGAAGGCCTGAATCAGGGGTGGTGGAAGCTGTAAGAAGGCAAGATTTGGAATTAATTTTAATAATCAGTTGCCTTAATTCTGCCTTGGAGAAACAGGTTTCTAATTCAGAAGTAAATAAAGAAAGGTTGACAGTCAAAAAAAAAAAAAAGAAAGCATACTACAGTGACACAGCCACATCAATGTTCATAGCAGCACAATTCACAATAGCTATGGAACCAACCAGGTTCCCTTCAACGGATGAATGGATTAAGAAAATATGGTATATATACACAATGGAATATTACTGTCATGAAGAATGAAATTATGGTATTTGCCAGTAAATGGATGGAGCTGGGACTATCATGCTAAATGAAATAAGCCAATCCCCAAAAACCAAAGGTCAGATGTTCTTGTTGATATGTGGAAGCTAACTCACAACAAGGGAGGGTAGGGAGGGGAAGAATAGAAGTTCATTGGATTAAACAAAAGGGGAATGAAGGGAAGGGAGGGGAACAAGAATAGGAAAGGCAGAATGAATCAAACAGAACTTTCCTATTCTTATATATGAATACACAACCAGTGTAACTCTACATCATGTGTAACCACAAGAATGGGACCCTGATTAGAGTAAGTTATACCCCATGTATGTATAAGATTTCAAAATACACTGTACTGTCATGTATATCTAAAAAGGACAAATTAAAAAAGAATCAAATAACGACTGTTTGATTGCTCTTAGGTAGTGTTTGTTTAGGAAAGGCAGGATAATTACTTGATTCTTTTCTCTATTTGTATGCTTTCAGAATAATG
Organism: Sciurus carolinensis; assembly: GCF_902686445.1. Taxonomy (NCBI): domain Eukaryota; kingdom Metazoa; phylum Chordata; class Mammalia; order Rodentia; family Sciuridae; genus Sciurus; species Sciurus carolinensis. The sequence continues at coordinate 53,663,937 of NC_062219.1, read as the reverse complement.
AATTGGTGCTCTAGCAACTTCTACAGGTGACTAAGGAAGTTTTACCAACTGTGTGGGGGTGGGGGAGAAGGGGGATATGAGGTATTGTCATAACTCAGGGCTGTTTGTGTGTTTGATATGTTTCAATCAATTGCAGTAATTTTTTAAATGTTTGAAGTGTCTCATCTTTGGCCAATGGGGGCCCCTTCAAGTTGACTACCACATTATTTTATGATTGAAGCAATCTTTGACAGTCCTCTTGCTTTTAGGCCTGACAAGATGTTCCAGTTCAAGGAGTCCTTGTTCCTTTTAGTGGGAAATGGCATCTATACTACAGCCCAGGAACTAGGGGTGTTTGTTGTTATTAAATTATTGTTGCTTATAAATCTTTTCAGTAGACATAACTAGGAAAAATTGAGTTTTTAGAAGAATAAAAATAAGTCATGAGTTAATACGGATATTTTCAATTTAAAGCATGAATTACAGGATTTTATTTAAACTTTCTACTTTTGTAATTTACATTTCTATGTTTTATCTCTTTACCCTGGAAGTCTTGGTTCTTTTCTAACAATATTGGACAAATACATTTGTTCTATCTTATTTTCGTTTTTATAATAATGGTGTCAACATTACCACCTGCAATTAGACCACTGATACAGAGTAAGATTTCTTGATATCTCTGAGGTTCTTTTTTGTCCTTGGGATAGATTCCTAAGGGAATGTGTACTGAAAATACTGTGATTTAAAGTTATTTACAATGAGCCTCCTATGTGTGGGCAGATTCTTTTTCCAATTTCTTGTTCAATTTTTAGGGAATTGTTTTTATTTAGTTAATTAAAAATCTTAGGAAACATTTTACTCTTTCCAAAATCAAATTCTAAAACAAGTTTCATTTAGAAAGGTCCAACCTCTATTCTACTTCCTTTCTTCCTATGCTCTCCCAGCCTGGTGGTAACTTACTTTGAATGTGAGTCTGCAAGATCAAGGATCCAAAGTGCAGCCCATGCTTCAGAATTCAGATAAAACTAAGAGTAAGTCCTCGTGTCTGGGATGCAGAATCTCAAGTGCACAGTTTGGCAAGGGTTTTCTGCTTAATTACGAGGCAAACCCGAGGCACTTGAAGCCTTCTTCAAGATGGGGAAGGGCAAACTTGACCCCATCACCTCCACTCACACATCCACTCTTTCATTCATCTATTTATTCACCTGCTGAGCTCAGCACTGGGTTCTAGGAGCACAGAGACAAACAAGCACAAGTTGCTGCTCTGGGTCACAGAAGTGGAGGTGGAGACGGATCACTTAGAAGCAATGTGCTGTCGAGCTACCATGGATTAGGATGACCAAGGTTGTCAGGTGCAACCTTGAGTAAGGTGCATAACCCAGACCAGGGAGGAGCAGAGGCCACCAGGAAAGGTTTCCTCATTGAAGTGGTCCCTAGGCAGCGTTTCAGAACAAGGAAGTACTGATTGAACTAAGGTTGGAAAGGGTAAAAAGCGAGAAGAGGATGCAGGAAAAGAAAATAGTGTCACCAAAGGCCCATAATGCAAAGGAGCGAGGCGTCTGTAGGGAGTGATCAGTGTTCCGCTGTTTGGGGCAGGAGAGATGAGAATGTGTGAGACTGGTGGGAGAGTCGTGGTAAGATCTGGGAGGTACTGTGAGGGCAGGGTCTGTCCAGCAGCTAGGCTTAACTCCCCTACCAACTCTGGGCTCAAGCCAAGTTTAAGTGATGTCACTGGGCCACATGGCACAGGTCCACTGATTCACAGCTTCTTGTCCTACTCTGTGCATTGCTCAGGGCAGCCGAGATGCCATGATGTTCTGGGCTGCCTGCCTCTGTTATTCTGTGGGTAAGGGAGTTAAGTTCATTCCAGTATTGACGAGTATCACATGTAAGTTAGGAAGACTGGGGATGAAAAAAACAAAAGAATAAAGACAGCAACAAAAGATACAATCCTAACTCAACATTTTTCAATCTTTTAGGTGGTGACCCTCAGTAAGAAATGTTGCCTGATGATCTTGTTCACACACACACACACACACACACACACGTTTACAATCACATGTATGTTAAGTGCAACTAAAATTTAATGAAATAATACGTGCTCTTACTATGAACAGTGCACTCTGATATTTCTTGCTTTGTTCTATTAATAAAAGGATGTTGGTTGCTACCTACTAAATTGATTTTCTGACCCATAAGTAGGTCAAAATCTGCAGCTTAAAAAACTAAGTGGCTGCCTAGAAATCCAATGAGCCTCATGAAAGGAAACAAATATGGTCTCTGATCTCAGGTTCTGATCCTGCCATGGCCTAAAGGTAGTTTAGACCAAGGGTCAGCAAACTATGGACTATGGGTCAAAACTGTCCTGCCGCCTCTACTATTGTTGCCTGCAAGCTAAGAATAGTTTTTACATTTCAAAATGTTTTTTAAAAAGAGATAAAAACAATTGGGATAATCTGTGACACAATTCAAAGGTGACACAATTCAAATTTTAGGACCCATAATTATTTAAATGTCCATGATCATGTTCCAATAAGGCTTTAATGAAGCACAACCATGTTCATGTGTTTACATATCAGCTATGGTTACTTTTTTATTTTATTTTTTGGGTACCAGAGATTGAACCCAGGGACACTTAGCCACTGAGCCACATCCCCAGCCCTTTTTATTTTTTATTTAGAGACAGGGTCTTACTAAGTTGCTTAGGGCCTGGCTAAGTTGCGGAGGCTAGCTTTGAACTTGCTATCCTCCTGCCTCAGCTTCCCAAGCCACTGGGGATTATAGGCCTGAGTCACTATGCCTGGCTGCTATAGTTACTTTTGTGTTGGGACTAATGACACTGTTAACTAACTCAGGCTGACTCCTTACTCCTTGGGGGGTGAGCAAGATCAAGGCCTCAAAGGCGGTTTCAAAGGTTAATGACGATAAACTGGACCACCGTCAGGGATTGGTTAACAACAGTTCTGCGAACGTGATCAGCTTGTGCTTGCCATATAGTCCTATGGGACTCTCACCTGCGTGAACCCCCATGCCTTGCTGACCTTTAAGCTGATTGGTTCCCGCCTAGCCTCCACCCTACATAAAAGCTGTGTGACTTCCTCAATAAATGAGTTCCTGCTGTGACGGGTCTCCCTGACGTGTCTGATTGTCCTCCACCCGGAGGTCGGCGTGCGGGCAATCAGTCAGCCCTACCTATCCCTGTCTGGCCTTGTTGGGGAGTGTCCCCTTCCCTTGTCACTGGTCGAGAAGAGCAAGGGGGCTTAAGAACCCAACACTTTTGCACTACACTGGCAGAGTTGAGCAGTTGCAACTGCATGGTCCGCAAAGCTTAGAATATTTACTCTCTGGTCCTTTGTAGAAAACATGTGCCAACAGGCCTCCCTGGGTGGAGGCTCAGGGTCTGCTCAGGGTGCTCAGTCTGGCTCTTGTGTCTTCCTCTTTCTATGAAGTAAACTTTTTTTCTTTCTATATTTTTTACTGGTGTCTTAGAGTTGTTCATGATGGAATTTGTGGTTACATATTCTATATAATTATATAATTATATAATTTGGCACACTATATAATTATATAATTTGGTCACTATCACTCCCAGCATTACCTTCTCAGGCCCCTCCCTCACCCCGTCCCTCTCCTCTACTTGTCTCCTTTGATTTTCGTGAGATCCCACCCCCACCTTTCTTTTCCTTTTTCTTCTTAACTTCTACATATGAGAGAAAACATACAACCCTTGCCCTTCTGAATTTGGAAGCCAGCTTTTTTTACTTCATTTCTTCCTCAAAGTCTTCCTCTTTCATTTGCCCCCACAGCCCAGTCCACTTCTGCACCAAACAATGGCCCTCCCCACCCCTCACCTGACCTAAGCTCTCGTCCAACCTAAAGTTCCCCATCCTAGCCCAGCTCACCTAGGAGAAGGAATTGGAAAAGACGAGCAGAAAGCTACAGAAACAGTAGCTTCCATGGGAGGAGAAGAGTCAGGAGTAAGGTTGGTGATCCTTCCCCGCCTTTTGGAGGCTGACTTCCCTGAGGTGGAACTTGACTGGAAGTTTTGCACTGAGGTACCGATTCGTTCATGAAGAACTGATGGAGAGGAGAGGTGTTTCTGAGATGACCTCAGGTGCCGTTCCTCACTGATCTTTGACTCTGCCCCACAAGAAACGATCAAACTTCTTATCCTGATGAGGCAGAAGCTGTGTGAAACTGGGTGTCTCCCGGGGACACTACATGAAGCAGAAGTGAGCCCCACTTGGCACTGTGAAGTGACCTGTAGGAAAGGTAGTGGGGAGTGATAAGACCTTGCCCATCACACTATGACAGCTCAGGGATGCGGCCCCTGACTGTGCCGACACAGGGGTGGTCCACATTCATGGGTCAAGAGGGACAGCCCTCATCAGTGGGACTGAGGAAAACAAGTGAAAATCTCAGACACCCATCCAAATCATCCTGAGCTTTTGAGAGAGACGAGGGCAGTGCCCAGGAGAATTATTCTAGGTCAGAGAGCCCAACCATGTCTGCTAGGGTAAGGGGTTTGTGCCAAAGTAGATGTAGAAGCCACATCAGGGTGCTGCAGGGCAGGGGGAAAGGGCCAGGCAAGAGGGAACTAAAGTGTAGTGAGTACCTGCTGTATGCCTGCACTGTACTGGGCTAACATATGCGAATGTTAACATATGAACTGAAGGAGCCTCTGACCTCGGGTCTGACCCCCATGTGACAGGGGAAGAGGCAAAGATTCTAAAAGGTTAAAAGATTTGCCAAGAATCATAGCTTGTGAGAAGCCAACATCCCAGAGATTCCATCGCAGTTGACTTTTCTTACTGTTTTAATAGAAACACACACCCCTTTGAATATCCTCCCAAGACTGTGATAAGAGCTGAGGAAATCATGGGCCTCTGCTGAACAGATCACCTCCTGGTGGGTGGGTATGTTTGTGAGCATGCCAGGCCCTGTACACTATTGGTGGTGAACAAATGCTTACTGCTTAACTCATGGATATGGGAATTTCTGCCCAAGAATGATAGTATACTTCAGACCCCAACAAAAATAGCTACTAATTTTGAGCACTAACTACATGTCAAGCACTATTTAGGAAACTTACATGCACTGAGTTATCTTCAAGTCATGGACTAGACACTATCATCACCTCCATCTGTCAGATGAGGTTCCATATGTGGAAAAGTTGCATTATTTGTCTATAGCCATGTATTAGTCAGCTTTCTGATACTGTAACAAATACTTGAGATCATCAACTTGTAAAGATAAAAGGGTTATTCTGCCTCATAGTTTTAGAGGTTTCAGTGCATGATCAGTAGACCTTGTTGCTTTGGGTAAGGCACATCATGGCAGAAGCATGTGGTAGAATGAAAACATTCATCTCAAAGCAAGGGAGCAAAAGAGAGGTAGAAAAAGGAACTGAGATCCCTCTCTTTCCTTTGAGTGTACCCCCCAATGACTTTAAGACCTCTCACTAAGCCCTACCTACTAAAGTTTCCACAGCCCCCCAATAGTGCCACTTTGGGGACTGAGCCTTTTTAACACATGGGTCTTTGGAGAACATTTAAGATCCAAACTATAGCAAACCATATAAGTCATAAATAGAGGTGTGAAGATCTAAGTTTGGTAATCTTGCTCAGGAGTCAAAACCTCCAGTTACCACACTCCACTTTCTGTCTCCATTATGGCTGGACAATGGGAAAAGAGCTATATTAATTATCTAAGGCCACAATGATACTGCATAGAAAAAAGAAAGCAAAACAAAACAAAAAAAACACAAAACTTCAGGGGTATTCAACCTCTGTGTAACTGGCAATCTGGAGGGTTCTGCTGACGTCAGCTGCCCTCGCACCTCTGCAGTCAGACAGCTCCACTGATCTCAGCCAGGCTTAACTGACATATCTGGGGGTTGGCTGGCTGTCAGCTGAGATGACCACGGGGACTTGGTTCCACTCTATTTGCCTTTCGTCCTCTAGTAGGCTAACCCAGGTAACATTCTCATGGACGTGGCAGAATTACAAGAATGGTGGCCTAATTGCACATGCCCTTTCTAAAGCTCCAACTGTTTACTGTTTACAAATACCTCATTGGCCAAAGTAAGTCACATGGCTGACCCCAATCTCAGAGTGGAAAAGTCTCCAAAATTCCATGCAAGTGGCAAGGATCCAGAAGGGGTGAAAAACGGGGCCCCTAATGCATTCAGTCTGCCACATCAGTTTTAATCTATTTAAGTGGATGTTTTTCCCCTTTGGTTCTTAGAGTCCTTGTAGTGGTTCTCAAGCTAGAATCACTGGGGAACTTGTTGCATATGCAATGTACCTGATTCCAGCTCAAAGATTGATTTAGTACTTTTGAGAGAGGTCCAGGCATCTGTATTTTTAATAAGCAATCTGGGAGATTCTAATGCACTTGATCTTTGAAAAACTTGACTGCTTTGCTCATCAGCTAGGTTTTCAGCTAGTTTGAGGCTTCTCTTTTACTTCTTTTAGTTGGTACCCCAGTTTGATGATACAAACACATTATCAGGAGGTATTGATATGAGCTAAACTATTCCCTTCAATGTGAGCTCAGAGCTCTTGTTAAGCTGAATGGGCTGTAGCAAGATCTTGTTTTGCAACGTAAGATAATATTTATGTTGTATTAAAATCTGTGGGCAGATGGTTCTAAGCATAAAATTCATCCCACAGGCAGGACTTATTCATAGCAACTAAGAATGAAAGAAAACCTCAGGCAAGTCAGTATTTTTGAATGCAAATTCTGACAGTTCATATTCAAGATTTATAGTTGGATTGGGGTGGGTAGAGATATAAAGGCCCCTGGATTCAACTCGACAGTCACCAGTCTCTTTCCATATTTGCTTTCCAAGTTCCTCTCTTATCATTAAAGATCTTTTCAGGTAAGGGTTTCCATTCTCCATTTTTTACATTGATTTTCTATAAATGGACTTGTTGGTGGGGATGGGAACCTTCCCCTATTCTTTAATTATCTTATTTACTTCTCACAACAATAATTCTATGGGGTAAGTGCTATGTGAAATTTCTAGAGGAGAAATACAAGGCTCAGAGAGTTTAAGTGACTGGCCCTTTTTCAAACATTACATATAAAAATAAGTAGTAGTGTATGCAGCCTATGTTCTTACCCCTTCACTGAGGACCAAAGACTGTGAGGGACATGGTGTCCAAGAACCTGGTAATCATCACACCTTCTAAATCCCATACATTTGTTTTTCTGAGGATAAGGTCCTCAGAAAGGGCATTGGGCTAAATAATTGACATGCATTGCCAGCTTATTTTCTCACCGAGGTCCTAGAGGTCATCATTTGTTCCTGACCACCCTGCCCAGCTCACTGATGTCCAGCTATCCATGGACTTGGACCTCTCCTGCTGCCATACCCAGGAGAGAGAGGCAAAATTGACTGACACCCTCAGTGGGCAGGGTCTGAAATGTGCTTTGATGGCCCATGGACATGTGGCCCTTGTGTGAGCACAGCTTCTCCTTGCTTACTTTTTGTCCCTCTCTCCGTGTGCCTGTTTCTGCATGAATTCTTGATCCTACTGTCATTCCCAACCAGAAATAGCCAAAGGTCCTCCATGTATCCACCCTCTCTACTGTGTCTGATTTGAACCCAGTGCCAATCTAGACACAGCCCTTGGACTAGGAGGTGCCGAACCAATCTAAGTGTAAAAGGTGAACACACTCCAAAATCCAAAGGACAAATGTTTTCCCTGATCAGTGGATGATGATACATAATGGGGGTGAGGGGGTGGGGGTGAGAGAAGAATGGAGAAACTTCAGATTATATAGCAGGAAATGAGAGGGGGAGGAGGCAGGGGTATGAAAGATGGTGGACTGAGACAGACACCATTACCCTATGTACATACTGTGTGAATACACAAATGGTGTGAATCTACATTGTGTCCAACCATAGAAACAAAAAGCTGTACCCCATTTGTGTACAATGAATCAAAATGCAGTCTATAAAAAAAAAAAAAGCTGAACACAGTGTCCATGTACAGGTGTCTCCATATATTGGGCCAATATTCAATGAAAGTTCATTATTATTATTTTGGGTGGCAGTATCCAAACTTCAATTTGGTGTGTGACTGTCCCCAGTGATAACCAGCACCTACCAACTCAGCCACAGGATTCCAAAGATCTCTGGGAATGGTGGGGATGAGGGTGGGAGGCCTAGTGTCATCTGGGAAAACCATAGTCTCACTGTGCTTGGTGGCCATTAGGTCCTGGTAACTGACCAGAAGACTTCTTTCACCTTGACAATGTTGAGGTGGCTCTTCTGGGCCAAGATAGTACCTGGATCACCTCCTCTTGCTTAATGGTGCCTTCCATGGTGTTGGGATCTAACACAGTCTGCTATTCCAAGCAGCACAAATTCCCCAGAAGCCTCAGGAAGTGGTGTGAAGGCTGAGCACCCTCACTTTACAGCCCAGCCCTTGATAGCTAAACAGTTTTCCCCCTTAGTGGGACAGAAAGGCAATGAAATAGATGCTTGGAACAACCTGAGCTGTGGCTGGGAAACACTGTGAAAGAAGAACTAGGAACTTCAATCCTATGAATTGAACCTTTGGGGAATTGACAGGAAAAAGCAAGTAAATAATCTGTCCCCTAAATCTGTCCTTATCTGAATTCTGATTAATGATGCAACTATACATACAATCATTCAAGCCAAAGACTAGAGTCATTCTAAATTCACTCCTTCTTCTTTCTTTTTCCATCCATTTAAGTGATCCTGAAGACATTCCAGTTTTGTCATATTAACATTTTCCCATCCTCACTACCCTGTCCTTTCAAGCCATCAGTATTATCTGGCTGCTCAAATCATCTCCTAATTGGTCTGTCTGCTCACTGTCACACCCTTCTAGGCAGCCACCAAGCTGTTAAAATACATTTTGCACTTCCTATGTCCCAGAATATTCAAACTCCTTAATTCAGAGAGATGATGCCCCTAGGTCCCTCTTAAAATCTGACCTCTGCCAACCTCCCAAGCCCTTTCCACAATTCCCTACATGAACTCTGTGAGTCGGGATATGCTTGTGTCTAGTGTAGTAACAAACAAACCCCAAAACCTCTTTGGTGTAACATACAAGAAGTTGGTTTCATGTTCATTGTGGGGGTCCAGGAATGTACCCTCCATGGGGTGACAGAGATCCAGGCTGCTTTGATCTGATGTCTGTGTCTTCTCAGCCCAGATTCCCTATGGTTTTCATGGTAGAGAAGAGACTGGAGACTCACAGGTGCCTTCCACTGCCTCAGTCTGAAGTGACACACATCATCTGCACTCACGTGTCATTGTTCAGAACTTGCCTACCCCCTACTCCCTGTAAAAGAGGTAGAACACGTAGACTCTTAGGTGCTCAAGAAAGAAAGGAGAACCAAATGTTGTTCAAAACTACTAATGTGTACCTTATGCTCCTGTTATGTACCACCTTGCACATTCCCTGCTGTGTGATGCTTCTGTGCCTTGCACATGCTGTTCCCACTCTCTGGAACTCCTCTCTGCTCTCTCCTTTCTTGTTGGGACTAATGACATGTTAACTAACTCAGGCTGACTCCTTACTCCCTGGCGAGTGAGCAAGATCAAGGCCTCAAAGGCGGTTTCAATAGTTAAAGACGATGAATCGGACCAGCGTCAGGGATTGGTTAACAACAGTTCCGCGAACGTGACCAGCTCGTGCTTGCCATATAGTCCTATGGGACTCACGGGTGAACCCCCATGCCTTGCTGACCTTTAAGCTGACTGGTTCCCTCCTAGCCCCCACCCTACATAAAAGCTGTGCGACTTCCTCAATAAACGAGTTCCTGCTGTGACAGGTCTCCCTGACGCGTCTGATTGTCCTCCGCCCGGAGGGCTGGGAGCGGGGGTCAGTCGGCCCTACCTATCCCGGTCTGGCCTTGTTGGGGAGTGTCCCCTTCCCTTGCTGCTGGTCGAGAAGAGCAAGGGGGCTTAAGACCCCGACACTTTCTCATCTCTCCCAACCTTTCCTTCTCTGCTAACACATCTTCTGGGAAATGTGGCCCTTGTCTTGTTCTGAAGGCTGAGAGACCTTCCCTGACAGCCCTCCAGCCCCAACAATGGGTGGTTCCCCACCTCCTCAGTGCACAGTGCTGAGGACATGGACAGGCCATTGGGCTTACCTCTGCATCTATGTGGTCTGTTGCTATATCTGCCCTTCCTGCTTCCTCATGTTTTAACACCCCAGTGGAGACCCTGGCATAATTAAACGGGATAAACAGAGTCACTCACAGAGGCCCCACTCCCAGGGCAGACTTTACAGATCCCAGGAGGCTGCTACGGTGGTCCATGTCAGAGTTGGGGTCCTCACCTCTCCCCCAAACTGCCTCCTCTGTGTATTAAATGGGCCCGTGTTAATATTGCCCCTGTACGTGCTGCTAGAAGCAGAGAAGAGGTTCATTCTTGGGCGAGACCCAGGACTGGGCGGTGGCAGGTGGGACACATGAATAGACTACTACTGAGGGGGCAAGAGCTCTCAAAAAAGGAAGGAACGGTGAAAAGTGACTGATACCACCAACTTCCTCTCCCCGTCTCTTGGGCATAATCACCACCTGCTGATGAACAACCTCTGTCTTATAATAAGATCCATCCATCACTTATCCCGAGGGGTCACAGGCTTCTTCTCACTGGCCTCCGAGCTCCTCCCGCCAAGGTGGGCCCTTCATCCAGCCTCTGCTTTTCCTCCTGTGGTGGCCCACAGCACCTTAACCACTCCCATTCAGTCTATGTGTTCTCAAACCACCTGGCTTCCTCCTCTCTTTGAAAACTAATTTTCCAACTAATATCCCAGTCTTCTCTGGGGATCCAATTTGTGGGTTGGGCCAGACTGACTCAGTGATCTTGCTGAGCTACAATGATAATAATTGGTATTTACTTCTTCCTATCGTTTTCAATAATCTATGTATCTAGGATATGTTTCCCTTCCATGTTATTCTCTATTGTCAAAACTCATTTTGTTGTGCTCATTCCATGTACTTAAAAGCTCGGAGTGAGTTAGTGCGGCATCTGCACTCCCCTGCTTGCTGTGCCTTCTAGATTAGTATCCACAGTAGATTTAATTAGTGCAATATTTACCTCTGCTTCTTGCTCATTAATAAAGATATCATAGCAGAGCGCACTCCCGTGACAACTCTCCAGAGCCATATCCAGGTGTATGAATCTGAGAAGGAGGAGGCCATTTGATTATTTGTGTGATAATTGGCATAATGATGTGTTCATAACTATTTCCCCAAAGGTTTAGCAGCCTTCTCAAAAGCAATTGCCAGACAATTATTAAAGTTACTTCAAAGTGACATTTTTTTAAACCAATTGAATTCTTTTGAGATCTTTTTAAAAAATTCACTTCACCATTCTACCTTGTCCACATCTGCTTATTGATCAAGAGTCTCTAAAATGGAGAATATGAAAATGGAGCAACAGACAGAGCTGAAGGAAAAGAGGATAATGTGCAAGTCTTCTCAGGGCCACTGTGGCCCATCCCACAGATTGGAACCTCCTGCTGCCGCGCCTTGAAAGGTAACTATTGGGCGTTTTGGGTTGTCTACTGATTTTAATTTTATCCACTAGAACTTGTGTTTGAGCAGCGAAGTTTCATAAACCAGTTCAGAGAAGAGTACTCTGTGCAACGCTTACCATGAACTCTTCAGTGGATCCCAGAACTTCAAGGGAAAATTTAGACAATGGTGACAACTCTCAGCTTCAACGTCACTTCCTCAGAGCTGCCTTTCCTGAATTCCCCGTCTGAAGCAGTCATCAGATCCTCTCTTTCACACCCTTTTTGTTTGCCTGTACATTGTTTACTCTAACTGTTTATCATTTTTCTCACTTATTTGTTAGAATGACAGCAGGATCTTTGTCTCATCTTCATTTACAGTAACCCCAGTCCTGGGCAGCAATTGAATGAATCTATTTAATTAACTGATTCAACTTGGCCATGAAGGATGCTTGATCATTTTTTTCATACAAGATGAAAATGTCATCCAGTTGGGTCAAATGACTTGCTCAAGGTCCCATAGCTTGACCTGCCTTCTGAGTTTAAATCCAGGCTTCTTTATGCTTATGTTGAGGCTGCCTCCATGCGGACAATTCCACCTTGAACCAAAGACCTCCTCTCCCTTTGAAAAATGTTCTGCAAGGTATACACTGTGTGCCATCTCCGGGTCTCCCAAATCCTAAGGTTTGGTGGCTCATCCTAGGAAATTTCCATTGACCAATGTGATGTGAGCTCCAGGAAGGGAATATGGAGGCACATAATGGTAAATTGATTAAATTTGACAAGTTGCTTAAATAATAAACAATGATTAAATTGGGGGATGGAGTGGGGGGAGATTGAGTCTGTGTGCACACCACTCCTTATCTTCAGCCTCTTTGTGCTTTTCATGAACCCCAGTTCCCAGGATGAGTCACAGCCACCAGAAGGCTTTCCTTGAACTGAACCAACCAGCACCTCCTCCACCATTCATTGCTAACTTAGGGAAAAAGCCGAGAGGAAAGTTTGAATGCACCAAAGGACAGAGTCTACAGGCACCCCTGTAATTAGAAATGAGATTGCCAGATAGTTTCCAAGTTAGAAAGAGGTCTTCAGGTTCTATATCTGGTAAGTGACAACCTGCCCAGTTCTTTTTCTAATTGAACCAGTGGAAGTATATGCATTCACAATGGCAGCATTTACTCAGGCCTGTGTTTCTGAAAATGTGTAGGAAATTGTTCCTATAGCAACAAGGAGATGCTGTTCAAGTCTGCTGCTCCTACAGGATCACAGAATGCAACGGTGAGTTCTTTCTTTTTAGCCCATTGCTCTTCTGGAAAAGGGAAATGATCCTGTTCTAAAGAATACCACAAGCTCCACTTGCGTTTCAGACCTACCAGCTCACGAAGCACAGCCAGGGACCTCGAGGCTGCTATTCCAAATCATCAAGGACATCCAAAGAATTGCAGTGGCATCAAACCTCCTCACTTCTCACTGACTTTTCTCTTAAACCGCTGCCTTCCTCTGGGCCTTCTGGTCAGTTCTGTTTGCCAGCTAATTCCTAGAGTTAGCACCTGGGCTTGAAACCTGGGCTGCCACCCCTGATTCCTCTTTCTTTCCATTCTTAAGCTGTGGTGCATCATCATGCATAGCTGTGAGGATTAGCAACCCCCTGTGTGGAAATAACTGGCTGGGGAACAGGGGAAATTGGTTGAGATTTTACCAGCTGTGTGACAGTGAACAAATAAATTCCCTCGTCTCTGAATTTTTGTTTCCACATTTCAATATATAACTCCATAAATTCATTATGGGATTATCAAAAAGATTTTTTTAACCTTTATTTTATTTGTTTATTTTTATGTGGTGCTGAGGATCAAACCCAGTGCCTTATCCGTGTTAAGGAAGCACTCCACCACTCAGCTACAACCCCAGCCCTATCATAAAGATTTAATACAAAAAAAGAGATGGCCATTTCCTGGCCAGTGGTAGCTCGCCATAAATGCTGACTCTTTCCCCCTCTATTCCTCCTCCTAAGACCACCCTCCTTCAGGAATAGACTCTTTCATGGATAGAGGCAAAGAAGTGGGAACAGAGAGCTGCCTTGGTAGACAGGAGAGAGAAGAGGGATGGTAGACACTGAAGAATGTTCCTTAGCATAGGGTGGTAAAGTATGTGTTAGGTGTAATCCAGTAAGAAGAAACAAAACAAAACAAAAAACACCGTGATGGTGCTCTGGGATATTTGATAGAAATCTTTTAGCTGGTTTAAAAAAAATCTTGGTCACTTGCCATCAACTATAGTCATGTGTTGCTTAGGAGTTTCACTAGAGCCATGCAAATGAGATTTGAAATCCAGAGGGACAGGAAGACAGAGGAGGGATTAAGGCAGTCCTGTGAAATCTTTGCAGGTCCTCTTGATGTAGTCACCGTATACCTCCTTGTTATGGTTTAGATGTGGTGTCCCTCAAAAACTCACATGTGAGACAACGCAACAGGTTCAGAGGAGAAATGATTGGGTGAGAAATGATTGTGAGAGTCTTAACCCAATCAGTGAACTAATCCCCTGATACTGAGTGGTAACTGAAGTGGTAGGATGTGGGAATTGGCACATGGCTTTGGGGTATGTATTTGTATCTGGGAAGGGGAGACCTCTCTCTTTCTCTGCTTCCTGATCACCACATGAGCTGCTTCTCTCCTCCAAACTCTTCCACTATGATGTTCAGATTCACCTTGAGCCCCCAGGAGTGAACCTGGCTGTCTTATGGACTGAGACCTCTGAAACTGTAAGCCCTCAAATAAACCTTTCCTCCTTTACAGTTGTTCCAGTCAGGTCTTTAAGTCACAGCGGCAAAAAACCTGACTAACACTCCTTTAATAGTGAAAATTTGTTTAATATTTTAATTCTTAGTACTCAACTTGTTCATCTTTGACCACAGACCTGAGAAAGCTTTTTAAAAATTCAAACACCACATTGCCTCTCAAACCAGCACAGCAAAATCAAAGCACATGGGTTACTCCTTTGTACCCAGAGACCTCTGATTCTAAGCAGAAAACGGCCAAGGACTAGCAGTAGGAGAGAGAAGAAAATAATTTCCAGATAACTCATATGTGAACTAATAAACCTCGCCATAATGAATTGCCTCTGGAATGCACAATTTTGTTTTGCTTTATTTTTGTAGTGGGGATTGAACCCAGAAGCACTTAACTACTGAACCATATTCCAGTCCTTTTTTATTTCAAGACAGGGTCTCACTAAGTTGCTTAGGGCCTCCCCAAGGTGTTGAGCCTGACTTTGAACTTGCAATCCTCTTGCCTCAGCCTCCTGAGTTGCTGGAATTTTAGGTGCCCAGCAGGTATGCACGTATTTTTAATGTTACAAAATGGGATCATTTAATGTTGCAAAATTGGTAGATAAAGGCTTCCAAGGGACCGTGATTAGTTCTGAGTTGGCTCTTCATGGAGGAAGGACCTAGGCATCCTGCAAAAGTCCTGCAGAACCTCTGGTCCTAGTCTGGCTAATTCTCCTGCAAGAAGGATGGACATAGAGATAAGCATTTGGGTAGAGAAGTCTAGAAACCGGAGGATGATGCCAAGATGGCTTGTTGCCTAGCAACCACCCCTGGGCTCCTGTGGCTACTGTGAGTGATGAATAGCAGAGAGGCCTTGGGCCTATTTCTGAGGGAACTCTTGGCACTGAGCAAAACAAGTTCTGTGTGTCGTACACAGGCCCACCTGTAATAGGCAGTGATGGAGAATTGACAATTCACCAGGTGCCACCGCTGAAAGAGGGTCACCCGGCAATTTCACCACCTCAGAGGCCAGAGCTGCTGAGATGGAAGAGGCTGCTCCCTGCCTGCAGAAATCAGGGAGGGCCTCAGTGCACTGAGCTGTAGGTTCCTGGGGTCATAGGCTGTCAGGCCTGGTTTCACTCCTGGGCCATGGATGGCTGTGGGATACAGAGTTTGGTAGCAAACGCAGGTGAGAGGCTGAGAGGCCCTGAAATCTGCAGCATTGTCAGGAGTTGTCAGTCAGTAAAACTTAGCCTCAGGTCTCAGTTCACAGCAGCTTCAATCCCTGAAACACCAGTGATGTTGTGCCCATTTGAGAGCACAGGGGCGATTTAGGGAGACACAATGTCCTGACTTTAATTGGTTTGCCTCAGAGAAAACAAATATTCAGCTATATTTTTCACTGCTGATTATTACTATTATTACTGCTCACATGGATTTTGCCAATCAATTCTTGTCCTAAAAGATTTTTCATCGAAAAACAATAAAACTACCAATACCAGGCTTCTACTCCTCCCTGCACTCCACCCTCCAAGCTGTTCCTGGACCCCCAAACAGGTGCACATATGAAACACTACAGAAATTAGTTAAGTGAGTAGATTCTGAAACCAGCCTGGATTCAATTCCCAGCTCTACCACTTGCTCGTTGTATGATCTTAAACAAGTCATTAAGCTGTGCCGTGCTATTTTTTTTAAACACAGAGTATCTTCCTCATTTTTAAGATGTTTAAATTAGATAATACATGTGATCTGTGTGCCTCTTGGACACATATGATTGTGGATGTGTTATTATTATCCTTATTACCATCCAATACTGTGCATGGCATAATGGAAAGAACTTGGGCTTTGGGTTCAAATTTTGCTTCTACTAATTATTAATGTCATAACCTCAGACAGGTTACTTAATCTTGGCTAGCTTCAATTTCCTCATCTGGAAAGGGGGAAATTAAACATATCACAACAATGCAGTCAGCCTCGAAGGAAGTCACACAAATAAAACACCCAACAGTGCTTGGTATATGGGAATACTTAATAACTTGATAAAGTCCTTTTGTTTCTTCAAAACCAGCTTAAATACCACCCCCTCCTCAACGTCTTGCAGGCTCCATAGAAGCAGTGATTCTCTTTCTGACATTTTCAGAACTCTTGTTTATTTTTGTACTAAAACTCTAAGCAGGAACTTGCCACAGTGCCTAGCATAATCCCCAGCAAAGAGAGGGAATCTCATTCTGCTATGTGACCAGCCATCTTCACTCTTGGACACAGCTTCAAAGTGACCTCATCTTAATTAGTAAGTTCTAGAGTGTCAATCTGGTGAAAGAAGAACAATATGTTATAATCAAAGAATATCATAAAATGCTCCCAATTCCCAGAATTAGCAAGGGCTCTTAACAGCATTCACTCAAGTGAATAAAACAGATACATTCTTTCCTCACGGGCGTCACAGTCCATTGGATGAGAAAATTGTTAGTAAGATGTTGTAAGGGTAGGCAGGCTTTGTTTTAATCAGGTATGGTAAGATACAAAGACATGGAAATGATGGCCAAGAAAGAGGGAATTTTCATAGTCACAGATCCTTAAAAACAGGAGGCACAGCCCAGGACCCATGGGGAAGCACAGCGTTAGTCAGCAGACAGAGGGAGTGAGGGAAATATGAACAAAAGTCTTTATTGTAGTTTCCTCAGGAAGGAGCAGGAGATGCAGGTGAGAGAGAGAATGTTTCTTGGACCACAAAGATTTTAGTTGTTTGCACATAGTGGCAGATATGAGTTTATTAAAAGGGATGGGAAAAAGGGAAAAGGAGGACACTCAAGGGAGAGAGTGGGTCCTCCCAGAAAGGAGAGGGGCAGCGTGCCCTTCCTGCTCTCCTGTTTTACTGGGGGTCCCAGAGAAGTTTCCAGAGAGTCCACCTCTTGACTTTGATGGATAGCAGAATTGCATCAGACTTTCAAGCCCCCACTGTGCATGTTCTTACCCCATGCAGGGGAGATTTTACTATAATAAGGACATGTTAAAGATCCAAAGCAACTCTGGGTCACTTTCGCCCCGCTAATTGTTCCAACTGGAACTTGTTCTTACAGACTTCATGGTTAGGGGGCTTTGCTTCTATTTATTTTATCTCCCTGAATTCTGGAATCTGCTCTGTGTAAAGATCATGAAATCCCCGCTTTCAGGTAACTCATGTTCTTCTTGACAGGGAGGAACTTTTTGGGCATGCATTTCCCCTGCAGATAACAGGTTGTTTGCTGAGGAACGTAACATATCCTGTGGACTTAAGTTAGGAGGGGTCTCAGGGAAATCGTTTTTTAAAAGAAAAAGTGGGGGTCAGCATAGTAGTTCCAGTTTATTGAATTATCCCCTTAACCTCAAATTCCCACTGCTTGTGTCTGTTACCTATCAGACAGGCTTAGCATTGGCTAGTTTGAATAATTTCAGCAGGCTCTGGGTGCAGGGGTGATTAGGGCAGCGGAACCCTGGCTCAGAGTAGAAAGGCCTAACAGAAGCTGGTCTGGATTTAGGGCTCTGGATTGGTTGGTTTGCATATCAAAGATATGTTCATAAGTGTCTTATTTACTTAATCTCTAGGAACAACTTGCTGGAGAGGCATAGCCTCTTCAGGGATTTCAAGATATCAGATATCAAAGCATCATGTAATAGGAAACATGAACATAAGGAAACATAATAGGAAACATAAACATAAGGAAATTCTTCAGATATGTTTTTTCTCTGAAGGAAATATTCAGCACCCCTCACCTGGCATGGAAACTTTCCTGTGGAGTAGTCAGAGGAATCTAGAGTTTGGGTGGGGCTAGGTAATAGGCTTGCTTCCCCACTACCCACTCCAGGACAGCATAACACCAGTGAAATTGGTATGGGAGGGGTTCCTGGCCCAGAGCACCCCCCACACCCTCATCGTGATGGTTTGCCCATTACACCTCCTCTCTCCCCATAGCTGCATGTTGATCATTCTCCTTTTTGACATCTTAGTAAAAATTCTTTGAAGAGGAAAGAGAAAATTGAAATAACAAAAATAAAAGCAAGCCTACTGACATAATTTTCTGGCAAGGTCAGATGGGAAGATGGGTCAGCCAACTTAGCACCTGTGTGAACAAAGCTCCCTTCCAATGGGCCAGAGAAGAACAGCAGCTACACAGTGGTTTAGAGCCCTGGGCTCTGTGTTCACAAAACAGCAGGCCCTGGGGCCACCCCCTGAGGAAATAAGACCAAGCTCTTTGTGCTTAAGCTGTGTCCTATGATCTGTTCCTTCTGAAAAAAGACAATCCCAAGGAAAGACAATTAGCAAAGGAGGAAGACCAGAGTACCGTGAACAGTCAACTCTCAGTTTTGTCTAGAAACAAGGAGGAGAACTCTCATTCTATTAAGAATGTTGGTCCTCTGCTAACAAAGCAGGAACAGCCACCTGAAAACCATGACCTTGATCAGACATCTTGCCACCTGGCTCCTCTCCAGTCCTGAGGCATTCAGGCTTCACCAGATGCCTTCAGCCCTGCCCTACCCGCCGCAGTACAGGGAGGTCTAACCTCACTCAGCTGCTGTAAGGAATTTCATGTGTTCAACATTTACAAGAGTGTGTGTCTACTCTGTGCCCAGCCTGTGCTGGGTGCACCTGAATAAAATGGAGTCATGCTCCACAAACAGAGAAATTTGTCACACCCTGTGCTGGGGGCAGAGGATGCATGTCAGAATTCATGGAGGAAGAGGGGCTGTGTGTCCTTGGGAGAATCAGGACAGGCTTCAGAGAGGAGGCAAGGTTGCCAGCCTGAGAATTATGGGAAAGTATTTGAGGCAGAGAGAAGAACATGGATTCATTCATTTCACAGGCTGAAATAGCATGGTTTGCTAGAGCATGGGTGGGTGTGTCTTGCTGGAGAGGTAACGAGGAAGGAAGAAAAAGAGGGAGGGAGGGAAGAAATTCTGGGAAAATTCTAAGTAAGGAAATGGGGACTGGATCCTAATGAACATCAGGTATCATTATTCAAAAGTTTTGAGCAGAAAAAAAGGGACTTTTATGATTATACTTGCATTTAGAAATATCTCTGATAAAATAAAGAGGCAGGAAACTATAGGAAGATCATTATAAATATCATTATAAATAACAAGATGAGGAGGGTCTGTGGGTGTAGCCAAGTGGTAGAGCACTTGCCCAACACAGACCCTGGGTTCCATCCGAGCATCATACATGTACACACTCGTGCGTGCACATGCGTGCACACACACACACACACACACACACACACACATATACACAATGGAGGCAAGGGATGAGGAAGGAGGATCTGAACAAGGTTGTGGTGATGGGGCAGGAAGAGAAGGGAAACAGACGTTGTAGGTGTTTCAGACCATGAGTAACTCCACAGGGGAAATCCAAGTAGTGAGAGTTAAGGTTATGATATGAACGATGGAGCCAGCTCACAGGGAGTAATGGCTCTAGCTGTATATGTAACATTGGGCAAGTTGTTAAATTTCTTAGCCCCTCAACTTCCATGTCTGTGAATGAAGGTAAAAACTACCTGAGACGGTTGTTGGGCGAAAAATTTAATCCACAAAAAATGAGAAACTTTTGAACAGCCTAAGTCTTGGCTATTATTAGTATTATTGGATACAAAGGGAGAGGAAGAGGAGGAGCCTAGGGGAGCAACTGAGTTTGGGAAGTGGACACATCTATTTCAGTTTTGTACTCTGGCTAAGGGCAGAGAGCTTGCCCCTGAATGTGGTTCTTTCTCTTAAGATGTAGGCTTTTTCAGGTCTCAGGTGAATATCTGGAGTACTCAGCAATTTGTCTTTGCTTAGGGTGGGCCAAAACTCCTATATCTCCTAGCTCTGTGAAACCAAAATCCCATTCAGTTCCCATCAGTGACTCAGGGCCCAAGGAGAACACCTCTGTGTGCATCTCCTTACACATTCCTGCTCCCTCAGCCACCCCTAACTCTGACGTCTGCTTCCCCTACCCAATGAAATTGTAACTTTGCCCTTAACCTCCACCTCTCCACACCAAGGTGTGTAGTACTTGGGCAGAAAAAAGGGAAGAGAAAAAGTGGGAGCTCACTTTGGGGTTCCCTTCCCGCAAGAATCACAAATTTATGTTGTTGGGGGATTCCTGCACAGAAAGACAGGACACCGGGGTTTTCAGAAGGAAGCAGCATTTATTAGTGCAGACACTGGCCTGGTGGATTCAAATCTGAAGGCTGGGTCCCTCCTGCAACAAGGCATTGCTTTACTTGCTCTCTGTTAGTCCCCTCTGTACAAGTTAGCCCCTTCTTCTCCCTATGTGGTAAGATACATCCTGATTGAGTATTCTATGTTATAGAGCTGCAACAGAGTTACAACAGAGTTGCGCATGTGCACATAGTTACTGAGTGTGCCACTTAGTCTTCCCTTTGTTCCCCGAGAGCCATTACCACAATGTTGACTCAACTAATGCTTAAAGACAGTTATTTCATAAATCAGTTTTATTATTGCTCATGACTAAAAGACAAACCACTCTGTCATGGCCTGATGTGGAATTTTCAGTCTTAGTTTCTCATTAGTGAGGTGTTGGTAATCCTAGATAAGGATTGGAAGGGCCATTTATATATCAGTGCATTGTATGGTATTTGTCATGAGGAAGATACACTATAAATGTGATTTCCTTTCTTCTCTATTAATTGACTATGTTAAAAAAATTTTAAAGCCTCACACTTAAGCATGTCACAATAAAACTCTTGAAACCAAAGATAAAAGAACAAATCTTAAAAGCAGCCAGGAGAAAGAAATTTTAGAAGATTTATTACATACAGGGGAACAATGATAAAATGATAGTTGACTTATCATCAGAAACAATGGAGACCAGAAAGACAATGAAAAGAAAGTGTCAGAAAGTTTTCAGGAAAACGAAATCTGAAAGAATTGAATGCTTGAAGAACTGTGCTCTAAGAAATACTAGAGGGAGTTCTTCAGACATAAAGGAAATAGCAGATGAAGACTCAGGTCTGCAAGAATGAATGAAGAATACTGGAAATGGTAAATGTGAATAAATGTAAAAGGTTACACTTTTTTTCAAATCTTGCTAATTTCTTTGAAAGGTAATTGATCATCTAAAGAAAAAAATAACTTTGTGGGATTTATAAAACCTAAGTAAAATGTATGATAATAGCACAAAGGATAGAAGAATAAGTAAATTGAATATTCTATTATAAACTTCTTACATTCTAAATGAAGTGAAATAATATTAATTATAAAAAGTGTGATATACTGTGGATACATATTTAAAACCACTGGGCTCCTGTTAAGAAAATAGTAAGAAGATATAACTGAAACACTAATAGAAGAAATAAGATGCAATACTAAAAAATCCAATCAACTCAAAAGACAGAAAAGAATAAATATCACAAGGACAGATATTAAATAGGACAAATAAAACCAAATACCAGGAAGAATGACTTAAACTCACTCATCAGTAAGTACATTAAATATCTACAAAATAAATTATTCCAGTTAAAGTCAGATTATCAGAATGGATAAAAGAATTAATTACTATATAATAACATGATAATCATTACATAAAAGAATATATTAATCCAAATATATTCTGTCCATTTGAATGCATTATTAGTTTGAAGACCAAAATGGATCAAAAGCAAAAGGATGGAAAATGTTTGCTTACCATGCAAATAGTAAGCTTGACAAAGGTGGTGTGGC
This sequence comes from Sciurus carolinensis, assembly GCF_902686445.1. NCBI lineage: Eukaryota > Metazoa > Chordata > Mammalia > Rodentia > Sciuridae > Sciurus > Sciurus carolinensis. The sequence goes on along the minus strand of NC_062219.1, from coordinate 53,641,986 downwards.
TTTACTTAAGACCCAGCAAAGGAGATTGCAAGGCAAGTGTGCAGTGAGAGATAAAGAGAAATGCTTCATAACGGACACAGGGAAGTTCATCAGGAACACAAAATAGCCTTAAGTGGGCATGCACCTAATAACACAACTTAAAAATATGTAAAGCAAAACCTGAAGAAAGAAAGAAATTCACAATCATAGCTGCAGATTTTAACATTCCTCTCTCAGTCATTGGTGGAATAGGTTAAAAACATCAGTAAGAATATAAAATATTTGAGGTGGGAGTATAGCTCAGAGGTACACCACTTGCCTAGCATGTATGAGTCCCTGGGTTCAATCCCCAGCACACACACACAAATAATAATAATAATAATAACAACAACAACAATAGTTATTTTTGTTATTATTACTTAAAAAATAATAATACTTGTTATTATTATTTAAATGCTATCAACCAATGTGACCAAAGTGTCATTCATAGATACTACAGTAGAACTCAGCAGAATATGTTCTCTGAAGTGCACATCAAAACTTCAACAAAACACATCAAATACTGGAACATCTTTTTTATTAAGTTGCTATTAGAATAAACACACTTTTATTTATTTCTATTTTTATATTATTTATTTATTTATTTTGTAGTGCTGGGGATCAAACCCAGGGTCTCAAGCATGCTAGACAGAAACTTTACCTTGAACTACACCCTCAGTCCCAAGTCTGGATAAATTTTAAAAGAATGAAACTGTAACAATGTTTTTCTACCATAAAATATTAAATTAAAAATTATTACAGTCAACTATTGAGAAAAATCTCCCCAAACATTTGAAAATTTAAGGAACACACTTCAAAATAATTTTCCACTTTCCCCGTACCAAAAAATAAATAATAAGAGAAAATAAGAAATATTTAAATCCTAATGATAATGAAAGTATAGCATACCAAAAATTGTGGAATACAATTAAAACAGTGCCTCAAGAGAAATTCATATCTCTAAGCACTAATATTAGAAAAGGAGGAAGCTTTAAAATCAATAACCTAAAAATAAGCTTCCACCTTAAGAACTCTGACAAGAAAAGCAAATTAAATTCCAAATAAGGAGTTATTATTTCTACTAGAGCAAAATTCAACTGGAAAATAGACAAATTATAGGAAAAATTATCAAAGCCAGAAGATGGCTATTTTATAAGTTTCATAAAATTAATGAAGACAAGAAGGGAAAAGAAAGAGAGAAACTACTTACTATCAGATGTAAGAGGGAACATCATTAATGACCCAAAGACATTAAAAGGATAATAAGGGAATTTTATCAACAATTTTACATCACTAATTTGATAACTTGAACTAAATGAATAAATTCCTTGTATAAGATAATTTTCTAAAAGTGACAAAAATAAATAGACACTACCTCCTATACTAAAGAAATGAATGTCTGATAAGAAAATTCCAGGCTTAGATGATTTCTCTGGTGAGTTCTATAAATGTTACCAACATTACACAAAATTCATCAGAAAATAGAAGGAAACACTTTCTAATGCATTTTGTGAGACCTCTATAATCTTGGTACAAAAAGGACCAGGATAATATGAACATTATTTAAAAAATAAAATCAATATTCCTCTTGAATATAGATTCAAAATGCATGTGGCACAATATTAGAATAGAACCTAGCAATATATAAAAAAAGACACATCATAACCAAAGTGGTCACAATCCCTCTCCTTGCTTTCTAAATGTAGCTTAAAAATAGGACCTCAACTTGTCTTAGTTGTGGTTAAATTAACAGTGGACTGTAGTAAGGAGTTTTCTTACAGTCAAATGTGCAAGAAGTGTTGTGCATAAAATGTGGGCAGGAGTTGTCTGGGTTTCTGATGAGTGCCAGAGAGATGGTGTGTTATTATACAACTCACAGTTGAAACTGCCTTTTGAGAACGTCAGTGTCTCCTTCAGAAGCAGAAGGAAAGTTCTCAGATTCTAAGATGCTTATTTGTCCAAAGTTCAAAAGGAGGGGAATGAGGTTTCCAGGACCCTTAGGGAGCCTTTTCTACTGAGAAGTCAGTAGACTCTGCTCTTCTCTGAGAGTCCCCCTCGCCTCCACAATATTTATTAATTCTCTTCCCAGGTCCTTCTTCCATCCGGGGACTACTAACTGCAACCCCATTCTTCCTTCTTGCCTCTTCTGCATCCATGATTCTGCGCTCCTTTATTTACCATGTGTTCCAGGTGTTCAGATATCTTATATTTCAGAATTTGGGCATGTGTCTTTCTTGCCTTACAAAATTTCCTTTAGACCTAGCTCAGGGATGAGCCCTTAACAATTACTCACCTCATCAGCCAGACTCCATCAGCCTCCCTTCTCCCATGTCTCTTCATCTCAGCAGTGGACAAGCTGAAGCAGAATTTTCATCTTCCCTGTTTAGATTTTCCCTTTAGTAGGTGGTCCACTGGCAAAGCACTCATCTCAGACAACAAGTCATGAAGGTGACAAGATACCAGGTCCAGTCCCCGCTTACCCCAGCCCCAGTTCCTGACTGATACAGATTCTTGTCCCTCTACCCAGACCTGACTGGGATCTGTGCGCTTAAATTGAGCCCTCATGAACTCTAACAACACCAAACTGAGAACAGATGTCACTTAGTAGAAGATGCCAGAGTCATTAGGATAGGAGGACTCCATACAAAATTATTTAAACCTATCTTTTAGAAACCTATCAGTGGGTGACAGAAAGAGCAACCAGGTACTCCAACATTTGGACATTGAGAATTGAAGTTGAGGTGTATGGGCTTCCTTACACATCATTTCATGAGCAAAATAGGATCCTACTCTTGATGGTTGTGGTGGGCAGAATAATAGCCCCAAAGTTTTCTTTATCCCAATCCCTAGAACCTGTAAATATGTTGCCTTACATGGCCAGAAAGACTTTGAGGTGTGATTAAGACTAAGTTCCTTGAGATAAAGAGGTTATCCTGGATAGTTCAAGTAAGCCCCATCTAATCACAAGAATCCTTAAAAGCAGAGAACCCTTCCCAGCTGTAGTCAGCGAGAGATGAGACTAGGGAAGAAGGTTGGGAAGGATAGGAGATAGGATAGGATAGGTCTTGAAGATGGAGAGAAGGTGGAGGAATCTAGGAATACCAGCAAACTGTGGCAGTTGGAAAAGGCAAGCAAATGGATTCTCCCCTAGACCCTCTGCAGGAAAGGCAGCCTGCTGCCCCTGACCTAGCCCTATACCTCGCCCAGTGAGATTCATGTAGGACTTCCAAGAACTGGGACTTAACAAAGCTGTGATGTTTTAAGTCAAATAGACAAACAAAACCTGCCATCAATAAACATCATGGAAACTGAGCTCTCTGCTAACACTGTTACCCCAGTGCTGGACCTGTGCCAACATAAGAAGCAGGGAGTTAGGAAAGTCTCAAGTCGGATAGGCCATGTAGCTGTTTGCTGTGATAATCTAGAGCTGGTCTGGAGTGAGAGGTGGTTTTAAATTGTGTGAAATACATGGATGTTAAGGAAATGGACCCACTTGCCCATTGATCCCCAAGTTTGTCAGAAAGCCACTGAAACACACAGCAACAAGTTCACTGATCCTCTTGGTCTCTGAAAGAAGTAATGTGCTTCTCCAGTTCTGCTTCCTGGCTGCACACATTTCCCTTGGCAGAGACAAATGTCATCTTCAGGCAAGCAGGTTGACAAGAGTGCCCTTCAGCTAAGTCACCTTCTAGACATTACTGGATCGCCGAACTCTGGCATCCCTCCAAAGGCAGAAGACAGAAAAGGAGCTGCTTTGGAAACACTGAGAGAAAACCTCATGGAAGAGGTCAGGTTTTCTTCCTTTTATGAGCAAGTAGATAATGATAATAGCAACTCTTGAACACTTATGCTGAACACTGTGTTAACTATTTGACATATATTCCTTCATTTAAGGCAGTCTGGCATTTGCCAGCAATTTCCTGTTCTTAGGGCATTTATTTCAAAAAGTGTCCAGACACACTATAAGACCATGATAAAGTCCCTTGCTATTGCACAGATACAGTGATGGATCAATCAAGCCAGCAGAGCACATAGGACACCCCCACTCCACTTGCTGGAGCACAGGAGGCTCTGCCAGTTCCTCCCTGTCACCAGCCTTGGACCATTACTCATTTGGACTTTGAAAGGCTTCTTGAAATCTCCACAGAGCCCCAAATCCACAGAAGAAAAATTTCACAGGCTGCTAGCTCTCTCCTCAATCACTCAGATGTGAACTGAGCTGGCCGTGGCGACACTCCTGTAATCCCAGCTACTCAGGAGGCTGAGGTAGGAGGATTGCAAGTTGGAGTCCAGTCTGGGCAACTCAGCGAGATCCTTTCTCAAAAATATGGAGGGGGTGCTGGGATGTAATTCAGTGTAGAGCACCCCTGGGCTCAATCTTCAGTACTGGAAGGAAAAAAAAGAAAGAAAGAAAATATTAACTGAGCAGGTAGCACGTGTCCAGGTCCTGTGCTAGGCCTTTGGAATGCAATGGCCCTGCCCTCAAAGAACTCACATTCTAGGATGTGGGCAAGACCCTAAACAATAGCTAGATAATAAAGACCTAAATTCTGCAGTATGTTAAAATCTGATAAGGAACACAAGGAAAAGCTGGAGTAGGAGAGGACAACTAGGGAGAGCAGAGTTGGGAGGCAGATGGCAACAGTGAATACAGTATTCACAGTGGGCCTGGTTGAGAAGGTGGCTTTGAGCAGACTTGGAGAAGTGAAGAAGTGAGTGGTACCATCCAGGGGAAGAGCACCCCAGGCAGAGGAGCAGCCTGTGCAAGGCCGTGCACTAGGACTGTGCACGTCTGATGTGTTGGAGGACATCCTGATGGATTCTCTCATTACCTGTGATATCTGGGAGAAATTCCCTCTTCAGGGGCATGTTTCTCCCTTCCTACATCGCTAGCCCACATCTGAAACCCTTTTGGGAAAGAGAAAATTTCCTTCACTTCACAAGATCATGCCAAGATGGTGGGCTGTTGACCTCACTCACTCATGAGCCAAGCCTTTCAGGACAAGGACCAATCTATGTTGATGACACACCCATCTCTCCCTGGTTCCTGTGCAGTTCTGTTGGAGGTGTTCAGGAGGGGGAACAGCAGCTAAGAAAGGGGTTCTGGAACCATGCTGCCTGTGTCAAATCCCAGCATGGACATTTACTACCTGTGTGAACTTGGACGGGGATATTAAACCTCAGTTTAAAATATCAGGACTCATCTATTCATCATTGGGTTATCTGCATCATAACCTTGCTAATGGTGCCATGTTTGCAGTCTGGGCACATTCTCAGGCGTGGCCAAAACCAACCAGGAGGCCCACCAGTCTCTAGAACTCTCCCAAGGACCAGTACCCACATCTTCCTCATCTCAATAAGGCAAGCACAGCATCAAGCAAATGCTCAACATTGCCACCTAGGGATGGCCCAGTCCTCCTCGACCACAACACAGAAACAGGCATTCTCTCCCCCAGGGACTTCTAAGGCCATGGACACCTTCCTCTTCTATATGAGCAAACTTCAGAAGAATAGTACAATCCTCCAGTCAGGAATCTTTAGGTGTGTGGAGATGTAACCCTCCAATATTCTCAGAGGAGTGGTTTCTTCCCCGCTTTTAGAGGGTCCCTGTTAACCTAGACCTGCTTGGCTGGGGTAGTAAGTGAACAGAGGAAAAGATGGTAGATTCCTTGTGGAGAAATACTGGTGACATGTGAGAGGCTGAAAAATACTTTTCACACCAACATGTCAGGATTGCTAAAATGTCAACACTATGCTTCATTGACATCTGTGTTTCTTCATCTGAGACCTCTCTTTTATTTCACTATTTTAAGGATTCCTTATGTTTCAGGATAATTTTCCCTTCAAAGTGTAAGCAAATGCCTGGAAAAATTTAACTTAAAATAATCACTTGTAGTCATTTGCAGCAGCAAAAGCAAAAGTACTAGCTGAATTGAAACCGACCTAAAATTAAATTGTGGATACTCTCCTACAGTTCAGATAACTAAACCTTGCATAAACATTGCATTATTATTAGGAACAAAGGAGGACCCTAGCGATCTAGGGATGTATGAGGGGGTGTGGCAGGGTAGGGTTCTTCCATATGTCTGATTCTGGCATGGCTTCTAAATCAAGTGCTTTTAAATCACCCTTTGTTAGCACTCCATACCACAAGGTGTTTCCTCTGTCACTGTTATATAACACATCTCTACACAAGTGCCAGTATGAGCACACACTCAGGGATGCTGCAAAAACACACTTACATTATATGAATGCACACGTACAACCACACAAACCATCACAATGCACAGTACACATCCCTGAATACATGCACCACCATACAGTTCAACAGACAAGCCCACAAAACACACAGGAGCACACTGGGCCTCAGGATACCACCACACACACACACACACACACACACACACACACACACACACTGACTGCCTTCATGGTCCTCACATGCCCCAGTCTTAATCTGTTGGTAGGAAGAGCTCACATGGGCAGGGAAAGGGCTGTCTAGAACATCTCAACTTTTGTTTTACTTCAACCTAAAGTGTCTCCAGTAATCTAGAAAGCTACTACAAATATCCCAAGATCATCGCAGTAGAACCACAATCAATATCTTATTCCCAGAACAGTTGTGACGCTCTTTGAATTAAAATCAAGACAGTCTACGGACCAAGGATGGGACAGCATGTCCTTTCTATAAAAAAACTGAACTTGGTGTTAAGTGCTGATTTGATGCAATTTGTTTGAACAGAGTACTGAGTAGATATGAGTGAAACTTGAGACAAGTGGTTTCAATGAAAAAATTTGCAGCTAGAAAAATCATGCCATATATAGGACTTGGTTTTGAATTCTCAACATAATCCTATGTATTTTGTGACTTTGTGTATGTGTGTGTGTATACTAGTTAGGATTTGGTTCAGCTGTCAAGTTACTGGAAACTCAAAATAGTAATGACTTAAGACAATAAAGGAAAAATAATTCTCTCTTGTGTATATGTAGGTTGTCCAGGGCTAGGATGTTGCCTTAACAATCCTTAGGGACATAGACCTTCTCCATCTTATTTGCCCAACACCTTCAAGCATGGCCTCCACTTCTGAGTTCAAAATAGCTGCTTTGGTTTCTGCCATTTTGCTGACATTCGGCCAGCAAGGAGAACAAAAGAGAAAGAAGGGCACACCCCTTCTTTTCAAGGTCATTTCCAGAAGGTGAGATGTAACACATACACTTAATAGCTCATGGAATAGAACTAGTTACATGACCTGTAAGTATGGTATTTATTTTATGTGACCATGTGACCAACTAAAATTGGGGGTTCTATTACAATAGAATAAAGACAGAATGGATATCAGAAGATAGCTTTCAGTTTTACAACACATTAAAAATGAATTAAAATAGCCTCCACCCAGAGGTAATCATCATTAACACTTTGATGTGTAGTACAGGTGTGTATCTGTATGTAATTTCTTTTACAAAATTGAGTTCATACTGTATGCACGGTTTTATGGCCTCGTTTTCTACATGACTTTTTATGGCTGCATGTAGATACCTACTCCTTTTTTAAAAACACAAAAGAAAGATAAAATGCAATCCTACTTAGCAAAATAAGCATGTTATACAAGTCACTCAAATCTAAAGGTCTAGCTTGATGCATCATGTGGGGTGTGCGGGTGCAGGGAGGCAATTCTACATGGAGCAAAAAGCTGGGAGGAACTGAGAATTTTTAGGAGCACAGAATTCCTGGTTCAAGGTAATACCTAGGGGGCATGTATATACTCCTGAGGATGCGGATGAATAGAATGGACTGCTGGTGGGACCCACCTCGGAAAAGTAGAGGAACAGGAGAGTACAAAGAAATACTGACATCCTCCTCCTCATCTCCAGTTCAACCCTAAAGTGCTGCTTGCTAGAGAGTTGAGCTCATATTTTCAGAAAATTATTTTATGAATCCTGTTGTTATGATATTTAAGGCTTTATTCCCCTGGCAACTCCTTTTAGGATTTAAAATCCTTCTCAAAAGATCAGGGGATTACATTTCAGATCAGCATTCAGAATGGAGAGTTACCTTAGCAGCAACTCAGAAATATCAGTTCCTGTTTGCTGTCATTTAATAGGCCTGCTTTATTTACTTGGTGCCCACAAGTGTGTCACAGGAAAACATCTTACTTTCTGCTTACCACTCCCTTGCTATCTTGCTAAAGCATCAATTAAAAGCTGCTCTTGGCTCAGAATCCTCCCCTGGGTCTCTGCTTCCTCTTTCACCAAATCCCACTCATCTGCTGGCCTCACAGCACCCTCCATAATCTGACACCCCTCCCCAGGTCATGTGCCACACTGAAGCCTTTGGCACCTCAGTCTCTTTTCCAGAGCTGAGACCTTTCATTAAAGAAATGACACTTTGAGAACCAAATACGCTCTATCTCTTATGAGCTGTTTAATAGTAAATGTTATTTGACCTCTCTGAGCCTTGGTTTCCTTGGGTGTTAAATGGGAGTAATAAAAATAGTCCCACAGGAATATGGGCAGGTTAAATGAGATCATTCATGTAAAGTGCCCTGCATTTTGCCTGGTCCATGTCATGGGACTAAGTGTATGTAACCACTTTCCTTGTAATTATTTTTCTCTGTTTAGGCACAGAGTTTGCAGGGAATCTTGTACTTTACCTGGATGCTACCTGTTCAAGGCTGGTCTGGGTCTTGCTCCTGTTGGGTTGGGCTGTCCAATTGCCTGGATCCCAATCCCCAACCTCCCTGGGAACTCCAGACCAGTACTTGAGACCTATAGTCTCCCAGCTCTGCCCAAAGGCTCTGCAGTCCTCTTACCCTCCTTGAGTAATTGTACAGGCATCTTCCAGAGGATCAACCTCTGATAGGCAGGTAGAGACTGCACCCTGCCTCAGGACCCACCCACTCCCAAACCTTTTATCTTCTCACATTACTGTCCTCTCTAATAAATGGTGGGGAAACTACTGTAAAGCTACATGTTCACCTTCTGTTGCTTATGTGCCTTTCTGAGGCTAGAAGCCTCGGTATGTATTATCTTTAAAAACCACCTTTATAAAAATGCAGTTCACCTGGATAATCAAAACTAAAGTTAAAAAAAAAGAAAAATGGAGGAAATTACTCTCAAGTTTGACATGCAAAGGATTAATAGCCACTGTAGATTTTATCAGGTCTTTAAAAATAGCATTATGTCCCAACAGACACAGATAAAGAACAGATAATTCAAGTAAGAGGACATTCAAATTGCCTTTAAAAATGTCCAATGTTATTGGTAATCAAGTGCACACAATTTTAATCTTTATGAAGGTACCACTTAAGCCTATTGGGTTAAAAAAAATCTTAAAATAATAAAATATAGTGCTATAAAAGTTACAGAGAAACTGGTACACTCACAGCTGTTAACATTGTAAATTATTACAGTCATTTTGAAAAGCAATTTGGCAGTGCATTTCAAGAGTCATGAAAATGTTTCTACCCTTTGGCTGGCAATTTTCATGGCAAGATAATCACACAAAATAAAAATAATTACGTGCATGAGAGTAATCTTTGTAGGGTTATCCATGATAGCAAACATTTAAATAATCTAAATGTCTGACAGTAGGGGAATAGTGAATTAAGTGTTGCCTCATGTAATACTGCATAATCATCAAATTATAGTTAAAGACCCTCCCCTTCACCATTTCACTATTATCTGGTGTCCTGATCCCCAACTGCACAAGGAATTAGAAGGCAATCTCTTAGTTTCCTGGCTCCCTCCCTACCTTCACTTATTGTCCTCCTGTCCCATCCCTCTCTCAGATTCACATCTACTCTAGTCTTCCAGACCCTTTATTTGTTCCATCTCGACCTTGGCCTTTTGTCATACCTTTCCTTAAAAATGAAAAACCTCATGCTTGAACCCACATCTCTATCTAGCTTGCCCTCTGGCTCTCTTCCCTTCAAGCCACCCATCTCCTTGGAGATATCTGCACTTGCCTCTCGCATCCCTCATTTACACCCCATTCACTTCAGCCTCACTACCTGTCCTTCCCACACATTCAGCATAGTCACCAAAAACATCCTAGCTGCTAAGAGAGTGAATCATTTTTCTTCCTTGATGGTACAGCATTTGACGGCTCAGGGTGTAGTCTGAGTCTCCCCCTCCTGAGACTCTCTCTCTTTGATTCCCACACCCCACTCTCTGACAGCAGCTGGTTTCTATATAGGTCCTGCATTTCTGCCTTCTCTTCTCAACTTGCTCTGTGGCCTCCTTGTCCTCCATCCATCTTCTAAGGACTGTATTTCCCAGGGGATTGTCCCTGGTGCTCTTCATTTAGGTCCATCAACTCCTTTTAATTGGCAGTTCAAATTCTGACTTTCTCACTTTCCAACCATGTGGCAAAATTATTCCACCTCTTAAGCTTTAATTTTCTATAAAGTGGGGCTAATAATAGAACCCACCCCATAAGGTACCTAGTAAATGATATACATTCAATGAGTGACAGTCATTGTTTTTACTGCTATTACAATGAGGATACTCTAATCTACTCTTCCAGTGTAGACTCTACTGAGTTTCAGACAGCCATTCCATTCAACACCCTGGTTGTCCTTTCTCCAACTCAATATACCCATAATTGCATTAACTATTTTGTCCCTCCCCGATCTTTTTCCTTTCCACATCTGAAAATTAAAGTCATCCTTGACATTTTCTCTCCCTTTTTCTTATCTATCTTCCCATGGCCAAAAATGTCCACAAAATGCTTCAAGTGGAATTCCCCAAGCTCATCCCCCAACCACCAGAATGGTGAAACACTGACATTGTAAATGCCGGCAACGCTGAACTCTTAGAGGAGGGAGGACTATGGGATACAGGGAGTGAGTCTCTGGACTGGCCATGTGAAGGGCTACCTCCCAGGCAGAGAAGACTGTTTTGAATTTTATGTAAGAAGCAATCCATTGGTAAATTATGCTGCCAAGGTGTTGAGAACTATCTTTCACAGCAATGACAGTTGCTTTAACAATATAATGTCCAAAATATCTGAAGCCTTCATCGACTCCTCCAATCCCCAGTCACTACCCTTCACTAACACTTCACAAATCCTTTTTAAAAAAAATAGATTATTGTGGCAGCTCTCTAAGAGGTTTCCACTCTTGCTCTTCTCTGATCCATTCTACGTACAGTTGTTGGGACCCTCCCAAATTGTTAGGGAACCTAACTCCATTCTTTTGACAACTTCTGCTTAAGAAAACCTGCCACCGACTCCTTGGTACCTTCAAAATAAAATTCAACTTCTGCTCTGACAAAGGAGGCCCTTTATGAGTTGGGCCCACCTACGTGGTATGACTCTGCTCCTGCCCTTTTAACTTAGTTGTCAACCAGAATTAGCTACCCACAGCCCCAGTGACCTCTGCCAGGCTCCCTTGACTTCACACCTTTGTGCATGCAGCTCCCTCTGCCTTTAACACTTCATGTCTTCCTTACCTAGGTGACATTTTCTCATCCTTCAAGATTCAGCATGAGCAGCATCTCCCCTTTGAAGCCTTCTCTGGTTCCTCCAGCCTGGGTGACAATCTACTGATTATTACAATAAATCTTGTGATCGTGTCTTTTACAATATGTAGCATGCTCTTCTCATAGAATTTATTTACTTGTCCCTGGGGACAGGCACATCTTTTGACATCTTCATTTTCTAGTACAAAGTCTAGCGTATAGACACAAGTAAGAAAACATAATCGCAATGCAATGTATAAAAATATTGACAACATACCCTTTATTACTAAATGAAAACTTAAATTGTAGACTGCAAAAATAGTACAGTGCACACTATGTAATATACCTATATAAAATATATGTGCATGTGGCTAATTCTGAAAATAGTCATTCAATACATATTTCTTTAGCACCCACTTTTGATCACACTAATGGAAAGATGAATTTGGATTGTTTCATCCTCTCAAGAGTTTTACAGTCTGGGAGAAAAAAGCATCCTGGTTAGCTAATGGGCGTGTTGGTTTTCTTTCAAAATTCTCTTTCACATTAAGGATATACTTTAAAAGCAGCCTACAAAACAAGAAAAAGGTCACCTATAAAATATGCTCATCAAAATTATAAAATCCAACCTCTATCATTTTGGAGCCATCTATATGCAAAGAAAAGTCCCTTTGCATTTGTAAGTCTATATATGTTTGCACACAGGGTTAACTGTTTTGTTTTCCCATAAGAGAGTCAATATCTTGTACACAATGAGTTTGTCTAGTTAAACAGGTGGTGGGCAACCCATGACTGGCTTAATTTTGCCATCTAGTCTAATGGCAGTCTGTCTTTTCACACAAACTAGAAACATTCATTGGGGACCTTCCATGCTGAAAATGAGGAGAAAGATTTTTGGAAGAATTTATTTACGTGTCCCAGCTCATCTGCCCTTCAGAGAAAGGTAGGGGAGCAGAGTCTGTAGAATGTGAGAGTGGGAAGCACCTTCCCTAACACATGGGGAACCCCTGAACACAGTGCCTGGCATCCTGGCACCAGGGATGATGATGACAGTGCTGTTCCTCTTTGGGTGACTTATCAGGCTCCACCTGCCTTTAAGGTTCAGTTAGAGAAAGAGTGGCAGACTTGTACCCAGAGGCACCATGATCAAGCCAGAAGGGGAAAAGAGAGGAACTTTCTATTGTTTCTGCTGACAGCCCTATTTGCCATGGTGCCTCTGGCACCAAGTAACCCTCAGTATATGCCACACTGAATGAAATGAACCCATTGTAGGCCCAAATCTCTTGTTGATGTCCTGTGTGCCATCGGATAACTCACTTTACCTCTCTGAACCTAAGTTGCCCCATCAGCAAAGATAATAACCCCTATCTCCAGTAAACTTTTTCAAAGAATAAAATGAGATAATGGTTATGAACCCACTGAGTGAGTGTCAAAGCACTTTGAAAATGTAGGGTATGTTGGATCAGAAGACTGCCTTTGTATTTCTTTTCAAATACACCAGTAAAAACCAACTGTCTCAATATTCTCAGTTCAGTATAGTCAATAATCTAAGTTGTAAGATTATACATTTCACCATGAAATTCAATAAAGTTATGTTCATTCCTTATGAAAAAACACATTCCTAAATTCTATTATTTTTCTTAATTTGTTTTTCATGCAAAAAAAAAAAAAAAAGGAAAAGCTGTTCACCAACTGAATTAGACCCAAACTCTCAACTGCCCAGTACAGAGTTCTGCATTCTGTGGCCATGTAATGACAACATTGGCCCTCTGCTCCTAATGTAAGTTTTATGGAAACATTAGGTGATGCTGACCTCCTGGGTAACAGTCCTTTGGAGTGGAGACTGCTGATCCGGTGTGACAAGGCACATCCCTGGTATGTTTGTTCATGCTGAGGAAGTAAGCACCTTGGTGTATGACATACTACAAATGCCTCCAGATGAGAGGAAACCTTGGTAACAGGTGCAAGAAGAAAAAAAGCAGAAATTTTGGATAGAATCCATCCATCTCAGCATGTGTCCCAAAAAGGTTATTCTCCACCCAACACCCTGGATCTGGACAAACAATGTAATGTATTTCAGTGACCCTTTGTTATTTCTACCTCTTTCAGGAACAATCTTTTCCAATAAACAGCCTCATACATCTTGCCAAGCACCTGCTGCCTTCCTGACCTGTCAGCATAAGCATCTGTGTACCACCAGATAGACTTGAACTTCCCAGTACAGAACTATACTGCTTGTCTATAAGAATCAAGGAGAGGAGTGCATGTGTGCATGTGTGCCCAGACAGAGAGGCCAGAATTGCTAGTATGGATCTTTCCAACTTAATTTTATAAGCATCTAAATAGGTTGGCTAACTGCAGTTCTCATTTTGTAAAAGAGGATTGATTTGCAAAGATGGGGCCAGGAGAGGGCACACCTGGGAAGTGAGATCAGAACAGAGAAAGGAAGCAGATGCTGAGGTATCTTGACATCTACAAGAGAATAGAGGGCCCCAGAGTTACCTGGGCTAGGTCCAGAATTTAGCTCTCCCTCATGGAGCCACTAAATTCATGCAGGTCAATAGAGAACCAAGTATCGGTCTTCATCTTAGGATAGAAAAGAAGTTCTATATGAGTGTGGAAAACTGAAGGTCTAAAGAGGAAATGTGGTTAGTGAGTTACACTGAGTGACCTGAAGCTGGATTTGTTGCTAAATTTCTTTATTGCACCTATTCCAAACTGTAATCCACTATTCCATGGATTTTGCTGTACTCTAAACTGACAGGCAGCTGGTATGATTGCTTAGATGACTGTTCTCAACCCTGGCTTTAGGGGTTGAAATAACAATGCCTGAGCATTGTTCCAGATCAAATATATAAGAATCTCTGGAGAAAGGCTACAGAGATGTGTAGTTTTAAAAGACTTTTATGTAATTCCAAAATGTAGCCAGGGTTGAGAAGACTGGCTTAGGCCTAGATGGAAAGGACACCAAAGGGAGCCAGAGAAAGGGTTTCAAGTCCTGGGTATTACCTCAAACAAGGAAAAAAAAATTTTTCATGTATGCCTGGAAAATGCTAGAATATAAAGAATCAAGGTACCAAGTGACATGATAGGTTTGTTGCTGGGCTGGCAATAATGATATAACCTGTTACAATCAGCCAGAAACCAAACTTTGCAAACCCCCCAAACATAACCAGGACCAGACAAGCTAATGGATGAATAATACACTTAGTTGTGTGTTTTAGTCAGGTATAAAGGATTCAAAGAATTTAAAAAAAAAAAAAAAAACAAAACCCAGTCAAGATAGTTCAAAAAATCAGGAAAGCTTGTGGTGGACATAAAGGGAACTTTCAAGGCATTCAGGGATCTGAACTCCCAGAGCCAAAAACACTTAGGGACTAAGGTCACTCCTTCCATTTCAGTCATTTGATGTCCTTCATCTCTGTTCCTCTCTGCATATCTCCTTCATTCTTCAATTCCAACTAGTTTCCTCTGGTTGTGCATTTCATATAAGGTCCAGGACAAGTTCTCCGCCTCTAATTTTTCACTATCAATCAGATCCAGAGTCCAACATTGACTGACAATTGTTATGGTGTCTCTTAGTTCAGATTTTCAAGACAGAGCAATCTGGTCACTAGTCCAGCAAAGGTTGGCTTATTTTGTCTAGTATCAGGTCAGGTGTCATTCACCTAGGCTGGAGGTAGAAAATGACATGTAGTTTACAGACTGTCTACAGGAGTTACAGACTCCTACATATTGTAGGAGACCACTGGAAAGGCAGGCACTTGTGTAGGAGCTATGGGCAAAGCATACACTTAAATACATCTAATAGCCATCCATAATCAAAGAACCACAAGTCCTTTTATCTTTTCCATCTTCTGCTCCTCAAGACATAGGTGGGTTAGGAGGAGATGGGGAGAAATTTGAAAAAGTCTGCTCTCAGAACCTGGTATAGCATCTGAGAGAGATAATCAGACTGATATGACTCAAAGACAGCCTAAAAACCCTCCACCTGCATTTATATGCATGACTCCAAATGAGCTGTCACTCTGGATATTATAAGTCCATTCTTGGCAATGGCGAATGCCTGAGGACATCCCAACAAAGATCCTGTGGTGGATTCAGTTTTAATTCCATACTGCCTTCTACACTGTGGCATGTAAAACTGGAACATATTTAGACATTAAGGAAGATTCTCCTCTCCTTTGACCTTCAACTGATCATTTGGAAAATTCTCCATTAATGTGCTATTACTATGGTTTCACAGTTCATTTGAGAGTTCTGAAATCAAATTCTTGGATCTTAGGTTTTGGTTTCTTGAAAATGGTGGTGTGCTATTTTTTTAAACTCCTCAAATGGAGTGTAAACTCACTTTATAGTTCAACATCAGCTACTACAGTAAATAATTGAACTCTCTATGCCCTTTCCCCCTGTAGTTAAGTTCTGTTGTACTGAGGCATAGAGACCAGAGTAGTCTGGGCTTGGAGGTCATGTTTAAAATGAACAGCCCAGGGAAGCCCCATCCTCCTAGCCCATGGAGAATCTAAGTATCTTTTTTCTTCTTTGGGTCCTTGGGGCTAGAGGTTAAGTGAAGCCAAGGCAGACCATGTAGTCTCTGAAGACCTTGGCTGTGGTGTTAGCATTGCCATAATCCAGTGTGCAATCATTTTTTTTAGGGTGTTAGACAGAGTCAACTATTTTAACTTTTGCCTAAGTACAGCTATTGGAGATTCTGTCTGATTAAAGAAGAGTAAGACTAATACTTGTATTTTACTGACAAAACAAAACACCTTTAAACCAAAAGGATGATTTAGCTGGGCTGAAAATAAAACTCCTGCCTACTGAAGTCTGGTGCAGCTGAGTTATCACTATTTTCATCCTATAATTTGTTTTATAGGGTACTAATTAACAGGGCAAAGTCTGTTGCCAGGAAAGTAAATCACATTTTGCTGTTTTCTTCTTTTCTAACAAGACACAGACCTTGTCTTTAATTAAAGAGCAAGTTCCAAGGGCACCATCCGCTACTGAAATCCAGAAGCACTGGACAGAGAAGATCATGGTGAAGATCACCCGACCTGCTGTGTCGGGTTTAAGAGAGACAATGGGAGAGAAAGGGATTGCACAGGTAACCTTGGGGAAAAGAAATTGCATTCCTCAATATCCTTTTTAAATATGCCTTTTCTCCCCACAACTCTGCATTTCTTCCTTGACTTTACTCAACTGACACAAGTATCATAAACATCCTTAAAAGAAAAAAAAAAGATTTGTTTTCCCCAATTCATTCTTGTCCCTCGAGCAGCACTGTTTTTCTCTTACGTTACTTACTCTCCCCTCAGACCCTTCTGTCCCAACCACCCTGTCTCCAGGGTTGTTTCTTCTTCCTGACCCTGGCCGCTCTGATCTTTGGCTCTGGGTTCTGTTGCGTGGCTGCTGCCACTCATCCCTCATCCCTCCTCTCCCAGCTCACCCTCTTCGCCTGGCCTCGGGGTCTTCTTCACTCCTTTCTCCCTCTCCTCTTTCCCCCATCCCATTCCTGGAGGCTGTGGGCTGGAGGAGGCAGCTCTGGCTTCTCCCTCCTTGAGCCCTCTGAGGTTTCTTTACCCGGGGTGGGGAGGGGGACGAGGAGGGATAGGCCAGGCTGGGCGCCGGAGAAGAGTAACCGTTCGCACCCCGGAGCCGGGAACCTGACGTCACCGTGCCCCGCCTGTCAATCTGCCGCGGGCGCGCTGCTCGTAGCCGCCTTTTCTGCCACTGACTGTGCCTCTCACTCGCCGCCGCTCCAGCACAGCGACAAGGAGTCCCGCACTGGTCTTCCTCGCCCGCCCCGGCCGCCTCCTGCAGGCAGCAGCTCTGTTAGCTCAGGGAGCCCAACCGGGCGCCCCGCCAAGGCGCGCATGACCAGCGACTCCTGAAGCCCCAGGTGAGCTTTGGGGTTGCCCGGGAGAACTTGGAGGGTTCGGGGAAGGGAAGAAAGAAAGGACAGCCCGGTAGTGGGTTTTTCCCGAAGCCAGAGAAACGGAGCGAAGCTCAACCACCCCTTCCTCGGCCCCTCACTTGATATTTATTCCTGGGGTCTCTGTGCTCCAGGGCTCTCTGAACACTGAGATGGCAAACTTCGCTTTCAGCACTGCGGACAGCGACACGCCTCACAGCTAGGGGAAAGTGCCTCGACCTTGCCTGCAAGAGCCTGGGCGGGACTATCCCAAACTGATAGTCTTAGTTATATGTATTTGGGTGCGTGTACAAATACAAGCACTCTTACAGGATTGACCTATGTGCATGTCATCCGTGTGTATACGCGAATACTCAAGACAATTCAGGCAACCCGATGCATTTCACTCACTCACTCAACAGGTGTTTATTTGAGATTAGCACTTACTTCTACTTCACCGCTCTGCTCCAAGGTCCCGGGGTGGGATGGGCAATTTGATTGGGACAATTCTAGCCGGGCACCTGCGCGAGGGGAAGTTCCCTGGCAGTCTAAAAACACACCTGACACCTGCTCTCCCTCTCTAAGCAGGGTGCTGCATCTGGCCGCGATGAACGCGAGTGCCGCCTCGCTCAACGAATCTCAGGTAGTGGCAGTGGCGGCCGAAGGAGCGGCGGCGGCAGCCACAGCGGCAGCGGCACCGGACACCGGCGAATGGGGGCCTCCTGCTGCTGCGGCGGCGCTGGGAGGCGGCGGCGGAGCTAACGGGTCCCTGGAGCTGTCCTCTCAGCTGCCAGCAGGGCCTCCCGGACTGCTGCTTTCGGCAGTGAATCCATGGGACGTGCTGCTTTGCGTGTCGGGGACGGTGATCGCAGGCGAAAATGCATTGGTAGTGGCGCTCATTGCGTCCACCCCAGCGCTGCGCACGCCCATGTTCGTGCTCGTAGGTAGTTTGGCCACCGCCGACCTGTTGGCGGGCTGTGGCCTCATCCTGCACTTCGTGTTCCAGTACGTGGTGCCCTCCGAAACTGTGAGCCTGCTTACCGTGGGCTTCCTTGTGGCCTCCTTCGCCGCCTCCGTCAGCAGCCTGCTAGCTATCACAGTGGACCGTTACCTGTCCCTCTACAACGCGCTCACCTATTACTCGCGCCGGACACTGTTGGGTGTGCACCTCTTGCTTGCTGCGACCTGGACAGTGTCCCTAGGTCTCGGCTTACTGCCGGTGCTGGGCTGGAACTGCTTGGGCGAGCGGGCCTCCTGCAGCGTGGTGCGCCCGCTGACACGCAGCCACGTGGCGCTGCTCTCAGCTGCCTTCTTTGCGGTCTTTGGCATCATGCTCCACCTGTACGTGCGTATCTGCCAGGTGGTCTGGCGCCACGCTCACCAGATCGCGCTGCAGCAGCACTGCCTGGCGCCGCCTCATCTCGCAGCCACAAGAAAGGGCGTGGGAACGCTGGCCGTAGTGCTTGGCACTTTTGGTGCCAGCTGGCTACCCTTCGCCATCTATTGTGTGGTGGGCAGCCACGAGGACCCAGCCATCTACACCTACGCCACCCTACTGCCGGCCACCTATAACTCCATGATCAATCCCATCATCTATGCCTTCCGCAACCAGGAAATCCAGCGCGCCTTGTGGCTCCTGTTCTGTGGCTGTTTCCAGTCCAAAGTGCCCTTCCGCTCCAGGTCCCCCAGTGAGGTCTGAAGGGCTCCTTTCACGTCCGTTCACCAACACCACACCCCCAACAAGCCAGCCTTTGGTGAGCTTACTGGTGCCTGCTGATGAACTCGGAGATTCCAATAGTGTGAATCTGATTTTGGGGGAGGAAAAAAGAGGGACAAAACATAAATGCAACAAACTCACAAGGACAAAGAGGCTTGTTGGCACTTTACATATACAGTGTATACACGTGTACATATATATACAAATATTTGTATCTTCTGGAGATGTTCAGGATGTGAGCTTCCTGTTCTGTGAAAAACTACCAAAAGATGTGGTTATATACTTAAACTGTACATCACATTTGTCAAGTGAAGACATTCCAATACTGCTTAATAATAGCACTTTATTTTCAGCTGCTGAACTGCCAAAACAGTGTTGCCATTTTCAAGGGCAGGGAAAAGGGAGTAAAAGGTGTATTTTTGTTGTATGTGATAGAATATTTTGCTGCACATGCATCAACAAATGACAACATATTTTGTACACAAATAAACATGTTACAAAAAGGTAATTTGGGGTACATGATTGACTATACAATTACTATTCAAGAGTCAAATTATGAATGCATTTACTTAAAAAGTTTATTATATATTATCTTCCTCCTGAGAAAATCTTAATGTAAGAAATCATATACATTTTCATATTGTTCATAATTTTTCACTGAAATACCTAATCTAGATCACGGGGGAGGGGGAGTAATGTATTCATGTTAAAGTATTCACAGAACATGAAAGGGTCGTATAATTGGTGCAAGTTAATCCATTCTCTTGATTATGGGATTTGGAAGACTTTTCACAGGATACAACTATTCCTTCACCTCATCACATGCACTCTCCCAAAACCACAATTTTGAATTGTAGTTTCTCAAGTATGTCAAGAGTTTCAAATATTGACTGTTCACACTGACTTAATATATTGTTGCTAGTCAGTTCTTGTAGCAAAATGTGCAACCTTAAAAATGAATAAGTCCTTCCAAGACAGGTTCCAAGACATATTCCTCACGCCTTCATGAAGGAAATGAAGGTGTGTCCAGCATTGCCTCTTGAACCACTATCGTCTTTCAAACAGGCCATGAACATCCTTAAGAATTAAATGTCCCCATTCCATCAGTGGGGGTGAGTCATGATCCCCACCCCATCCTACTTAGAGGATAATGAGAGGATAAATAAGAGAATATGTGTGTACATGCTCTGAGTCCCTGTGAAGAAATAAGCCCACAAGCTCAAGTAGTTACTTACTCTTAGGAAATCATACACAGGCACATTTGTTCATTGATTTAACATTTATTGAATGTCTACTATATGCTAGACACAATTCCAGGGCTGAGAATGTTGACATGAAGTAAATAAGCAAAAAGTCTCATGCTTGTGAAGTTACACAAGTGGGGGAACTGGCCTACAAGCAAATAAATATATAATGTCATGTTAGCATCAATACTAAGAACTAAAATAAAGTGGGGTGAGAGATGGCAAGAAGTAGGGATACTTCAATAGGGTGATCAGGGAAGCCTCTCTGAAGAGAAAACACTCAGGAGGTAATCTCAGTGAAGAGAGGGTGTGAGACAAATCAGAATGTCTGGAAAGAGCTTTCCACACAGAGGCAGCAGTAAACACCAAGATTTTAGGGGTGTGATATTCCTGGCAAGTTCAAGGAACATCAAGGTCAAAGACTAGAAAGTGAGCAAAGAAAAGAGAGGTGTGAAACTAACATGGAGAGAGAGCATCATTTCAAGCTTTGCAGACCACTATCAAAACTTGGACTTTTGCTCTGAGTGATATGGACATGGCCTGATCTGATATATATCTTTAAAGAATCACTCTGAGCCAGGCATCATGGTGCATGCCTGAAATCCTAGTGACTCAGGAGGCTGAGGCAGGAGGATTGCAAGTTCAAAGCCAGCCTCAGAAACTTAGCAAGGCCCTAAGTAACTTACTGAGACCCTGTCTCTAAATAAAAACTAAGAAGGGATGGGGATGTGGCTCAGTAGTTAAGTGCCCCCTGGGTTCAATCACTGGTACCAAGAAACAAAGAAAGAAAGAAAGAAAGAAAGAAAGAAAGAAAGAAAGAAAGAAAGAAAGAAAGAAAGAAAGAAAGAAAGAAAGAAAGAAAGAAAGAAAGAATCACTCTGGCTGTTCTATTGAAAATAACCTCTAGGAATGTCGGAGTCGGGGCAGGGGCTAGAAGTCTATAACCACTATCCCCCACAAGAAATGACAGTGAGTTGAAGCAGAGCAGCAGTGATGAGAAGTGATTGAACTTTAGAAATACATCGAGGTATAGGTGGATACAGGGCATGAATAGAAAAAGCTCAGAATAACACCAAGGATTTTGCCTTGAGCAAAAGAGTGAGTTCATGGAGTATTTGGAAATCAAAAAAATCTGAGGGAAGGGGTTACATTGGGAAGTGTGAAGATCAATTTTGTGTGTCAACTTGAATGGTCCATGTTGTGCCCAGATATTTGGTCAAACATTCTGGGTATTTCTGGGAGGGTGTTTTGGGAAGAGATTTAAATTGGTGGACTATGAGAAAGGAGAATGCTCTCTACCATGTAGGTGGGCCTCATACAATCACTTAATAGCCTGAACAGAACAAAAAGACTGGCCCCTCCTGAATGAGACAGAATTCTCCACTAGGTTATCTTCAGACTTCATCTGCAACATTAACTCTTTCTGATTTCAGAGCAGAAAGCCTGAGACTAAACTGCAACATCAACTCTCCTACATCTCCACAAAGCAGATTTTGAACTTGCCAGCCTGCATAATCATGCAAGACTTCCCTGTAATAAATTTCTTCACACACACACACACACACACACACACACACACACACACACATATACACACACACGCATACACACACACACACATCCTTTTGATGGATACACACACACACACATACACACACACACACACACACACACACACACATACACATACATCATGCTGATTCTGTTTCTCTGGAGAATCCAAATCCAGAAAGGCAGGGAAATTTTAAAAGTTAATTCTAAACTCCTAAATGGAGAGTACATGTGGGCAGTTAACTTGTTTATTTTACAAACACTTCTATAACATCATTTGCTAGACATTGCTCTAAGCACTTAACAAACATTAGCTCATTTAACAATTTCATTACAACAATAACAATAACAATGACAATAACAATTTTCATTACAACAATCCTGACCCGATCAGGCCCCACCAAGAAACGAATAGCACACTCAAAGCAGGTGAGTGAGGAGGATCTAACAAAGGGACTATTTAGACCAGGGTGGTATGGCCCGTGGACAATGAAGGGACTGTTAATAAAATTATGAGCATGCTTAAAGGAATCAAACAAGGGGTAGTGAAGGTTCCCACCCACACATCCTGAGATAGCGCCTACAGGGCCATCAGAAGAGAACTGAGCAAAGGACAGTTGCTGGAACTAGGAGAGAAGGCTATAGTGTTGGCTGCTCAGCAGGAGTTGTGGCCCTTAGTAGAAAAAGCAGCTGCTACCAACCTGTGACCTGATAGGGAGAGAGCTGGAGAGGAAACTACTGGATTGCCAGCTCCCCTCTCCATTCCATTTCCTGGTTGTGACTTCCATTAATTAATCAGAATCCAGAGAGCAAGAATTGATGCAGAGCACATATGTCAGCTTCCCTGGGAACCCAGCAGGTGACAGTGAATCTGCCAGTGCAAACAGAGAACATTTAGCACTAATTCTATAAGCTAGGTACTATTATTATACCCAATATTCAGATGAGGAAACAGGTAGAGAGTTTGGCTATCTAGATTCAAGAGAGATCTAAGATGGCCAATGAATCTGGGACTTATCAACATATAAGGTGGTATTTAAAGCCATGTGTCTTAATGGGATCACCTTAGGAGTACTTGTGCACAGAGAAGAGAAGAGAGCCAAGAACTGAGCCCCAGCAAACTGAAGTGTTTAGAAACAAAGAAAACAGGGAGAATCATGCAAAGAAAAAGAGAAGTGGTCAGCAAGATGAGAAGAAACCAATACAGCACAATGACCCAAAAGAAAGAAAAAACTGTTCAAGAAAGGAACAACTAGTCAAAATGGTGTTAGAGAAAATAAGTAAAACAAGGACATAAAGTGATTAGAGATTCTATAATGTCAGTGTCATTGGCAAACTTGACAAGAGAAATTTCAGGAGAGGGAGAGGGGAGAAAAAGCTTTACTGTAGAAGTTAAAAGAGAAAATGCTTGAGCAATCTAATTTCCGGTTGTTCACAGCACAACTGTGACCTTTTCAACACTGTAAAACACACTACATTTATAGATGTAGAGTTTTATAGTGTCTATAAATTTAGAACTAGAAGATCAGCATTATTGCACATTCATCAAATTAAACTTTTCTAAAAAATTAACCTTCAGCATCATCAGACATTATTTGAAGTCCCATTTGCATGTGGAATGAATTGAGTGGACTGAAACACAAGAGCTCTGACTTTCAACTCTCCCAAACATGGTGGGGAAACCAGCATAATTTCAGATGTAGAACGGAGAAGTCAATATTGTGACCCATTTTATAATTACAATCAGCACATTAAAAACTTCAATGTGAGAATGAAAAGATAGAGAATATGGATCTGACTACAATCTATTTGGTATTAATATTCAATATCAATGTCAGTCCTAAGCAAGATGTTTGGGAGAGCCAAGGATAGGATGATGTTGAACACTCAGGATGTTAATAACCTTGACTTACATAATTGGCCAGGCTGCGTAATGCCAATAAGTTTCGATGTTCATCATCGTGGTGATATGAGAGTATAAAACTGTGGGTAGATCTTGAAACATTTCTATAGAGAAATGTCACATATTCATTTTATCTCTCAAATATTAAGAATCTCCTATGAGAGCTGGGCATATAGCTCAGTTGATAGAGTGCCTGCCTCACATGCACTGGGTGCTTGGTTCAATCCCCAGTACTGCCATAAAAAATAAATAAATAAAGATTAAGAATCTCCTATGATGAGAGCCTGTGCAAGTTGCTGGAAACACAGTCTTTGAGAAAAGCATCCAACATTAAAGCATATAAACATCCGACTACCTATCCATCTTTTTGTTTAATGAACATCCTACATTTAATACTTCAAAGATGAGCTACTGATCTTTATGTCCAAACCTACTCTTTGTCCTCTAATTACTATTAAGTTAATGGCAATGTTACTGTTCTAGTTGTTCAGGCCAGAAACCCTGGAATCACACTTACCCTTCTATTTCTCTCATATTTCATACCTACTATATTAGCAGAGCCTTTTGTCCTTACTTTCCAAAATATACCCAGAATCTGGTAACTTCTCCCTCATTGCACCACTATCATCATCTCCTGCCCAAATTACTGCAGTAACATCTGATCTAGTCTCTGCTTGGGCTCTTGTGCCCTTCAGTCTATGTCTGCACAGTGGCTCATCCCCACCAACGGTTGTTCCCGTGACTACTCTTCAGAGATGGGCATGAGCTCACCAGGAGTGTAGTCTCTCTCAAACTTGGGGAAGAGGTCTATAAGACCCTGGAAATAGATCTCACATTAGAATTTCTTGTTTAAAGATGTCGGGGTATCTGGTGCCTGGTCCAGAAGTGAGGACATAGATTCTTCACTCCAAGAGCAGAAGCATGGCTGGTGGACGTCTACAGTCAGAGTGTTAGTTTCCTATCTCTGCCATAACAAATGACAAAAAAAAACTTGGTAAGGAGCTTAAAACAGCACACATTTATTCTCTTACAGTGGATGGAAACCAGAAGTCTGAAGTGAATTTCATAGGGCCAAAATCAAGTCGTCAGAAAAGCTGTACTCCCTCGATAATTCTTCATGGAGAATTTTTTTCTTGCCTTTTCCAGTTTTTAGAGCATTCCTTGGCTCATGAATCCTTCCTCCATCTTCAAAGCCAGCAGTGTAACAACTCACTTCAGTGACCATGCTGCATCTATAGTCAAGTCTCCCTCTGTCGCTCTCTTATAAAAACACTTGTAATACATTTAGGTCCTGTGTGGATAATCCATGATGACCTCTTCATCTCAGTCACATCTGCAAAGCTCCTTTTGCCATTGAAGTAACAGATACAGCCTTGAAAGGAAACTGATAAAAGTGCAACAATACATGGTGGGAAAGTATCCTCCTGGAAGGTCAGGAGAAAGTGGAAGATTCCACTGGTGAGGCAATGTCAAGTTGAGTCTTAAAGAACAAAATAAATTTGGAAAGCAAAAGGCATTGAAAGAGGATTTTCCAGACCAAGAGGGCAACATGAAGCACAAAAGCATGGTCTCTTCACAGAAGTTCAGGTCATCCAGTATGAGCAGAGTGTATAAGATGTGGAACCTAGAGAGGAGGTGGCTGGAGATGAATCTGGAGAGGTAGTAGGAACTGCATTGGGAGTGGGAAAGACTGGAAGTCAAAAGTCCATGAAGGAGGCTGGTTGTAGTAATTCAGAAAAGAGGTGATACCAGTCTCCACTCAAAAAGGCAGAAGGAGTGGGCAGAAGAGGTGGATTCATGAGCTCTCATTAGAATGTCATAGACTGAGGAACAGATCAGGAGTTAGGGGCATTAAGCTGGGTGGATACAGTGAGACAGGAACATTCTGAAGAGACATAGATTTGAGGAAGACAATGAATCAAGTTATCTATGTACTCAATTCCAATCTGTGGGATATCCAAGTGGAGACAGTTGATCCTGTGACTTTGGAGTTCACAAGGATGGTTGTAATACAAACAATTTCTGTGCTCCATGTCCTCAAGATGTAAGTGAAACCAGGGAAGGGAATAAGAAGAGGCCAAGATCCCAATCTGGGACACAAAAACATACAGAAGTCAAAGGAAGGAAAGAAAGGGAAAAGGAAGACCTAGGAGAGGAATCCAGCAGAGACCTTGGGATACCAAGAGGGAAAAAGGGTTAAGAAGGAAGTGCTTAAGTATTTACCAAGAGGTCAAGTCTGGGTTGGAAAAGTGGTGGAATATGGTGGTCACTGGTGACCTCAGTGACAGCAGCTTCAGTGGAGAGAGGGGTGAGAGCCAGATTGAACACACTGAGGAGGAAAGGGAGCTCTCCAATGTTTTTTAAATAAATTTAGCTTTAAAATAGGAAAGAGAGAGAGAGAGGAAGAGAGAGGTAGCAAGAGGGCAATACCGGGTCAGAAGATAGTTTTTTCTTTGTTTGTTTTTTAAAGATGGCCTTAGACTGTGGGGGAAAATACCAAATAAGTGGAAAAACTGAAGATAAGAGAAAGGAAAAGATGCTTGATAGATAAGGCTTGACAGTTGGAGATGGGCTCCAGGATGGGGTGACAGGAGGAGGTGGGGACACAGCTCCCCTGCTCTGACAAGAGGCAAGGCGGGAGTAATTGGTACTGATAGATCTAAGTTTATAGGTAGTGGGAGGAAGTTCACAGAGTTCCTACCTGACAACCTCAATTTATCTGAAGAAGGAGTGCAGGTTAACAGACTATTACAAGAAGTCTTAAGAACCTGAGTTGATGACATTGGGAACAAAGCCGTGTACTTGGGTGATATTGTAATCATTTAACACCAAGCACTGCAAGGATGTAGAGCAAGTAGAATTCCCATATTCTGGTGGTGGGGGTATTAAATGGGACAAATACTTTGGAAAATATTTTGGTGATTTCTTAAAAAAGTTAAACTTAATCCTACCATACAACACAACTGTTCCACTACTAAGCATTTCTCTGAGAGAAACAAAAGAATATAACTACACAAAGATGTGCCCACAAATGTTCACAGCAGCTTTATTTGTAATAGTAAAAAACATCTCAAGTATCCATCAACAGGTGAATGAATAAACCAATTGTGGTACATTCATATAATAGAATGCTACTTAGAAATTAAGAGGAATGAAGTATTGATGCATGCAATAATGTGGATGAGTCTCCAAATAATTATGCCAAGACAAAGAAGCCAGATAAAAAGAGCAAATAATGTAAGACTATAGAAAATTCTCGAAAATGTATCGTAAGAGAAAGCAGATTAATGGTTGGACTTGGGGGAGCAGAGATGGGAGAGGCAGAAGGAATTGAAAAGGGCACAAGGGAACTTTTAGGATGACCAACATTATCATTATCTTAATTGTGATGATAGTTTCATTAGTGAATATAAATTGTGTACTTTTTTCTGCAGTGCTGGACATTGAGTGAGTCATATATTTCAAATATGTAATGCTCGATATACTATATTAATTATGCCTCAATAAAGTTATAACAAATAAATGAAAAGAGAAAGAACCACAGCATAATAGCAGGCAATTGAAATTAATATTATATGAAAACAAAGTGAAAGTCAATATGATATGATTTATTAATCAGAAAATGTGGTCAAATCCTGTCAAATTCATCTACCTGCTGGCCACTTAAAAGGAGAGTGAGCAATAGAATGGAGAGAGAGGAGAACAGCACCTTATGGTGTGCTAAGGTTATCATGAGGTTAAAATGAGTTAGAAAGCATAAATTGAGTTTTGCTGCAGTAACATACAATCCCCAAATCATAGTGGCTTCACACAGCCAAGATTTCTCATTTGTACGATGTTTACTGTGAAGGTTGGACAACTTCTAGGGTAACCCTTCTCTAGGCAGCTGTATTGCTGGGGTGGAGAAGAGAGCACTGGAGGGTCTTGTGCCAACAATTAAATGCTTTGGTCCATAAAAGACCCTTCTATTCACAATCTATTGAGTAGCATTGGTGACATGGCCCCACCATGAGACCACCAGGGTAACACTCAAGATCTCAGAAAGAAAGGTGAATGGGAAGTGGATGAATTTGAGATTTGACCCCACAATCTTTGCCATCCCAAAGGAAACATCAAATTGCCAAAAGAGATGAGATTCAGAAGATACAAACTCCGATTTGAATTTCAAACAATTTCAAACATTGTTTAAGACTAGACAAAAGTTTTTGATCTTTAATAAAACTTACATAATGGAGATGTTCAGTTAAGTTAGCAGAACACAGTGTAAAAATGTCAAGTATTGAGGTAAGCATTAAAAAAAATGCTGTTCAAGAGGGAAGACCGATTTTCCAGCATCAGTCAGACTTTGCACCTGGTCACACAAGAGGGGAGAATTGTGAAAGTTTAGCACAAATCCTTCTCCACAGACAAAAAATCCCAAGTACATGTTGTAAAATGTGTTGTTGAGATTTGTGAATATACAGACTAAGGAAAATAGAACTAATTGATGGTGGTCAGAGGATCCAGAAATAACTGAATTCCACCCACAAGCATACCAAGACCCTTAGGAAACAGTGAGGGCCAATATCAAGTCAACTCTGATCACTGTTGAAGAGTGGGGAGGTAGGAAGTGTGTGACTTGGACCAGTAGTTTTGGCACACAAACCAAAGGCATAGCATTCTTGGAAATTGACCTGGGCCATTGGAATTGTCCTTTATTCTTAAGCCAGAAAGGTCTAAAGAATCTCAGTACAAAACTTGACTTACTTTGCCCGATGTAAGCCCTTAATACTCAAACCTAGGTCTCAGATCCTATCACTAATGGTTACAAGAGAAGTCAAACCAACTTTAAACCCCCAAACCAGGGGAGAATGATAAAGAGATAAAAGAGACCAATAAGACTGAACCCCGCTACCTCAGGCAGAGAGAACAGACAAGGAGCATGCTTGTCCCTTTTGCTCCAGTTGGGAAGAAGGGAGAGGAGCAGCCAGTCACTTTTCAGATGGAACAACTAGACCCTCACTCCTGCCACTTAAGCAGTAAACAGGAAGATGGAGAGAGAGAAGGTGAACAGCTCCTTCCAGTGTGCTACAGTTGCTGTATAGATTAGGAGTTGATAAATAAAGTTAGAATACTGCCCGACACATGGCAGCATTATGTATACCTTAGCTGCTGTCATGATAGCTATTGTCATTATTATTAAGCACACTCTACGAATGCTGAATCTCATATAGTCTAGGTTTTATAGCCTTAAGTGCACTTTGCTTTTCAAGTTTCCCTCTATTCTATTTGTAAAATATTTTTCACATGTTACCTGTCTTCAGTAATCTACAAATCTCAAAAACTACCATTTCAATGTTTTTGGCTGCTGCTCTGAATATAACAATTTTTGATAGATAGTTAAGATGTATCTCTAAAACAGCAATCCAAATCAATATTATGCCCATTTTTTCCAATGGATTGAAATCAAGGTCTAAGTATTTTCTATAAAATGTTTGTCTTTAATTTCCGGATATAATGTTAATATTCAGGAGCCCCCAAGCAGAATAACATTAACACCAATTATATTATCTCTGCTTCCCCAGAACCAGGAAAACAAACAAAAAACCAACCAGCAAACATAATACACATTTTCCCTGTTTCTATGTCTTTGTTTCTCTAATATAGATAAATACACACACAAAGAGAGAGAGAGAGAGAGAGAGAGAGAGAGAGAGAGAGAGAGAGAGAGAGACTTGTCATGCACCTGGGAGTCACTGTGATTTATCAGAAACCACTCAGTAAGAAGATAAACTATATACTCAGTAGTACTTTGTGTCAAGGATGCTTTGCAAAACTGGATTATTCCCTAAAGAAATGCATATAAGAAAAGTATTTGTTAGAATAAACTCAAGAGGTACATATAACCAACAGAGCCCTGAGCAGTGGCTGGATGAACTTGATTTAATATATATGCAGATGGAGGTAAGGGGGAGAAGGACTTACAGTCACTAAGAGAATATTCTGAGTGGAGTCACTATCGGCCCCTGCATGTTGGGTTGGAGTGAAAGTGTCTATATATTAGAGTCTCAGTGTGCAGGGAGAGCTATGCCCCAGAAGTTCCCCTGTGTGTTTCAAGTTAAGTCATAGTGTACACAGACCCAACAATGGTCACAGAGTCTCGTAGTTGGGTGTTACTATAATACTGAAGTATGCCTGTATTAAGAGAATAATTGCCCCTTAGATTTTTAAAATAGTATTATTAATAGGAACACAGTAAGTAAGCATGAGACAGCTTTCTTTCTTTAAACTGGGTGTTAAATTTGTATTTTGCAAATATTGTATTCCAAAGTAATTATGAAAACGATGGCAGAAGGTAAAGACAGACAGATAATAATTTGTTTTAGGACATTTTGACAAATCCCATTTCCACCACTGTGGATGAACATCCACTCTACTACTGAATGACAGACAACTGATAATATTATCTTTTGTTGCTGAGGCATTTAATCTGTGTGTGATAGGTGTCATTGAAAGGACTGTCGCCAACCCAGCAGAACTTTTTATACCATTCAGAGTGCATGAGAAAACTAACCTGCCTGAGATTTGCAGATTGCTCTTAACTCTGAGGAGGGCTGGGGATGTGACTCAGTGGGAATCATCTGTGCACCTGCCTAGCATGAGCAGGACCCTGGGTTCAATTCCCAGCATGCATGCGTGTCGCACACACAAACACACACATACACACACAAGGAAAAATATTCTGGGGACCTTTTGGCTCCCCATGACTCTCTTCCCTCCATATAGGGGCCACCTTCTCTACCCAGGAAGCCAACTATATCTATGAGGGCTTGTGTTGTAGCAGCAAAGGGTCAGGTTTGGAAGTGATTTTAGAGGCCATCTTGTGCAACTCTCTAGGTTTTGGTGGCTCAGAAGGGATGGGTCCATGGTTCCAGAGTCCTGGCTGGTATGGTGGGGGGAAGGGAGTGTTCTCCTTTGAGTCTGTTTACCTTTCTCTCCAAGTTCAAAATTTGCCTGCCTGTCTTCCTTCTATGGAAGCTGCACAAGACAGAATGAAGCCACCCAGGAAGCAGAGCCTGGTGGCAGACAGGTCCACTGGGCTTACGGGTTTGGCTAAGCATTCAGTGAGCTGGTAGACAAGTTGAGTCGTCAGCTCTGAGTCACACCACAGCCAAATGCTCTTGGCCAGAAATTCAGTTCAGGATCAGTTCTGGGTCTTGTCAAGTGCTTGAAGCATCATCTTCAACAACAAAATCCTGCAGCTGGCCATCTCAACAACTTTAGGTAAGCCTTTTAGCCTAAGAAATCAAATACTTTTCTACCTTCCCCAACTACCTTTAATGTAGATTAATGAGTGTAAAGTTAAAAACTCATTCTATTAAAAAGAATGTAGAATAAAATATAAGTACCTATGTAGCAAATCTCTGGAGCAGGGAGGACTTCTAAGCTTAAAAGCAATGCATGAAATCACAAAAGCACATAAGAAATTAAAGTATGTGTGTTAAAACAAACTCTGCCATAAACAAAACTTAAAGACAAAGAACACAGTAGATATTTTAAATACATTAATAATATATGTTGACAAAGGTTTTACTTTTCTGCAAATGAAAAATTTTTACAAGTCAAGATAATACTAATAAGCCCAATAGGAAAATTGACAAAATATTTCACAAAAAAACAAAGATAGTCATCGTAGGCTCCCCTGGAGAACTGTCCATGTACCCTGTACCTTTTCTGTCTTCTCATCTGAGGTTCTTACAGATTATTTTAATCATAATTATTTTTCTTTTATATTTAGACTCCTGATCCTCAACATAATAGAAAGAACTGAGAACCAAGTGGTGGAAAAGCACAGAGCATGTCGACAGCTCTACACGACACCCTGGACACCAGGCATGGGGACAGAAGAGGAAAGAGAGGCCCTGACCAGGAATCTTCACTCGCTCTCTGCTCAGCCCCTCCCCACGCCTCTGTCCCTGCTGTCCCCACTTCCACACTGGGAAGGGATGAACCAAAGTGCTATATAGGCCCCTTGATGACCATTTAGGCGCCTAAATTCTATCCTGCCCTTCACAATTTTCACTGTGAACATCTTCAGGTGAAGGAAGTGACCAGGGCAGAGGCCCTTGACACCCAGACCCACCTAAAGTCTTCTAAAAGGAGGATTTATTCAGTAAAGCTACTGTAGCTCTGGAATGGTGTGATTTCTACTAATTAGTAGCGGAGACCCTGGGAGTCATGCTCAACCTCAGCTCTGGCTCTTCCCCTGAATGGCTGTGCAACTTCAGGCAAGGCCCACATCCCTTTGGGACACAGTTCATTCTTCAGCAAAAAGAAGAATTTGGATTGAGAGGAGTTCTTTTGTTTAGCACTGCCACTCCATCTGAGAACTTGATCAGCCAAGAACCTATGCATGATGTAGCACAGCATTTCTCTATGCTATGTTGGGTGAGGAATAGCTCATTCCTCAGGATCTCAAGGGGGTTCCTGGCTTAAATATCTCAGGAGTTTCATTACACCCAGAGGTCCTTCTGTGCTTCCTGACTTTGACTAAGGCAGAAATGCTTTGAAACTTGGAATTTCACATTCTAGCAGTTCACTTGCTCACCAAGGTCTCCAGTCACATTGAAAGAGTCTATGAAAAGAAGTGACCTAGTCATATCACTAAAATAGTCATAGTTCCCCATTTCCACTAAAATAAAGTCAAATACCTTAACATGACCAAAAACACTGCTTCATAATCTGATCTCTGCCAGTTCCTTCTCAGTCATCTCCTCTTCCTGGTCAGACCAACTATCATCCAGTTTTTGAAATGCTAGTTTTCATTTACCTCCAAGGCTTTGTACAGACTGTTATTACCTGCCTTGCCCATTTCTCTCCTCATTTCTCCGACTCTTCCCAACTGGTGACTCATATACAGGTCTCAGCTTCCAGGTTTTCTCTACCTTAGGCCAGGTGAAGTCCCCACAGGGTGTTTTCCAAGTGTCCTGAGCTTCTGCAAGCCTGGCTCTTCACCCTCCATGATAATTATTTATCTAAATTGTCTGTCTCCTTGCTGGATGGTTGTCTTATGAGGGACCCTGTCTGTCTTGTTACCACTGTACCCCAAAGCCTGTCATACACTTGGCCTAAAAGTCCTAAAAATGCTCTAGTGGAGTAATTTAATTAGCTAAAATTCTAGATGATGAAAATGTCTAGATGATGCCAATGACTACAGATGGGGTTCTAGACCATTCTGGCAGCTAAGGTGGTGGTGCTCTTAGATACTGTGGGCACATCTGCTCAGGGAACTCACTCAGCTGATTAAATAACCAGTTAAAGAGTGAAAAGAGAGGACAGTCTTTCAACTTTTGACCAAAGGAGGTTTTAAATCCTGCTCACTTTCCTCTCTCTCTCTCTCTCTCTTAGAACCCAGGGCTACTACTTCACCACTGACCTACATACCCAGCCCTTTTTAAGACCATTTTTGAGGAACAGTCTTAATAAGTTGCTGAGAGTCTTACTAAATTGCCAAGGTTGGTCTTTAACTTGGTGATCCTCCTGGCATGTGCCACTGGGATTATAGGCATGTGCCACCGTGCCCAGGCCACTTTGATCTCTTGACTCAATTAGCCTAAGTTAATTTCCAACTGTCTAAAGCCCCAGGATAGAAGAATATCCTTTTTCTCAACAACCTGCAGTGCCCTCAAGCTGCTGCACACCACCCATGTGGCCAAATCACAAACCCTGGGGAAATTCTGGATTCCCTGAGGCAGGGGGATGCCAAGAGGCCAGCTAGGGAGTCTGAGAAACCCACTTGTTACTGCAGGTTCTACCACTTCAAAGAGAGTCACATCTGAGAATTAACAAAATGCTCATGAGATACAATTTACATGTGAGACACACTGCAACCAAACTCCCAACGTTTTTAGAGGCATTTACTGCAGCTGAAAAAATATGATGTTTATTGTCAGAATGGTTAGAAGTCTTCATATTTATAAAATATAAGAGAAATGTAATTTGGAATTCAATCTGCTTTTCCTAAAACAAAACAGGCAAAATACCAATCACAAAGATTATTATTTTAAAATAGTTCTCTGGTCAGCCAGCAGTCCCCTCCCTGAGAGGGTCATCCCATACCATCCTGCCTCTAAGATCAGCTGACCTGATTTTGGTGTAAAATGGGGTGTTACAAGTTCCCCTGGCCATACCTGACCTGGTCATTTTTGTGCAGTCACCTCACTTCCATTTCCCCTTCTCAAGGCCGCTTGACTTGCTCAGTGTTCTGTCCTCCTTTGTCAGGATTAGGGCATAGAGCCCAGGCTGGGCCAATCAGACTCTCTCCCTAAGATCTGAATCTTGAATGCAGTGACCCCAAAATGGGAATAAATGGCATCCACTACAGGATCAGTGCCCTAGAAAAAAAGGCTGGGTGCTTTCTTGGACCTCAATACCCAGAGACTCCCTGACTCCTGTTCTCATCCCTCTCCTGATTCTCCATCCACCTGTCTGTTACGTGAGTCCCTCTATATCCCTTCAGTATGAATTCTTTGTGGCCAAATGTGGTTACTTACAACCAATCATGATACAAACGTGGATCCTTATTTGATGGTATTTTAAGGC
The DNA here is from genome assembly GCF_902686445.1 of Sciurus carolinensis. Taxonomy (NCBI): domain Eukaryota; kingdom Metazoa; phylum Chordata; class Mammalia; order Rodentia; family Sciuridae; genus Sciurus; species Sciurus carolinensis. The sequence goes on along the minus strand of NC_062219.1, from coordinate 53,607,601 downwards.
TCAAAGCTATCACTATTGCAAGTTTATGACACAGTGTGATGTTTAAAAGGAAAGATGCAAAACCATTGGTACTCTGATAACATTTGGGTAAAAACGAAACAGCTGTTTGCCCAGGGTTAATGCACTGAATGCCGAGTGTATTAAAGACAGGGCTATGCTTGTTTTTTGTTTTCTCTGTCTTCCAAAACTATTTGATATGGCACATTAATAATGGAGATATCAATATATAGTCGAGGAAGTACAAAATGAGGGGGAGAAATATCTCGTCTAGTATTAAAAACAATATAGAATTGTGACCTACTTACAATTACAAATGTAGTCTTGGCCTCTTGTTCCAAATTTCTAGTTCAATTTCCTGCCAGGACTCTCAATGCACAGTAGCAGAGTCAACTCTTAATCAGCTCTTAATCATTGTAGCAAGGAGCTGGGATGGCGTGGGCCTGCAGCAATCATCTCTAGTTAGAACAACTATCCTGCAATGTATTTCAGAACTAAAGATGAGTCACTCAAAAATACACTTGCTGTGGGGTTTTACAAAGTACCAGTAAACAGTGGAAACCACATCTATTGTAGCCCACTGAAGTGAAAGGCCACAGTTAACTCACAGAGGTTTTGAAAGATTTAAGAAGAATGTTTCTTTTAGGTTAATTTAGTTTTAAATTAAGCATTCATTTACAAATTGTAAGAGACAAAGTTAATGTCTGCTGTATTGTTTAAAAATAAACAGGATAAAGGAAGGTAAGATATAAGTTGATTACCTGTTTTCATTTTTAATTCATGTATAATTATCTTCAAGCAGGGGTTATCAGTGCCTTCATTTTCTATGTGTATTAGTTTCCTATTGCTGCTATAACAAATAACCACAAATTCAGGGGCTTGAAAACAGCATAAATTTGTTCTCTTATAGTTTAGAGGTTAGGAGTCCACAATCTATCCCAATGAGCTAAAGTCAGTGAGCTGGTCTCTTCTGGAGGCTCTCAGAGAGAATCCATTCCTTGCTTGTTCCATCTTCCAGGGGTTGGACTGGTTCCATGACTCTGAACACCACATCAAATTACCTCCCCCGACACTTCTTCCATTATATGGCCTTTTCTTGTCTGACCCTCCTGCCCCCCTCTTTTAAGGAGACTTGTGATTACATTGGGCCTGTGCAGATAATCTAAAAAGCCTTAACTTAAATCCTAAAAACCCTTAACTTAATCACTTCCACAAAGTCCCTTTTAAAACATAAGGTACCATTCACAGGTAACCACAGATTAGGAGTTGTAGGGAGAGCAGCAATATTCCATACCACACCATGGATGGTGAAAGTCTCTATTTGCTTAAAATTACAACTACTTTTGAAAATATGGAATTAATAAAGGTATGTTAACACCCATTATGTATAATAATTATACTATAATGTGGCAAAAAATGTGCCCAGATTAGAGAGGATTCATCATTTAGTAGTTCCAACAATTTTTCTGACAGAGATGAAAATTAAAAGTAAAAATCAGTATTTGTCTCATAGCTATTATTATATGCTAATTATTATATGCTAATAATTTTTAAATATTAAAAACATGTTTTTAAATTAATATATTGATTAAATTGAGTCCTCCTGAATTGATCAGTAATAAACTTATTTTGAGGGATGTAGGGTTTCTAATCATCACTTATATCCTCCACACATACACTTTAACTTGTGTGATAAATGACAAATTCTGATCAGCCCCCTTTCTGAAAGGTATTATAATATAAGAATAGCACACCAACTTGGAACACTTAGTTATCTATCTGGGATGCAAGTAATAACTAGAAAGTAATCAGGGGCAGCCCCTGAGCCTCCAGAAAGGAGGTTCTGAAGATCCTCACTTAGCATCCTGTACTCCATTCCCTGCAGGGACCCAAGGACTTCACACAGAACCACATTGCTCTTCCTTTAAACATCTTTCTAATAAACGTGGTTATCTGATTTCCTAAGGAGACAGAAGTTGATAGAAGTATGAAGTTAGAAGCTGGGCCTTGTGGAGTGGAGCATGTTATTATAGATGAATGCAATGATCACGGAACAGTGAAAGCTGGCAGTTAAGGAACATGCAGGAATAGTACTGTGCACAAACAGGCCTTCACACACACACACATGCATGTATGCACATACACAGCACCCACTTGCTGAGACTCAATTCCAGTAGATTAAAAATATTCCATGCTCCTTGACAGTCCTATGAATAAGTGAAATAATTGGTATTCAGGAAAATTGCTTCTCACCTTCAAGAATAATGTTTGGTCAATTCTACATAAAAAATAGGGAAGTATTTGGGCTATGTTAGAGTTTCATAAAAATTAAGAAAAAGATTTTTTCCTTCTCTGTTTGAAAGGATAAGAAGACTCAACCATTCAGAGAACTTCCTCCCCTAAATAATTTATTCTTTCCTATCCAGGTAGGTATGATTTTGTAAAATTAAAATTTCATTAATTTGCATTCTATTCATTCAGCATTTTTGACGACAATAACTAAAGTTTTACTTTTGCATAATCTAAAATGAAAGCATTTGCCAAGTAAACTAATAACATAAACAAGACTTTAGATATATGTCTTACAATTACAAAAAATAAATAAAATCCTTTGAAATGCTCTTTGCAAACAGAAGTTACTCAAATATTTATTTTCTGTTCAACATCAGTTTTAGTTTGTGTAGTTGAAAATAATAATAAAAAGTTATTTTTAAAACATTTAAAATTCAGACTACATCAGTTAGCTCAAGTTAATCAGAATTAATGCTCTTTCCATCTACATTATATTTTAATTAAATCACCAGCAATGACTATATAGTTGTAAAAGTGTTTATGCAACATGAAATGATTTTAAAGCACAATCACCATTTATGACTGCAATTCCAGATATGAATTATATTTAAAAGTCTTCCTTTGTTAAATTGAAAGAATCAAACACCATTTTCAGATGAGAGAAACAGTCTAATGTATTCAACACCCAACAAAACTTACAAAGACTTCACAAATATTTTTCCAGTTATACTAATTTTTCTCTCATAATCTTTCCTCAAAACACAGGGATAACAATTTTCATATTCTGTAAATCATGAACCTCAATACCAACAGATAAAAGCCTGAACCTTCAAATACAGAGATTTAAATGTGTCTTGTGAGATAACAGAGACCTAGAAGTGTTCACAAAGATGTGAATACAAACCCATCTCTTGAGAGATGCACCAGTATGGTTAATATTTAACATTTTCTAATTGAAAGCTAGTTTAGCATCTTGCTATTTCATGTTCAGAGGAATTTATGAACAGCAATTTTGTCTGATTACATAAACCATTTAAGAAAAGTAAATTCAGCCAAATAATTTATTTTGATTCCTCTGGTAACTGAATTGGCTCAATCTAACAGTTTATAGCTAAATGGGAATTGGCTAATACTTTTGATTTATAAACAACCGGTTATTTCAATGTTGGTTTAATAAACAAAAAGCTTTGATGAAATAACATATTTGGGATTTGCTTTGAATTAATCTGAGAGTGGATGTAGTTTGGTATGGATAAAGTCAGATGGGCCATCAGTTGATCACTGCTGAAGTTGGGATTTGTGATGGTCTTCTCTCTATTTTTCATATTTCATAATAAAAAGGAAAAGTTATTTGTGTTGAAGACAGTTGGAAGAAAACAAGACTAATTACTAGTTTACCTGGGCAACCTTGACCCACCTGCCATTTTGATATGATTAGATTTAAGACATTCCTGGGTAAAGAAAATTGAGGTTCCTATATAAAAATAATTATGTGATTTTCCAAACCATCAGGCCCCTCATTCGGTGAGAATTGACCATGATTCAATATCTGGTCCTCAGTGAAAATGGGCATGTATATATAAGCACACCTACACCTGCACATTTAAAAAATGTTTAATTATACCCTTACCTTGTTCCCAAGAGATTTAAGATATTTGTGCACATGTGAATAAAACTTAAATAGTTTTGCCATTTAAAATTTCTCTCCCTAAAATAAAGCTCCATGAATATTTATTTTACATTTGCATAAAAAAGGCAAACACCTTGTCATGAGACCTTTTGTTCAGTTGGCTCACATCACTCAAGTTCGTGATGAGCAATTTTCCTATTTATATACAGAATGTTTTAGATTTGCTTTTGATGGAAATGTGATTAAGATCAGTAAAGTTGCCCTGTTAAGAATTTTGCTTTTTCTCTAATGACATTTACTTTAAATTTTCATGTCATGACTCCTCAGATTGTTTTAGGTGGTGGAAATAGGGGCTCATACCTCGTATGTTTACACACTGAAGGGCAGGTGTTTCAGTACCTCATGTGGAGAAAAGCACGTTCTGTTGGAGACTATTCTGTGTTCCCCATTGTCATCTCATCATTCATCATTAATTTAAAAATCTCAGAATCAATAAGTAGGAAGCCACTTCCTTGCTAACCCAGAGTAAAAGGGGCAAAATCACCAAAGTTGACAGACATTTCAGAGACTAAAAAGTTGAAGGAAAAAACTATTCTATTCAAGCAGGGCTATTATCCCATTACATCCACTTATAATCAGTCTGAAGACTGAATCCCACTTGACCGAAATTCTCTTTTTATCCTACAGGTAATTGGAGTTTGACCTACTGGGTAACACAACAGGAAGGGTACACTCCAGTCTCCCGACTGCCCCAGGCTGTGGGACTCAGGGACCAAGGAAACAGTAGGAATTCATTTCAAACCAAATGAACCTTGAATAAGGAATTGCAGGTACATTTTTTTTTCATTCAGCATGATCAAACAGCTATCAGTGTCAGGTCCTGACAATGGGTTGGTCCCTCACTGTGCCTCCGAGACCTGTAATTTGTTTTACCACTAAGGTCAATTCTCATTAACTGAGCTTGGGAACATTTAATAGATTAACCAATGGGAACAATGAAAAGTTGGCTAAGATCTCTTAAAAACCATTCAAAACAGTCTATAAAATTAGTTTTAAGCAAGCAGTCCAGAGATGATTTTTGATTATGTGAGACACTGAGTATCAGTCCTGTCCCCAAACCCTTACTATTGACTTTACATTTAATGGGTCTTGGTACCAGCCAAGGGCTTTAAATCACTAGTTATTACCTAGATTGCATTTTATGATCACCTGGAGAGCTCTTAAAGATTCTGATGCTCATCTCAAACCTCGGGCCATTGGATCAGAATTCCTAAGAGCAGAATCCAGACATCAGTATTTTTTTTTTTTAACTTCCCAAATGATTCCAGCATGCACCCAAGTTTGCACCCATATTTGAAAGCCAGTGCTTCAAATATATAATCTCACTTAATCTTTAACCCTATGGGGTGGTTATTTTCCATCCCTATTCTACAAAGGAAGTGGGCTCAGGGAGGCTTTGAAATTTACAAGTAAGTTCTGACCTACATTTGTTTGATTCCAAAACTAAGGTTTGACAAAGGCTTTTGTTACATTATCTAAGGAAAACAGCTATTAAAATGCTGATCTTGATGTACCAAAATTCAATGACAACAACAGACTACTTTTCCTAGGAGGACTGCCAGGAAATGGAACCCAGAGAAGCAATTTCCCTAAAGGGGAGGAGGTTGGGTTATTCTGGGCTAGGGTTACCATGACCCTATGATTCTTTAATCTCATACCTTGAAGTCTGTCTCCTGTCTAAATGTTAGTTGATTGAGATGCACTGAAATAAATATTATCTGATTAGGGCCTGAAGTATGGATGCTATTTCCCTTGAAGGAGAAGAAATTGCCCTTATCAACAAAAGAAATGTTAATAGAACTTTTGTTTTTGAAGGAACATATTTTTCTCTTGAGTCAGGGGCTCTGGGAGTCCAAAGGTCTTTGAATAAGGATTGAGTAATATAGGAAAATTGGCAAATGCTTTAGAGAGGCCTCCTAGAAGCCAAGAAGCAAGGCACTCTGTATTTTAAACCTGATTATATATCTTAATCTTGGTGAGCACTTTTTTTATGCTATTTTTAAAATTTGTTTTAATTAGTTACACATTATAATAGAATGTACTTTGATACATCACATACAATGGGGTATAATTTGTCATTCTTCTAGTTATACATGATGTATAATTCCATTGGTCATATAGTTACATATATACATGGTTCAATGGATGAATCTCTGAGGGTTGCATGTATATAAGCTTTTATAAAGCTTTTCTGTGTGGAAATCACTGAGATAGGAGAGCCACAGATTGAAGATGACTGAACTATTTATAAAGCTAAATAATAAATAACTATATTGTCCTGTTTCTTTCCCTTTCTTATCCCCAGTTTACCACATAGCCTTCTTTAGACATTCTAGTCTACTCTTGTGCACTACGAGTTGTGTGCTTATGTTGTGCCCAAATATCAAAAGTGAAGTCAAACCATCCCCAGTTAGTGTGGCCATGCAAGCAGTCTCTGTGAGAACCATCCCCTCTCCCACCACCACACTCACTCCTGCCAAACAGGAGTCAGGTCAAAGAAAACCCCAGTTCACATCCTGGTAGTTACCATGGCTTAGACATCAACCATCTCTCTGGGTACCAGTGTCCTCATCTTTTAAATAGTAAATGAATCAAAACTGTAGTATATAATACATTTAAAGTAATACCTGTAGTGCCTAATGCACAATATTTTCAAAACCTAGCTACCTCCCCTCTGTGATGATAAGCAAAGTTTTTCTTCATTGTCAGTTTTTGCTATACAATGCAGCAATTTCTTCCCATCTCTCATCAAGAAGAAACTTGCACAGGTGGAGGATATGAACAACCCATTAGGCAGTATGGGCAGCTCAGGGACACTGGTTCAGGCCATGCTTTGGACATCTATGAAAACTTAAAGTTCTTGATTTGAATGATGGAAAATTTATTATCATATTTTACAATAGTTCTGTGTTATAGAAAGCAATTCAGAGTTGAATTTCTTCAATCTTCCAGCACCCCAAACTATATGTAAAATAAAATGTAATCTACATAGAGCATTTTCAAGAAATTAGGTCCTGCATTAGAAAAGATCCAGTATTTACCTGTGTGAAAGAGAAACTTCAAATGTAAATCCCAGTGCAAAGATGAATTGTCAGCTGGAAGCTCTGCCTGCTTTCATTTTCCACCCTTAACTGTGGATCCACACTACCAGAGGTTGGCCCCATATTCAACAACTCTATCTTATCTGTTATATGTTTGGCATTTTGATAGGTGATGAGCCAGTTTTCAGGAGTAAAGGGGGAACATAAAAAAAAGAGACATAAAGTGTTCTCCCTTCCAGGAGAGCCAAACAGCCTAACCCCATCTCCTTCTGTGGCTGTGAGTCTGCACACATCTTCCCTTCCCACCCTCTGGCCTCATTATCTACTACCATCTCCCTGATCACTCTGTCCTCAGCTCGCCAGCCTCTGGTCTCTTCCTGGGTCTCTATTTGCTCCCACTACAGGACCTTTGCCACATGAACCCCTCTGACTCGAGATCCTCCTGTCGCATGTACATAGCAGTCACTTCTCTTGATGGGAGGAATGTGAGTACTAGTGTCATCTCTTCTGGAAGGTCCTTTCCTGACCACCCATCCAAACTGGCATCTCCTTCCCTCTACTCCCCTGTTCATTCCTTGCTTACGCCTTGCTGGATTCCTTCATGGTGGGAGAGTTCACTGGATTTAAGGAATAGGTGTTGGTCTCCCAGCACAAGGGTAGAAAGTTACAGGGTTAATCATTCAACAAGTCACTGGATATTTATTTGGGAGTGACTCAATAAGATGCCAGAAAACTGTTCAGTATTTATACCCTGCTTTATCACACTGCTTTATCAATTTGAACTTGGTTCTGAGGGGTCCAGAGTGAGTGGCCCTGAAAAGCCATCCTTTAGTGCCTATAGCATCCTTGATCTCATACTGAGCAATAATAGTTCACATTTATTGAGCACCTACTTATGTGTTAGGCATTAGCATTACCATTTAGTGACCACAGCAACCCTTTAAAGCTGGTATTACTCAGCTTTAAAGTAGTTAAGTGACTTACCAAGGTCACCTATACTAGGAATTGATAATGCTGGAGTTCAGTGCAGGCATCCAGCTGGAGTCTGCTCTCTAAAACCCTCCCAATGCTGCCTCCCAAAGCTGTTCATACACACCGTGGGTGGATTTTTACTCTCCACTACTCTAGCCCAAATGGAATTTGCTAAATATTTAAAAGCAGTTCTTCAGTTTGACAACCTAGTTTGGAAAACTTTATTAACCTTCTCTTTTGAGAATGTGGGAACTCAATTAATTTATGACACTGTGGCCTTCACCTATACTAGGATTTTACTTTTAACAACTTAATTATTAGGCATATTTCCCAGGGACAGTTCACAGTCTCACCCAGTTTGGGGCAACATGGTCAACGTGCTGATTTGTTGAAAGCACCTGTTTGTGTCTTTTCACCACTTGAGGAATCCTCCCCCTTCCCACCTTCTCTCCCTCCTTCCCCTCCTCCTCCTCTCCTTCTTCCTTCTCCTCCTCTTTCTTGACATGCTGCCTTTGGACTTCTTCTCCACCTTGGCTGGAATCCCAAGTTAAAATGACAGCTGTAAGGCTGGCACACACAGGCACACGCCAAAAGCTCACGTGGAAGTGGCAAGTGCTGCTATTACTGAGAATTTGCTGGTAGCACACGTGGCACAAATGCTCAGTCGTTTTCATCCAAAATGATGCAGAAGCAAAAAAGCACAAATTCCCAGAAATCTCAGAGGTGGTAGTGTTGGCTTTTCTTGCGGATGTTGGCACAGAGTTGTAACTGCCCATACAGTGGAGAGGCGCGTGTAGAAGAGGATGAATCTTTTTGGCACCGTGTGGAATATGCAAACATCAACATCTGGATCGGCAGACAGAGCATGGGGGAGACTAGAGCTCCCTTTGTCTCTTCCCCACATGAGTAAGAGCTCTCATCTAAAGCAGGGATGCCCAGGACTGCTTCTCATCCAATCCTTTGTTCAGATCAAAGTGCATAAGTGTTTAATAAGGGTCCAGTGTAATGTTCCACAGTGTTATAGAGCACCATGTTGCCAGCAATCTGTGCCTTTTCTACCCTACATCTGTTGCCGTTCAAAACTGGATTTATTTTTGTCAATCAGTCTATAGAAAAATAGAAATTTTTTTAAGGAAAAGTTCTAGAAAACCAATGAGAGGTATTTTTAATACCAGGTGAAGCATCAGATTATGCATCTGTATATTTTTTCCTAGTTGCTTATTGTGACAAATTCATTCCAACAAACTCTTTGAGAGACATTTCTAAAAGCTTCTGATCAGGAATAGGCAGACCCACGTTGTCTTCTTCTTACTGAGCAAGATTTTCATATATACCGTGAAATATGTTGTTAGGGTTCACCCGGAGGCAGATATCCTCTGAGGGCATGACTAGTAATAGAAGATGTCAGATCTTAAATGTAATTACTTCACTGGGTGATTGTCACTGTTTTTTTGGAAAATTGTTTGACGTGATCCACCAGAGTTGATTATATCGTGCCCTATACCTCAGCCATTTTCATTCCCAAAAAATCAGAATTTTCAAGGTGGAGCGCAAGGCATTATAATTCTCTTAAATGCTTCAGATAGGTGAGTGTAAAAAATGTTCATAGCAGCACTAAATAGTGAAAAACAGGAAAAGATAAATCAGAACAGTAGAATGGACACATTGAGAGCCAGTCTCAGAATTCTACACAGCAATGAAAATGAAAAATTACTGCTACAAGCAACAATTCGGGCGAGTCTCACACCATGTTGAGTGAAAGAAACCAGACACCAAGAAGCCAGACATGTTGCTTGAGTCCACTTGAGCAACAAAGTCCAAGAGTCTCAACTAACGACGGATGCACTGGTGTTCACTTCGCCATCATCACCTGGGTGCATGGATGTACTTCTCCATATGTGAGTTATCCTTCACAATAAAAATGACTTTCCAAAAGAAAATTAATAGGGAAGAACTAAAATCAATGAGTACTCTCCACATTCTCAACAACTTGGCAGGGGTGGGGGAGACCTGCATTCATCTTCATCATTTTCCAATTCGGACTTTGGAATGAGACCAGAAAGCAAAGGCAAAGCGGTCTTTCTGGAAGCCTCTATGATGGCTCCAAATCTAATCAGCTCTGGAGTTCCCATTCGACTTTTGTGAGAAATACCTCGTCTTGAACTTCGGAGTTCCAAATTCCATGTGACCTGCTTCCTAAAGCCTTTTTACTTGATGAACAAATTGCATGCCAAGAAAGTGTCAAAATTTTATCAAGCTTAATTATGCAATTTCTGTCTATAAATGACATACCTCCTGTACCCGGTGAGACCCACCCATGCACTAATAGGATGTGACAGCTGCATCACCAACAAAGCCTCCCCCACCTTCGGTTCTCCTCAAAGGTGAAACCAGCTGCTTGGGAAATGGGAATACAGTGAGGTCTCAAGTCAGAGACCGCGTGACCACCCAGGCCTGCCTAGGGACCATCCTGTGCTGGTGGATCACCAAGGGGTAATATCAGGGGTGAGGAGGCGGGTAGAATTCATCACATTTCACTTTTTACATTAAAATGCAGTGCTGTTGGAGATTGTGGTATTTTTCCCATGAAACTGTGTTTTAATGGGGTAAAAACTCTGGCATTGCTAAGGTTCGAGTTGTGTATTTCTGCCCATTGGAAGAAGCCAAAAGCAACCCCCGCCCTCCGTGAGCTTCCTGCACTGGGGACTTTGAGCGTTGAGGACGTCATATTGCTACTACCTCTAAGGCAAAAGGGAAAATATCTGTTCTCTAAGTTCTCCTTGTTTCTTTGCCTTCTTTGAATGAATAAACAAATGAGTAAGAAGAAAATCTAGTTTCTGAATCTTGATAGAAATACGATTTCTTCCAGTGCTGGCTACAAATATATTCTTTCCCAATGTATTTGGGTTGGGGAAGGGAAACATCCAGTAAATGGAAAATAAAAAAAGGAATATCCCCCTCTCCAACTCCTCTGAACCACACACCCCAATTTCTTGCTCAATTCCCACTTGCTTTGAGATAAAGGAAAATGCCAGAAGAAATAAGTAGAGATTAATCAGCATATGCAGCCTGTGATAAAGTAGTAGGACTGGAATGTTTATTTTTTACTAATATTATCCAAATAACTCTTTTATATATAAAGGTACAAATGTAGTCAATGCTACACTATTATTCCACTGGTGCTAATTCTACTAAAAACATTTTGATAACAGGTCTTTTGAAATTGTTTTTGTGTGCAGGGAGGCCCTTTTGAATATAAGCATTTTGAATATAAGTATTGGGGGAAGTGTTTATGGATGATTTTCTAGAGCTGGTTCAAAGAAAGGGGTGTGTTCTTTGCTCTCCTAATATATTGTTACTTAGGAAGAAAGGGAGGAAATGTCAGGAATAATAAAGGAAAAACCAGAAACTAGAAAATTCTCTACACTTTGATTCTCAAAGTGTAGCCTCTAATTGGCAGTCTTAGCATTGCCTGGACTTTTTAGAAATGCAAATTCTAAATTCACCCCAGACCAATGGAATCAGAATTTCTGAATGTCCCCAGGGGTTTTAAAATCTGATTCCATTTTCACTTTCTTTTCTTCCTGTAAAATAGCTACTAACACCTTTGGGTTTCTCGCTCGTCATCCTTCAGGATACTTGTGTGAATGGATTCTGTCCTCTTCGTTCTGAAGTGTACGGTTTCACATTAATACAAAATAACCCAGTCCTGCCTTCCTGTGTCATTAGGTTGCTCAGTGTGAACTGGGTCACTTCAGCAGCTCACTGATCTGGCTTTCCCATGGCCAATGGGAGAAAAAGGAAAATTACCCAATGCAATTTCCCTTCAAGAAGCAGTTTGTTTCTCATCTTTAATTAATTACTTCTTTCTTCCGGAAACTCTATTATGAATTAAAGCAGGAGTGCCTGAGTCTCTTTGACACAAAAGGAGATATTTTCCTGATTCCTGAGCAGTTGCGATCTCCTGGGGAATGGGAGGACTTGGTGGTAGGGAGGGGAAAGGAATCAGGGTGGGGACGGGGTAGCAGGGAGGTCCAGAGCAGATCAGGGAGGGGAGCTGATCCGTTCCCTCAAGAATGAGGGAAACGGATTTGGAAGCCTCAGTAAGAGGAGGCTGACTCTGTTCAAGATGTACTTTGTCTTCATAAAATCATTTTGGGGACTTTTTGGTAAATTAAAATAAATGAAAAAACATTACATGACAATAGATGATTCTCTCTATTTCAACACAGAGCTATGAGCTATTGTTCTATATGGAGGATTACAATGAAAAGAGAGAATACACATAAGAAATTCTAACTTCCCTCAACCGTTTCTAATGACTAGAAGGTGGGAAACTCAAAACATTTACGACACCAAGAACAGCTTCAGGAAGCCCTAGATAATTCCTCAGATTTCTCTAACAGACTTCTTGTTACAGGAGCAAGATGTGCACAACCTGAAAGTCAGACAGACAGTTTTGTCTCCACCTGCCAAAGGCCTTGGATTTGGGATTCCCCATTGCAAAGGCCTATTTCAATACCAGTCACCCCTCCTGCATGCTGAGGATCAAACCCAGGCTCTTGTGCATGGCTAGGCAAACACTCCACCACTGAGTCCCCAACCCCAGTTTCAGCCTCTTAAGAGTCTATAATCACCTAATAGGTCATTTATGGGCAACCCAAATGTCCACGGTGGGTGACTGATGAACAATATGTGTTATATCCACACAATGAAATACTGATCAGTCATTAAAAAGAATCAAGAATCAGGTACTGACATGTGCTATATAACATGGACGGATCTTAAAAACATTATGCTAAGTTAAAGAACCCAGTCTCTCCTTTCTCTCTCTCTCTCTCTCTCTCCTCCCCATCTCTTTCTCTCTCTCTCTCTCTCTCTCTCTCTCTCACACACACACACACACACACACACACACACACATTGTGATTCCATTCCCAGAACATAAATGGGAAAAAAACAGAATAGTGGTTGACTAGGACTGGGAGTGGGGGATAAGGTCAAGATAGGCAAGTCCACAGGGTTTCTTTCTGAGGTGATGAAATGTTTTTAATTGGCCATGGTGATGGTCATACACTAAAAACCATTAGGTAATTGTGTGATATGTAAATTATATCTCAATAAAGACTTATGTTAAAAGTACATAAAAACCAAGTTTTCATAACATTTAAGTTTCTGACAGGAAACAAACCCATGGAGTTAGATCAAGAGCACCCTATGAGAGGGATGAAAATTATTATTTTATATAAAATAAGTATTTTAGAGTCTCCATAAAATAATATCTGAAGGAAAATTGGACCCCAGGTCTCTGGGCATAGGAAGGGAAACATGCTAACCAGATCCTAGTGGAAAAGTAGAGAATGAGATGAGGAATGTTCACATGGGAATCAGGATAAGGACTGATTGTGGAAACGGTGCCTGAGTTAGGACAGCAGATGCTTGGTGACCAAGGAGTGGGGAGAGCTCTTGAGGTCAAGAATGAACCAGCCGGTGAGGACAGGGTGGTGAGAAATGCAAGGCTGACAGGTAACTTGGCAACCCATGTGGGGAGGGACTGGGACGGCCTGGGATGAGGGCAGGAAGCAGCAACTGGAGCAATTACTGGGTTACCCAGCTGTCACCAACGCTGCACACCAGCCCATCTGCTGGACGAAGGGCTTTTTCAGGTCATAGGACTACAGGTGGCACTCAGCAAAATGCTCTCAACCCTCAGAAGTAAGATCTAAAAAGTGACCAAGTCAAAAAACAGCACTAGGAGTCAGACCTTGGCTAACTTTCCAAAGTGAAAATGCATGCTTCCTTTGAGAACAGGTATACAATGTGACACCGATGCACTGCATTTCCATAATTCTCCATGTGCAAGAGGTGAGGTGATGATGTGCAGCACAAGGTCCTCCCCCATCTTCACATATGACCCAGGGACAGTCAGTAGACCTGTTATCACTAAAAGAAACATGAGTCCCTGTGCTTTCCAGGGAAGAGGACCAAGAGGACTCCAGGTCAGTGGACAGCTTTGGTTTTTAAACCTTGAAATAGGGACTCCTGAGATTTTCCTCCCTGTCTGCTCAACTCAAGACAGTGTTTAGGACCAACAGAATCAGTATCATCAAGGACAGTATTTGAAATATCAATTCCTGCTGAATCAGAAATCCTGGAGGTGGGAACCAGTGACCTATGTTTTACCAGGATGTACTGAGGTTGAAAAACCATTGGATAAGTCACTCCCTACTTCAATCATGCTAATATTGAGCATCTGGGAACTGAAATCTAGAACCTTTTTGTGGAATGTTGAATTGGAGAGCTAGCAGGAACTTTCTGGTGAAGAGGAATATACAGTCAACATCCACCAAGGACAATGACCAGTTGAGCTCCACTGGAGCCCTACCAGCCATGCTGAGTCCTCCAGTGACTCACCATTGTGAGAAGAACCCAAGGGCAAGCCAAGGTCTCATCAAAACACACTCTCACTCCCTCCACAGCCCCACCTGCTCCACCCTTCTCACTCTACACCTTGCCCATGGGGTACCAATCCTTAAGTGTCCCTGACACCTAAAATAATGGCAGCTACTACAAACCAGCAAACAAATAAATAAATAAATAGTGCTTTTCAGTTTATGAAATCTACCCGTGAATGTGCTTGCTTTGTTTATTGCATACAACTTGGTTGGGTGTTACGGTTTGGATGTGAGCTGTCCCCAAAAAACCCACACGTGAGACAGTGCAAGAAGGTTCAGAGGAGAAATGATTGGGTTGTGAGAGTCTTCACCCAATCCCCTGATTAGGGATTAACTGAGTGGTAACTGAAGTGGTAGGGTGTGGCTGGAGGAGGTGGGAATTGGGGTGTGGCTTTGGGATATATATTTGTATCTGGCAAGTGAAGACCTCTCTGTTTCCTGATCACCACTTAAGCTGCTTCCCTCTGCTGCACACTTCCACCATGATGTTCTGCCTCACCTTGAGCCCCAAGAAGTGGAGCCAGCTGTCTATGGATGAAGACCTCTGAAACTAAGCCCCTGAATAAACCTTTTCTCCTCTACAATTATGCTGGTTGGGTCATTTAGTCACAGCAGTGAAAAAGCTGACTAAAACATTGGGGGTGGGGAGGGGGCAGGAGGTGGGAAAGACGGTGGAATGAGACTGACATTATTACTCTGTGTACATGTTTGATTACATGAATGGTGTAACTCTATATCATGTACAACCAGAGAAATGAAAAGTTGTACTCCATTTGTGTACAGTGACTCAAAAAGGATTCTGCTGTCATGTATAACTAAATAGAACAAACAATAAAAATAAGATTAAAAAAAAAGAATTTTTTCATCTTCATTAAGGAAAAAAAAAAACATCGGGGGTATGGCTTGTAGCCCTCCCTCCAAAGTTGAGGAAATGGAGGCTGAGAGAGGATTAGAGGGTCCTTAAGATAACCCCCCAGCTGGGAAAGAGGGCTAACAATTAAGCCATCTTCCCTCAGGTGGGCATGCCCCATGCCTGTCTTCCTGGAAAGAGATCTTAAAAGGTTTCACGCATGACTCAAAAAGACAGCAAAGAACTACAAAGTGACAGTAGATGTTCTAGCTTTCTTTGCTCTTTCTCCAAGGGTGGTCAATTCCATCCATTAATCTGTTGACAGCCTGGTCCCCATGGTTTCCCCATCCATCAGCCACCCTGGGTGGGTATGTGGAGTTGCATCTGTGTGCAGGAGCCCGGAGTACCCACCATGCAGGCACCCTTGTTTCAGGCCTGCTAGCCTTGAGGCCTGCCAGCATTGGGCCATTTAAAAAATAGTTTAATGTGTATTAAGAAGGAGAGAGATTGTTACATGAATTAGGGATCTTTAGGAAGTCCTGTGCACTGTGCGCTTCTCAGTGAATGTCAGTTAGTTAAAGGCTCTGAGGCAAAACACCTATTGAAATCTATCCACCCAGCTTTCCCAGATGTAGCTGATTGTAGGCTGCATCTCTGATTCTTGGGTTCTCCTTAGCCCAGCATTCTTGATGTAGAACTATCAAGGCCCTATCCCTCGAGCCTGGCTGCTTCTCAATGACAGGTGACAGAGAGACGTGAACAGTAGGAGCAAGAAGTTAAGGGATAATTCTATAGACTGGGCCTACGTGCTGGCCCACCACATGCTTTCTTTTAAAAAGCAATTTACCTAAGGCCATTCTGGCCCTGCTGTGGCTTAATTCAATAGGGTGCTGTATCCTTGGTGAACTATCTATCATCCTTGGGGCTATTCTCTCAGGGCAGAAGAATGCACATCTGAAAACTCCTCCCTGATAAGAACACAATTGCCCTGAAAGGGGACCTTGGCGACCTTTACATAGATCAAAGATTCTAAGGGGGGGTGGGGGGTGGGGGTAGGGAATAACTTAAAGCAAAGACCACCAACCATAAATTATGTAAAAACAGGTTCCAATTAAAACCATTTAGCACAGGCTACAGTGACTAAACTGCCTTTAGATCTTTAGCATGCCATTTTAATCTCATTACAATAGTAAAATCCCCGAGTTTCACTTGGATACCCGTGGGTAAAATCGTGTGCAATAGGGACTTAAAATTCGGTTGCAATCCTGCTGTCAGTCAAAAGTTAAGAGGTGGTACCTGGGAAGGACTCTAGAAACTTTTTCTAGGAACCCAATAAAACTAGGGAAAAAAGTTGGCACAGCATCACTCCTCTCTTTGAGACAACCCATCCTCTCCCTTGAGAGGGTTTTCCTTTTTCTTCTAAAAAACTTCACTATACTTTTACTACAATTTGTGTGTTGCTTGAAATCTGCTGTGAGGACACAGGAGATGAGAAACACAAGACGATCCCCAGGATCCACCCCCAACATTTCCAGGACCCCAGATAACATGATGAGCCCCTCCAATTGCAAAGAAGGACAGAACAGCTCCCTCCTCCAGTTTTCAAAGACACAGTCCATTCAGACTATCTACCAGGATCCTGGTTTCCTGTCTGAAGGGTTGCTTCCTTTATTCGAGGACCTAGAAGACTGTAGTGTTTTGACCTCAGTTCCGCTTCTTCCTCCAGGTTTCCTGGGTGAAGAACAAGTCAGGCATCCCTGTGGGTACTTTCCTACCTGTTTAGAGATTTATCATAACAAGAACCCAGTCAGGCTCTAGAGACATAATACAGGAAACTCAGATGCAGATCTGGGCTTAGGAGAAGTCAGAGCCAGAGTTAGGGAGCTGAGCTCAGAAGGGAGAGCTGTGATGGACAGCTGAGCTTCTGCAAGGTCAAAGGGAGGAATGGAATGTGAGAGCTTTGAATAGGAAGGCAAACTCTGGAGATTCTGAGTGTTCATGTGCTACCCTCCACCTGGGGGAAAAAAAAAAAAACAAAAAACTCGTGCTACTCTCATTATACCCATTAAATTGAGAACGACTTAGAAAGGGCTAGAGTTGGTACTACAGATGAGAAATTTCACAGTAAAAAACAGAAGGCAAATACCAAAGTTACCATTTTCAAAACTTTAGCAAAGGCACAAAAGAAAAAAAATTAATGAAAAAGATTTTAAAAAATGTCAAAGAGTAACTGTTTATGAAAGACTTTTAAAATATATATTATTTTTGAGGAGCAGAGAAAGAAAACAGAGGTGAGATCACTACTATACCATAATTACAATAAAGACTTTGGCTATCTTTATGAGGTCCTTTCATAAATGACAACTCATCTTTCAGCTTAGGATAACTTTTAGTTCACCATCTATAGCATTCACATAAATTCTGCAAACTATCCCCCATCCACACATCACTCACCTCTAAGCATAGTGGCTTTTAGGGTTCTTCATCCCAGGAAGTAGTTCTTTTCTAGTAGAGATATCCTATAAGAGCAAATCTGCATATCAGAGAACAAATGCAATTAATTATCAGAAATAATGGGACTTTATAAACCAAAACAAAAATTAAAACTGTATACACTCATTATCAGCCCAAATTATTTGAAACATGGAGTAAAAGAGAAGAAGGGAGAGGAGAAATCATAATCATAGTGATGATAAACAATCTACTATGTAGAATAGAAAAGATGTTCTTTCCCTGCATTGAGTAAGTCTACCTTGAGCTTTCCCTTTGGGTCTTTGTCAGAGGTGATTTCTGAGGCAGCAGCACCAAGCTTAATGCATTCATATTACAAAAGCCTGAAGTTAGATTATATTTCTTCTGAATTGGTCACCTAATGAGATTGACTCCAGATAGAAATCAAAAGTGTGTCCTCCTGCCAACTTTCACTCTCATTAAGAGTCACTCTGTCTCTTGCCTTTCAGAAGTCACAGGTCTCTAGGTATGCAGCTGGGACATTCTAGAAGTTGGCACTTGCACTGCAGCATCAACAAAGATAAAGGGTCTGGTGGCAACAGGAACCCACATTTATGTCTGTGATCTACAGAGACAACTGCCCTTAAAGCCAGTCCTGAGGCTGGCTGTCTTTCTTGGTGAGATTTTCCTCTTGACCACTGAACACGTGAAGATGAAAATTCAAACAAACTGCTAGCAATGAAACACTCAGTCCCTCACCTGTTTATCCACAGCAGCTTGTGTTTAAAAGGTACCTAGGGCTGGGGGTGTAGCTCAGTGACAGAGCGCTTGCCTAGCACACACGAGGCACTGGGTTCAATCCTCAGCACCACATAAAAATAAACAAAAATAGAGACATTGTGTCCATCTATAACTAAAAATTTATTTTTAAAAAAAGGTACCTAGGATTTATTTTGATGAGACACAGTAAGACACATAGACATGGGAATGACCATGATGAAGGAAGAACTTTTACTCACAGATCCTTAGAAACAGGAGGCAGAGTAAATGATGCAGGGCCATGTGACAAAGTGCCAGGGTTGGTCAGGACGCAGAAGGGAGCATAAGCAAAAGACTTCATTGTGATTTTTCCAGTAAGAAATGAACAGTGGCAGGGTAGGCATCTTAGGATTTGCTAGTTTGAATCATTGCAGCAGGCTCCAGGCTGTAGAGTATCAGTATCTGGCGGGGAGATTATTGGCTTGGTATGCGAGAATTTGATGGGGGAAAAAAAAAAGGGGGGATCAGTGGTTGACATGGAAAGGTATCTTGCAGGCAAAGTGTTTACTCTCTCCAGGAATTGACTAGTCCTGGGAGGGGCAGTCTTTCTAGGAGGCTCCAGTATGTCAAAGCATCAAAAAATACAGAAAATAAAAGAGATGATGAATACACAACTGATGTCCCTTCCTGATGTTCTCATTTGGTCCTACATCTCCAACAGGGGCCGGTCTGGTTCATGTGAATTCATTAGCCCCCAGATGTGCTGTACCATCCCCCCATCTGTACAGAAACCTTCCCCCAGCATGACCCATCACATTGCTTGGGCACCATGGTTAAGGATCAGGATTAGAGACACGTGCATGTCAGAATCACCTGGGGACCTTAGGATTTTCCAAGGTGGAACCAACACCTTATGTGATAGTTAAAATTAAGTGTCAACTGGGCCACTGGGTGCCCAGAAATTTGGTTAAACAGTATTCTGGGTGTGTCTGTAAGGGTGTTTCTGGATGGAGAGTAATACTTGAAGGGGCAGACTAAGTAAAGCTGGTTGCCCTCCCCAGTGTGGTTGGACCCCATCCAGTCTATTATATACCCTGTAATTCTGTCAAGTGCTTCAGAGCTGTGGTTTAAATCGAGGTGTGTATGCTCCAGTTCTTTGTCCCTCCTGGTCCATGAATCTTCTCTGCTTCAGCCCACACACTCAGCCCACACAGGATTCTCCTTTCTCTTGAATGCTTGGTGCACTCATGGTCAGAACTATACATTTGTTTATGTATCTGTGCAATCTCCTGATCACTGCAGCTGTATGGTAGAGTTGTTTCTTTTAATCAACATTTTAATTAAAATCAATTTTTAATAAAAAAATTTTTTTGATTGTTCTAGGGTTTTTGCACTTCCCTATAAATTTTAGAATCAAATTGTCAATTTCTGGAAAACTTCCTCTGGGATTTTGATTGGAAATGCATTGTTGTATAGATCAATTTGGAGAGAATCAACATTTTAATGACATTAAGTATTTCTATCTATAAGTATGGAATAATCTCTTTAGTTATTTAGGTCTACGTTAATTTCTATAAGCAATGTTTTACATTTTTCAGTGTACAACTCTTGCACTGAAAAATGCACATGCTTTGTTGAATTTATCCCTCACTGTTTAATATGTTGCTGTCATATATAAATAGTATTACTAAATTTCAGCTTCCAATTATTCATGTATTTTTATATTGGTATTAATTCTGTAAAATTGCTAAATCTACTTTTTAGTTCTAGCAGCTTTTTGCAGAATTTCTAGGATTTCTTTATATAGACAATCATGTTATCTGCAAATAAAGACAGCTTTGTTTCTTTCTTTCTGATCTGTATGCCTTTTATTTCTTTTCTAATCTTATTACACTGACTAGGACATATAGCACAACATTAAATCAAACTGAGAGTTGACATTCTTACCTTGTTCCAATCTTGGAGGGAAGGTAGTCTTTCTCCATTTAGTATCTTAATTATACTTTTTTTTTTCTTTTGCCAATGCTTTTTATCTGGGTGAGAATATTTCCTTCTATTCCTAGTTTTCTGAGAAGTGCTTTTTGTTTTGTTCTTGTGAATCAGTGTTGAATATTAGCTAATGCCTTTCATGCATCTTTTGAGATGATTGAACTGTTTTTCACTTTTAGTCTGCTTAATATAATGTATTTTATTGATTTTTTTTATATTAAATGAGTCTTGCATTCCTGGGATAAATTCCCTTGGTCATGATGATCCTTTTTGTATATTGCTAGATTCAATTTTGTAATATTTTGTCAAGGATTGTTGCATGTTTTTCAAAAGATATATTGTTCTTGAGCACTTTTTATATAGAAAATACCTGCATTATCTTATTTTGATTCAAAATCTTAAGAAGATAATGTCAGTGCATCTTAAAATGGATACCAGGCCTTCAAAATCCCTATTGGTCAGGCACTTATGCTGGCCTTTTCCTCTTACTATTATTTATCATATTCATAATTTTTAGATGAGAAAACTGGGGGTAGGGATATGGGGAGTGAGAAGAATATAGGAAATTTAGATTATGTAGAAGGAAATGAGAGGGAGGCGGGTATGAAAAATGGTGGAATGAGACAGACATCATTACCCTATGAATGTGTATGATTACACAAATGGTATGAATCTACATCGTGCACAAATAGAAATGAAATGATGTACCCCATTTGTGTACAATGAATCAAAATGCAGTCTGTAAAAAATTAAAAAATAAATAATAAAAAAAAGTAAGTAACTTGTCCAGGTGTTGCATCTGGGATTCAGACCCAAGGACTCTATCAATTAGAAATGCATCTGAGTGCAAAGGACAAAAAACCCAACTTCTGATGGCTTATTCAAATGGAAATTTAATTTTTTTTCTTATTTTAGAAAATTAAGGCTTAGGAAGTCCAGGACTGATCTCTGGTGGCTCCTTAATGTCACCAGAGATCCAGGCTCCTTCTTTTCACTCTTTATGACAGACATTGCAAGGTGTCCACTGTCCTGCCTCTTGGACACAATCTACCTCCAGCATTGTGACAAGTGCTAGGCAGGAAAAAGAAGATGGGAAAAAAGGAAAAGGAAATTGCTAAGTGTGTCCCTTTTGAAGAATGTCCCAGAACCATCCTTACTTACAGTCAGGCACTCCTGAACAATGTCTCAGTTAATGGAGGACTGCACTTCTAACAGTGCTCCCACAAGATTGGAATAGACTTGAAAAATTCCTATCACAGTGCAGCATTCATGTGCTTGTGGTGAGGCAGATATACACGAACTGTGCTGCCAGTTGCATAAAAGTATAGCAGTACAATTATGTGCAGTACATACTATTTGTTCATAATAAATGACTGTTACTGGCTTATGGATTTACTATACCATACTTTTTATCATTATTTTAGAGCGTACCTCTTCTACTTATGAAAGAAAAGTTTACTGTAAAGCAGTGTGCCTTGTGCTGGTAGCCTCCTACATTTTGTGTTTACCACATTTCTCAACTGCACTGAGAGGCATGTCAAGGGATTGACCTATGCCACTAAGGTTTGTGTAAATACACAATGATATTTGCACAATGACAAAATCACCTAATGGTGCATTTTTAAGAACATGTCCCCATTGTTAAGTGACACATGACTATAATTAATTACTTCTGCTTATACCACATTGGCCAGAACAATGTCATGTGATCATCTCTAACCGCAAGTAAGACTGGGAAATGTAGTTTTCACACATAAAAGACAAGGCATTGACGACCTGTCCTTGTATGAAAGTGGGCACCTAATGGTGTCTACCATAGTGTCTCTCAGGGAAGAACCGATATTTAAGCAATCTGCAGTTCTAGCATATGAGTTAGAAATGAGAGTGAAGTTCCGCTTAGCCATTTCTCACAGACTACCAGATAATAGCATACTCCTCGGGTCCTACTAGGGTTTGACTGCGTTTTCAGCAAGGTGGCTCTTCGTAGAGGTGTAGCTTATCTCTGCAGCCCAAGCATTCCATAATGGGAATTCGGTAGAACAATCCACACTCTAAACAGACTGAACTATTAAGAGACTTAGGAGTCAAAAGACCACTGGGCCTTAAAAGCAGGGGTTAATGTATTTGCATTTTATTTATAAAACTGTAAGACAACCACAGTCATGTTCATTTGTTTAAATATTGTCTCTGGCATTTCAGTCAGCCGCAGTGTTAAATACTTGCAGCTGAAGCCTATATAGCCTATAAAGCTGAAAATATTTACTATTTGGTCTGTAACCAAAAATTTTGCCTACTTCTGCCCTAAAGCAATGCTGCCCGATAGAACTTTCTAGGATGGTGGAAGTGTTCTAGCTCTGTGCTGTCCAAAATGGAGGCTATGTGCCACATATGGCTATCAAGCACCTACAATGAGGCTAGTAGGACTGAAGAACTAAAATTTAAATTCTTTGTAATTAATTTAAATTTAAAGAGCTTCATGGGGCTGGTAGTTACTATAATGAACAATGCAGCTTCAAAATGTCAATGCATCCCTCAACTGATACTGGCCTACAAAATCCCTGCCAGTCAGGCACTTACGCTGGCTGTCGCTGTTACTGCATTATCATTTGACTGTGGAATGTCACCCAAAGGGTGATGTGTTGAAGGCTTGGTCCCCAAATGCAGCCATGTTCAGAGGTGGGAACTTTGGGAAGAGATTGAATCATGAAGACTATGAACTCACCAGTGGATTAATCCACTGAGGGATTCATAATTTTAATGGACTGTTGAGAGATAGTATAAAGTATAGAAGGTGGGACCTAGTAGAAAGTAATGGGTCCTTGGGGACATGACCTTGGAGACTATATCTTATCACTTCTTACTGCTTCCTGGCTGCCATGAGTTGAAAAGTTTTCCCCTTCCATATCTTTCCACCATGATGTTCAGCCTTGCCTCAGACTCAAAGCAATGGAGCCAGCCAACCATGGACTCAAACCTCTGAGACTGTGAGCCAAAATAAATCTTTCCTCCTCTAAGTTGTTCTTGCAGGTATTTTGGTCACAGCAACAGAAAGTTGACTAACACATGTTAGTATTAATAATCCTCTTACGGCTTTTCAATTGAAGAAACAAAAGACTTACCAAATTAACCAACTTGCCCACAGTTACAATGCTAGTTAACGACAGGGCCTGGAGTCCATCAGTCTCCACTGCACCCGTGGGTAATGTTGCCAAGAGACTTGGCAAGTCATGCTTAATTCGGTGTTTCTATAGAGATGAGACCAGTGTAGTCCTGGCCTGTGTGAAAAGCAAGCTGCCAATGGCCTGCCCATCTTGGTTCCTGTTGTTCTTTCTTATGGACCATGACAGAAGGATTTCTGCTGTAGAAGATATTCATTAATTTACCTTAAACAGTCTTCCTAAGAAGTGTTTAAAGAGCTGTTCCTGCTTCAGGCTGTTCATTAGGCCCAATTCTGTCCCTGAAAACAGAAAACCACGAGGCCCAGTGCTTCCATTCTTTGAGGGGAGGAGCAGAATTTTCACTTACATCATGGCTCCAAGACATACCAGAGTAGGTACCCAACCAATGTTGCTAACCAAATGATTTTTCCAACCAAATATAAGTTCCTGAACCCAGTATGTATGATTAATTGCTCACAAGGAATCAGTCCAGTAAACTACAGAACATAGTATACAGTGTGGCTATTTTCGGATCTGTGGCAACATGTCTTTCCTCCCTGTCTGCTCTGCCCCAGGTGCTCCCCACACTCTCTTCATCCTGGCCAGGAACCTGCTCTTCCCATAAAATGAGATGTGGGAAAGGAAGACCATTTATGTTAATATCCACGTCAGCACAGAAGAAAAGGCTGCCTGGTATGAGTGAGACCTGAGACACGCAGGGCCGGCTCTGACCAGACTTCTTTGGTGGAAGTTCAAACAGATGCTAACGGCATTGATCACCAAAGGAATCCTGTGACGTCACCTCAGTAGAAATGATTTCATAAAACATAGAATAGAATGTACTCAGAGATAAGCCTCACTTCACATGTATGAGACCTACCTAAAGAAAATTTTAAAATTAAAAAGTTTTATGGAGAGGCACATGGTCCTTGATATAGGATAGCTTCACTTACAATTTGGGGACTTTAAGATGGTGTGAACATGATATGTGTATACCCCATACTTCATTTTGAATTTTGATCTCTTCCTGGTATAGCTGTATGCCACATGATACTCGCTCATGATGTTAGGCAGCAGCCACGTGCCACAGCTCCCAATCGGCCATGCCATCAAGAGGGGCAGCAACTGCTTCTCTACAGTGCTCTGTGCTGCTAAGTAGGGTAGGTCTATTAAGTGCATTTTCAACCTACAGTGAGTTTATTGGGATGAAACTCCATTGTAAGTAGTAGCACATCTAAACACAAAGTAATATTTTCTTGATCAAGGATTTGCATGTGGTTAAAGTACACCTTCCTCTGGAGGTTCCAAAACCATGGAATTCAGACCAAGCCCTCCAGTGTGGTTGTCCTGGCTCTCCAGTTCAGGCCTCACTTATAGAACCATGCCACCTTCTTCACCCTAGCCCAGATCTCCCCATCCATCAGGCAGCTCATCCCCGCCCCCCTCTATCCCAACACGTGCTTTGGGGACATAACAAACAACTTGGGATTAATTCAGATTGCTGCTTACTAGCTCTGTGACCAGGGAGAGTTTAGGCAACCTCTCTGGGTTTCAGTTCTATTCTGTAAAATCAGAATAATAGCACCAACTTTTCAGACTGTGAGGACAGAAAGAGGACAGGAGAAGGGGGCCTGGCTCAGAAAGGGTGATCAGTAAATATAATCATTGTCATTATTTTGCCAGAGGGGCTGACTTCTGCTTCACCCCTGATTCATGCTGATCCATCCTACCTTGCAAAGGACCCCTGGCCTTTCTTCTCCACTGCCCCCAATTCTCCAGGACACTGTCCAAGTGCTCACCTTCCAGAGCACTCCAGCCCACACAGGCTACTCCCCACGTGCCTCCTCTGGGACCCTCACTTTCTGCACTTAGGCTCAGCCAGCCCCAGATTACTGAGAAATCATTTGTCTTATAAGCAACTGCTTACTTGTTCCTTGAGGGCAAGGGCCACATAGCTTCTGCTGCCATGGGACCAACCACACAAGAGGCAAAGCTGTTCAAGAGGGCACGTGTCCTCGACCACATGCACCTGATGTCTCCCCAGACCTCCCACCTCCTGGCATTTTACCACCCTCTGTCCATTTGCTGATATCACAAGGCTGGCCCTGCTGGCCTGTGAAATCCCACAGGCTCCTGCAGGAGAGGCCACTCCAGCCAGACACTCCAGCAGGTTGTACCAGGCTCAGATCAGCATCTAATCACGTTTCCATCACAACACGGTGAGAAACGTGCGACTGGCCCTTAGCAACGGTCTCTCAAGAAAGCTACCCCTATAGAGAGCTCATTAAGTCCGCTGAACACACGTGAGGCACGATCTAAAAACAGACCTGTGCTGTCTGGAGCCTCATGCGGCACGTGGCAGAAGCTGGAAAGGGCAAGGCGGAGCTTTGTCACAGTAAGGGCAGGGAAAGAGAAGAAAGCTGCTAGGCAGGCAGCCCCTGAGCGGATCCGGATCCCCAAGGAGTGCACCGGACTTCCTCCCTGGCCTGAAGCCCCCTAAGGAAGGCCAGACCACCCTCCATGCCCCTCACACACACGGCCCCCAAGCTGCTTCCAAGTCCCGCGTGCTATGGACCTTCTGCCCCCTAAAGCCCTTTATGTTATTTGGAACCCAGGAAAGAGCTGTGAAGAGTTTGATGTAGTCAGAATCAAAGGTTTTTAATTCATTTCAATCCAGCAAATCTCAAGCACCCACCACATTGCA
The DNA here is from genome assembly GCF_902686445.1 of Sciurus carolinensis. Lineage (NCBI taxonomy): Eukaryota > Metazoa > Chordata > Mammalia > Rodentia > Sciuridae > Sciurus > Sciurus carolinensis. The sequence continues at coordinate 53,581,243 of NC_062219.1, read as the reverse complement.
AGTCACTGTCCTGGGTGACAAGATCTTCACTCTTGAGAAGTGTATAAGGATACATTGGACATGTCACAAATGTCCACAATTCCATGTAACACGCAGTAAATGCTTTCCTGGAGAAGCAGGCAAAGCATTCTGGAAGCAGAGGGGAGAAAGCCCCCCACCCCTACCCCACTAGACAGGGAATCAATCGGGGACAGCTGCATGACAGAGGCAGCACTTGTCCTGGCCCTTTGTGCCTGTCTTATTTAGTGTTCCATTGAATTTAGCAAGTTCTGGTTAAGTAGTGAAATAATAAGGTGTTCTGAGGACCTGGTTATTGCCAGTTGCTGAGGGTAGCCTGCAGATGCTGCGACTTCTTTTGTCATTGGGGAGTCACCCAAAAGGTGGTTAGAGGACTAAGACCTCAGAGTACAGACACCTAGGACCCTGCAACCTTGCACCCTGCTGGTCTTTCCCCTTCTTATGAAGACCTCAGGGCAACACGGGTTCCTCCACCCACTTGGGTACGGAAATAGGAGCACAGCCTGTGGCAGCACGTAGTGGTGAGTTACTGCTTTTAAAATGGTTTTGAAATGCAAGACAGTGTCAGCCACTTTCCCTGAATGCTATCAGCATTTTGTCATCAGCACAGGGGTTAATTGCTAATCGTTTTTGATGGAGAACACAAAAGGCAACCTTTCTGCATTCAAGGGGCAGCTAATCTGGAAGATGAAGCAAAGGGGATGTTTCCACCCTGACAGTTCATATGTCTGGAGAGAACTCAGGAGAGCAGGTGAGAGAAGGTGCGAGAGTGTCTTTAACCTGGAGATCTTGCAGACCCTAGGGGCAAGAGGAAACTGGTCAAGAAAATAACCCCACACACATGCAGGCATCCTCTTACATGCTACCAAAGCGGGACTTTCAAGAGTGTCTGGAGTTTAAACCTAGGCACTGGAGCTTGGGTCAGTAATGTCTGAGTCCATCCAGGCTGCACTTAACAAAGGCCTCTAAGGGTCCCTCCACCATCTCCGGTCACCAGGAGGCCCCAGGCCAGAGGCAGACACTCAAGGGACTTCCTCTCAGGGAGCTCACACCTGCTTCTGGTAGAACACCACACTCCGTGCTACAGTACAACTCAGCTGGAGTTTTACCCATGGACTAGATAAGGTGGGTAACCAAGGAGTCTGTGAAACCTGGGAATGCTGGCAAAGCTCTTTGCTGAGAAAATGGTTTGTGAATTGTGAAGTGCTATATAAATGTCAGGGCATTTTTGTTTTAAGGAAATTAGTGTCAACGTTCACTGCAGTTTGAGCAAGCATTGGTGGCCTCCCTCTTAGCAGCTAGTATCATTTTCCTTTCCACCGTTCCCACTGAAAATCAATCCCCTCCTGTGTTCCTTTTCTCAGTTCAGTGAAGACATGTTTATTGAGCACCTATTGTGTGCTAGGCAATGGGGCCCCCACAACAAAGACGGACAAAGTCTTCCAGTAATTCTTAGTCTGACAAAAATGTTCTAAAGATACCAGTGATGTCAAATCCATGGAAGAAAGTCAGAAAGGAAATAGACCAGGAGTATCTTCCTCTGAGGAGGAGAAGGATGGGGTGTCATCGAATTTATTACCAAGGAAAAACTTAGTAATAGTCCCAAACAGACCTCTGGTTTTGACGAATGACTCTGTGTGAGCAGAGTTTTCACAGGCAACCAAAGGAAAATGGGCTTGATTTTTGATTTTGGAATAAACTCCTGTTTCAATTAGAAGTTTCGTACAATGTTCCCAGCTGGCTTGCTAGTGAATGTCCCAACTCCGCAGGCTGCACAGCACCAAAAAACAATTAATTAGTTCCTACTTCACAAGGTCTACACAGAAGCTGCCTGGTCCTGCTTCACGTGAATGAAGCTACTTGGGCTCCTTTTAGAGAGAGTCTCAACTTCCTGCTGACCCAAATCCCTCTCTGGCCCAGGGGTTGAGACTCTGTGTTCCAGTTACATCAATTCCAAGTCTCAGAATAGCCACACGTGCTCATGGCTCTTTACCCAGTCCCCAGGCCCCTGAGTGCAGCTGTCCTGCTACCTCAGATGAACACAGCTTCACTTGGTCCTCCTGTGTGAGCCAGGATCAAGAAGGCTAGGAAAGTCCCCAACAGAGAGTGTCAGACGCCCCCAGCCTGGCTTCCTGACTCACAGTGCCTTTATAGGACTTAGGGGAAGAAGACTTCCTATGAAGACTTCTCTGAGAAGTTTTAAACATAAGCAAAAAAAAAAACCACTTAACGGTGGAATTAAAATAGAATTCATTGGTTCTTAGAATATGGTCCCAAGATCTGCAGCATCAGCATTACCTGAGAACTCTGGAGCAATACAATTCTCAGGCCCCACCCCGGAACTGCTAAATCAGAAACCCTGAAGTGGGGCCCAGCAATCTGTCTTGTATCAGGCCCTCCAGATGGTTCTAATACATGCTACAGGTAGAGCAGCACTAATGTGATTATTTGAATCTGAGATGAGCAATGTTTGGCTCCGGTGCACAGAACTTACTAAAAAAAAAAAAAAACTGCTCAACTTGACTGCCAACTGTAAGAGTGTGTAAGTGACCATTTCCTCAGACATGTAATTCTACAGATGAGTTAACATTTGAGAGTTATGTTCATTTGCCTTGGCTGCCATCACAAAATACCACAGGCGGGTGGCTTAATTGGGTGCCAAAATTGTTAGAAATACCAAAGTGCCGCTAGAAATCAAACATGTGCTCAAAAGTAGGTCAGCAAGGCAAAATTCCACGTCTGCAGCAGGGTGCGCCCCCAAGGGGAAGCCAGTGAGCAAGCACACCTGGGCGAGCAGTCTGCAGTTATTATCCCTAACGAAGCACTGCCCCTCACTCTGATAGGAAGTGTTCAGGGTACAATCTATGCCATTAGCTAATTTAAAACTGGGGAGAGCACCGAAACCAGCTATAGTCGTGATTGATACCTGTTAGAGAATTTTAAAAAGACTTTGTTCTGACCACATGGTTTCATAACTTAAGATGGCTCCATTATACATTTAAAATTTAGGTAAACATGCCTGTGTTGCAACACAGGTTTAACTTTGATAGAAAAGAAAACATAAACCTTACAATTTCCCCCCTGGATCCATATAAATTCTTTTCTTCATATTTGGGTAACATCTTTTGACATTCATGTTTAACTGTATCTAATACAGGAGGATTGTTTTGATATGGGACTGGAGTTTGTTGAAAGCCAACTCCATCAGTATTGAATAAGACCACTCATATGTGGAATTAAGCAACATCTAATTTCTCACTGTGGTGTGAACATACTTCCCAACCTTGAATTATGACCCCTCCCAAGAATACTTGTCCTAATTTGTGGTCTGTGCTTTAAGACAATAATTATAGAAAGTCAGTACTGGTAGGGACCTTTGCACACTATCCATCCTGACCCTTTATTTCCAACAATAAATTTGCAGCCCCACAAAAATATAAAATTGAATACTGAGCCCCTAAGCAGCATGTCTCCTTGTGACTGCCTGAACCCCAATTTCCCTGTACAAATGCCAGGCTGTTCCTGCTGACCTACATTTTTTACTTGGCAGAGACCAGAAAAGAAATTCTCCCTCTGTCTCACTGCCTTCTCAGAACCTTCAAACTTTGCCAGGCGTGTCCTATTATCACCTTTGATTTGAAAAGAATTAATTTCCTAGCACATGGAGCTCTCCCAAGGAGCCATGCCCACATGACCAAGGCCTTCAAACTGGAACACTGGAACACCAGTCCATACACAAAACTTTAGACCAGCCCCCATCCCACCCACTCCAGACTGGTCAAACGGTCACTCCCAAAGTAGTTTTGGTAACTAGGAAGTCGAGGGCTCACGGTTCCTGTATCTCAGCAAAGCAAATGGGGATTTAAAGTCATGCCAGGCCTTCTTTGCCCTACTGCCCAAGCTGAACTGAGAGCTCCCTGGATCAGGGGAAGTCTCATACAGGCCTGTCTTATCTACATATGTCTCCAACACAACTGCTAACTACAAAGCTATGACAGGAAGTCTCTGCTTTACTTCTATAGACACAGCAGCAAGAAGAGGTGGACTAATCCTGAAGGGACTGGAGTTTTAGTGCCAAGATGCCTCATTTCAAGGATCTGGGAAAGGAGTGTTCTAGCAATGCACTTATATGCCATGTATTTTTGTAAACTATGTAGACTTAAACCATCTTAACCTCAATGAAGATTCTCCCTCCTGACATCCTGTGTTAGTCAGCTTTCCACTACTGTAACAAATATTTGAGATAAACGAACTTAAAAAGAAGAAAGGTTTATCTTGATTCACAGTTTTGGAGGCTTCAGCCCATGGTCAGTTGACCCTGTTTCTTTGGGGCCAGTGAGGAGGCAGCACATTATTGCAGGAAGAAAGTGGTGGAACAAAGCTGCTCACCTCATGGAGACCAGAAAGCAAAAAGAGAAAGAGGAAGAAGAGGGGCTGGGGCTCCAATAATCCCTTCAAGAACATGCCCACGATGAACTAAGAAAGTTTTAAGTTACCTCTTAAAAGTTCCACCATGGGCTGGGGATATAGCTCAGTTGGTAGAGTGCTTGCCTCACAAGCACAAGGCCCTGGGTTCAATCCCCAGCACCACAAAAAAAAAAAAAAAAAAAAAAAAAAAAAAAAGTTCCACCATATCCCAATAGCACCAAGGTGAGGACTGAGTCTTTAACAATAGGCCTTTGGGGGACATTAAAATCTAAACCATAGCACAATCTCTCCTTCAATGTATTCTCTTGTAGAGTGATGGAGGACCTTCTGGGTATCTGGTTAAGGGAGAATGAAGAAAGAGAAACTTTGATTTGGGTGTTATGAAACATTTTATGTGGTCCATAGTTACTTCCTGAGTTGCTATATTCACACTAGCTGTCTTGAGCAATGACTTCCAGGAAATCTCCAGGCATTCCCACCCGCCCTCTTGCCTGGTCCTCTGCCCAGGGGCTGTGCAGCAGCGTGCACAGGCTCTGAATGTGTGGAGAAGCAAGAAGCAAGTCTGTGGGAAATCCATCCCGTCTTACAGCGCACACACAAAAGAAGCTCGAGAGCAAACTTCGGGCACTCGACGACAAGCCTAAAAATGTACATTTCATTGCCAATAAAGAGTTATGAACCTGGACGAAAAGGAAAAGGAAAAATTTAGTTCAGCCTAGTTTGAGGGAAAATGAATTTTTTTTATTTTCTCTCCATGAATTTTATTTTGGTGATATGTCTGATTCGTTATGACTTCTTTTCTCATTCTAAATAAATGCTTCAGAACTAGTTTTTAATATGTATTTTTAAGAGGATCCCCAAATTCTCAGGACCTGCAAAACTTGGATCTCGTTCTGGTAGGATTACTAAGGCAACAAACTAAACCCATCAGAGAGAAGTCAACCATGTAATGAAAGCAATGACATCCTCCCTTCTCAACCCCAAATAGCTATTACACTTAGGAAAGGCAATTTAGCAAGGAGAAGCTGTGGGCTCGAAAGTACTACAAAAGAACATGGTTAAAGGAAACAGTCTCACTTGCAGATGGATAATGCACACTCATTTATATGACTTAGCAGTTGGGACCTTAAAAGGAAGGTGCCATCCAACATCAAGTGAACTTGTCCTCCATTCTGGCAGAACAGGTCTGAGTTGTCCTCAGGGGAAGAAGGGAATTCTTTTCCCTGCAAAGAAGTCTGGAAGAGGGGCTGGGGATATAGCCCAGTTGGTAGAGTGCCTGCCTTGCAAGCACAAGACCCTGGGTTCAATCCCCAGCACCGCAAAAAAAAAAAAAAAAAAAAAAGTCTGGAAGAATTGGGAACTCCTTCTGAACTGGGGCAGGGAGGGGAAGACCATCCTTGGAATGATGGTCCAATTTCGAGAAGAGGTATGAGTGCCCTTAATCTCCTGAGTCTTCTCTGACAGATCATTTTTCCTTGACTTTCATTTTCTTTTCTTTTCAAGTTATTTCATATTTGGGGAAATAGACATCAATGAATAAAATCAACACAGCATAATCCTGCAGGGTGCGAGAGTTGCTGTGAGCTGGTGCCAAAGGGGACAGGGATCTTAACAAGACAGGGCCCAAGGAGGGCCCAACCTGACAAATGGCTCCCCCATCCTCTATTTTCAATGCTCAGTAGTTTTTTGTTTTGTTTTGTTTTGTTTTGTTTTGTTTTGTTTTGTTTTGTTTGCAGAGCTGAGGAGTGAACCCAGGACCTTGTGCTTGGGAGGCAAACACTCTACTACCTAAGCTATATCCCAGCCCACTAGTTTTTTTTTTTTTTTTTTTTTTTAAATAGTTTTTAAAATTACTATAAAAAAACTGAGCAGAGGCTGGAGCTGGAGCTCAGTGGTAGAGCGCTTGCCTCACACCTGTGAGGCACTGGGTTCAATCCTCAGCACCACATAAAAAAATAAAGATATTGTGTCCATCTACAACTAAAAAAAATTTTTAAAAGAAAAAAAAAAAAAAAAAGACTGAGCAGGGTGGCATGTGCCTGTAATCCCAGCAACTTGGAAGTAGGATCCCAAGTTTGAGGCCAGTGTAGCAACTTAGTGAGATGCTATCTCAAAATAAAACTAATTTTAAAAAAGACCAGGGATATAGCTCTGTGGTAAAGCATCCTCAGGTTCAATCCCCAGTATATGTTTGTATGTATGTATATACATATAATAAGGGAATAGCTATGTACATATATACATACATACATATATATGTACATACATATGAGTGTGTGTGTGTATATATATATATGTGTATATGTATACATATATATATATATATAGAGAGAGAGAGAGAGAGAGAGAGAGAGAAACTTCAACACAGGAAGACTCTGGGAGTCTTAAAGCTCTGTTTTCATGGTTTCTTACAGAAGATTGGAAAATAAATGCCAATTGCCCCTATCAGACACTGGCAGAGGAAGTGGGAAGGGGAGGCCAGGCAGGAAGTTCTGTCCACCAGGCACCACAGCCTTCACATTAGGCATTAGGTACCTCTTAGGAGCTGCCTAAGATCTTTAAGCTCTAAGTCTTCCTGCCCTCACTATTCATGTTCCCTCTGCAACCACTGCAGTGACAGATTCTGCCAGGCAGTTCCAGAGCTTGAGGCCAGTCCATCTCCTCTTGGGCCACTCCCAGACTCCTGTGGTTGGACTGGGGACTTAGAGCATCAGCTCTTGTTTCTCAGACCTTTGGACTCAGACTGAAGGACACCACCAGCTTTCCTGCATCTCCAGCTTGCAGACAGCATATCTTGGAATTTCTCAGCTTTCATAATTGCATGGTCCAATTCCATATATATGTATATATATATTCACTTCTGTCTCTCTAATACCAAGAGTGTTGCACAATTGGTTAGAATTGAACCATTTGGAATTGAAAGATCTAGGTTCAAATCCTGGAGGAGAGTTCACAAACTTTTCTAGTTATTGCTCTTCATTAACAACCACTCTGAGACCTTCCTCAAAGATGAGTTTCTCTCATTCGTACACTGTTTTCATATGCAGCAAAGCACAGTGGCTGAGCTTTCAGACTTTTGGACTCAGCTCCTAGATCCATAAGTTCCAACTGTGAAAACTGGGCAGGTTACTCAAACTCTCTGTGCTTCAATTTCACCACATATAAATGAAGACACTAATGTGCCTCCTCATAGGGTTTGGTGAACCTAAGAGAAATCAGAGCCACCCATGATAAATCCAGACATAACCAGTTTCCTAAGACATAAAGATCTCTTGCATAGGACTTAGTATATGATTAGCATTCAATAAATATTAGTGTTGTTACTGATTATTTTTATTCCCATGCTGAGCACAGAGGTATTAGTAAATGTTTTGAGAAAAAACTGAATTTGTGGAGACCTAAATCACATTCAATGACATAGAAGAAATCATAAATGCAAATCAAGGAGGGGTGCTTTGTCCCAGATTGATCATTGTGAGAGCTCACTGCCCATCTGTGTCCTTCAGGGATGCGCCTGTCAGCCTGCAGACATTCACAAGTATCCCTCAAGCTCAAAATGGGCAGTTGCCATGCTGTTTGTTGACCACCCTGATATGGATAGGCATCCCACGCAGTCTTTAGGATGTCCACGAGACTAGCAGACTGTCTGGGTTGCTTTCACTCTGAGGGTTGAACCCCTCTATTGGTGAAGCATCAAGAATCTGAGACTGTTGCTATTCCAAAGTGAGGAGTATAATTCCTAACCAATGACAAAACTCCAAGTCATTTCTCCCCATCCAGATGTTCACTATGAGCCATCTGGGTACAGGCAGCCCCATGGCAGCCAGACTATTGCACAGAGGCTGACTCCACACCGAATCCCTCCTCAGTCAGAGGACTTGGTCCTGTCTGGCTGTCCAGAGCAGACATAGCGAGCCTCAGCCTTATACCACCCAAAGATTCCCTCGGCTCAGGAGAGCTGGGATCAACCGGTGCCAAGAGTGTGGAATCTGAATCCTTGGGTTTATGCTTCCAATTTTGGCTCCATTGCTAATTACATGGTCAAGTTTCTGTCTCTGAAACTCCATATCTTAATCTGTCAAATAGACATAGCAATAATCTCCACCCCACAGAGGATGATATGGAATAAATGAAACAGTTCCCACAAAAAGCTTTCAACAGTGCCTGGCACATAGGAAGCCCACAGTCAATGCTTACTATCAACACTGCTATTTTTATTTTTGGCCTGGGGCACACAAGAAGGCCACAATGTGTGTCTCGGTGTTGTCTTCCCTTCTTCCTACATCCATATCTGACCTGGACCAGTCCCTTCAGCCCCATAACCCTGCTGGCTCCATCCTTATCACTAGACAGTGGCACATACTGGATAGGTCACCCCTGGGAAACTCTCCCCACAGCTCACCACCTACCTCAAGTGAGACCCTCTGTTTTTAAATTAAAAGCAAGGGGAAAGAAATATTTCAAGTCATGATTTAAATTGAACTTGAACAATCCATGTAAACCCAGCATTGCCTTCCTGTGTTCCCAACCCTTTCCCCTCAGAGAAAAGAACACAGTTCACTCTGGAGGAGTGTAATTTGCCAAATAGTCTTTTAGTAGGTGCTGGCTGCTAAGTGCTGGGGCCAGGAGCCCTGCCCTGCACTGGCTGGCCGCTCAGCCTGAGAGTTTCTTAAAAAGTCCTGTGATCAGTGTCTAACCCAGAGGCAGCAAGAGCACGCCCTCCTTGAGCCGGGGAACAGGACTGTCTAAAGCAGGCCAATACTGCCACCTGTTGATCATCCAGAATGCCTACTTAAGGCAAGAAAAATTCAGGAACTCACAGTTTTTGGACTCATCTAGGGACTGAGGATGCGGCTTGGTGGTAGAATGCTTGCCTATCCTGCAGGAGGCCCTGAATTTCAACCCCAGCAACACACACACACACACACACACACACACACACACACGACAATCCAGTCTCTTAGTAGTGCTGAACACTTGGAAAATACAGTAACCTTTATTTTGGGAAAAAAAATACACATATAATGCATAAATAGAGTTTTAAATTACTTTTTCACTTTTAAACAACTAGATGCTTATTTCATACACGGGTCAAGTATCCGTTTCTGAAATGCTTGGCACCCGAGTGTTTCAGATTTTGCATATGCATCAATGAGGTATCCTGGAGATGGCCCACAAGTCTAAACACACAACTCATTTATTTTACATAAAGCCTGAAGGTAATTTTGCATAATGTTTTAAAAATAATTTTGTGCATGAAATAGATTCATGGAATTTTTCACTTGTGGTGTCACACAGGTGCTCAAAAAATTTTTGGGTTTTGGAGCATTTCAGATTTTGTTTTTTCAGGAATGATCGATATCCATGTGTGTGTGTGCACATTCACCTGCATACATGTGCATGTGCATGTGTGCGTGTGAGAGAGAGAGAAATTTATGTAGGGTCAAATGAGTAAAGAGCTCTTGAACCTCAAGTCTGGAGTTCTGGGCTCTGTCCTTGCACAAGTAGCTGTGGGACAGGGCAAATCTCTGCTTCACAGTCTCTCTGGCCTTTACCTGGGGGATGCGAATTCCAGCTCCAATGCTGCATGATTCTGGTAACATGAAATGGTGAGACATTAGGAGTGAATTAAGTCTAACATCAAAAATTGTGCAGAAGACCTATCAAGAAAATTACCAGAGACATCTTCCCCAGTGTAGTGTTACTACACTGCTATAGTCCATTGAGCCCACAGAAAAGTACACCAAGACAGAGAGATTGACTAGGGTAACAGCTACACATCCACCCACCCTCTGTGTTAGCGGAATAGTTCGCCTCTCATCCTTTCTAACAGAGCAGGCTCTGCCAGAACCACCCTAGGTGGCTGCTGCCTCTAGGGTACAGTCCTCCAGGCAGAGCACAGAAGCAGGGACTTTCTCCAGCCTGAGGAACCCTTGGGGCCATCAGCTGGAGACCCATGGGAGCTTCACCTTTGACTGACAGCAAACAAGATCAGTCCCTCCTTGCCAGCCTGACACCTGTGTACATGCCCAGAGGTTTTCAGATGGGCAGCTACAGTTAAGACTTTTTCTCACATCTAGGAAAAAGGATCTTGCAAGTTGGCCAGTGAGCCTCTAAAATAGAGAACTAAGGGGATCTGAAGGTGCCTATACAGTCCTGATGTTACATCTTAAAATAAAAATGAAGGTTGCACATTTGCCAAAATAAAAAGTCAACTATAGATTATATTAATCAAAGGGGAAAACCTTATATGGTAAAAATTTTCAAACACTATCACTCCCATTAAACACATCAGTTATTTTTAACTGATGCTTCCTTATTTCACCTCACTCATTCTCAGATGTACTATTTCAGAACAGGGCTTCATTATACTTTGCCTCAGACTGCAGTGTTTAGAGTCTAGTTGAAGGGACTTGTCACTCACACTCACCATCAGCAAATCTCTGTTCTTAGTTAAGGCCATTCAGCCTGAATTGTGAGTCTGAGGTGTATTGTCCCTGAAGGAGAGTCTCTTTTTTTCACAGTTTCTGTCTTATCTTTCCACACCCCTATCCAGCTGCTCCTGCAGCCCTCAAAACTGGGTTGTACTGGGAAAGTTTAATGACTTGCTCTGGGGGAACAGGAAGTCCTGGTGTGTATAGCATTTGAAGATTTCTGTGTTATAAATATTCCTTTCAAGAACAATGAGCCCTGAAAGACACACACATATTTTCCCTATGCCTTTATTCATTATTTTAAATTTTTTTTGAGACAAATCTCACTATGTTGCCTCAGTCAGTCTCAAACTTGTATGTTCAAATGGTCCTCCTCCCTCAGCCCCCTGAGTAGCTGGGACTCCAGACACACAGTGCTGCACCCAGCTATATTATACCTTTTTTCTTTTTAGATGGAGTATAAAATAACATTCATAATATAAAACTTAGTATTTTAATAATCTGCAAAAAAGGTTAAGTTGTATTTTTCACACATACCCCGAAGCCTGGGAGTCTACACCATCCCTGCTGACTGCCAACCAATGTACGGGGGAAGGGGAATCACATGTTTTACACTCGAAATCAGGAAAATGAGACAAGAGAAGTCTGGCAAGTGAATACACATGCAGATAAGGCTGAAGAGGAGCTGGGGTTGCTGAACGTCTGGAGCTGGAATCTATCAAGAGCATAGATAGCAACACAGTCTGCAGTCAGGAGAGGCCGCCAGGGCACCCATGGAACCTTCAGGAAAATGAGATATGAAGAAGCTGAAGAAAAGTCCCAGGGACTCCATGAAAAGATGAAAATCAGTATGATTAAGCCCAGCAAAGTGGCAGCTTCTGGCAGATGGCATGCCCTGCTCAGGTCCTTCCTGGGCCAGGCAGGATTCTGGGAGAGAAAGGGCCCCAGACCAAAGTGTGAGAAGGCAGACTGTGTTCACTGTCCCACTCGGTTCCCTTCTTCCATGCTAATCCTCTCTCCTCTCTCCATTTGCCAAGCTTTGGCCGCCTTCCAACTAATCCACACAGGCCAGAGTCCGAGCAGATCTGCTTCCACTGAGAATTCCCTTCAAAAAGCAATTTGCATTTTATTAATGGATTCATAGAGACAGAGAAGCCTTCAAGAAATCAGCAGTCAGTGCAGGCGGTTGGGGGATGGGAGGCCCGGACTTGGGTCCGGAGAAGGCAGGCCAGGCAGAGGTGACTGAAACACAAATCCAACCATCGGTGTTCATATGAGAGTGACAACCTCCTCTGGAGGACCAAATAGGAGGCAAATGAGCTCACATTTCAGCACACAATATATAGTGGACCGAGAAACAAACCCCAGTAATAACAGTAGTTATTTTAAATGATCGAGCACTCTGGAGTGGGCTTTCCTATCATTGTGGTTTACTGCTAATTCCCCCCACTTTTCCTCCGAGGTGCTGTATTTTTAAAGTTAAACTGATTAACATATAATTTTGCTTGTAGAATCATCTTTTAAACTTCATCACATGGTGAGACATCTTCAGGCACCATTTGGAAATGACACTAGTTTTTTAAAACCTTGGCACAATGCAAATTTTCAACATCAACATGATTCAACAGAAACTTCTCCAGCAATGCATCTGTTCAAATGACTTCCATACAGCTATTTGAGTTCCACACACACGTATTTGATTATTTGTTCATTCATTTAAAAATCGTATTCCCTTATCTTCATACCAGTCTCCTTTTCTTCTCCCATCACTTTCACAAATATTCCAATCTTTTTCACGTACAGATGGCCCCTGACATACGATGGTTTGACTTAATATTTTTACTTTGATTCAGTAGAAGCTGTACTTTTGAGTTTTGATCATTTCCCAGGCTAGTGAAGTGCAGTACAATACTCTCTCTTGATTCAAGAAGCAGCAGTGAGCCCCCCCTCCCTGTCTGCCCCAAGGAGGGGCTGCGGGGTGACACCAGAACCACTGTGTGCTGTGTTGCTAAGCTATAATGTTCAGTAGGCAGGCATACTCCGTGCGTTTTCAACGTGTGATCATATTTTCAACTTACAACATCATAAGTTAAGGAGCAGCTATTTGTATTTTTGCTCGTCTGTGTTCCTATAAAATTTATGTTGTCGTTTTGTATATTGATACTTTATGTGAGTGACATTGTATTCTGTAGCACTGTCTTTTTTTTTTTTTTTTTTAAGTGGCATTGGGATTGAACCCTGGGATTTTCTACCACTGAGTTACAGTCCCAGGTTGGCCCTTATTAATTTTTTATTTTGACACAGGATCTTGCTAAGTTGCCCAGGCTGGCCTTGAACTTGGGATCCTCCTGCTTCCTCCTCCCCAGTTGCTGGTCTCACAGGCATGCGCCACTGCACCTAGCTCTTTCTTACTTTTTTTATTGAGCAGTATATGTTCAAGATCCAGCCAAGTTACTGAATAATAATAACTTGGTTGGGTAAGCTGCTGCAAAATAACCCAGGCCCTATCACATCTCACCTCTCTGCTCTCTGTGAGGAATGCCAAGTTCATTTCCAACTCCTTGCCACCACAAACAATACTATAAACAATCTCCTTAAGGATCTGACAAGAGTTTCTTTGGGATAAACATACAGGAGAGAATTAATGGGTCATGGGGGATGCACATGCTACATTTTTCAAAACAGGACCAGATTGCTCTCTACAGAAGGTTTGAACTAGTCACTGCTTCCCTCCAGCAGTGCATATGAGTTTTTACATTCTTATCAACACCTGGTGTCATCCAACTTCATATTGGTATAAATTAGCTAATTGGTATGGATTAGTATCACATTTTAATTTGCATTGTTTGATTGCTAATTATTTTAAGCATCACTTCATATGTATTACACAGCAGTATATAATCCGTTTTTGAAGCAGCCATAAATTGTCAGTTGGCTTCTATGGTGACTGTAAATTATCCCTATCCTTTAGCCATTTTTCTACTGGGGCTTTTGTCTTCTTATTTTTTATTTGCAGTAGGTTCTTATATTGTGTCAATATTAATCCCAGGTCTAGTTTAGCCATTGAAAATATTTTCTTCTACCCTTTAATCTCTTAACTTTATCTTTGGCATTTTTCTCTGAACAGGGAATGTTTAATTTTGATGACATTCAATGTGTGACTTTTTCATCTGTTCATTCTTTTTTTGCAATGTGACTTATGCCTTGGAAGTTTTGTTCAAAAAGTCTTTCTTTGATTTGAGGTCACAAAGTTACCTCCTCTATTTGCTCTGATTAACTTAATAGTTTTATCTTTTACATGTTAGGTTCTAGTCTATCTGCAGTATCACAGGGACATGCTGTCGAGTAGGGATCCTGTTTTTTTTTTTTGTTCTCCATATAGAGTCAGTCAAATTTCCAGATACAATTTTACTAAACCATCTGTCTTTTCCCTATTGATTTGTGGCATCACCTCTATCCTGTATTTGTTTCCACATGTACTTGGATTTGTCTCTGAGCCTTCCAGTCAGCTCCAATAAAGCAGAATGCTCTGTTTTTACTCCAAAACTACACTTAAATATTAATTATGGTAGAACCAAGGATGAAGTTCCATGGTAGAGTATTAACCTAACATGCATGAGCCCCTGGGTTTGATCCCCAGCATGATATAAAAAATAATAATAATTATGACCCTGTGTGGTGGTGCATGCATATAATCCCAGCAGCTTGGGAGGCTAAGTTAGGAGGATTACAAGTTCAAATACAGCCTCAGCAACTTAGTGAGGCCTGAAGAGACTTAGTGAGACTCTGTCTCAAAATAAAAAATAAAAAAGGCTGGAGATGTGGCTCAGTTGTTAAGTACCCCTGGATTCAATCCCTGGTACAAAATAAAAATTGATCATGGCTTTGTCGCATGTCAGTATCTAGTAGGAGTAGTCCTGTCCTCTTTCTACTCTTCTTTATTTGGGTAGATTAGTAGTCTTGAATTGTTTTTCTTCATACAAATGGAATTTAATCAAGTGTCTCAAAAATACCAAGTGAAATTTTGACTAAAATTGCATTTTATTTTCAGCTTGATCAGGGTGATAATTGGCATTTTACTAAATTGTGTTACCTCATTCAAGAATGTGGACTGCCTCTCCATTTATTGACTCTGTTTTTAATAGTTTTTTTTTTTTTAAGTATTCTGCTGTGAGTTATCATGCAGTCTTGGTTAAGTAGACTCTTGGATACTTCAGTTTTTCATTTCTGTTATAAATGAAACTTACTTTTGATTATGTAGTGTAAAGGATGCTAACTTTATAGGTTGAGTTTTATCCTGCAAAATTGCTGAGTTTTTATGACTGTTAATCATTTATTATTTCTGTTGGTTTCTCTAGAAAAAGGGTTTTCTCTTCTGAAAATATTGCAGGTTCTCTTTAATCTTTATACATGTTATTTTTAGTTCCTTTCCAATATTACGTAGCTTCCCCATCCCATACTCTGTAAGACAGCAGCCTTAAAGGGGGCATTATTGTTCTGACCCTTATCTTGGAGGAAATGCATCTAAACTTTCTCCATTATGTAAATATGTATTTTGCTATAAGATTTTGGTATATAAGCATTATCAACTTAAATAAGTTTTCTTCTATTCTCTAGTTTAATCAGTTTGTTTGTTTTTCAAAATAAGCATTAGACTTTTATAACTAAGTATTGGCACTTTTCAAAAACTTTTTATGCAATGTTTGAGATAATTACACAATTGTCCTTTAATCACTTAATTTGGGGATTTATATTGATTGATTTTCTGACGTTGAGCTGTCCTCTTATTACTCGGATAAGACATTTGATTTTAATGTTATTTTTTAAATAAGCTGTTGTGTTCAGCACATGTTTTGTTCTCTGGTTGTGCATCTACATTCATGAGTGAAACGAGCCTATAATTTTCTTTCTCTTCCATCTGTGGAGTCAAGATTATACTAAATTCAGAAACTGAGTTAGGCAGCTTTTATTTTTCTATTGGTACAACTGTAACAGAGTTCCCTTAAGATTAAAAGCCCCAAATTGTTTTTTGCTCCCTGATTTCCTGATAACCTGTATTTCTCCACCCCAGCTTCCTCTTGCTGAGAATGGAAAATGAAAAGTTGACCCCTGGCCTGGGCAGGGACCCATGAAAAAGGAATTGTCTCATACCTCTGGCTAGCACAGGCTGTCCAAATCTACATTATGTATTTTTCCTGACTTTTGTTCTTATGAATTATAACATTTCTATAGGATGGGTGGAGGTAGATAAGCTGCCTTTCCAATTTGGGCCAAACTTGATTACATTCATTTTCCCTTTTTTTTGGTCTTCTTTTAGTTCTGATGTGGGCAGGTGACTGAATCCAGCCTGTGGGAAACCCAGCAGGGCCTCTGCCCAAGGGTGCCAGTAACACAACTTGTATAAGATGGGAATCTGTTTTTCTAAAGTTTGGTAAAATTTCATCTGTGGATTGAGCCTGTGAGTTTTTAGAAGTGGAGGCCTCTGGCTTCTTTTTCCATTTGGTTAATGCCTGTTGGTCTAGTTCAAGCTCTCTATCCACCCCTCCTCCCACCCCATACTAAGGTTAACTGACATTTCATAGGGGCTGAGGTTGTGGCTCAGTGGTGGAGCACTTGCCTACCACATGTGAGGCACTGGGTTCGATCCTCAGCACCACATAAAAATAAATAAAACAATGGTAATGTGTCCATCTACAACTAAAAAAACAAAAGTTTAAAAAAAAGTCATACTTATTCTATGAATTTATTCTTTTCATCTATCTAGACTTTAACAGGCAGTGTCCGTGTACTCTTCTATGCCATTTTAATCTTTGTGTTATATTTAATTCCCTCTTTCTGTTCGGTATTTTAGAGGGTACCTCTTTTTTCTGTCTTTCTCTCTTTCTTTTTCTTGATTGATCTTTTCAGCAATCTGTCTCCTTAGTGCTTCAAAACATATTTTTTTGTTGGTCATCTTGTCAATCGTTTGGCGGTTTGTTGGTGGACAGCCCCAAACCCTACTTCAGGGCTGTTGACCTGAAGCAGCCAGGCAACTCTGGTCAAGGTTCCATCTTCAAACCTTTAGGATAAGACAGGTTTGGGAGGAGGTAGCTCTGGCCCTGGGGTGTGGAAAGGGAGAAGGTAAGGGTGGTTTCACAGCCCCTAGAGAGCTTTCGTGCTGCCATGAACTTGCCCGGCAGACACCTACCCTGTGTCCAGTCCGCTGTCACTGCACTCTGCAGGTAAGCCATGAGGGCCGTGAGGCTGCCTCAGGAAGATGCAAGTTCAGCTTCCTAACGGCTTTTCTCCAACCAGCCCCTTCTCCGCTGCCTTTGGTCCCCCTCCCTGGGGCTACAGCCCCCTCCACCGACTACAATTGCAGACAATCTTCCCAACAAATTATTGGGGCTTTTGTTTGTTTCTTTTTGTTTGTTCATTTCCCCAAGTGTACATTTCCTTCTTGCTTCTGTTTCTACAGGGTTAATCAGCCATCAGCCTGATCAGTTCTCCATCTTGGTAGGAACCTAACTGCATAAATATTTAATAAATGTTTGTGATCGATTCGCAAAGCTAACAAAGAAGCATGTCTCCTCCACGTTTGTTATTGGCTTGACTTTTAACAGGAAAATGTTTTCAACTGGTTGCAAGGTTCAGGTGGGTCCCCGACAAAAGGACACAGGAAAAGAGAAAGGAATGGATTTTATTTTTATCATGCACCCACTAAATGCTGAGCATTTGCTAAGAAATGTGTGTGGTGGGTGTGAAATGTACTCTACAAAAGATGTTTCATTTCTTAATTTCTCTGAATCTGGGAAACCACTCTGGGCCCCATCAACCTGGCTGGTAGAAAAATCCCATCTCAGTGATAGAGGGAGCTTTCCCTCCCTTGGATCATACAGGAGTTCCAGGACAATGAGTCTTCCGCAGCCTAGGATGCACCTGAAAGGGCTCTGCTTGTTAGTCCCCACTGGTCCCCTCTGGGGGCCTCTGCAGCCTGGAGACTGTTGGTGGGATGGGGGAGTTCCCTGAAGTTTCCAAAGCAACTCATTCCAAAATGCACATGGCAACTACAGGGGTTAAACAGAAGCAAGATGGGACCAAATGTCAGAGTCCATGTCCCCTGATCCTCTCCCAATTTTAAAGAATCCCTCTTCCCCTCAACCCTGCACTTTAAAATCTGGGCCATCTCCACCTCCCTAACTCTGAGCCTGGCCTCCATCCCCTCTGGGCTGGGGCCGTCCTGTCTCCTTCTTCTAAATTAGTTTGAAATCTAAAAGTTTTTTCTCTCCCCACAGGAAAGAAAAAGTAAGGACCACTCAGTATTTTAGAGACATAGCCCCACTTTTTTCCAAGGATGAGGCTGGCAAAGATGAGCCAGTGAGTTTGTTGTCATTGTTAAATGCTTATCTTACTATGTATGGGTTATGCCGTGATAGTCCCTCCAACAGCCCTGTGGGAGTTGACACAGTGCCCAGGCCTCCTCAGCTGGAGGGACAACGCGGAAGGAGGGTGCTGGAAGATCATACCCTCTCCTCAGGGGCAGCCAGTGTCCAGGAGCTGACAGACAGGGGACTGTGGGTGAGGCACAAAGGTCCTGTTATTCAAGGTGGTACAACTCGGAAATGCTATCCATCAGGCATCCATGACCTTGGGTGACAGCTTGTCCCTGATTATCCCAGCTGTTCCTCTGTGCTTCCTCCCCTGCAGGTGTTGGCCCCATCTCTGTCGCAGAGTCTGTTCCCTTGGTACCAGACCTAACACAAACCTGAGAGATAGAGACCAATGTTCCCATTTTATAGATGTAGAAACTGAGACTCTGGGTGCTTAAATAACTTGGGCAAATGGTATTTGATTATCAAGTCTTCCTGAACTCACATGGGCAGGAATGTGGAGTGATAGCCGTTTCACACCTCAAGCCTACACACACACACACACACACACACACATGCACACACACTTCTTTGTACCATGCTTTCCACTTCTCTCTTGTCCAAAATTCCCAAAGGGAAGTGGGACGCTCCAGGCCACTGAGGTATGTTTCAAACACCTTTACAACTTCAGTAGCCAAATACAAGACCCAGTGTCAGAAGGTCTGGCTGACTCAGCTGCCCCTCAGCCCTGAGGCTGTCTTCTCCTGCAGGGTTCTAAGGAGGAGAGGCCACCAGAAGGGCTCCAGAGATGGCTGTCTCAGTCACAGCTCCTCCGCAGCCCCTGACTTCCTCACCTCCCTCTCCATTCCTGAAAAGATCAGAGCCAGGGCTGCGCTCTTCTTCAGCTTGCATGACGGAAGCAGGCGCTGGTACATTCTTTAAGAACAAATGCCATCTGCTGTCAGAGGCCTGCTATTGACTCTCCTTCTGGGGCCTTCAGTACAGCACATTCAACTCACTCACCTGCTCACTCTCGTTCCCCCTCAGCCCCAAATTAACTTGCCAGGTGCTAAAACATTTTGTAGGTATAAACATGGTCATCTTTGCTAGGACCTTTTAAAGAGGTGGTTCCATTGGTGTAGCAAGAACATCATGGGCCTGGTTCAGAAAAGAGCCCTGATGTGACACCGAGAGCTGAGGGCCTGCTGAACCCACAGCAAAGCCCTGGGCTGTGGGAAGAAGATACAAGGAAGTCCCTGCTGGACCTCACAATTGCTGCTGGACTGGACCGTGGGTGACTGCCATCCTGAGACTGCCTGGCTGCTCTGGTTCTTCTCTGAGGGAAACCCCCAAGTGTCGGAGCAGAGGGGGAATGTGCTGTTGTTCTGTGGGGAATCCACAGCCAGCGATGTCCCGGACAGAGGCTCAGGGTCAGCATTTTGGCACTTGGAACCCAGGCCTTGCTCCTCAAGGCCGGTCAAGTATCCACAGCTTTGAGGTATAGTCTCCTCTCTTGGCCATGGAGGTGAATGTCCTGCTTGCTTTTGTTTTCCTAAATGTCTTTACAAAGTATTGAAAAAACAAGAAAGTTTACTTTAAAAGTTTGGAAGAGTTCCACCATTTTGGTAGCAGAGAAGACACTACCAATGTCACCCGCAATGTCAGAAGTTTGTGGGTACCCCAGTCTCAGCAGGATGGGCCAGCCATGGCTCCCCTAGTCCGTGTAGCCCCCTCCTGCTCCTCAGGACCCCGCCCAGGGCTGTGGAGCTGGGCAGCCGCCCTCCTGCTCCCCGAACACCCCCGACTCATGCGTGTGCTCAGCAAGATATTCACTGAGTCCCTATGTCAGGTTGGGAATGCGACAGTAAGGGGAAAAATAAATTTAAAAGCCATCACAGAGCTTACCAAGTCTAGGGCAGAAGACCAACACTATTTACTGAATTCGTCAAAATTATAACTGTACCAAGTGCCAAGAAAATGAGATACAGGGGACCTAGAGAGCATGTAGCCAGGGGACCTTAGCTAATCAGGCTTTCCTAAGAAGTGGTGACTGAGCTGACACCAAGGGAAGAGCTGACAATGCAGGGAAGTGCCCTCTAGGCAGGGGCGTGGCATGTGCTAAGACCCTAGGGCAGAGTTAGTGTGGCCTGCAGGGAACTGAATGAAGTCCTGCGGTGAAGGCAGAAAGGGGAGATTGATGGTGACATGTACAAGCCTAGGATCAGGCAGAACACTAGAGAGGGTTTTTGGTTTTGTTTTGTTTTAGTATCAGGAATTGGACCCAGGGGCACTTCACCACCAAGCCACACCCCCAGCCCTTTTTTATTTTTTGTTTTGAGACAGAGTCTCACTGCACTGCTGCAGCTGGCCTCAAACTTGCCACCCTCCTGCCTCAGTCTCCCAAGTCACTGGGATTACAGGCATGCACCACTGTGCCCAGCTGGAAAGTCTTTAACGTATTCAAAGTTGTCACATGACATAATCAGATTTGCATTTTAAAAAATCACTATTGACTGCAGCAGAGAACAAAATAGAGAGTGAAGACTGGTCAGGTAGTTACTACTTGGACCAGAGTTGTAGCTGTATGGATAGAGAAGGAAGCAGGTATCAGAGACCTTTATGAAGAAGAATCAGCAAGACTTGGTGGTAGATTTGATGTGTAGGGAAGGGAGAAAAATTCATTAAGGGTGATACGTGGATTTTGACTTCATAACTGGTTATGTAGAAAAAGAGAATCAAGTCTGGGAGAAACTAATGACATGTTTAGCTTAAGGTACTTGGTGATATGCAAGTCATATAGTCAGAGGTGGTTGGGTATCTGTGACAGGAGTGCAAGGCTAGAAATCCCATTTGTGATGAGGCCCCGAGTGTGGCTAAGTTCACAGGGAACACTCAGAGTGGGAGGAGAGAGCCCGGGATGGTGGAGGGAGCCCCGCAGTTCACCGCTAGCCAGAGGAGAAGGAGCCTGCAAAGCAAATGGTGGAGCTTCCAGAGAGCCAGAGACAAGCAGGAGAATGGCAGGTCTCAGACGTATCTAGAAAAGACAGTGTTTCACAAAGAAGGCTTCACTTGTGGCCATAACGCACTACCAGGGATCAAATTTACGCTCCCGCCTTAAATATGAACTAAAACGAAAAAAACCTATGGTTTTCAGACACTCAAAAACAGACAGCACAGGACCATGATCCCTGAGAGAGGAGAAATATATGAAGTGAGTCTTATAATTGACACAGTCGGCTGCCTGGCTCTCGGCAGGGAGGGAGAAGCTCAACAGAGCCAGAAGTTCTTACGGAGCTGAGGAGACAGAAAAGAGAGTTTGGGAGAACAATTCATTCTCTTCCCTCTCTTCTTCCAGAAAACTTAAAGTACTTTGAACTCTGTCTCACACTGGGTCCTCCCAAGGGTGCCATGGAAGACTATTTGGAACTAACTGCAAATAGCCCAGTTAGCAGGTAAAGCAGGACACATTGCCTTGGTGGGAGAAGTGACCAAAGAACCCATTCTGCCTGGAGAATGCACGTCCAGTGGGGAAAGTGGCTGAGTCTTCCATGGGGTGGAAGGGTTGGCTGGGCAGAGTGGCGTAGGCTGAGAGATGTGCACGGCCTCCAGAACTTCCAGGGTGCCGTCCAGGGAAGGTACCTCCTTCTTTTCCTGCTGGTGGTTGCTCTGATTTAGGTTTGTTTTTGGAACTCTTGTCTGGAAATTCAAGGCCACACTTAACACTTGTTGACAATGGACAGAAACTCACCCACCAGGCCCAGAAGCCCACCCCTTTGAGAAGAGAGATATGGCTGCCACTTCATCCAACTTTTACCCTCCAAACCACTTTAGCGTGTTTTGATTTACTCAGTCCTCAAGCTGGCCCCTTCCTGGTGGCAGCCCATCCTGGCATACCTCAGAGGTGGTGAAAGGTTAAAGCCCTCCTTTCTTTGGCATCTGTCACTAGTGAGGACAGAACATCTTCTGTCTACCTGAGGGCACAAGGGTAGAAGTCACAGAGCCAGTGCTACCATCAACAGCCCCTCTGCAGCAGTGCAACCCAGAAGGAGAAGCAAAGCAGAGCCTCCACCCGAGAGTCAGCTCAGAGTGACTGGACCACTTCACTGTCACTGAGGTAACCCAGGAAGGACAAGAGAGGATGGAGGTTGGGAACCTCCAGTCTCAATGGAGGGAAGAATCATGCTGAGCTCTGTCACCAATCAAACACTGCAACACCGAGCAAACTACAGTTCCAGTCTGTGATTGGTATGTGTGTTTCCTTGAGAGCTTGGGTGAGGGGGAAAAAGGCTATGTAATGTTCATATAATGTGCATCATCCACTACATTAGTCTTCTGAATTTATTCTTAGAACTTTGGTGCCTGTCAGATAAAACAGGACTCAATTAATCCCCAAACACCATCAATTCCAGTCATTACAGTTGCACAAACAATAGAAAAAGCTCAACAATGAGTCTGATTTGAAAATTAACTTTCAAAGATGCTCACAAATGAATCATTTCATCTACAATCAACTTCTATTTTATTTTTTCTCCTAGAGAAAGAAAATAGATAATTACTGAGAAAAAAAAAATTGGGGGAATTTTCCACACCCATAATTTGTATCCAGAAACAGAAACAAACATTTCTCTGGAATGTACGAAATGATTCCGTATACAATCTGCTATCATTGTAGAAAACCTCCTAACGTGGATTCATGCAAGAATTCCTACTTGAAGAACATCTGTGATCTCAGGCATGTCAAACTTGAAATATGTATGTGTGGGTGTGTGGGAGTCTGTGTGTGCTCCCCATAAGAGAGTCCCTGTACGTCTCACTGTCTATGTGACCCGTGCAGAAGTGGGCATGGAATGATTAAATAACAAAACCCCAAGCTGCTGTACCCACGAACGTCTAATAGAGAGACACAGAAATCTAGTCAGTGGGGAAGACTTGGTAGCTATAGCAACTTGCTTTAGAAGTTGTTCTTTCCTGCCAAAATCAGGTAGACCCTGTAAGCCCTCCTACGGTCTCTCTGCAGGGAAAGAAGAACCATTGAGGAATGCCAGCTGTGCAAAGGCACCCAAAGGGAAAAAAAAAACGCCTGAAGTTTCAGCACTGCATGGGTCTCTGAAAGAGCAAAGTGGGAACAAGAACGAGGACAACTGAGGAAGGCTGAACATAAAGGGTGTATTTTAAGCCCTTGCAAACAGCATAAGGATTCTTTGTAATGAACACATCAGACCAGCGGAGGCCATTCTAATGTAAACTGGCATGGAACCCAGGAGATCAGTGCACAATCAATAACCAGGACAACTAAGAGGACCTAGACAGGATAGAACCGTTTCCCTCAGGCTTCCGGATAAGCCTTAGGAAGGAGGAACTGGAATTAATACCAGAACTCCACCAGGTACAGGTAGATTTTTGTAGTTGCGGCAATTTTCTTTTTTTTTTTGGTGCTGGGGACCGAACCCAGGGCCTTGTGCTTACAAGGCAAGCACTCTACCGACTGAGCTATCTCCCCAGCCCGGCAATTTTCTTTTTTAAAAATGTTTAACTGTTAGTAAACAGCAGATAGTGGATTCCATAGGTCAAGTTCAGATCTTCTGACCAAATCCTTTACATGTAATTAGAAAGACTGGAGCAAAAAGAGACCCCCACATAGGGTTAGACAAAGGTTCCTGTGCCAGGTGAACCCCAGTGACCTCAGTACTCTGGTCTCTGGAGTGAGCAGCAGATTAAGCATCCTACCCTGAGCCGGGTCTGGCGTGCTGTATGTGACATGAACTTGGGCTCGGTTCACTCCTCTCACTGTGCGTCTGGAGCAACGATCACTGGAAGCTCTCGGCTGCGTGACTCAGTCTCCAACTCTCCTGCCACCTCCCTGGCTGCTCCAGCTCAACCCCCCCAGTATAGGACCCTCCTTCTTTTCCCTAACTCTAGGTGACCAAAGTCTTGAGAGTTGTCCCCTCTCATTGGTCCCATTCTCTAGGGGACCCCATTTAACATCATGGGTCTAAGCACACCTGCATGCTGATGACACCTCTGTAGACCTGGCACTTGAGACTGGCACTAGCAGCTACCTTCTTGAATGTCCCGGTGGATGTCTAACAGGCATTGCAAGCACAGCGTGCCCACCGTCTTCTTTAGTAAATGGGCAGCTCCATGCACAAAGCACCTACCACACAGGCCCTCCTCAGTCCCTCTCACTCCCATCCTGGTCCCAACGGCTGCTCCTGCTGTCTCTCACGGTTGCTCCCATGATCTTCCGAGTCCCCTGCCTCTGCCCCTGCTCTTTTCTGCAGTCTGTTCTCCACACAGCAGCCAGAATCTTTTAAAAACACAAATCGGATGCTATCACTACCTTGCTCAAACCCTTCCAGCATCTTCCTGTCACACTAAGAATAAAAGCCAGAGTTCTCGCCCCGCCTCTGAGCTCTGCATGATCAGCTGCCCCTCCCCGCCCTTCGCTCCCCCTGCTCCAGACACTGGTTTCCTCTGCTGTTTCAAACATGGCCTCACACTTGCTGTTCCTTCTGACTGCAATAGCTCTTCCCTCTCTCCCTGTTCTTTCTCCCTATCACCCCTGGCCTGCACCCCACCACCAAAACCCTCCGGGTCCTTCCCTTTATCCTGCTTTGTCTTCGCCACACTAATCACCACCTGTACTGCCACAGGTAATTTGTCTTTCCCAGCCTAATGTGAGGTTCATAAGCACAGGAACTTCTCGTTTGCTGTTTTTCTTTCCCCAAGGACACAGAACACTGTAGGGCCTGGCACATGGTGGGTGATCAGCAAATATTTGTAAATGAGTGAATAAACACATCCAGGAAGAAAGCAACTGCACATTTGTGAAACGTGTTGGTCAGGTATTGGTGTGATGGTTTTTAAACACTTGATTTTTGTAGCTAGATGATGTGGTTCCTTTAACAAATCTGGTTGTAGAATAAGTCACTCTGCCAGAGAAACTAAAACTTTGGGGATCAAAACATAGCACTACCCCCATGCCTCTGATATAAAAGAGATTTCAGAAAAACTTAGCTAATAGAGGGGTCTGAATAGATTGAGGACAATAGGATTTGGGAGCTAGACAATTTCTCCCTATGCCCTCCTCTCCCGAGAGCATCTAATATAAATGGTTCCTCCCAACCTGTGTCCTGTGGGCTCACCTGCACAGGCTCACTCACCTCTCAGGACAGGGGCCTGTTGTAGAGGAATTCTCCGAGTTGACAAAATAAATAAATTCCCTCCATATCATCACAGAATTTTCAATAATAGCTCACATTTGGAGCATTAACTGTGTCACACACTTGACATTCCCTGTTTAGTCCTCAGAGGGGTGCTGTGGGGGTATTATTAGTCATCTCACCTCCCAGACAGGGAAGCTACGGTCTGAAGCGGCTGACTGACTTGTCCAAGGTTACAGAGCTAGTAAGAGATGGAGCCGGGGTTCTACCCAAGGAGGTTTGATTTCAACCCACGCTTTTCATCACCTGCATGGGCTCTCTAGAAGAGGCCTTATGGACCCCTGGGTTCAAGTCCCTCATTTTAACAATGAGAAAGTTAAGGTAAGAGAGGTCGAGTGACTTGACCAAGGTCACGTGGCAGGCAGTGAATGGGTGATTCAGGGTAGGAGTGGGGTCCATGTCCATGTTCCCCGTCCTTTCCATTCGACAGAAAGATCCCAGTGAGCGTGAGATATTACTGTCGCTGGAGAGTGGGCAGCAGGGAAGTTTTATGGTAGAACCAGTCCTAACTGCTAACTGCCAAACAGAACACCATTGGCAGAAACTGCCTTAAGCATACTAGAAAGGGGAGTAGGAATAAATAAAGCAAATATATGGAACTTCATCTCAGCTCCATTTAAGTGGAAAGTAAGCCTTTTCTATTTGGAACATTTTTTTCCTTGTTACTTCCTTCATACAAGGTATTGCTTAGTGTCTAGGTAAAAAAAAAGTATGCTTTTAACTAAGTTTTCTTCCATTGTTTTCAATGAGTATTTATATTTATTTTAAATCTAGCACAGACTATATTCTCTAGGTCCTTTTAATTTTGCCGCATTCAAAGACCAGCTACCATGTGCTGTCCCTGAGAGTCGTGGTGACTGAATAGCATTGCCAGACACACACTAAGCTTCCAGTAAGTACCTAAACACACAGATGTGACCCTGAACAATTCATTTAACCTCTCTGGGTCCCAGTCTAACCCAGAGGGATGGAGCCAGATGTTCTCCATCTTACTCTCTGGTGTCTTGTGTGTCTCTCATAGAATAACTACCACAGTCCGGTGTGATATTCATTTAACTATTATGAGGCACTGTACTGTTTTATGTGCATTTCTCATTAACTCCGCACAGCACCACTATGAACTAGGTACTGTTATTCCAATTTTACAGACAAGGAATCTAAAGCTCAGATGTCAAGAAATTTGTCCAAGATCACACAAGCAGGCAAGTGGCAGAGCTAGGTGCAGATCCTATACTACTATACTACTGACCAGCTTGAGGTGGAGGGCGTGCCCCCCTGGGACCCTGAGAAGAGCGCCCACAGAGCTCCTCCCTTCATGGAACAGGTCCCTGGTCACACTGCCAGGCAGTAGAAGAGCTGATGTGAGTTCTCGTCTTGGCTGTTTACTAAACTGTCCGATATATCAGGTGGATTCTGGAAAATAGACATCTTCCCCATCAATTGACTTCTGATTAGACTCTGAGCCTGGCCAATTCGCCTGTTGTTCAGGGCCATATTATAAAGATTTTTGGAAGCTATATGCAGCTGCCATGCATTAGGTTTATACATTTTCATGATAGACTTGACCTTCACCCTGTGTGTCCATTTTTTTTTTAAACTAAAATTTTATTTGTAATTCAGATTCAGAATCCTCTCTGGGTTTTACTAGGAAATTATTTGGTTGTCAATATGAGATTCTAGTCCTTTGCTACAAGAACTTTCCCCAAAAGTGCACTGAAAGATGGGTCTGCAGAAGGTGGAATCTGAACTTGAAACACCCACTGCTAACTCCCACCCACATCTTCTCCACATGCTAACAATCAATGTTCTCCATCACACCATCTATACAGACTCTTGAGTCTAAGGCCACCTTTAGATTAGAGCAGAGTTCTCAATGCTGGCAGCATACTAGAATCATCTGAAGGACTTTTTAAAAATAGTCATAATTTGGTACTCACCCACCATTGAAACTGTTGGAAGTTCAAAAACCATTCATTGCATGTGTTTGAGTGGGAACGTGATATGGGGATAATATGTTTCAGGAATGCTGGCTTGGTTGCTATGTCACAATTAGATGGAGAGACTTGAAGTACTTTCTGAAAACATCCAGGTCTGCTTTCTGCTTAACTCCCACTGTAGGGTCCTCAGTTGTAGGTACCCCAGGCACCTTACCTTCTTTCTATAGGTCCCCCAGGCACTCATCTTTTTTTTTTTTTTTTTTTTTTTTTGGTACCGAAGATTGAACCCAGGGACCCTTTACCACTGAGCCACATCCCCAACTTTTTTAATATTTTATTCAGAGACAGGGTCTCACTGAGTTACTTTGGGCCTTGCTCAGTTGCTGAGGCTGGCTTTGAACTGGTGACTCTCCTGCCTCAGCCTCCCAAGTCATTGGGATTACAGGAGTGCACCCCCGTTCCAGGCTCACCTTTCTTTTTGGAAGTTCTCACTCCACATAAAACAGTTTATGGAGAAGTAGTGTCTTTATAGTGTTCTCTCCTTGTTTTTTTAAAAAATTAATTTTTAAATAATGTTATTGTATTTTTTATACCTTTGTTTTATTTATTTTTATAGGGTGCTGAGGATGGAATCCAGTGCCTCACACGTGCTAGGCAAGTGCTCTATGGCTGAGCCACAACTGCAGCCCTTAAATTAATTTTTAAAAGATGTTCACACAAGATCAAAAAGCATGTAACAGACTGCATTGTGAAATGTAGTCTGCAAAATAAAAAGAAAGATTTTAATTAAAAAAAAAAGGATATAACAGCATAGAGTAAAAAATGAGTCCCCCTACTTCCCCATCTCTCAGCCTCTTACAACTCCAGGGAGGTGTCCCTTCGGAGATGGTTTATGCACATAAGAGCAAACATTGTGCACCAGGAGTACCCTAGATAGCAACCTTTTGGACACTGCTCAGTGACTTGCTTTTTTCTCTTTCTTTTATCCCTGCAAACTGAGCATGCAGGCCCTTCTTCTTTGAAGTATTTTTAAGGAGAATGAAGAGGACAACAATAAAGTTGCAGAGGATCCAGAACCTCCCAATTCCTCAGAGTGCTATCTCAGCTCCTGTTCAGTGGCGCCTAGTGGCTCTTGTTAGCTTCCTTTCTTGTCTGTATTTGAGGGTGGAGCTCTTCAAATCTTACCCTTCTTGCCTCCTCCAGCCTCCTGAGTCCCTGACCCCACTCAGCATTGTGTTCTGCCTTCTCTTTGTGAAGGCACCTGTCACTGAGAAGTGGGCCTTCATTTACAGCAAGGGCAGAACAGCCTTTAGGGATAACAGGCCATCATTCAGGAACTTCCTAATCTCATTTGGAAATTGTACATCTCAAAGGAACTTATGATCCATGATCACCTGGAACAACCTTGCACATAGTACTTTAGGCACATGACAGGGGTCTAGGCCATGATGTTAAAAGTTGGAATCCAAAAGAAAAGGGACAAATAGAAGAAACAATGCAAAGAGAAATGCAATGCAACTTGATAGGTGACCAGGTTCAGGGAATGGAGAGAAAGGAATGAACAACTCTCTGTCTTAGAATCAAAACTTCAGGCTCAAGTGACCAGAAGAATGGCAGGATCATTGTCAAACAAGACATTCTTTGTAAAGGACTTTCAAAAGCCTTATTTTTTTCTAGGTTGCATACAGTACTCATCAAATTTCAGAGGTGGCCAGGCATGGGAAAATCTGTGAGGCGATGGTTTGTCTCTGGCCCTTCTCCGTACCTTTTCTGTCTCACCCTTCTGAGGGATCCCAGGGCCCTTCCTCCACGGGGCCACCCATCATCAAGCTCCTCCTGGGGATGAACAGTATCAGGTGTGGGCTGATAGAGGTAAAAGTTATGCCTGTCCTGGGGGGGAAGTTACATTTTAAAAAGAAAGAAGAAATAAAGCCCCGAAAGAAAAGAAAGAAAAATGCATTTCCAAGAGTGAAATTAATGGGCCCAGGGTTAATTTCTGTAGACAAGCTGGTAGTTCCTCAAATCACACAGTGTTTGGTTAATCACAAGGTTAACTTTGCTATTGGGATCACTTGATTTCAAAGCCTTTTTTGCCTGAACACAGACAATTGCCGACTGACGGCATATTAGACCTATTACGGTATGAAGCTCATAGTTATCTTCTAGCCAACCATTCAGTTATTTTAAAAGTCAGAAAGAGAGGTTGCATAATTCAGTTCCATATTTCCTTAGTCTCTTTTGGTGGGATTTTCTGTGGTTCATAATGGGCCTTCCCTTACTGGAACTACGTAACATTTAATGTTTTTGTAGAAGAGTGAGAAAACCCCATTTCTACATCCAAAACTTTAATAGAGACACATGGCTCTTCTGAAGAGACAATTCTCCATTCCCTAGTCAGTCGACAGTAACTGAAACAGCTGATCTGTTATCATGGCCATGTTCACTCAGACCAGAGCCAGGAACTCAATGAGGCCGTCATCAATTGCAATCCAGCTGGCTTAACAGAGGCCCAGCTAAAGAAGATACTCACTGCTTAACCCCCTCCGGGCAGTGGAGGCTGAGAATGTTCACGTTGTATCAGAAGCAGAATGGGCTTCTGGAGGAAGCATGGGCACTGGAGCCAGGCTATTTGGGTTCAAGTGTGAACTCTATTTTAAAAAAAAATTATTAACAACTCATATTAATTGTGCAAGTTAATGGATTTGCCTGTGAAATTCCCATACACGCATATATGGTACTTTGATCGCATCCACCCTCCCTATACCGTCTCTCTCCCTCCCCTCCACCCACATCCTTTTCCCTAATAGTCCCTCTCCTACTTTGAGGTCAGGTTGGGTCATTTTTTTTTCTTTTTTTTCTTTTTTTTTTTACAGTTTCCACATATGAGACAGAACATGTGATACTCATCTTTCTGTGTCTGGCCTATTTTGTTTAATATGAGGTAACATGATGACTTCCAGTTCCATCCATTTTCCTGTAAATGACTTGATTTTGTTCTTCTTTAAGGCTGAATAATACTGCATATATATGCCCTATTTTCTTTATCCATTCAACTGCTGACAGGCATGTAGGCTGGTTCCACAACTTGGCTATTGTGCACAGAGCCACGAAGAACACAGGCGTGCAGGTATCTCTTATGTGTGCCGACCAAATCTCCTGGGAGTGGTATTTAGTTTTTAGTGTGTTGAGATCCCTCCATGCTGATTTCCATAGTGGTTGTACCCATTTAATCTCACTAACAGCATAGATGGGTTCCTTCCATCTCACATCCTTGCCAGCATTTGTTATTTTTTTGTTTTGTTGATAATAGCCATTCTGACTGGGGTGAAATGGAATCTCAATATGGTTTTGATTTCTGTTTCCCTGATGACTAGAGATGTTGAGCAACTTTTCATATATTCACTGGTCATTTGTATCTCTTCTTTTGAGAAGTATCTGTACATATCATTTACCCATTTTTTTATTATATTACTTGTTCTTTTGTTGTTAAATTTATGAAGCTCTTTATATATTCTGAATATTAATTCTCTGTCAGGAGAAATGCTGGCAAAGATTTTCCCAGTTTGTAGATTTTCTCTTCACTCTGTTGTTTCCTTTGCTGTGCAGAAGCTTTTTAAGATGACGAGATCCCATTTGTCAATTGTTCCTTTTATTTTCTGAGCTAATGATGTCCTATTTAGGAAATTGTTACCAAAAGCTAACTCTACCAATAGCTATTTAGACAACCTTGTGACACTTATTTAACCTGCTATGCCTTGGTTTCTGTTAAGTGGGCACCTACACTACAGGTGGTTGAAGATGAAATGCTATAATACATGTGAATCATACAGTTAGTGCCATAAGAATGTTGGCTGTTCATGTTTTTACTTAATAACTGAAATATTTCATATTCAGGTTTTGCAGACGATTTGTAACTAATTTTAGTTTACTAAGATGTGAGTTTGAAAAAACATTAGCTTTTTTTCATTGCCATTTCCCCTTCTTCTACTATACAGTTTCTCTCTGATGTCCCAAGTTCTAAAAATGTCATCCCTGTGTGACAAGGAATCCTAGGTAAGTCACACACCAAGTGGCAGACGTCAGGAGCTCTGTCAGTCGTCTTTAGATTTCCACTGCCCATCAGGGAGCCATAAACCTCCTTTTTATACCCCTTCATTATCACAGTGCACGCTGGCAGGAGATCCACTTTCTACTGAACTCAAGCCAATGATGAGAAGCTGTTGCTTGTCCTTTTCATGCAAGTTCCTGGCAAGGGGACAGTCCTAAGCCACTGCATAGGACATACATTCCTCATTCATGTCATATCATTTTTTAAAAAATAAATGTGTGTACTTAAGTAAGTTTTTAGAGAGGTGACATGTAAACATGAATTCCTTCAGATAAAGGGGTCACAAAGCTCATCTGAATATCATCTTAATGAAAGGCAGATCTGTGATACCTCAGGATTTGGAGAAAACTGATACCATTGAGGACTTGGGTGACATCTGAATAGATACAGGATGAATGGGTCTTGTTCATCACACTTTTTTTTTTTTTAATTGAACCATGGAGCTATACAAATATTTGTTGAATATTTATGCTATGTGCTTTCTCTTTATATGAAATGCCTGTCACATAAATGTTAATTAATGTTTGTTGATTTGTTGAAGAGTCATGTTAATCTCCAGCATTTAAATTGGGAGGCTGAGAATATTTTATTTAAAAACATCTTCATTTAGATATTATGTCTTCTTGTGTTTGGGCATTTACCTAGAATGTCTTTTTTCTAAAATACCATTGCAGGAAAACTTTATATATATTCCATATTATTTTGAACAGTTTCTATTTTTGTGGAGATCAGCAGGATTCCAGTAAAAAAACAGTGAGTTTAGTACTTTTACCTTTTAACTTAGCTAACAAACATCAAATTAAAGTCACATATTAGCTTAAGACAGTTGATACTGCTATTGATAAAAAAATTGACTTTGATAGCATTATTTTTAGGTATTAAAAATAGAGCATTTTGAAAGAACTCCAGAGACTGCACATTTTCTTTGCAAAGACAAATCATTTCCTGCTGAAAATACAGGGTTGAATCAAGTAGTGATGTCAGAAGTCTAATAAATCTTGTTGATAAATTACAGAAGCACATAAAATATGTCTAAAAAGGTAGCTCTTGCTAGCAGAATATATTATATAAATCTACATGTATTTTATATTTATGAATATATGTATACATAGTTTTTTTTCCCTTTAACTTTCTGAGAAAGTGAATGAAGTATTTTAACTTTGAGTCATCCTAAGGATGGCTCTGTTTCACACCCTGTTCTTCTTTTCTAATCTTTTATTCTTTTAGTCTATTTCTAAAAGGAATAGATCTCATATTGGGTAATGGACTGCCTGCCATGATTTATCCAAACATTCAAAAGGCCACACCCAGACTATTATGAGTTTTACCAAAGAAAAATACCTTCTTCAAGGTCATAGAATATGCAACAGTGGGTTTGGAAAGCTCAGCTGACCACCACAGCTGGATTAAACACGATCGATGTTCCTTCCTCCAGAGCTGCACTTGATGTGACGTCACTTGTAGGCTCAGTAGGAAAAGATAAGACACCTCCACCATAAAACCAATCCACAATCTCAGCTCTTGGGCATGAGCTGAGAGGCATCCAGTAAATTTTGGCCCCAAACTTTTTTGAAATGCCAAAAATCACCTGTTAATTATCATTCTCTTGATTTAGCTTTTCTGGTCTTTAGTATCTTCTGTTGAAGATCCTATAGATAGTAAATTATTAGTGATAAAACTTTTTGGTGACTAGATTACCGATAGAATACAATAAAACCCCTGGAGCAAAGGAAGAGAGCTGGTGAGCTTGTTGATGAGATGGGGCGAAGCATTTGCTTCTGCTCAGGGAAGACAGAAATGGTGGATGCAATGGTGCTAGAAGGCTACAGAACAGTGCTGAGCATGTTTGAGGTAGATGGTAAGGGAATGTGGGGGGTGAGAAGACATGGAGAGGGGACTTGGGAAGGGGAAATTTATTCTGGAAAGAGAGAAATCAAAGTAATCAAAAGTAAAGTCTCCCTCTCTGCCTATACATATGCATGCACATACACATACATATATGTGTGTTTCTTCTTTCCCACCCCAGGCTGGATGTAGCTGGTGATTCTAACCCAGCATCAGTGTTGTCTTTAAAAGATATTCTTAAAAACTCTTAAATATGGTTTTAGAGTTTTTTGAAATGTTTTTACATGGAAAATGCATATTAACTTGTAGAAAAAAATAATCCCATGTTCTTGAAATATTTCAATATATCTAAGTGTTCTGTTTATATGTGCATAATTAGGATTATGCCTATAAGATTTTTAAGAATCTGAATATATATTTTGACTCTTAAAAAATCATTGTTTCCTTCCTAAAAAAGGGAATTATGATTATCTTCAATTTTTAAAAAATTTTTTATTGCAAAAATATGGACTGCTTCAAGAATTTGCATGTCATCCTTGTGCAGGGGCCATGCTAATGAACTCAGTGAGACTCTGTCTCTAAATAAAAATACAAAACAGGGCTAGGGATGTGACTCAGTGGTTGAGTGCCCCTGAGTTCAATCCCAGACCAATAAATAAATAAATAAATAAACCCCACTTCTTCTGTGTTGTTTCAATTTTAGTGTATGTGCTGCTGCTGAAGCAAGCACTTCAATTTTTTTTTTAAACTTTTTTTTTTTAACCTTGTGATAAAACCTAAGGGCTGCTTCCCAGTGGCATCCACTTTCCCCAATGTCTCGCCTTTTTGTCATGGTTAAATCATTTGCTTTTGGTTTACTTTTAGCTGCTATTCATGAGTCACCCCCCTTGTCTCCCCTCCCCCATCAAAGGGTGGCAGGGTAAATTCTTCCTATGAACTCCCTTTGGGTTCAGGATTTTTCTTCAGTTTCTCTTCTTAGTTGAACCCCCACCCCTTCCTCTTCCTCTGTAGCAAGGTGTGATTGTGATCTTTACTGTAGTAGGAAGTACATCTTCAGTAACAAACTTTTGGGGCAGATTAGACTGGTTCAGACCACCCTGTGCTTCTCTTTCCTAGTTTTCAGCCTTGTGGAGGATGGGATGGGAAAGGAAGGTGCAGTTTGCTTGCCCTGAGTGCTTTTTAACCCTGTGCTAGGTTGTTCTCCCTTTCAGACAGATTGCCTTTGTGGAAAAGAAGGATATTTTCCTGAGCCCAACCCTTTGACATCCAACTGCTCTCCATGCTGTCTAGCTCAACCTGCCTGTTACCTTCTGGGCTCTCCTAGGATACCACCCAGCAGGCCTTTCTCCCCTGGCCCCATGCCTGCAGCTCCTTACCTAAGGTAGCAGTCAACCATAGTGGTTTATAGCCTATAACTTTATTCTTCCTTGTCTGGGGGACAGGGAGTGAGGAGAGTATTGAACCCAGGAAGCTCTACCACAGAGTCTCATCCCAACCCATTTTTTCTTGAGACAGGGTCTCTAGATGAATTGGTCAGGCTGGCCTCCGATTTGCAATCCTCCTGCTTCAGCCCCCCAAGTCACAGGGATTACAGATGTGTACCACCATGTTCTGTTACTGTTAGGTTCTTACAGGAGTGAGCTGAGCGTCCCCAGCCTCTCTATCAGAATTCTCTCTCTGGTTCCCAGGAGTATAATTCTAGGCCCACATCTCTGAGTGTATCCCTGGTGCTGTACACCACCATCCCTGTCCTTGGAATATCTAAGTCATGCCAGGGAGCCCCATCCTTCACAAGTGTCATATTCTTCACATATGCATGAGAATGTTAGAAAGTTAATCATCTTTTCCTGGAAAACCAGAAATTTCATATGGCTCAACCTAAAAAATGTCATTAAGAGGAGAATAAATAAATCAGTTGCAGTCTATTTTCACACTGGGATATTATTCTGACAGTGACAATGAATGAACTAGAGCCATCATCACTGATGAAACTCACAAACCTATTGTTGAAAAAATGCAAGCCATATTTGTACCATGAATACAAAGTTTGAAAACTGTTCACAAAAAATGCTTCATATTTCTAAGGAGTATGCACCAACATTTTCCTGATCTATCTACATATACACACATATTATGAAATGTAATTTTGAGTACACATGTGTATATATTCATAATATATATATATATAGGTATGTGCATAACAAAATATTGGTTAGTGTATATTTCTTAAGGTAGGTAGATGATATACTCATAATACAGTTGATTAAATTTTATGTATAACAGAAAATGCCTTCCCCCTTTTTCTGTAACAAAGTAGTTGAGATATTTTCTTAAAGTTAGATAAAATTTTGGTAGAATAATATATTATTTGCTTTAACAATGTAAAATTATGGTAAGAAGTTCCTGCTCTATTTCTTAGGAAGATAGCCTGTGTCATTTTAAGTTAACTTGACATTCTCTTTTTCTTGTTTAAGTACATATCACAGCAGGGAACTTTAATCCTAATTAAAACCAGCTCTTCTTTTCCTTAAAATGAGCTGTGGAATTAATGTGGATCTGGCACTAAGTCTCTAAACTAGCACAAGCAACCTGGCTACAATTTCTGCCCATCTCTATCTACGTTTCAGTGTTATAATTCATTAAAATATTCAAAGAATATTTTCTATCTTTTTTACTTGACATTATAGTGGTGCCAAGGACATGTGCAGAGTTCCAGATAATTAAAATAATTAATCTCAATTATCAACTGGTTCATTTTAACCTTTTCTTTAACCTCCTTTTCTTTTTCTACATATAAGACTGGTACCATGCAGTTACTACAGGCCATAATTAATATAATTTGTATAGTGTTAGCATTTGCAAATGTTTTCAATGTGAGATAATCAGTTGAAATTCTTTTGCTGCAGGTTTTTAATACAAATCATACATTACCAACATACATAAAGTTCTTAAGAAAATTATTAATATTTAAAAAAATTTTTTTTTAATTATTCCAAATAATGGTATAAACCATCAAGCTTTAAATTATATCTTAATCTAAGGGAGGAACAATTTATTTTGTTTTATTACAATTTTAACATTTAATTAAAATTGTTTTATTACAATTTTAATGGCACCTCAAAAAAACATGTTTTGAAGACAGTAATGTATTATATTCACATGGAACCATAATGTAAAATGTAAAATTCCTGTGAGGTAGGAATGGTCATTTCCTTGCTCACACCCTCAACTACCAAGTTCCTTAGGTTCTCAAAGGCAACCCAAGTACATAAAACTTCAGGCTAGTATTATTTGCAACAGAATAGAATTAGGGAAAAGGTTGATCTCAAGTGTAAGCTTATATACAAAAATAAATGGTCTGAATGTGTATCACTCCCAGGTTTGTTTAAAAAGTGCAAATGATGATTCAGGAGGCTGAGGAAGGAGGATTGCAAGTTCAAGGCCAGCCTGCGCAATGTAGTGAGGCCCTCAAGTAACTTAGGGAGACTGTCTCAAAATAAAAAACAAAAAGAGCTGGGATGTGACTCAGTTTAAAGTGATTTTGGGTTCAATCTCCAGTGCCCACTCCACCTCACAAATGCATACAGGTACCTGCACCCCACACATGATCACAAATGTAGAGTAAATGATAAGAGAAATTAGGTAAGAAGTAAATAATAGGTATATCTGGATTAAGGTATAGGGCTGTTCTTTGTGCTATTCTTACTCTTGTAATTTTTCTGTAAGTTTGAAATTACTTCCAAATAAAACTTTAAGAAACAAAGTTAATGGCCCACTTTTTCAGTTTGGGGGGGTGAGGGCAGGAGGCTTCTGAAAATGGGTAGATGTTGTTTCCAACCTAGACCCCTGAGGCCTAGACCCAAAACAAATTCCAGTTCTAATACTGTCTGTCTTCTTTCATTTATTGCAGGAAAAAAAGATTGTATATAGCCATGTTTCCAAGGGAGAAAGTGTTCCTTTCTGGTGTGGGTTTAGAGACAAAACATTGGTTCTGAGAGTAAGGCCTCTATGATAAGCCCAATTTTCAGAATCTTCATGGAATGATGCAGAAAGCCTGAGAATAAAAAGGGAAAAGTCAATCATATTTGATGGATCCAGTTCCAAGCAAATCTCAGACAACCTGATCAA
This sequence comes from Sciurus carolinensis, assembly GCF_902686445.1. Lineage (NCBI taxonomy): Eukaryota > Metazoa > Chordata > Mammalia > Rodentia > Sciuridae > Sciurus > Sciurus carolinensis. The sequence goes on along the minus strand of NC_062219.1, from coordinate 53,543,773 downwards.
CAGGATAGTCATGGTTAGTTGAGTATATCAGAAGGGTCTATGATTTTATTCTAATTTTGGGTTAGTTTCATGGATGCTGACAGAAGACCTGAGACACCTGGGTAAGAAATGAAAAGATTTCCTTAGAGTAAAAGCAACAGTCAGAGTGTCAGATGCTTGTAATGATTCCCTGAACTCCAATTCCCACAGGAATATAGAGAACTGGAAAGAAGAAATATTTGATGAGACGATAATGGCTGAGAAGTTTCTAAAAGTTCCACAGATGATTCTGATGATCAGCTAGGTTTGATAATCACTGGGTAAATAGCAGGCTATTCCTCCTCACTCTATGAACTGACAATGTAAGTGAACCAGAGGGTAGATAGAAGCTAACCAGAAGTATCTGCTATGCACTGTATTAGTGATGAGGCAAAAATCATGCCAACAGGTCAATATAAATAGAACAGTAAAGAAGAGGATTCTGTTTAAAACCAGAAAATTCCCTATGATAACCTCCCTAAAAGAGGTTCAGCTGTATACTAGCTTCAGTCCTCCATGAGAAAATGGCTAGAAGACACTTTGAATCTGTTTCTCTTATTTTCAAGCACACGGCAGTCTTATATGCCCAGAATATAATAACTATTAGTAAATATTAATTGAATGTTGAAAGAAATCAGCAGAAAGAAAAAAGCTACCTGGAACTTTTCTCAAAGAAAACAAGTTTCAAGAACAAGGATTGAAAACACTACCTTATATTAGATTTATGCACAATAATCTACATCTATTTCTACTTCCATATTTTTAGCACATCCCAGTAACTAATTTTGATGATAATGACACTCATTCATCCAGTTTTTCATTATTTTAACAGCCATTTACTGAAAGCCTCCTATGAACTATGGCCTATGCTGAGGTCTGAGAACACAAAAGTGATTAAGTTCTCAAGATTCTCAGTCTAACAGAAGACAGTAATACAAATAATTATAATACATTCTAATAAGTGCTACATTAGTTTCATTCTTAAATGGAAATAATGTCTAAAATATTCTTTTTATAAGTCCAAGAAATTGATAGTAGCTTTCAGTAATAATAATGCTTTTGGTCAAGAATTGTAGAGTCTGAGCTGGATTCATATCTAGGCCTTATTCAGTCCCTACACGATATAAGCTATGGGACATGAACCATCACAGCTCTGGACTGCAACTCCTTCATCTGTGAAATGGAGATTAAAACCATTTCTTATCTCATCGTGTTGTATGAATAAACTACTTGGAATAGTGCCTGAACAAAAATTACAGATTGTTGGTGGGGGTTGTTGGTAGTAATGATAGTAACATTTCCTTTACAGTACAAAAAATTTTAATCCTTAGTTATCTGAAAAGGAGATTTATCCAGAATGGTTTATTTCTCAAGGATTCTAGATAGCTAATATTTTAACATGCTTTGTGCCAAGAACTAGGACAGGAAAGATGAGAAAGACTCAGTCTCTGCCCTCTAGCAGAAGTTTTATCAGTGATACCTGTTAGGAGATCATTTGTAATCAACAAAGATTCTAGAGTCACTAAAATGTTAAAACAGTAGTGAAGTATAAATGATATTTCAAACACATTAGCCTTTCCTTGAGCAAGAATGCCTCAAAGTGAAGTGCCTTGGGGGATTCTGATTTATGTTGAAGTTTTTCCAAGTTGCACAGCTCCAAATAGCAGTCTAAGTCCCAAGCAGTAAATTTGGAGTCATTTGACAGGTCTGTCACTTCATTTTTTTCTTATTCCTCAAAATACTCCAGGGATGCACTGTCTCCATTTATATAAGCCTCTGTGTTTCTGCTTTTGAACAATTTGCTTTGTTAGTTAAAAATAACTTGATTGTTCACAGTTCTCTTTTTGTTTTGATGTGTCTTTAAATGCAGCTGCATACAACATACTGTTTACTTGTTAGTTTAAAGAACTCAGTTAAAAATTGTAAACTGCATTTTGTGTAACTCATACTTAAGATAAAAAATGCTTGGTTATTAATATTACTTTGTAGAAGAAGCAAAAAAGGGCTTTACACATTAATTTCCTTTTTGTTGACAACTGGGTTAGCCAAGGAATTTGGACTTACCCAATTGAAAAGGGCAATGAGAAAATCTGGAAAAATATTAAAGATAGGTGCTTCAAACTACCTGAGGGATAACAAGATAGGAAAGAATTACCAAGTCAAGATTTGGGGGTATAAAATGGTTCAGTATTTAGTCACTTTTCTCCTGGATGAGTTTAATGATTTCTGAGCAAGCTCTTGGGAAAATAAGCAGTACTTCTGTCAGTCTCAGGCTGCAAGGCGGATAGAAAGTGGTGTGGGTCTGGTCTTAGTGGGAGGCCAGAGGAACTTTCCTACTTTATATTGAGATCCTAAAGGGTTGCACAGGAATTATCAGATTCAGAGATTGTAAACTAGCTATCCTTACTATGTTCAAGGAGATAAAAGGCAAGATTAAAAATTTTGATAGAGAACTAGAAAATAGAACTAGAATTTTCTTTACAAATAAGAAATTCTAGAAATGATAAATACATAACAAGTTAGGAATTCAGTCGATGAGTACAATAGCAGACGCAACACAGATTAAGTAAATTATAAAAGAAGACAAAAGAAAACATTCAAATAAAACAACAGGCAAAGGGATAGACAATATAGAACAGGGAGTAAGAGGCAAACAGGAGACAGTGAGAAAGACTAACATGTAGGTAACTGGAATTCCAGGTGGAAAAAAAAAGAAAACAGAGCAGAAAAATTTAAGAGATAAGGACTGAGAAGGCTCCAAAACTGATGACAGATATCAAGCCACAGATTCAAGAAGCCTTTTGGATTCCCAGGACCATAAATAAAATGAAACCTATACTATCACCATATTCTAGTTATTACAAGGTCAATAAATATGTATTATTAACAATTTTATGCCAATAAATTCAACAAGTCAGATGACATGGACACAAATGAAAATCTTAATTTCTGTTAACAAAATTAAATCTTTTATATAATTACCCCATAAAGGAAATAGTAGGCCTAGGTGGTTTCACTGGTGAGTTTCATTAAACTTTTTTTTTAAAAAGAAATAATATGAGTTTTACATGAACTACTAGAAAACAGAGGTGGGAACACTTTTATAAGGCCAGTGTAAAACTAATAGGAAAATCTGACAAAGACATTTCCCGAAAAAGAAAACTATTATTTCTCCTGAACAGCAATACAAAAATCATTAATAAAACATCAGCAAATCAATTCCAACAAAATAAATCAAATCCAAATATATATGAAGAGGGTCATGGATAAAGTAAGTGTTTATTCTAGAAATGCAAAGTTCATTAATGTTTGAAAATCAATGTAACCAATCCTATTAATAAAATAACAGAGAAAAACCATATCAGGAGTTCAAAAGATACAGAAAAAGCATCACACAAAATTCAACTCTAAGTCAAGATAAAAACTTTTAGCAAATTTGGTCCAGAAGAGAACATCCCCATTTTGGTAAAGGGCATGGATAAAAACCCTGCAGCTGACAGCCAGCTTCTCCAGGTTCTCCGAACGGAACTGGCCAGCTAGTGAGAGCCTTTCTGACCAGAACAAGCTCCGAGTCCCGGAGCCACTGCAGCGCAGCGTACTCCGGCAACGAACCAGCGGAGAGCCTCGATCCGCAAGCAGCCTCTGGGATCAAGGCAGGGCAGCCAGAGACCTCTTCAGGCGGCTCTGCCCACTCCGGCTGCAGGCTCTCTTCACGGGGCGATCCAAGATGGCGGCCTAGAGGGAGACTGCACCCCCAGTCGCTCCAGAACCCAGGAGTTAAGAAGGGGAGGCATTGAGAGACTCGGACTGAAATAGAGCCACGGGTGAGTCTGCCCACTGGGTAAAGCTCAGCCCGGGTGGCAGGCCCAAATAGAGGTGGCTTATTGGAGCTGGGCAGGGCAGCTAGAGTCTTCCCAAGATAGCCTTCCACACTCCGGCAGTGGGCTCCTCCCACACGGCCAGCTGCACGGTGCAGGTCCACAGTGAGAGCATTTCCGCACAGAGCCAGTTCCAAACCGTGGAACCAGTAGGGGGCTAGGGGCAGTTTTCTTCGGATGAGCTGCTTTATCAGATTCCTCCAAGACATCAGGCTACTGAAGGCTGGGAGGTGATACACTGGAAATCGACCGGGACACTATAAGCCAATAGCGGAAAACTGCAATATCTCAGGGTCCCACTGACAACTGACCAATATGAGAAAACAAGGGAAGAAAATGTCCCAAACAAACCTAGATACTACATCAATAAAACCCAATGACAGCACAGCAGAAGAAATGTCAGAAAGGGAGTTCAGAATGTACGTAATTAAAACGATCAGGGAAGCTAATGAGGAGATGAAAGAGCGAATGCAGGCATTGAAGGAGGAGATGAAAGAGCAAATGCAGGCATTAAATGATCGCACCAATCAACAGTTAAAAGACCAAATACGGGAAGCAAGAGATCATTTCAATAAAGAGTTAGAGATACTGAAAAAAAACCAAACTGAAATCCTTGAAATGAAGGAAACAATAAACCAAGTTAAAAACTCCATAGAAAGCATAACCAATAGGATAGAACACCTGGAAGACAGAACCTCAGACATTGAAGACAAATTATTTAATCTTGAAAGCAAAGTTGGCCAAACAGAAAAGATGGTAAGAAATCATGAACAGAATCTACAAGAATTATGGGATATCATGAAAAGGTCAAATTTAAGAATTATTGGGATTGAGGAAGGCTTAGAGAAACAAACCAAAGGAATGAACAATCTATTCAATGAAATAATAACAGAAAATTTCCCAAATCTGAAGAATGAAATGGAAAACCAAATACAAGAGGCTTATAGAACTCCAAACATACAAAATTACAACAGACCCACACGAAGGCACATTATTATGAAAATACCTAACATACAAAATAAAGACAGAATTTTAAAGGCCGCGAGAGAAAAGAATCAAATTACATTCAGAGGGAAACCAATAAGAATATCAGCAGATTTTTCAATCCAGACCCTAAAAGCCAGAAGGGCCTGGAACAACATTTACCAAGCCCTGAAAGAAAACGGATGCCAACCAAGAATCTTATACCCAGCAAAACTTACCTTCAAATTTGACGATGAAATAAGATCCTTCCATGATAAACAAAAGCTAAAGGAATTTACAAAAAGAAAGCCAGCATTACAGAACATTCTCAGCAAAATATTCCATGAGGAAGAGATGAAAAACAACGATGCAAATCAGCAACAGGAGGCACTAGCCTAAAGGAATAGCCAAATAAAGGAGAAACCAAATCATGTCAAAAACAAATATGAGTCAATTGACTGGGAATACAAATCATATCACAATAATAACCCTGAATGTTAATGGCCTGAATTCATCAATCAAAAGACACAGACTGGCAGATTGGATTAAAAAGAAAAATCCAACAATATGCTGCCTGCAAGAGACTCATCTCATAGAAAGAGACACCCATAGACTAAAGGTGAAAGGATGGGGAAAAACATACCATGCACACGGACACAGCAAAAAAGCTGGAGTATCCATCCTCATCTCAGATAATGTGGACTTCAAACCAAAACTAGTCAGAAGGGATAAAGAAGGACATTACATGCTGCTTAAGGGAAGCATAAATCAGCAAGACATAACAATCATAAATATCTATGCCCCGAACATTGGCTCATCCACGTACGTCAAACAAATCCTTCTCAATTCCAGAAATCAAATAGACCACAACACAATAATTCTAGGTGATTTTAACACACCTCTCTCACCACTGGATAGATCGTCCAAACAAAAATTGAATAAAGAAACTATAGATCTCAACAACACAATCAGCAATTTAGACTTAACGGACATATATAGAATATACCATCCAACAAAGAACGAATACACTTTCTTCTCAGCAGCACATGGATCCTTCTCTAAAATAGACCATATTTTATGCCACAAAGCTACTGTTAGCAAATACAAGAAGATAGAGATACTACCTTGTACTCTATCAGATCATAATGGATTGAAATTAGAAATAAATGACAGAATAAAAAACAGAAACTTCTCCAATACCTGGAGACTAAATAATACACTATTATATGAGGAATGGATAACAGAAGACATCAGGAGGGAAATAAAAAAATTCTTAGAAGTAAATGAGAACAAAGACACATCATATCAAAATCTCTGGGACACTATGAAAGCAGTACTTAGAGGAAGATTTATTTCATGGGGTGCATTCAAAAAAAGAAGTAGAAATCAACAAATAAACGACAACACTACAGCTCAAAGCGCTAGAAAAAGAAGAGCAGACCAATACCAAAAGTAGTAGAAGACAGGAAATAGTTAAAATCAGAGCCGAAATCAACGAAATCGAAACAAAAGAAACAATCGGAAAAATTAACAAAATAAATAGTTGGTTCTTTGAAAAAATAAATAAAATTGATAAACCCTTAGCCACACTAACAAAGAGAAAGAGGGAGAAAACTCAAATTACTAAAATTCGGAATGAACAAGGAAACATCACAACAGACACGAGTGAAATACAAAACATAATTAGAAGCTATTTCGAAAATCTATACTCCAACAAAAAAGAAAACCTCGAAGACATCAACAAATTTCTAGAGACATATGAACTACCTAAACTGAACGAGGAGGACATACACAACCTAAATAAACCAATTTCAAGCAATGAAATAGAAGAGGTCATCAAAAGCCTACCAACAAAGAAAAGTCCAGGACCAGATGGGTTCTCAGCTGAGTTCTACAAAACCTTTAAAGAAGAGCTCATTCCAATACTCCTCGAACTATTCCATGAAATAGAAGAGGAGGGAACCCTACCAAACTCGTTCTATGAAGCCAATATCACCCTGATACCTAAACCAGACAGAGACACATCGAGGAAAGAAAATTTCAGACCAATATCCTTAATGAACATTGATGCAAAAATTCTCAACAAAATTTTAGCAAATCGCATACAAATATATATTAAGAAGATAGTGCACCACGATCAAGTGGGTTTTATCCCAGGGATGCAAGGTTGGTTCAACATTCGGAAATCAATAAATGTCATTCACCATATCAACAGACTTAAAGTGAAGAATCACATGATTATTTCAATAGATGCAGAAAAAGCATTCAATAAAATACAACATCCCTTCATGCTCAAAACACTAGAAAAAATTGGGGTAGTGGGAACATTCCTAAACATTATAAAGGCAATCTACGCTAAGCCCATGGCTAATATCATTCTAAATGGTGAAAAACTGAAAGTGTTCCCCCTAAAAACTGGAACAAGGTAGGGATGCCCTCTTTCACCGCTTCTATTCAACATCGTCCTTGAGACTCTAGCCAGAGCAATCAGACAAACCAAAGAAATTAAAGGGATACGAATAGGAAAAGAAGAACTCAAACTATCCCTGTTTGCTGATGACATGATTATATATTTAGAGGAACCTGGAAATTCCACCAGAAAACTTTTAGAACTCATAAGTGAATTCAGTAAAGTAGCAGGTTACAAGATCAATGCTCATAAATCCAATGCATTTTTATACATAAGTGATGAATCTTCAGAAAGAGAAATTAGGAAAACTACCCCATTCACAATAGCATCGAAAAAAATAAAATACTTGGGAATCAATCTCACAAAAGAGGTGAAAGACCTCTACAATGAGAACTACAGAACACTAAAGAAAGAAATTCAAGAAAACCTTAGAAGATGGAAAGATCTCCCATGTTCCTGGATAGGCAGAATTAATATCGTCAAAATGGCTATACTACCTAAAGTGCTATACAGATTCAATGCAATTCCAATTAAAATCCCAATGATGTACCTTGCAGAAATAGAGCAAGCAATAATGAAATTCATCTGGAAGAATAAAAAACCTAGAATAGCTAAAGCAATCCTCAGTAGCAAGAGTGAAGCAGGGAGTATTGCAATACCAGATCTTCAACTCTACGACAAAGCAATAGTAACAAAAACGGCATGGTATTGGTACCAAAATAGACAGGTAGATCAATGGTACAGAATAGAGGACATGGACACAAACCCAAATAAATACAATTTTCTCATACTAGACAAAGGTTCCAACAATATGCAATGGAGAAAAGATAGCCTCTTCAACAAATGGTGCTGGGAAAACTGGAAAACCATATGCAATAGAATGAAATTAAACCCCTATCTCTCACCCTACACAAAACTCAACTCAAAATGGATCAAGGACCTCGGAATCAGACCAGAGACCCTTCATCTTATAGAAGAAAAAGTAGGTCCAAATCTTCAACTTGTTGGCTTAGGATCAGACTTCCTTAACAGGACTCCCATAGCATAAGAAATAAAAGCAAGAATCAACAACTGGGATAGATTCAAACTAAAAAGCTTTCTCTCAGCAAAGGAAACTATCAGAAATGTGAAGAGAGAGCCTACAGAGTGGGAAAATATCTTTGCCAACCATACCTCAGATAGAGCGCTAATTTCCAGAATCTATAAAGAACTCAAAAAACTCTACACCAAGAATACAAATAATCCAATCAACAAATGGGCTAAGGAAATGAACAGACACTTCACAGAAGATGTACAAGTAATCAACAGATATATGAAAAAATGTTCAACATCCCTAGTAATAAGGGAAATGCAAATCAAAACTACCCTAAGATTTCATCTCACCCCAATTAGAATGGCGATTATCAAGAATACAAGCAACAATAGGTGTTGGCGAGGATGTGGTGAAAAAGGAACACTCATACATTGCTGGTGGGGTTGCAAATTAGTGCAGCCACTCTGGAAAGCAGTGTGGAGATTCCTCAGAAAGCTTGGAATGGAAACACCATTTGACCCAGCTATCCCACTCCTTGGCCTATACCCAAAGGACTTAAAATCAGCATACTACAGAGATACAGCCACATCAATGTTCATTGCTGCTCAATTCACCATAGCCAGATTGTGGAACCAACCTAGATGCCCTTCAGTTGATGAATGGATAAAGAAACTGTGGCATATTTATACAATGGAATATTACTCCGCAATGAAGAATGATAAAATTATGGCATTTGTAGGCAAATGGTCAAAATTGGAGAATATCATGCTAAGTGAGATAAGCCAATCTCAAAAAACTAAAGGACGAATGATCTCGCTGATAAGAGGATGAGGACATATAATGGGGGGTGGGAGGGGCTAGCATTAGGTTTAGGGTTAGGTTTAGAGTTAGGCTAAGGAGAGCGGTAAGAATGAAGGAAAGAAGGACTGTGTAGAGGGAAAAGAGGGGTGGGAGGGGTGGGGGCGAGGGGAAAAATAAAATAAACATCATTACCCTATGTAAACGTAAAAAAAAAAAATAAAAAATAAAAAAAAATTAAAAAAAAAACCCTACAGCTAATATCACACTTAATGGAGAAATAAAGAATGCTTTCCTACTGAAGATGGGATCAAATAAAGAATGTCTGCTCTCAGAATCATATCACTTTTATTCAACACTGCACTGAAGGTCCTATCCAGGGTAATAAAAGAAGGACAAGAAATAAAAGACACCCAGATCAGAAAGGAAGCACATAATGTCTATTTATAGATGGCATGATTGTTTACATTAAAATTTCTAAGCAAACTACAAAACAACTATTAGAATAAATGAGCTTATTAGTTAGTTTATAGGACACAAAGTTAATAAAAATCAACTGTACTTTTGCAAATTAACAGCAAACAACTAGAAAGTAAAATTTCAAAAATCTAATTACTGCTAAAAACATTTTAAAAAGGAAGAAAGAAAAAAAGAAGACATGCGATACCTCTATGTTGAAAACTATAAAACACAATGAGAACTCAAAAGAACTTAAACAGAGATAATCCATGCTCAAAACCTGGAAACCTCAAAAATTGTTAAGCTGCCAAATGTCCTCCAAGTTAAGCTATAGATTCAGTTCAATTCAGTCAAAAATGCCACCAATTTTTTTTTTTTTTTTAACAAATTGTCAAGCTTACTCAAAATTTCATATGGAAATGCTGCTAAGGACCTAGAATATCTAAAGCAATCTTGAAAACTAACAAATTGGAGGGTTTATAGTACCTGACTCCAAGACTTAGAAAAGGTACCAGTAATTAAAATTGTAGTGCTAGCAGAGGATGAACAAACCAATAGAACAGTAGAGAACTCAGAAATAGATCCACAATCATACAATCATTTGATTTTTGGTGAAGGTCCAAAGCAATCTATGATGGCCATGAAAATGTACCATTCACATCACCTGCAGAGGAAAGCATAGTTGACTGATGGCCTTGGCTGTTGGCCTTCTGGATCTACCATCACATTCATGTCAAGGCTAAGCTTGGCAGAGCACAGAGCAGGGTTAGGAATACTAGTCCATTCCTATAAGAGGCAACTTTGGCTTCACGACTCCCCATAGGCCTTGCTAAAACTTTCTTAGCACTGCAGTCTAAGACACTTTGCAATCAGTTCTCCTTTTCCATTCCTTTTCTTTGGCATATGAAGGTTTCCACATCCCTTTTCTGGCTGCTCTACCTTTTTTTTATCATAGGCACTTCTGTAATAAATTCCTTCATATGGAATCCTACCTCGGTATATTCATCTCTAAGGACCTAAATTAACATAGGTGGTGGCAGGAGTAGTCTGAAAATTTAAGTGTTAGAAAAGAATTTTATACTATCTTATTCATTGCCTGGTGGGCAAAGTGGGTAGCATCTTGGAGTTCTGTGGGCATGGAGTCCCTCCCAAGATAGTGGCCCAATTATTAGATTTCACCAATTTGTTGGGGAAAAAATGCTGGAGAGGAGAATGCCTTCCTATGTGCAATGTTTCAGCAATTTGAATGGAATGGGGAAAACAATGCCTACAAGGACAATGGGGCTGGCTGCTTACTGCTAAGTTGTGAGGCTCTGCAGAGGGATGAGAAAGTGAGGACTGTTAACAAGAGGTCAAAATCTAAGTGTGAAAGCTGAGTTTGGTAGCTTACAAGGAGGCCCTTATTTGTTACTGAGGAAGAGTCAACAGAGCTGACAAAAGATCTGCTCATTAGAGGCAGAGAATTCTGGAGACATTTAAATGTTCAGTTGAGGTAGGCCTACTGTACTAAGGCCAGAAACATTTGCATGGATATATAAACAATGAATACAGTGGCAAAAATGAAGGCTATATAATGGGCTCCCACTTACCCAAAGCCAATCCATTGCTCTGCCTCTGAATGTTAAGGAATTAACTTCCACCTGATTTTAAAATGTATATAAAAAAGTAAAGAACCAAGAATAAATTTGATTCTAGTCAATGGTCAAGAAGCAATGAAGAACCAAGAATAAAGAATAGTAAAGATAATCTTAAAAGAAAAACAAGAAGGACAGGTTTGCTTTCTGGATATCAATTATTTTAAGGCTGTAACAATTTTAAAAATGTGATACTGGTGTTAAGGAGAGACCAATAAAGTCTATAAATAGACTCGTGTATTTGTATATGTCTATGCTGTCATCATTATACAATCCATATTATACAGTCATATATCAGCGTAAATATATATTTCTTATCTGTATTTATGTATTTTTGATAAAATAGCCCTGGAGAACAGTGGAAAAAGGATAATCTTTTCAGTAGAATGACAATGGCTTGATTGGATACAAAAACAAAACAAAACTTCTACCTCACACCACACACACAAGCAAAACAATTCCAGATGGGTTATAATCTAAATGTAAAAGATAAAACAATAAAATCTCTTGAATACAGACAATACAGGATAATCATTTGTAACCTTAGCACAAGAAAACATTTCTTAAATAGGACACAAAAAGCACTACCCATAAAAACTGATTAAATGGTCTACATTAAACTTAGTAATAACCTCTTTTCAAAGGGCACCATTAAAAGAAGACAGCTGCCAGAGAGAAAGAAGATATGGCTAAAAAACACTTAAAAAGATACTCAACATTATCAGTAATTATGTAAAAGAAAATTTAAACTATAAGATAATGCCACATGCCCACAAGAATACCTAAAATTAAACAGAATAATTCCAGAGGGTGGCAAAATGTGAAGCAACAGGAATTCTCGAACTGCCAGTGGGAGTATAAATTGGCACAACTTCTTTGGAAAACACTTTGGCATTATATCTTAAGACTGAAGATATGCACATCTTATGATTAATTTCACTTCTTGGTATACTTAACAGAAATGTCTACCCATGAATAAGAAACACTCGCAAAAATGTTCAAAGCAGTCTTATTAGTAAAAACCCCCTAGTGTAAACTAAAATATCCATCAAAAGAATGGATAAATTGTGTATTTACATCATGGACCATGAAGATAAACAAGTCAGTTACATGTAAGAACATGGCCGAATCTCAGAAACACAATGAAGTAAATCAAACAAAGAAACAAACAAAAAGAACAACATATAATGAACTGATTCATTTCATTAAGCACAAAATTTGGGCAAAATTAAATGACAGTATTCCAAAACACATGCTTAGGTTGTAAAAGTTTAAATAGAAGCAAAGTGATTATCACTGAGGTTAGAGTTAGGGAAGAGGTGGGAATTAGGAGGTGGCATTCTGGAGCGATGGCACTATTCTATGTCTTGACCTGGATAATGGTTATACTACAATAGAAAACAGTTGCACCTTTCTGTACATGTTACACAATAAAAAAGATTAAACAACCAAAAGGACACAAACAGCACTAACCATAATGGATTGGTCTTTGATGTTAAGATGCAAAACCTAGTATTGGCTAGTAGGCCTTCTCTGAGTTATTTTATAATAAAGATAAGTAGTTTACATTGAATTATCCATATTCTTTTGCTGAGACCCTTGGCAGGACATTTCTGAGAAAGCTTGCTAAGGGTAAAGAATTTACTGCCAAAGAGCTGTGGAAAGTTAACCAATCCAAGAATTGAACCTTAAAATTTGGCCTCATCTTAATATGCTCTAAAACCCAAGGTTAATAGACTATAATATATAAGTATCATCTGAGTTAAGGGATACGTTGTCAAAAGAAAAAGGATTCCTGCTGACAGAGTACAATTAGGCAGATGAGATAACTCAGACATGAAAGAAAGAGGCAAGTGTCAAAATTCCAAACAGTCTTTTTTTGCTCCTCCTTTGTTTCAAATTACATAACCTTCATGACAGAACTGTCTCTGGAAGAATATTTAGAAGATTTCTAGATTGGAAAGATAACTGAATAAAGGGTAGTTAAACACATTAAAATGAGAAGATGTAAGTTATACAGGTTTAACAGGATAAAAAGGAGGGGCTTCATAATGAACTTAAGTAGAAAGAAAACCAAGATGATGTTGAGTTTAGGGGAACTAGAACAAAGTATTACAAAGACAGGAAGATTTGTCTGCATGACTGACAATCCAGGAGAACCTGTAAATGTACTTGATGAGAAAAAGAGATCAACGTTGCATTACAGCAATTTAGATAAAAAGAATCTCAACCCGGGAGTTCAATCATGGGAGTGAGGTATTAAGATCAGTCAATGTTCCCTAGAGATTGTCCTTGCATCCCACTCAAAACCCCAACCTGATGAATTGTTGTCTGACAATTGTCTTCAGAGTGCTGAAAACAAAAAGTCCCACATATTGTTTATTGAAGTCACTATAAATACATGGTCGCCAACCTCAAAATTGCTTTAATTCTGTCTGATAATTTCCTATGTCCCTAGAAAGCTTTCTCATTTTTAATAAGAACTATTTCACACCATCTCTACTTTTCTTAAAACTGTCAACACTCCTTCTGTTCCTCAATCATCCGGAGCACTGTTGTCATCTACAGAGGAAAACAGATGCCATTGTCTAACCATTTTTGGTATCAGATCTTCAAGTCTAGCTGTTCACAACTACCCTTTCTCTTTCCTGCAGAAGTTTCCTTCCACAAATAAAAGGTTCATGACTCCAACCACATCAGTGATCCTCTTCTAGTCTTAAGTCCCAAACTATATCACCCAACCTTCACGTACTTGCTCCTCCCCTAACATTCCTTATATCATTAACTCCAGACCCCAGTTGTCATCTTTGACTCCCATTTCCAATGACCAAGTCTAGTTTATTCAAATTATCTCTTGGATATCCTTATCTAACTCCTCTGCTACCAGTCTAACTAGCCTAACTATCCCTATTACTTGTCACCTGTTCTAACAGCTTGACTGGTCTCTTCTCAAAGCTGACTTCCAATTCATTCACCACTTCACAGTCATTCTAATGTCACGCCTCCAATTTTATTGCCTGTGGAATAAAATACAAACCCTTTAACATGATTCTTAAGATCCTCTCATTATTTGCTCCTGCTTACCTTCCTGATCTACTCCTGGCCCTTCCACTCCTGCATGCTCTGCACCAAGCCTTTCTAGATATCTAGGCTAGAAGATTCCTCAACATTGGTCTGTTTAAAAGTGAACCTTAAAACCACAGTATCATTTCCCTTAGAAGGCCTTTCCTGACTTCTTAGACTACATTTGATCTCGGTGCATAAAGCTTCCCTAACATAACATCCATTGTTTTTTGTTAATTTATCTGTATCTCAGAAAGGAGGGCTCTGTCTATTCACTGCTGTGGCCCCAATACCCAGCACCAGCAGTCTCAAAACTCTGTAGGCATCCAAAAATTTTCCTGAATATGTGGAAAGAAATATAATAATATATAATAAAAATAAATCATTAATAAGAGGAGTTATGTTCCTTTATTTGGAATGGTCTAAATAGTTCCTATGTATTTTAAAGTACACTTCATGGCTTTCCTAGGTAAGAATCAAATAGATGCTTTAAGTAATACTGGAAGATGTTATTATAGAAGACATATTGTGATTTAATGGCTTTTGTGTCTTTTAACACTGTTTCCAGGTCAGAGAGGTAGATGGGAAATTTTAGTACTTCTGAAGACATTTGGATCCTATATCAAGAGTAGTATTGAAAAATCTAGTCTAAAGGCAATATGGATAAATAAGAAATTTACCAAAAAGTCTTTGAATATAATATACAAATGGCCCACAAGGATCACATTCATATTGATATTCAAAATCATTACCAAATTTACAGAAAAGAAACTAAAGTATCCTAAAAAAGATGACTTCAATACATGCTGTTGTTTCTTTTTTTTCTAAAGGGGAAAAAAGAAAAGTCAGAGCAGCTGGCCTTACAATAATAAGAAAAAGGTATTGATAACTAGCCCTTAAAAAAAAAAGTGTCTGAAATGTTCATTCAAGGCTGGTATTCATTCTTTATTCAGAGTCTGTTTGTCAGGCTTGAAAAGCAACAGAAATGACTACTGAATTTTATAGCCAAGTCATACAGAACATAAATAAAACTGTTCTCAATACATCAATGAATAAAGGAAAAAACTTATTCTTTGTATTACAAGGCCCTATACATTTCATCTGTTTACAGTTATAACTTTAATTAGTCATATGACAAAACTTAGAAAGTCCATAATTTGATATTCCATTTCATTAGTTCAATGCAGAAAAGATATCTTTAAATCCTGATTTTTACATAATGAGCATCTTGTGTTGATTTATTTGCATTTAAAATTTTTTTTAAATATATTTTTTTTAGTTGTAGAGAGACACAATACCTTTATTTATTTTTATGTGATGCTGAGGATTGAACCCAGGGGCTCAGATGTGCCCAGTAAGCCTTTACCACTGAGTCACAAACCCAGTCCCAATTTACTTGCATTTCTATTAAGAGAATATTAAAGAGATAATGGATTCTAAAAAGGAATTTCTTGAACTATTTACAAGTTTTAAATATTTTATACTTGCTTCAATTTAGGGAGGTGGTTTCTTTTCCTTTTTTAAAAAGCTAGTATCAAGAAAATAAACAAAATTGATAAACCCTTAGCCACACTAACAAAGAGAAGGAGAGAGAAAACTCAAATTACTAAAATTCGGAATGAACAAGGAAATATCACAACAGACACAACTGAAATACAAAACATAATTAGAAGCTATTTTGAAAATCTATGCTTTTAACAAAATAGAAAATCTCAAAGACATCAGCAGGTTTCTAGAGACATATGAATTACCTAAACTGAATGAGGAGGACATACACAATTTAAATAGATCAATTTCAAGAAATGAAATAGAAAAAGTCATCAAAAGCCTACCAACAAAGAAAAGTCCAGGACCAGATGGGTTCTCAGTCAAGTTCTACAAAACCTTTAAAGAAGAGCTCATTCCAATACTCCTCAAGTATTCCATGAAATAGAAGAGGAGGGAACCCTCCCAAACTCATTCTATGAAGCCAATATCACCCTGATACCTAAACCAGACAGAGACACATCGAGGAAGGAAAATTTCAGACCAATATCCTTAATGAACATTGATGCAAAAATTCTTAACAAAATTTTAGCAGATCGCATACAAAAATATATTAAAAAGATAGTGCACCACAATCAAGTGGGTTTTATCCCAGGGATGCAAGGTTGGATCAACATCTGGAAAGCAATAAGTGTAATTCACCAAACCAACAGACTTAAAGTTAAGAATCACATGATTATTTAGATAGATGTAGAAAAGTCATTTGATAAAATAGAGCATCCCTTCATGCTCAAAACACTAGAAAAAATAGGGATAGTGGGAACATTCCTTAACATTGTAAAGGCTAACTATGCTAAGCCCATGGCTAATATTCTAAATGGTGAAAAATTTAAAGCATTCCCCCTAAAAACTGGAACAAGGCAGGGATGTCCTCTTTCACCACTTCTATTCAACATTGTCCTTGAAACTATAGCCAGAGCAATCAGACAGACCAAAGAAATTAAAGGGATATGAATAGGAAAAGAAGAACTCAAACTATCCCTATTTGCTGATGACATGATTATATATTTAGAGGAACCTGGAAATTCCACCAGAAAACTTTTAGAACTCATAAGTGAATTCAGTAAAGTAGCAGGATATAATATCAATGCTCATAAATCTATTGCATTTTTATACATAAGTGATGAATCCTTAGAAACAGAAGTTAGGAAAACTACCCCATTCACAATAGCTTCGAAAAAAATAAAATACTTGGGAACCAATCTAACAAAAGAGGTGAAATACCTCTACAATGAGAACTACAGAACACTAAAGAAAGAAATTAAAGAAAACCTTAGAAGATGGAAAGATCTCCCATGTTCTTGGATAGGCAGAATTAATATTGTCAAAATGGCCATACTACCAAAAGTGCTATACAAATTCAATGCAATTCCAATTAAAATCCCAATGATGTACCTCACAGAAATAGAGCAAGCAATCATGAAATTCATCTGGAAGAATAAGAAACCCAGAATAGCTAAAGCAATCCTTAGCAGGAAAAGTGAAGTAGGGGTATCACAATACCAGAACTTCAACTATACTACAGAGCAATAGTAACAAAAACGGCATGGTATTGGTACCAAAATAGACAGGTAGATCAATGGTACAGAATAGAGGACACAGACACAAACCCAAATAAATACTGTTTTCTCATACTAGACAAAGGTGCCAAAAATATGCAATGGAGAAAAGATAGTCTCTTCAACAAATGGTGTTGGGAAAACTGGAAATCCATTTGCAACAGAATGAAACTAAACCCCTATCTCTCACCCTGCACAAAACTTAACTCAAAATGGATCAAGGACCTTGAAATCAGACCAGAGACCCTACATCTTACAGAAGAAAAAGTAGGTCCAAATCTTCAACATGTCGGCTTAGGATCAGACTTCCTTAACATGACTCCCATAGCACAAGAAATAAAAGCAAGAATCAGTAACTGGGATAGATTCGAACTAAAAAGCTTTCTTTCAGTAAAGGATTCTATCAGCAAAGTGAAGAGAGAGCTTACAGACTGGGAGAAAATTTTTGCCACTCATACATCAGATAGAGCACTAATTTCCAGAATATATGAAGAACTCAAAAAACTCTACACCAAGAATATAAATAACCTAGTAACAAATGGGCTAATGAAATGAATCGACACTTTACAGAAGATCTACAAGCAATCAACAGATACATGAAAAAATGTTCAATATCTCTAGTAATAAGAGAAATGCAAATCAAAACTACCCTAAGATTCCATCTTATCAAGAATACAAGCAACAATAGGTGTTGGCGAGGATATGGGGAAAAAGGTACATTCATACATTGCTGGTGGGTTTGCAAATTAGTGTAGCCACTCTGGAAAGCAGTGTGGAGATTCCTTAGAAACTTGGAATGGAACCACCATTTGACCCAGCTATCCCACTCCTTGGTCTATACCCAAAGGACTTAAAATCAGCATATTAAAACAATCAGTTTTAACCTCTCCTTAAGAAATGGCTTCTGAGATATGATTTTCAATTTGGGGCCAGAAGATTCATTCCTACACTTTCTACTTATTAAAATACACATACAAACACACACACAGAGTTCTGATGAAATTAGGACTAATTTAACATCTACTGGTTTACTGAGTTTAGTGGAAAATGAAATTTCAAACAAGAGCAGTGCCTAGGAAGGAAGCAGCAAGAAGGCCTTCCACCAGATGCTAAACAGAAACTGGCATCATCCTCTGGAAATTCCCAGCCTCCAGAACTGTAAGCCACATAAACTTCTATTCTTTATAAATTAAAAAAAAAAAAAGAAAAAAAAAAAAAAAAAAAGCCCACAGGCAAGAATGAAAAAGAGGGTATTTCTGAACCTGTTTATAAGAAGATATTTTGAATTGCCTATTTAATAAACATTTCAGTTGTCTTGGGAGTAATCTATTTGGCAGTTTCAAGTAGATAACAACTGTGATGCAAAATAGTACAACCTGAGGCAGGTTTATAATAAAAGAATTAGAAAAATTCAAAAGGAATATGAATGTCAGTTATGGTGATCAGAGATGATTTTGTGAAAATATGGATGTGAAATAAGTTGGTAGAGAAAGGGTAAGATTTTCTAAAAGTGGAAATGGAGGTGTTTCATAATTTACATAGCACAACCCAAATGAATATTATTCTTATTTAAATATCTTCTAATAAATATTTATAACCTGAAAATGCTTTTGAAGTCATCTCATCTGCCCAAATTAATTTTAAGTTGGGAAAGGTAGCAGTGATAGCTTAAAATGCGTCACAATATGAAGCTTATGGCTATCCCTTACTTAGAAAAAGATGTAGAGACTTTCCCTCCACAATGACTGCATTTCATCCCACATACCACGGCTGCTAGGTACTGACTGCCCTCTCCCCCTTCTATTATTGGGAAGGAGAAAAGGAAGAAACAGTGTCACAAGTGTCAAGAAGGACTGAAAGTCTTGAAGAGGCAGAATAAACAGAATAGAGAATAAATAAGCACTAATGTATTCACTGGATTTAGTAATATGGGCATAAATGGATGACCTCAATCAACATAAGTGAGGCCAATTATTACCCCAGAGTACACAATTTTTTTCTAGGTTTATGTGTAACTTCCTGAATAATGAAATATTTCAATGATAAACAGCTAGCCATTATCCAGTTTCTTTCTTCTTATAGTAATAAAACTGACTTGAATGATTTGCTGCAAAATTATTTCAGCAGGTTAAGCTGAATATCTAGATTAAAAGATTATTCTGATTTTATAGTAAATACTACATATGTGGCCTCTTCAGCCTGCAGGCACTTTCTTATCTCCCAGAAAAGTTCTGAAAAAAAAAACAAAAAACCAAAAAAAACCCACCAAAATCTATCATTACCTATTTAGGATATATAATGCTAGGCTTTAGTGATTAATGCCTCTACTTTTACTATTAGAAAATCTTTGCCAACTTCCTTTCTGTTACCCTTAACTACTGCAACACCAGTAACAATATGTTTTCATTATGTGGCTGTAGTTGAGCTTTATTAAAAAATATATATATAAGTTGCCAGCTTTTAACCATAAGCACACTTGGGAAGACAGACTTTAATTGTGTCATATTTTCTTCAGTTAAATTTGAACCTGCATTTTTGTAAAGTTAGAAACAAACCTTGAATGACTATGTAGGCTCTTGGTGTAAACTAAGCTACCCAAAAGAGCAAGTCAAATCCTATTTGTTGAAGCCATGTGTTTTTTATAACCAAATTGAATTAGTACAATTGAACGTGGTTCCTTATTTCTGTTCTATGAAGATAATAGGTCATTAATTTTTTTTTTTTTGCCTAAATAACCAAGTGATACAAGTCACTTGATAATAATATTGAACATGTATCAACTATTTTCATTTATTTGGTACCAAGGGCTGAACTCAGGTGTGCTTAATCACTTAGCCAAATCCCCAGCCCTTTTTTATTTTTTAGAGACAGGGTCTCTAAGTTGCTTAGGGCACCAGGGCCTCACTAGGTTGCTGAGGCTGGCTTTGAACTTATGATTCTCCTGCCTCAAGTCTTCTGAGCTGCTGGGATTACAGGTGTGCACCACTGCACCCAGCTCAACTATTTATTGCCACAATAATGTTGCATGAAATAATTCACCTCAAAACTTAGGTGTAAGAAAATTAGCCTTTATTTTTGTGCATGAGTTAATGGGTCAGTGGTTAGGCTAGGCTAGGCTTGTCTTTTTTTTTTTTTTTTTTTGTGGTGCTGGGGATCGAACCAGCCTTGTGCTTGCAAGGCAAGCACTCTACCAACTGAGCTATCTCCCCAGCCCCTAGGCTTGTCTTGAATGGGCTTGCTTACCTGTCTACAGTCAGCCAGAAGGGGATCTTGGGCATGGCTGGTCTTACTTGGTATAACTCTCTTCCATGAGGATTCTGGTCTTCAGCAAGTGAGCCTGGGCTTACTCTCAGGGTAGAGAGAGAGTTCTGAGAGAGTTAACTGAAACTTGGAAGGCCTCTTGAGGCCTAGTTTAGTATTGGCATATTATTTTTGCATAGGGTAACGGCCAAAGCAAACCTTAGGGATACCCAGATTTAAGGGAGCAGGAACAGTACTCACCTCTTGATGGAAAGAGCTGTAAACTGTATTGCAAAAGAGGCAGATACAGGCAAGGGTGGAATACTGCAGTTACTTCTAAAATTCATTTACCCAAACTTCATTTAGTTTTTCAAACTAGATAATCTGATAATAATGGTGCTTCCCCTTGAACCCTGAATCTGCTTGTGTATATATTAACAACTCATATTATCATTATAAAACATAAAGAATGCAGTTAAAATGAAGACAAGGTATGCTGAAATTAGATGGCAAGTTGAGTTTTAATTTAAGATCACAAGAAGTCGGAAAATATAGATTTTTTAACCTAAAAAAATGACATAAAAGCTACTAGACAATATGAATATGTACAACAGAAAATTATATTGCTGAAGTAGTTTTTTAAATTTTCATTTATTATTTATTATTAATAAAGGAGATTGAATCCAGGGGCACTCTACCACTAACACATCCCTAGCCTTTTAAAATTTTATGTTGAGCCAGGGTCTTGTTAAGTTGTGAGGTTGGCCCCAAATGCAGTCCCCTTTTGCCTTGGTCTCCTAAATTGCTGGGATTATAGACATGTGCCATCGCCCAGCTTTGTAGTACTTAAAGCTACTTTGGAGTTTTTGATAAGTGGTCAGAAGCAGTTTTATTCAAAGAGCAACACCCATGAACCTTTAAAATGAACCATTTATTAAATCAGACTGTTATTGTTAACAGTTATGTAAGTTACATGTATGTTTAATTCAGAGTATTTCACATGGAAAATTTTTAAACTCCTATAGGCAAGCAAAATTGTATCACACAATATATAAGTGGGAAAGGAGTACTGCTAAACATTCAAATAAGGCAAGTATTTAAAACAATAAAATAATAATAAAAAATTTAAGCATTCCTTTAAGAGAATTCAACACTACAAGCTAAATGTACTTTCTGAGTGTATTCATATAATCAAGGCAGTGTTTCTTCTTTTAAAACATCAGGAAATGGAATAAGGCTCATTAACATTACAGCTGCCCTCAAGATTTCAATCTCATTCGCTTTCTTTAAATTAAAATTCACGAAGTGCACAATTAAGATATATCAAAAAACTGAATCTGCTACTCTAACAACAGCTGCCCATGCTTAATACTTAGTGGTTGTTGGACCAAATTATGTCTTTTCAGGGAAAAAAAAAAAAAAAAGATAAACCACTGTAAAATATTTAGTTTGAAATGTATGCTAATACTTTTCTTCAAAATCAAAAATTATGGAGGAAAAAGGTTATTTATTATAAGGAATAGAAAGCAAAACACTATAATGACCAAACATTTTCAAAGAACAAGCACCACAAAGGACATTTGCATTCAGTTTTGTAATATTTATCAATGCATTTTTCTTATTCCAACCAATCTACTTCATCAAATTCTGAATCATCTTCTGAATCACTATATTCCACAGCAATACGGCGAGACAGGATGGTGGCAACATCATTTTCAATGCGTTCATGC
The DNA here is from genome assembly GCF_902686445.1 of Sciurus carolinensis. Taxonomy (NCBI): domain Eukaryota; kingdom Metazoa; phylum Chordata; class Mammalia; order Rodentia; family Sciuridae; genus Sciurus; species Sciurus carolinensis. The sequence goes on along the minus strand of NC_062219.1, from coordinate 53,521,443 downwards.
TTAGCTTCCTGTTCACGCTGTTCTTCTACTTTGCGTAGCTGAATACCTGATATAGTAAATCCAAACCATTCATTTTAAATCAAAAATGCTAAACACTAGACAGTATTAATATTTCTGGCATAAAATTAAATACATATGAGAAATACTATTAGGAAAATAAAAAAGCAAGATCTATTAAAATAATATGAAGTAATCATATTGAGAGAGGCATTAAATCTTTCATTACATCATTTATGAGTTAATTAGTAAAATTCACCCAACAGATATCTACAGTTCATTTATCTATCATGGTCTACTGAACTTCCATATTTACTACCCCCTAAAAAGTTAACCAGATGATACATTTCTTCTATTACCACTATGGTCAAATAAATTAAACACAATATATTTTCTGTCACTTTACTATCCTCTGTACTTGAAGGAAAAGCACTATTATTCATTTTATACTTCTGATGCCTGGCAAACAATAGCTAATTGAATAAATGAATAACTATCCTATCAAAAAGTCTTTCTTTTGTAACTAAGGGAAGAACCTTAACCCTTTACAGGCATCTAGAAGAACAATGTTAATGCTATCCCAAATGAAGAGCATTGACACTGAAGGAAAAAAAACATTTTTAAATGGGTGTGTGTGTGTATATATATATATACACTAAGCAAAAGAATTTAAGTTTCTATACATTTACATCTGATGCTTTAAATTTCTCATTAACTCAATAAACACTTTTTAAGAACCCCTAAATATGAAAATAAAATGATTAGATGTTTTAAATATTTTGTATTTAAATTATTTAAAAATAATTTAAAATATAAGTTGGACATAGCTTTACTTTTGTATAAAAACAATCAACTAAAATTTTATAAATGAGGAATGCATTGTTGTCTTAAATATTTAGAAAATTTTCAATGCTACCATAATGCTTTTGATGGCCCTGAGAAAATTACCTTTTCGTATTGCTTCCAGTAGTACACTCCTTGCGTCACTGATTACAGGTAGGGTTGATGGATGACGCTTTGGCTCAGAAGCAGGTATAACTTGTGATGGAGGAGATGGAGGCATTAATGGAACATGGGGACCTGGGGCAGTAGATGGTGTTGGATGTAGCCCAGAGGGAGGATGAGCAAGAGCTGCAACTGTGACAGGTGATGATGGTCGAATGCCAGGTGGAGGCAGAGGAGGCGGTGGTGGGGGTGGAGGCAGCCCCTGGACTTCACCTTGTGGGAGTGGATGAACTGGTACAGTCTCACAAACTGGGGCAGCTCTAGCTACTGGTGGAGAGGGCTGTACTAGAGGAGGTGCGATTGGAGGAGGAGCTGGGTGAAGAACTCCAGGGGCAATCTGAAGAGGAGCTGGAGGTGGTGGTACAGCTGGAGCTTGCAAAGCAGTGGTTGGAGGTGGAGGTGGGGGAGGTACTGGAGGGGGAGGAGTTGAAGTCATTGAAGCTCTTAATGAAGAAGTTGACAAGGCAGATGGAAGAGGTGGTGGAGGAGGTGGGGGAGTAGGGCTCACAAACACAGGTGTTCTGCCTGTGGCTGGTGACTGAGGGCGATTTTCTATCAAACCTGTAGCAGAACTGTAATGATAAAGAAATCCTAGCAAGTTATTAAAACAGAAAAACTGGAAAAAAAAAAAGCCCTACAGAAACTATTATTATTATTAATTATATCAAAGTAGATGCATAAACATGTTCCTGTAGAAATTTTAAATTCTTTAACACTATTTCAGAAGAAGTGAGAATTAAAAGTACATCAGTGAGAAAATTAGGGGGTGGTACTTTGGTTTGTAATATTCTATTTAGTTTTTTATACCTGGGATTGTACCCTAGGGGCAATTAACCACTGAACCACATCACCAGTACTTTTTCTTTTCTCTTCTCTTTTTTAGACAGGGTCTTATTATGTTGCTGAGGTTTGCTTTGAAACTACAGTCCTCCTGCCTCAGGCTTCTGAGTTGTTGGGATTACAGGCATATGCCACCATGCCCTGCTTGCTTTGTAATATTCTAAACAGGCTCATCCTCTCATGCACCTTTCATATCCACTCAAGCATTTTATGCTTACTTTGTCGATAAATAAAATTCTCAATTCTACTGATGAGTCTCTGCAATGACTCAATATTTATCATATTGCAATATTTATAGCAATATTTGTGACTAATACAATATTGTACTTATATTGCAGCTATTAAGACTCATCATATACCTTTTCAGTGAAGTCGATGATAGCTAATTAAAACCACAAAAGCAAATTTACAGCCTCTTTCTTCTTGAGGCTGGAGCAACAAATGAGCCAGTAATAAAAGGTTAGTTTTTTAACTGAAAATTGTGAAACTGATCTCTAAATTTCTTTAATATCTATTAAAAAATGTATACTTGGATAACTGAAGAGGATTAAACTTCAGAGTAGCAGTACTAAAAGATTATAACAAGCAACTGCTAATTGTCTTTGCCATTCTCAAACTATTATAAGTATTCATAGCCACATCTTTGGTTCCCATTTCTTAGATCCTTATGACATTCCAAAAAATTCTTATTTTTTCTTAATGATATGCTTGATAACAAAGCTATAACAAAATCAAACATACCTTCTTTAAAGCAAATTCTTATTAACTAAAATTTCCCTGGAGAATATATCAGCTCTAATCAAAGGAAAATTACATCCCACATGCCAAATGTGACCACTTCTTCATTTCCATAAGTAAAGTTTTACTGAGACACAGACACATTCATTCGGGTATATACCATGTATGGCTATTTTCATACAATGACAAAATTGATTACTTGTGACAGAAATCATACTCCCAGAAAGTCTAAAATATTTAGGATCTGATCCTTTAAAGAAAAAGTTTACCAACCCTTAACAATAAAACATCTTATGCTTGTCCCAACATACCTGATACAGGTGGGTATGGGTTTTGCATCTCCTGTTCCATGCATGGGTGGAGGTGGAGGTGGTTCATGTGGTCTAACTAAGACCCTTTCCTCAGCTCTAGTCAGAAGCTCACTCATCTGACTAAATGGCAAGGCAGAAAGTGAATAAGATCCATCCATATGATCCACATATGTCTGAGGTCTAAAAGAAATACACAGTATCAGTGTACTTTCTTGAATTACTGGAGAAATAAAGTGCTCTAAATAAAATATTTAGTTTACCTTTGAATACCAGTAGTTTAGCTATTTTTAAAAAACTTCTTACAGAAATGTATTAATAAATCCTGCTTTTAAAACAAAGAATGCCATTCATAAGGCAATATTTACTTGCTAATTTAATCTTATTATGGTGATCATCAGTTACTTTATTACTTTATAATGAAATATTAATTTAGTTTTCAAGAATTAAAAGCATTACACATATAATCAACACCAAAATAATTAACTTTGGCAAATCATGTTTAAATTCTGCCCATATTTCATTTTTTTCTTTATAAGAAGCTGCCAATGACAGCTTGAATATGAAAACTGAAATTTTCTCCACTATTTTTAAGAGAACTTGTTCCCTTAAACTTAGAGCTTCCAAAAGGCCTCCCTGAATTCCAGCATCACACAGATGACTAGCTCAATTCTTTGTGTCCTTTAAGTGTTTCAAAGGTGGGAAAGTCCTCAGAAAATAGCTGAGTAACATAGCAACATGCGATCCAGATCAGACTTAAGCAAAATTTTATCTTGAACATGTAAAGTTTTATATTTACAGATTGTAGTGCCATCTGGGGACAAAGTTGGATTTAACAGATATACCCAGATCAAGTCAGAAACACCTTATTTAGCTGTAATAGAAATATTCTGTATATAGATTATTATTTTAAAATCTCAATTCTTTCAGTTTCTTTCAATAATGCATATAAATATAATCTCTCAGATGTGTATTTCTCTTAAAATAGGCCAAAATATTTCACACTTATGGTCTAATAATTTACATGTATTATTCAAAACAAAACAATCAGTTCTTTTACATTAAATAGTCAATATGAAAACACATAAATTTCTTCAGAGGCATGCCAATGCAATGTGTTTGCTATGGCAGCTTGTTACATAGACAGGGCCTGTTGACCACTGACAACTGGAAAGGGCCAATTCTATATTTCTGCAAAAGAAGATGAGTAAATTTCTTTAAAGGTCCTGATGTGTCTGAGGTGGGAAATGTAGCTCAGAAAGGAAGTCAGTGGACAGAAAAGGACAAAACAGAACCCCTCTCAATTACCATTTTATATGCAATAAATCAATAAGACATTAAAAAAATTCCAGATCCTACTCTACTGTGAAATTCCAGTAAACCTGAAACATTGAAGAGTTAAGACTTCAGATGAAAGTTAAAACAACACTGAAAATCATTGACTCCAACTACCTCTTACAGATAACAAGACTAAAGTCCAAATACAAGAATGACCTGCCCAAGGTCAAAATTCAGAAGGCTCAATGGTCAGGGTCTTGATATGATTTTTATATTTACAACAGGGTCTTCCAGTTTAACAGTTGAGGACTCAAGACTCAGCAGTACAGATATTGTGAATTAAGCCAATGTTTTATCATTAATTTAAAAATAACAACAAATAAAAGAAATAAAAGAAACCTTGTTTCAAAATGAGAGGCTGGGCCATTAGCAACTTCAATATGCTTATGTAAGAGATTAGCATCATCTTCAGCCAGCTCTGGACCTTGGGCCAGCTTCTGCCATTCTCTCCTCCTGTCATGAGGTGCTCTTGGCACTTTTTCTGGTTCATGAGGACGATCTAGATTTTTCTGCTATAACAGATGTATTGAAACAAAGCCAAATGCTGAAATGCCAATTTTTAAAAAGAGATTACACCTATCAAAATAAAATTTGAAAAGTTCAAATACTGAAAAAGACAGTATCATAATATAATAAAAGTAACATGGACAGTTCACTTACACATTCAGAGTTCAATTTTACCTAGTTTGCTGTTATTTCAGTTTCTTGTCCTTTTTTTTTTTTTGCAATACTGGGATTGAACTCCCACATGCCAGGCAAGCACTCTATCACCAAGCTACATTCCCAGCCCTTTCTGTTCTTTTATTTTGAAATGAAGGTCTCACTAAATTGCTGAGGCTGGTTTCAAACTTGCCATCCTCCTGCCTTAGCCACCTGAGTAGCTGGGACTACAGGTGTATGGCTCTGTCCTTGCCATGTTTCGTAACCACAATTTTGAATTGATGTGCTGAATATATCAGAGTATGCTATTGTGGTTTGAATATGAAGTATCCCCCAAAAGCTCAGAAGATAATGTAGCAATGATCAGAGGTCAAATGATTCAGTAATCAAAGTTATAACCTAATTACTAGATTAATCCATTTGATGATTAATAATTTGAAAGGATTCCTATACTGGGTGTCCCAGTGTGAATGCAGGAAGTAGGTCATTGGGGACATGCCTTTGAGGTTACATTTTGTCCCTAGCACCTTACTTTCCCTTCCTGCTCTGTGGTTGTCATGAGATGAGCTGTTTTCCTTTCCACACCCTCCTGCTATGATGCTCCACCATCACATCAGGCCCACAGTAATGGAGTGGGCCAACCATGGGCTATGCCTCTGGAACTGTGAGCCCAAAATAAACTTTTCCTCCTGCAAGTCGTTATTGTCAGGTGTTTTAGTCACAGTGATATAAAAATGATTAACAGGTATGTCTGAGTAACAAATGGGAAGGTCAGAAATTTCTTTCAGGTGAAAACAAAACATCCAAAAACAAAAACTCCCTCTCCCCCAGATCTACTGGCTTAAAATTTCTGCCATGAATTAAATTGTTTGTCTCTAACCAAAATGTGAAAATTTACTAAGGTTATGCTAACTGGGAAGTGACCTATTAGCTGACTAACACATGGGGAAAAAAATCCTATTGTCCAACTAACCCATAATTGTGTCACTCAAAAGAACACAGGATATTTAAACAATACAACACAAAGTAGTTCAAATTAGGAGAGAAAAGTCTCGAGTAGTATAACAAATATCAAATGCCTAAAGGAGCCAAGCAGGTAACACACATGAATGAAGCTAGTCAGGTATTTGATGGGGTAGGCAATGAACTAGATAGACATGTCCATCTAAGAAATTCCAGTTCAAAAAATCTAAAATCCCTCTTTTTGGCAAATGAAACCTACCCAAAGGCATATCTGGTTTGCCAGTCACCAGAACACAGAGATACTGTCTAGCACAGAAGATGACAGCAAGAGGGCATTATAGGGACTGGAAAAGTCAGAAATAGCTACAGGAGAAACAAGAATGATGAAGACAGATTTTGTCTCCTTTACAATTTTGCCTAAATCCAAGATGCTTCTTTCGTCTATATTTTCTATTATCGTTAATGTTAAAAAAAAAAAAAAAAAAAAAAAAGCAGATCCAAGTAAATGTATGAAAGTGGAAAATGACAACACAAGAGACAGCTAACAGGAGTTTAGTAAGAATCTAACTTCTCCAAAACATTTGGAAAACATTTAAGATGTGCTCCTTGGCAAGAAAATATTAGCTTAATTTACTTACTTTACCAATATCTGCATACAATATTCCTTTATTTCTTCATACTAGAATGCTCTTCTCTTCCATAGTCCACTTAATTTCCATTTGTTCTACAAGATTCTTTATAAAAGCTTTGTCTCCTGGCTAAAGCAGATGCTATTTTGTGTTACCCAAACCCTCTATGCAAACCTCATTATGGCACTTATTATACCATACTGTAATAGTCTAATTGTTCATCACTTCCCCAGGAGACTTAGCAGTACAGTTATAATGATTTCGGTATAGGGACCCAAATAAAATAAAACTGTCTAAGTACACACGATTAATAAAGTTTCATACATGCAATAAAACATAAATATACAAAAAATAACTTCAATTTTTAAAATCTCTTATAATACCTTCTGTTTCCTCTTTTCCTTCCTCTTGTCCTCTGTGTCCTGCAACATTTTTTCTTTCCACAGATCAAAGAAATATGAAGGATTGGTATAAAACTTCAAACCTTCTTTACCATCATCTCTGAAATATATTAATTGAAATATATATTAGTAAGGCAAAGAGGCAATCATAATAGAAATAATTTTACTGAAATGTTTGTTCTTCTCACATTAGTAAAATATAATGTGTTAAAATATGGCCAAAATAGAAAATTGCAACAATACAATTTTTTTTACAAATGAGGAAGGAAACTAAGGAAAATGGAAAACCAGATACTTTCCAGAGTGAGTACTAAATAATTAAAAATATGGCTGGGCAACTCTCATCTCTAACTTCATTGAATACCAAATTTTCTAAAAGTTCTTTGAGAAATTTCAATAATTACAACAGTTCTGTCAAAAATAAAAGCCTGAAAAGGCAGTAACATCATTTAGAATAAAACAATTTTACTGTTACTTCCAGTAGTATAATTATTTGTAAATTTAATTTTCTAAACTAAAAGATGTCACCTAATAGTCATTTTAATAGTAACATTTATATCCAATAGCTTGCATACTAATGTACAGTTTTAAATAACTACTTTAATACCATTTTATTCAAGATATGCATTGTGCATCTTAAATTACACATTCAATAAATCGTGAGAGAACTCCAAAGAAAGGCTGAATAATTTTAGATTTTAAGTGGTAAAAAAAATTTTAAAAACAGATACTATATATTAATTATGCAAAAAGTTAACATATATATAGATATATATATAAATTTAGAGTAGACAGAACAAGCAAAAATAATAATACTTATTTTGTTAGTGTAGTGGAATTTTGAGCTCTTTATATTTTATTTGAGTAAAAATTAAGTTAAAAGGACAATAACATTTCCTTGACCCTTCATATGAAAAGGTTTGACAGTGGCTTTTTCAAGTAATATTTGTTTAAACAATCCCCTTGAATGACTTTTTCTTTTGTATGCCGGAACTCACCTACTTACTGAAACAAAGGTTTCTGAAGGTTGTGGGTAAGAAGGGCTCTCTGTTGGTCAGAAGCACAATAAAATTAAGAATGTGTGGGGAGTTTAGCATTTAAATCTGCAGTCTGAGATAAATAACAGGGCTTCTTATTTATTAACCTACTGACCTATAAGGAGTGAGTATGTTGAGAGGTGGAGGTTGTTCACAAACATCATATGTCTCTTGTAATGGAATAGGTAAAGTCTTGCGGTCAAAAAGCTGCTGATCTTGAATTGTAGAACTTCGAAAGGCTTTTCTCATTGTTATGTCTTGCAAAGACACTAAAACAAACAAAAACCAAGAATTCATTTTATTTTCCTAAAATAATTTAACCATAGAACAAATTCATATTCTGTATTTGTTTAAAAGTCAGAATGGTTCAAAAGGTTATGACCCTAGAGGCTTATGAATCAGGAATCATTTTAAATACTTTATCATTATATTTATCCCTATCATTCTGTGCCTAATTTTCCCATAAAATATGGGTTTTAACTCAACTCTTTGATTTCTAAGGCTAAGAAGGGCCTGGTGATTCCTGATGTGCAGCTAACTTTCCACCAAATATATCTTTTTTTTTTAATCTTTCATTTTTAGTCTGTACCAACTTAGATTCTCTTCTTTTCCTCTATAATCTTCTTTCCTATCTCCCTTTATTCCTTCTTTTTTTGCTGATAGCCAGAAATAACTCTGAAAGAAATACATTGTTGACCTCTTGCTAAAAGTACTATAAGCATTACACAAGTACCATAAAGGTAAAACAAACTTTACTATAAAGAAACTGATTTTCAAGTACAAGGTGATCTACATTAGTCTCTATTTCACTTTTATATGTACTATAGAAATTTTTACCTACCTAACCATAGCTTCTTGAAGACTGAGACTATCTTGTACATCAGAATCCCCAGTAATGGGCACAGCCCCATCACATATGTGGTGAATTAAAAAAAACTTCATTTACTCATTTTCTTTTGGACTAACATGTATAGCATGATAAAATAAAGAATGTATTGAGCTGGGCGTGGTAGTACATGCCTATAATCCCAGCGGCTCAGAAGGTGAGGCAGGAGGATCAAGAGTTTAAAGTCAGTCTCAGCAAAAGTGAGGTGCTAAGCAACTCAGTGAGACTCTGTCTCTAAATAAAATACAAAATAGGCCTGGGGCTGGGGATGTAGATCAGTGGTCAAGTGCCCTTGAGTTCAATTCCTGATACTTAAAAAAAAAAAAAAAAAAAAAGTATGTATTGAAATGCTGCATTATTAATTTTCAGAGTGATTTCCTTACATTAAAAAGTAGATTATTTTACATATTTAATATGGCTTTAAGTATACAGACAAATGCTTTACACCATAGTAGTAGATAAGTGAAAATTATATTCTTGGTAGTTCCATTGCTTTTTATAAATTAAAAAAACAGAGGCATTTGGGACATAACAGCATTCAGGGTGTTCTGCCAAGGCATGAATGTGCTTTTACCACTAAAGTTTCTTCCATAATTTTATCCAGTAGTGTGGTGGTTCCCCCCCATTTTTTTTAACCTGATATCCCTGATTTAATCTTGGCATAGAACATTTCTACCCTACATACTGGCAATTTGTTTTTGAAATGTTCATTTAAAGTGGTAGTAATATTCAATTAAACAAGTAGATGAGACTAGCAATAAGCACACAATAATAATAATAATAATAATAAGCACATTAAAAGGAGTCACATTCTTATAGAAGCAAACCTTAGGATTTCAGATACTTTTCAAATTTTTTTTATTTCTAAGACAAAAATACATAAATAAATTATAAGGAAGAAAAGAGAAAGAACTGAAGAAAAGGTCTGGTTAAAATGTCTTCTTCATGTCAAAAAATTAAGAGCTAAATGGTATATGAAAGAAAGAGATTTTTTAAAAAGGTAGAAATGAAAAGCCAGGAAAGTCCATTGATGGCATTTATAGATAATACCCTGATTGATTATAACATGTATTACAACAGGTAAAAAGATTTATAATAAATTCATGTTTAATACCATTCTTAAATACAATATTCATCTAACTAAAATATATACATGGAAGAAGATAAAATATGAACTTACATTCTTCTTCTTTAGGGTCAAGCTGTGTAACACTAACAGATAAACGGTCCACACGTTCCTGCAATGAGTTAACTCTGAAGGAAAAACTATGTGCTTCATTAAATAATTCTCCAAATATATCTTCAGCATATTTACCTAAGTAAAAATGAACATATTTCATAATATTTAATGTGATCATGATCATGGAGATAAATACTGAACAAATAGAGTACTGTCCTGTTAAATTTGTCATTTATTTGGAAATATTTTAAACTTTAAATCCTACCCTACAGGCACTAAGTCATGACAGAGTGGGAAAATAAACCCACAAACTCTGGGAAACCTAATTTTATATCCTGCTCTACCACCTCTGTTCAATGACTTGTGCCTAAAGTGGAAATAATCAACTTGCTTTACTGATATCTACCTACCTGATGAGAGTTAGGGAAGATTATGATGTAAAAGTACATACAAACGTTTCTTTTAATCCCAAATCAACATTTATACAGACTCCATACTAGTCTCAACTGAATTTCAGGACAGGTGGCAGAATGCAAGATTCTTCTAGTGGATGCCCTGTCTCAAACATGTCCAAGCCCAAGACACAGATTCAGAACACTTACAAGAGATATTTTGCATTCTTATAAAAATTTCTTTAAAAAATCATCAAAAACTTAAAAACCGTGTATTTCTCTAGTCACGTAAATTCCTCTTATTGAAAAAAGCAAGTTGAAATAGAAGGTTTCTACCTTTGGTAAATTTTGAACAGAGGGAGAAACAGACATCTAAGTAAATATGAAAGGCAATTTAATAAACAAATCCAAATCACTCTGAGACCTTGATACCAAATTTCTTATCTGTAAAATAGGAATAAAAATGTATGTCTCAAAAGGAAATTATAAGAATAGAGCAAAGGGTCTGACATTATACTTGATACAGAGTAAGAGCTCAACAACAGGTAAAATCACAAAACAGTACCTAACTTTTGGGAGTGGAAAGGTGTTCAAGAATTTAGTTTAACACAGGGAACCTTAAGTTTTAGTCTATGTACCACCTGAAATTATAGACAGATTTATAATGCATTTGCACTTCTCTGGAGAGTGGGTTAATAGCTTTTTTCATAATTAAAGAAAAAGTTTAACAGCCCCCCTACCACATTTAAATGCCAAAGCAGTTTAGCAGGTAAAATCCCATTCATTCTTTTTAAATCTAACTCTGCCTCCTCTCCCAGAGAAGTGAGAAACAACTGTGTACATATCTGAATTTCAACTCTTACATTATACCACTTCTCTACTCAAGAACCTATGTCTCATTATCTATGAAGTTAAATCGAATTCCCTTCACCTAATGTTCTACCTCCTCCATAGTCAGTTTCCACCACACTTACCTAGTATCAGTTGTCTTTTTAATCCCCCTTATATACATATATTTCTTTTTGCCTCTATTTGTTTACCTAGGTCACACATGCTGAAATGTCTTCCTTCGCCATTCTTTTCAAATTCTTTTGGTCCTTAAGGGCCCAATTTACCTTTCATTTAGCAGGCCTCCCTTAAGGATTTCACCTATGACTATCTCTTTTCTATCAGTTCCTATAATTTAAAATTCACAATGTTAATATCTGCTCATACCGTTCAGAATGTTTACCAATCTAATTTGTGTTATCAATCCAGTCTATCTATCCATCCTTCTACCCTTCCAGCTTATTACCTATCTATATGCTGTGGTTTAGATATGAACTGTCACCCATATGTTAGAAGCTTGGTCCTCAGTGTGGTAACATGAAACAGTTAAGAGGTGGGGCTGTGTGCAAGACAATTACATCATGGGGGCAACACTCTCAGAAGGGATTAACATTGTGTCTCACAGAATGAGTTAGTTCTAGAGAAAACAGGCTATTATAAAGTGAAGCCACCCTATACCCTAAGCTTCTCTTGCATTCGGCTTATTACCTTTCTACAGTATTTCTCAATCATGTTCAGTTCCAGTAAAGAGGTCCCTCTCCAGAGGCTGAATGAATGAAGTCACTTAATCTTGGACTTTCAGCCTTTTAAACTGTGAAATAAACCTCTTTTGTTCATAAGCACCCACATTCAGATATTTTGTTACAGCAACAGAAAATAGATGAATATATTATCTGTCAAATTATCTATGATTAATTTGGAAGAAGTAGACTTTATTACCTTCTCTTGGTAGCACAAACTAACTATATTTAACAAGAGAAAAGCCATGGGCAGAGAGAACAGTAAAAAAAAAAATCCCTGAAATAGAGTCCAAGTGGTTAAGATAATAAAATGGGGAAGAGGAAATTTACATTAAGTGAACTTTGGGTTTTCAGTAATCATCTGTTAAAAAGCAAAATTATTTTCTAGTAGGAAAAATTTCATAAATACTGGGATGTACACTTTTATAAAGAGACAAGATTGTCTAGCTGAGAGTGTCTAGCTCTAAGCCTATATTCTTTATTTTCATTACTGTGTTCTCAAGAACTTTTGGTGCTAACAGTAGTGCTGAAGTGAATACTTCAATTACTGAGAATCCTCTTAGATAGCTGTTTTCTAAGTAGTTAAGAGTATATTAAATTCATTAATTATTATAACTACTTTGGATAAAAATTGTTATGAAACATTCTGAGCTTGTCTTCTTAAATGGAATACAAAAATGAAATATAATTTCCCCTTTTCTTGAAAACTCATGGCTATGAATTAATTATAAAAATCAATTATTTTAAGTTATTTTTTAATCCAAGCCAGAAACAGCCTTGAAAAGTAGAAGTTATGCTTTTACATTAAATGGTCTTCTTCCAGTTTTTGGGTTGTTTTGATCAATTCCTCCCTTTGCTGTAAACTACCATTTCTGGTTGGCTTCTGTGATGCCTTATTCTATTATGTGCTCCCTCTACCTTCTCTTTTAATCTTCTGAAGCATAAATGTTTGGAAATAACATCATCAAATCTGTCTGAACTATCAAAGTAAAAGTAAACACACTCTAAGAGAGGGATTAATTGGTTATTTTTATCTTTAGTGTGTGGGATTATTTATTCTGGCTATCTAGAGGCCTTTTAGACTTAATTCCAGGTTATCAATCACATCAAGTGGAAAAACTGCCAGGAAAATTAATTTCTGGGTAATCACTTATTGTGACACTTTGCTACACTACCTTATAGGTTTTTCCTCTGTTTTTGAATTTTTACAAACTGCTTAGAAAACATCTATTTAGTCTCCTATTCTAAATATGAATATTCTAAAACTAAATTTAGTTATATTTTACAGTATGTTTATATTTCCAGATTTGGCTAGCTTACTGACAGATGTTGCTTACATGGACTCCATTAGACAGACTTGAAAATTCCTTTTATTGTCCTCTTTAGATTACACAAAAAAATGTTAATTATTGTAAATTAACACATAGTCATATTAGTTTTAGATTCTATATTGTGTATAAACAAAAAGCAAGTACCTACCTGTTAGACTGAAAATTCATTTTTTGTTTAAGAAATGTTTTGTCTAAAGTTATTAATATCATTTTTATGCTCTTAACATGTATCTTAATAAGTTGATGTTCTCACATACACATAAACATTTTGTATAAAGTCATGTTACATTAGACCAATCATTGCTAGGCCACAAAAAAGTCAGCAAAATATCTTTAAATAATATGGTTAATTATAATGTTAATATTGTGAGTTAAAAGACTTTTCTTTTGACTAGACTCAAAAGTACCAACCATGTTATATGCATGTATAAATATACCACGGTGAAACCTGTTATTCTGTATATTTGAAATGTACTAGTTTAAAAAAAAGATGGAAAGAAAAAGAGGTACATTGCATATTGACTTTCCTATTAAAGAAACACTACAATATCTGAGTGATTCACTATCAATAACTAACCTGAAAAAATAACCACCAACAGGAACAAGGAACATAATTAAAACAAATTCAAATAGTCTTTTATTTATTCTTACATCTATTTCATAGACAATGCAAAAATTTAGTATACCCCCAAAGAGCATTCAAATACAGAGATTCTCCAACTTATGATGGTCTGATTTAACAATTTTTCAACTTTACAAAGTGACATGCATTCAATAGAAATCATACTTGGAAATTTGAAGTTTGATCTTTTCTTAGGTTAGTGATATGTGGTACAATACTTTCTCATGATTCTGGGCAATGGCAGTGAGCAACGGCTCCCAGTCATGTGATGATGAGCCATGTAATAGTGTACTGTGTTGCTAAGCTATGATGTTGGGTAGATTGGTTAGGTAAATTAAATACTTTTTTTTTTTTTGGTACCAGGGATTGAACCCAGGGATGCTTAACCACTGAGCCACCTTCCCCACCACTTTTTATATTTTATTTAGAGACAGGGTCTCGCTGAGTTGTTCAGAGTCTCACTAAGTTGCTGAGGCTGGCTCTGAACTTGCAATTCTCCTGCCTCCGCCCCCAAGCCTTTGGGATTACAGGCAGGTGCCACCATGCCTGGCAATTAAATACATTTTTGTCAAGGTATTTTCAAGTTATGATGGGTTTACTGGAAAATAATCTCACGGTAAGATGAGGAATACCTGCATAAGCACATAACTTTTTATGATGTTCTAGCTACAAGGATATATGACCAAACTCTCACCTAAAACAAATTATATTAACAACTTCTCTTTATCTTGTGCTAAGTACAGTTGGCCCTTCAGATTCTGTATTCATGGGTTCAACATTGCAAATTCAACAAATTTTGGATAGAAGATACTTGCAAAAAAACATGGTTCCATCTGTATTGAACACATACAGACTTTTTCCTTTTTAGTTTATTCTAAATAATACAGTATAACAGATATTTATTTAAATAAGCATTTACATTATATTAAGCACTGTAAGTAATCTAGATATGATTTAAAGTGCAACATATGGGAGGATATTTGTAGGTTCCATGCAAACACAATGCTGTATTATATAAAAGACTTGGGTATCTATGGATTTTGGTATCTGAGGGGGGGTTCTGGAACCAATCTCCCATAGATACCAAGGGGTGACTGTACTCAAGTTATAGAAAGGGAAGACAAAATTTAAATGGAAAAGACAGGCCAACCCTGATATTAGGAGAGTCTATGCTAATGGGTATGACTGATATGAAAAATCTTGGACTCCTTACAGAATATATTTAGGCCATGAATACCTTGTTATATCTTTAAAATGAAGTGTAGGTGTCTTATTAAAAAACTAATCCTTTAATTCAAAACTAGATTGGATTTAGTTTTAAATGTTCTACCTGATTAAATTTAGAATGGGAAATAATCCCTTAACTAGCTCTGTTCTGTAATCTTTTTTTCTTTCTCTTTTTTGGTACTGGGGATTGAACCCAAGGGTGCTTTACCACTGAGCTACTTCCTAGTCCTTTTTATTTTTTGAGACAGGGTCTCACTAAGTTGCTTAGGAACTTGTTAAGTTGCTAAGGCTAACCTTGAACTTGGATCCTCCTTGTCTTAGCCTCCAGAGTTCCTAGGATTATAGGTGTGTGCCACCACATCCAGTTTCAGTTCTATAATCTTAAAATGGGAACACACTGCATGACTCCTTTTCCCCTACTGAACCCTTCTATAAACCTTTCTATGGCTAATCTGTTTGCCTTCTACCTGCCAGCAGCCAAATTCACTTGCTTTTTCACATTTTTCTTTATATCAGACTCTTGATTCCCATTTTAATGTCCCTTAGACAAAACTCACTTGACTAGCCCAATCCTTTCACTTTAGATCTTTGATGATATGAAAACATTTTCCTAGGCTAATAAAGTACATATATATATATAGAGATACCAGTGTCCTCAAACACAAATAGTTGAAGCTTCTAAAACTAGTAAACACAGGTAACAATCAAGCAAGAGTATAACTCTGGTCTTACATTCATAGACTGGATCATATTTTTAAAAAGATTTTAATAATTCTTATCCAATATGTGATTATGTTCCAAAGATTCTGCCTGTATTTCCCTTTCCCAGAAATAATCCTAAAACTCATTAATTTTATTTAAAATGACTACATTTTTCAAGACAACTTTATAACTCTACCACATATCCTCCCTACAATTAATTGCAAGCACATTTTCTTGAAAGTCTAAAGCATAACATTCTGGTTTGTAAGTAATTTTTTAATAGATATAAAACTTACTTAGGCTACTTAGCTGTCTAATTATATTTGCCAAAGAAATATTGGTTACACATTCCAGTTCATTCTTAATGCCTCTAGGCAGTGCTGTGTGGCACAAGTGCCTAGGATCGATGTTTCTTTTCACTAATGGCATCTTGAGATCAATCTCTGTGCCAGTTCACCTGTAGGAAATCAGAAAAGAAATTAACATTATTCAACTTCAACCAACATAGAGACTCTATCACATTTAAATAAAGTTGTATGCTTGTATGAAGACAAGAAAAATAGTTATCTGACTAAAAGAATCAAAAGTGACTTGTTAGCTTTGGTTTATTTTCAATTATTAGAACATCAATATAACATAAAACACTTTTTAAAAAAACTTACTTTCAACATCAGATGCTACATCATGGTGAATTTACAATTACCATTCCTATTATTCTCCTAAAATCATTTTTTCTATTTACTACATAAATAGAAATTTACTACATAAATTTTGCTTTAGAAAGTTGGTGTCAGAGCTCCTCTCTAAGAAATAACCTAAGAATCTTAAAGAAGTTAGGTACTATCAAATTTACAATTTCATATAAAACATATCAGGTGTTCAACAGGTCAGAGATCAAATAGTCCAAGTGCCTACCTAGCACCTAAACTCTCATCAAACCTGCCAAAATTTTAACTGATAAAAAATTCATCTTTGAATTATAGGTTGTCTTCACTTTGTATGCTTCCTATGTGTGCCAATTTCAGCAACCAATGTTAAGTTAAACAGCAGCAGTCTCCCAACAACATGGTTCAAATTTCACTTAAAACAGTCTATGAACTCTACCTGCATAAATACAAACTTCACTGTTAGCATTCTAGTCCACAAATCACTGTTAATATGAATGTGCATCATGATCAGTGGCCAATCTTTCCAAGTCAGTTGGTTTTGTCAGACTTCATGTGTTATTCAATTCTACCACAGATGGCAAAGTCAATACCTGTTTTGACTTCTTCTTGCTTCCCACTGCTAAACCCATATGAAATTTTATAAGACAAATAGTAGAAAAAGGGAATTGGCTAGTAGAGACGAAAGAGCAGCAAAGAATCAAAAATTGTTAACACTGGGAATGAAATTCGTAAGTGGAAGAGCTGAGAGTGAAATGTTGCTATTATAACATACAACATTTAGCATGAAACTCTAGATATGCAGCCAGAGGAACTTAGGGAAGGCAAACTTACAGTCACAAGTGAGGAATGTGGTTTTGACAAAAAGAAGGAATATGTCCCAGGAAGGGATGCTGGGAAAAATTAAAGAAATTCTTGAAGTTATTTCACCGCACAGGAAGTGCAAAAGATAAAATGCCTTAAGTAGATCCAAATTTAGTAGGAAAGGAGTGTTATAATTTGCCAAGGCACAGAAAAGATGCTTCAGCTGTTAGTTGTGGCTCTTTTAAGTTACACAAGATAAACACTATTCAAAGTGCTCATTTTTTTTTTAAACAAGAAAAAACAATATTGTTTCTAAAGTTGTAAATTACACTGAACTAAATAAATGTTTTATTTTTAAAAAAACTTTCCTTATACATCTTAACCAAGAGTTTTTAATGTTTTGACAAAAAAATTCAAGAGCATGGAACAATTATAATTTTCCCATGACAGTTTTTCTGTCTTAACTTGAATGATCATGTTTATAGTCCAGCCCAACTGCTGAAAGTGAGGACTGACTGCCCATACTTACCTACTGGTAAACACTGGTTACTTTATGAAGGAAGAAATTTACTATTTACTGAGCTTTAATGACTAACAAAACAGTTCTGGACAAATTTAACTGCACTGAAGTGGTACTTATACAACACTTCAAAAGCATGTCAATTAACATACTTTAAAAAAAACAAATGAAATTTGTCTCCTTTGACCTATCTGCACAGCACTCTGAACATTTTAAAATTGTGCAATATTAAGCAAACAGAAAAAAGGCACGTACAAATTGTATAACTTAATAATTTAAGTAAATAGTCATATAACTCCATAAAAGAAATAAAACATGCCTGGACCTCAGGACTCTTCTACTTTGGTCTCCTTCACAATCATCCTTGCTCACCTCCTTCTCAAAGATAATCTTTTCTTTAAAAAAAAAAATATATATATATATGTATATAATATTATATTGTATATATGTGTATAAAATAAGCATTTTCTTGTTTTCTTTATATTTTCACCACCTAGGCAGGCAACTCTAAATATGAGTATTTGTTTTGATTCCTTTCTGAAGTAAAGGGAATAATATCATATATATTATTTTATTCCTTGCTTTTTCATTCAACATTGTATTTTTATCATTCATCCATATTGCTTTGTATAGATGCTGGCTGTTTGTTTTCATTGTAGTGTAATACTCTACTGGTCTCATTCAAATGTTGGTATGATTTGTTTTCAGTTTGAGGCTGTGATGAATAGTACTATAATCGACATTCGTGTACATATGTCTTAGTATACATATTTCTGTTGTGAATATACTTTAGGAGGAGAACAGTCTGGTTAATGATAGGCAGTGTAAGAGGCTACTGCTGCCCCACATTCTTTTTTTTTTTTTTTCTAGCTATTTTTTTTTTATTGTAAACAAATGGGATACATGTTGTTTCTGTTTGTACATGGCGTAAAGGCATACCATTTGTGTAATCATAAATTTACATAGGGTAATGTTGTTTGATTCATTCTGTTATTTTTTCCCTTCCCCCCCCACCCCTCCCACCCCTCTCCACATTCTTACAATACCTCATACTTTCAGTTTTTAAAAACCATTTGTTTTGGAGAGTATGTAGTAGCAACTTAGTTTAGTGTTTTCCTAATTACTAATAAGTTTAGCATCTTTTCATACCTTCAATGATCTTTTGGATTTCTCTTGAGGAAGTACCTATTTGTTGTATAAGGACTCATGGGATATGAACCACTTAAAGATTACATATGATAAAATATCTTCTGTCACTCACTGGTTCTCTCTTTTAATAAACAGATGTTTCTACAGTTAGTAGGCTAAAATTTATCATCCTTTTCCTTTTAGGTTTAGTATGAAAGCCTAATTTTTGAAATCTTTTTTATACCAACAGCATAAATATGATCATCTATATTTTTTCTTAGTGTTGTTGCTTTTGTCTTGCATTTTAAATCTTCGAATGATATGGAATTAATTTTTCTGAGTGGCATGACACTGCAGTCAAGTTGCTTATAATTCTTTCAGTACTTTTGTCATAAACCAAGTTACTATATTATGATTTCTGAATCTATCCAATTTTAGACTTTGTACTATTCCACTGAAGTCTCTAACCTAGAGCTAATGATACACTATTTCAATTAATGGGGCTTTGTATAAGTCTTGATATACAACAGGGCAAGCTCCACCTTGTTTTGTTTAATCTTTGTATTTTCCTGTAAATTTTTAGAGTATTAAGTCACATATACATACATACTAGGAATCTGGTTGGAACTATACTAAATCTATAGATCACATTGGGGAGTACTAACATACATTTCTTCCTATATATGAATATAATATATCCCTCCAATTATTTCAGGATTTTTAAATGTCTCTCAATGTCTTATAGTTTTCTGAAAAGCTTCCAAATCCTTAGATTTGTATATATATTATTTTTTATTATACTGAAAATACTATGTTTTTTCATGTTATTTTCTACAGAAAATAAATTAATTTCTGAATATTTGCCCTATATCCAGACACCATTCTAATCTCTACTAATTATTTTGGATTTTAAAAGTATATGCAATTATATCCTAAGTATTAACTATCTATGCCCTCCTTTTCAATGTATCTTACATCTTTTGTTTCTTTTTCCTGCTTTATCACACTAACTAGAACCTTTAATACAATGTAAAATAAAAGTGACATCAAACAAATGGATGCTGATCCATAATGGAGATAGGGTAGGGAAGAATGGAGGAACTTTGGACTAGGCAGAGTTGAATAAGGGGAGGGGGTTTGGGGGTAGGAAGTATAGTGGAATGAGATGGACATTATTACCCTACACATGTGTGATAACATGATCTGTGTGACTCTGCACCATGTACAGCCAGAGGAATGAGAAGTTGTGCTCCATTTGTGTACAATGTGTCAAAATGCACTCTACTGTCATGTATAACTAATCAGAACAAATGTAAAAAAAAAAAAGGTGACATCAAGCATACTTCTATTTTTACTGAACTCAAAGGAAAAGCCTTCAACATTTCATAAGACTAGGGTTTCTGTTACACTGTTTTGTAGACACCTTTTAATAGATTAAGGAAGTTCCTTTCTAGTTCTACTTTACTAAGGCTTTTTAAAATTATGAATGTTGATTTAACTAAAAGTTTTTCCTATATTTATGATGGTAATCATATGACTCTCTTATTTTGTTAATGTAGTAAACTATATTGATGTTTTTCTCTCATTGTTAAACAACTTTGCATTCTTGCAATAACCCAAACTTATTTATAGCCTTACTGATTTTTTGTTCTGGTTCTACCAGAGAGCTATGTTAACATCTCCTATGATGACAGAAGATGTGTTATAAATTCTTGATATGATTTCTTATTTTAGACTATAGTATTAGGTATATTTAACTTTAGGAAGTTCCTTCCTCTTCATCACTAATAATATGGTCCTTTGCTTAAAAGTCTACTCTGTTTGATACTAATATATACCAGTTTTCTTCTGGTTGTGATTGCTTCATATAGGTTTTCCCATTCTTTTCCATCTTCATGTATCTTCGTGTTTTAGACATGTCTCTTGATAGATTCAATTAGGTGTTTCTTTTATATTTACTTTTCTTTAACTCAGATTGATAACTTTAAACACTTATTGGTATGATGCTAATAATGTTCCTGCTGCCCAGGATACTCTCCTTGCTCACAGGCTCTCTTTTCCCAACTTTACTTTTCTTTAAATTTCAGCTCAAATTAGAGCATTCCCTGATCCTCCAGCCCTGACCAGATGTGGTCCCTCTGTTAAAATTCTCTCATAGCAATCTATCATTTTTCATTATAACAACTGCCTCAGTTTGTAATTATACATATCCATGATTGATTTGTCTCCTTTATTGGTCAAAATGCAGGTTTTGTGTAGTTTTTTTTCTCACAGTATGTTGGATGCCTAGTATATGCTTGGCACATTAAAAAAAAGTGAACATGTATTTGTTGAGTAGCTAAAAAAACACTTAACTACAATTCAAATTCCTCTTACTAAGCCACAGATGTGCCTATGCAATTGCTGCCTGGACATCCATACATGTATGTCCCATAAGATACATCAAATTCAGCATGTCCAAAATTAAACTTACTGTATTTCCTTTTCAAATCTAGGCATCACCTTGAATTCTGCCCTACCTGCTAGAATCTCTACCTATATCCAATAAGAGATCAAGCCTTACTAATTCTGTCTCATTAACATATCTCATATTCTGACCTTCCTTTTCTATACTTTTCAAACCCTAGTCATCTCTCACTTGGTTGGACTAGAGTTTCTTTTCCAGTGTTATAGTTTCTCCATTCCATATATATCACCATTCCCACCTATCCATCCCACACCACAGCTTTAAGAACATAATTAAATTTTAAATTTGGTAATGTCCTTCTGCAAAAATAAACCCTTCCATGGTTTTTCATTGTCATAAGAAAGTCCAAACATGATATACAAGGTTCTTCAGATTTGAGTCCCCACTTCTTCCTCTAGTCTCACTTCTCACCATACTCCTACCTTTAAACACTCTTTTACAGTCTTGCCTTTTCTCATGCTTCTCTTTGCAGAGAAGGTCTCTCCCTTTCTTATCCTCAACAGAGAACACTTAATTGTTTCATACTAGACTCAAGCATCACCTTTTCTCTGAAGCCTAACTAAATCCTCTAGTCAGATGTGGCAATCTACTTTTGGTGCCCTCAACATAGATCCACTTTTGCATCTACCTAAATTTTACCAATTATACTCTATTACACTGTACTTATTTGTTTATATATCTATGCTTAAATGATAGACTCTAAAGGGAAAAATCTTGCCTTATTCAGCTTATATATCCAAGATTTAAAAAACAGGAGATAATTGATAAGATCAAGATCAAAACATAAAAAAAGAGAAAAATCATGAAGTATAAGGAGGAAAAACAAAACTTTAGGTAACTTACACACACACACAGTTGCTTTTCTAAAGCAATTACTAAATTATGGTTTAAGGAACTGCTTGCTTTATTTGTATAGAAAAGGAATATATTTGAGAAAAATTAATACCTTACAACTGTATTGTGAAATCACAGGCTTGCTTGTGTTTCACCCTCCCAAGAGAAAGCTTGGGTACTATCTTACTCACTTCTGCATCTTTAGGGTCTAACTCAGAGTTTAAGGTATAGCAATCATACCAATTTCAACTGAGGACATGGTGAACAGCAGATAAGGTAGTTTTAAGGTACTATATTCTAATCTCAAAAGAAAAATGAATTTTGTTATGATTAAGAGTGCCTTTAGGTATAATGCAAAAGCTTTCTGGAGAGAAAAAACTTTCCTCATTTTTTCCTTCAGTTGTAATACCATATTCATTTTCATATTTTTCTATGATTTTTTTCTCAAAAATCTTAGTAGCAAAAATTAAAACCATACAAAAATTTAAATAAAGTCTAACAAACTTCATCTCCTACGTCCTGAAAAATACCTGATCCTTTGTCATATTAAGAGTAAAAATTAAACCCTAAATTTAAAGGTATAAATTAATTATCAAGTAAATAAGATCAAATTTATTTTAGTATTTTTAATACTGCAAATGATATATTTTGTTTAAAAGCAATTTAAAAACTGCATAGAAAAATTGCACCAATCACCTACAATATAATATCTTTTAATCTATCAATGCCTAACTTGCTTATTCAGGAGCAACTCATTTATCTATAAGAAAGCTAAAATATACCATGCTAATACACAATTTTTTAAATGGTTAATCTACTCCATAGGTGACAGTTAAAGATACTAACACAGCAACCAAAACTTTCCCAATTAATTTATAACCCATTTGGTTCTAAAAGTAATTGAGCTTATTGGAGATGTAAAATGCTAAACCAATTCTCAGGTTCCTTAATGTATTTTCAGCAACTGAACTGTCAATTACTGAAGCAAAAATCAAGAGATTGTTAGAACATGCAAAAAGAATATATCATCTAAAAGAAGCAGATTTTTAAAATTAATTTTAGGTTAAAAATTTTACCTAGAATCTCAACAATATTTTTAATTATAAACACTTTTTGTGGTTATAATTTTAAGTACTGGTACAGGTTTTAAAATTAAAAATAAATTAGCTACAATAATACTTAAGACTTCATGTTCATTAAACTAGTAATTGAAAACCCTCTTGTAGGAGAACAAGGAAAATGAAACTACTGAAATCTACAGCATTCTAAATTAAAACATTATTTTGGTGAGTACTGTTAATATTAATTTGTTTTTTAAGTTATTTTAAGAATGTCTTCTTTTGAACCCAAGTGAGGCATATATGTGTATAAGAGCATAAAGCAATATGTAAATGCTAAAAATATCTCAAGATCAGACATTATGATGCTATGACTTTAGAAAAATCAGAAAAACAATTTATCAAGTTCTTATTTTCAGAATTCAAAAAACTGCCTCTAAAGCTTATTTTAAAAATTTAAAGGATACCTTATAGTTACTAATGCAGACAAAAATAAAATTGTTTCTGATTTTAAAATACCAGAAAATTGTTATAGTTATATCACATATGGAGTACATAAGAAGTTTATATATAACTAAAAATCACAATTTTTTTTTTTTTTTTTTTTGTGGTGCTGGGGATTGAACTCAGGGCCTTAGTGCTTGTGAGGCGAGCACTCTACCAACTGAGCTATCTCCCCTGCCCAACAAAAAATTTTTAAAAAGAAGTTTAAGAAAATTATTTTATTATATATTCAATGAAAGGTATGTGATGACAAGCAACTAATTCTTTAAACTAATGTCAATGAAATAGCCTATGCTCATTTAAGGGTATTTCCAAATTTTAAAAATGGCATTGACAGAAAATGAAAAAAATATGTGAAATCATAGAGATACAGTATTCAATTTTCATGACAGTATTAAATTCAAACTAAAAGATTCAATTATATGATTGAGGGAACAGGTTAGCATAAAATAACTATTCAAATAAAAGCTAATTTCAATATTTTATATACTTTTAAGAATTTTTGAGAGAGCAAATACATTTTAAGAAATGCACCACCTTCCTTCGAAGTTACTTAATTAGGCATAACAGACCAATTAAATAATTTGGGCATGGCAGTAGTTAAATGGAGACACAGTCTTCACAGAAATAGTTTTATTAAACTACAATCAAATGACAAAATGATGTATAATTCTGACACACAAATGATTAAACACAAAAAATTTAAAAGAATGCATGAAATAAAGAAATTCATATTAACATAGATTAAATCTATTTTAAAACAATTATGTAAAATCATAGGTCTTTGAATAGTATTATAACGTATTTTAAAAGATATTACTCTGAAGCATATCAAAACAATTTTGTAACTTCCCTCTATATCTTTAATGTACATATTCCAAACTTTTATTATTGTGAATAAGTAACTGAGTTTACCAGTGGAATAACAAAAGCTTGTGCAATATAACCTCAGGAAAAATAATAAATTTCTCTTTCATTCTGAGCAGTAAACTTTAAAACTACTTACTATTCCTGACTCTTTAAAATTCTTTACACAGGGAGATGACAATGCCAACTGAGGTACTTGCAGGTCTAAAGAACTATTAATCATGCTGAATATCTCCAGTAACTTGATTGCTCTGACATGCTGGGGCCTTTGCTTAAAGAACCTGCCCTAAGAACAGTGCTATCATTACAAACAATAAATAGATAATTACATTTTGCATTGCAAGCCACAAGAGCAAAGTATTAAATTTTGATAGGCTGAGGTTGAAAAAAGCACACCGATATACAAACTTAAGTAAAAGAAAATGAAATAAGTTACACACTCAGCAATTCACGACACTGAAAATGCTGACAGATTTAAGAAAACTGGATGCTAATAAAGTAATAAATAGTATTAGACACCTATAGAGGGGAAATGAGACTCAGTATAGTCAAGTTGTAATAAGATACACTAGGTTACTAGCTTATTCTGAGATTCCAAGTTACTCTCAAAGAAAATATGTATTTCTTTCAAGTTAATGCAACCACTACTAAAACTGACAAGTTTATTATGTAAGCATAATACTGTATCAAGACTGTTTTGAGACGTTAATTTGAAATTTGAAATATTTATATCACAAATTCAGAATTAAATCATTTAAAAAACAAGATCAAGGGTTCTTTATATTAAAAAGTAATACCTCTAAAAAATATTTACCCATCAAATGTACTATATGTGAAAAATGGCAACGCTGACACATTGCCATCCATCTACTGAATACCAGTGATTCAATTACTGTGCTAAGTGCTAAAAATAAAGGGGTGAGCAAAAACAAATAGCTCTACATGGACTAGCTAGAATCTAGTATCTAATTACATAAGACCTGGTTCCATGACATTTAAATTCAGACCACAAGGATTATTAGTAGTTAGTTATGTTGGGGCAACTAAACTGTGTGTATGCACATGCTTTTACTCTAATCCAGAAGGTGTATCATATGCTAAAGGCCCTAAATTGGGAAGGGGTTTGTGAGTTTGAAGAACTGGCAGATATGAAAGCAGGCCAGTATGTGTGAAGAGATTGCAGTGCTAGGAAGGCGTCTGTTCAAGTAGGACCCTGAAGGTCAAGTGGAAGATTTTCACTGTTATCCTAATCGGCAGCCTTAGAAGGATTTTAAGCCAACGATTACCAAGATCAGGAGTGACTATTCATTCTCTCTATGGAGACTTGGGTAGTGGGGGTGGCAGAATAAAGAGGATGTAGGCCAGTTAGAAGACAAATGCAGTAATCCAGGTAACAAAGATGGTAGTCACTGGGACTTAGTGATACAACATCAGTGAGAAGATACATCCCATAAGTAGAAGGAAATAGGACTGATGATTGATTAGATGTGAGTGAGGCCCAGTTCTTGGCATAAGAAACTTTCTAGAGATAGCTAACTGAGATCATGGAAAAAGTGAGAAAGTAATTAATGGTATTTAGAGTCTGGGATAGCAGAAGAAAGATAAGTTTTAAAGCCAAAATCAATTGGGAAGGCCAAAGAACATTAAGTGGTTTTATTTCCTTTACTTCCCTTTAATTTTTTCCTTATATGATTCTAGGCTCATTTAACTCTTTTGTTTCTACATTGTTCCTATTTACTATATCCTGTAACTTGAGTCCTCTGGACTTCTAGACAACACAGCCAAGGTGAATATAATATTCCTAGCAATTTACTTTCAATGCCACCTCAACCTGTATGACATGTCCAATAACATCATCTTTCTGCAGGGAACAGCATGGCAGAATACTATTTGCATTACTAACAATTTCTCCAATGTTTAACTGTACCTTTCTTTCACATATATGTGAAGAAAATACAATGAAATAATGAAAACAATGGATGTCATATAGCAATACCTAACTATTCTATGGACACAATGGGACAAATTTCATTTATCTTTTGTTGAAATTCAAAGTAAAGAGTTAAAATAATTCCCTGAATATCTTAAGGTTAAGATAGTGCAGTAAAACACAGTATTGAGAAAATTTTAATGTTTACAAATTTATAAAAATCTTTCAAGATTGCTGTATTAACTTCAACTATTTTAAATAGTTTACTTAAAATTATGCAAACATAAAACCAGTATAAAATCCTCATAACCCTTATACAACTATAAAACCAAAATAAATACAACAAAACTACAAACCAACAAAATTCAAAATAGCAGCATTTAGTTAATATGAGGAAATTCTTTTGAGCTAAATCATTGTTTGCCATATGAATCTTGTACAATCTGCCTTACTTTGTTCATGCCTGTGCTGCTATATGTAATCATAGCCTTTTCTCTGCTTGAAGAAATTTTATTCCTACATTACCTGGTTGACGCTAATTAGGTTTACTGTGTGCAAATACAACCATTATACAGCAAGCATGCCTGTATATAGTTAGTAGGCTGAAAACAATTCAAGTTATACTGTTTGATACTGGAGCTAAGCTAAACATAAACAAAAAGAGACACAAACGAAACCAGATATTAAGATTACTTGACAGGTGTACTTTCGAAAGACTGAGAATGTTTTCATTAAATCCTTTAAAAACCAAAATTCTATTTTCATAGAAAACTCACAAATATCCAAACATGTGCTCAGGATGAGAACCACTCTAGGCCAAGCTAAAGACATGACTCAAAGAGGAGAAATGTGTTGCTGAAGAAGTAGGGTTAGGAATAGAACCTTTTTTTTTTTTTTTTAAATCACACTCTATTGCTTCTTTCATATTAAGCTGAATTTATACAATGTACACTTTATGAAAACATTTTAATAGTTCATTATTCAGGGAATGAGCAAGATTTCACTGAAAAGAAGAAACACAATTATTCTTTTCATCAACCAAAACAGAGGAACACATAATTTTTTAAAGTAGCAATGTACATCAATATGCATCAGAGATGAGAACAAGTCCACCCACAGACTCCTACACATGATTTTTGCCAAGAAATGGGAAAATTACACCTCCCCCCATCCCCTGGTCTTTCTCTCATCTTCAGGCTAGGCATCCTCTTTTCTGTGGATATACATTTCCAAATATTGGCTGGTTGTCTCCTTCTCAATATCTCTATGCAGGGGAACACCTTAAAATCAACAAGCCTGGGGCTGGGGAGATAGCTCAGTTGATAGAGTGCTTGCCTTGTAAGCACAAGGCCCTGGGTTCGATTCCCAGCACCCCCCCCAAAAAAAAAAAAAAAAATCAACAAGCCCTAAAGTTATATATCCCCCCAGCAAAATCCTGGCTCTTTATTTCTTATATTAACAGTTCTATCAAACAATAGCCAACTCAGAAATAATGTAATCCTTTATCTTATTCCCATCTTTCCATATCTAATTTGTACAAAAAGATTCATTAAATTCTCAGCAGAACTGTTGGCATCAAATTACTGACATATGCTTTAATATTTTTGAAATGTTGACAATCACTCAAAACTTTTCTATGAATTTATACCTTTCACATCCTCAAAATCATGACAGGGAAACTACTTTTTGATTCCTACATTAAATGGCTGTGAAATATGCCATAATTTATTTAACATTTTCCTAATGCTGGATATTTTCTTGACTTTTAATTTTTTACTATAATAAATACTAGGATAAGCTTTCATTATATAATCTTTGTTCAAGTTTCTGGTCACTCTTCTTAGAATATGAAAAACTCAAGGCCTCTGAAACATTTTAAAATTACTTCCCCTAAGACTACACAATTTTGATTCTTCTTAATTTCTCATCTCTATTACTTACTATCTATGAAACTCTGGAAAATTAACTTCTCTGTGCCTCAGTTTCCTCATCTTAAGAACAAGGATAATGACACCACCTACTTCAAGTGGTTTAATGTGAAGATTAAAGTGGTTAGTTAATACATGTACAGTTTTTAGAAAAGTCCCAGATACACAGTAGGTACACAATAAATACCACAGCTATTATAATTTATCACCAACAATGAATGTTTGGAGATAAAACTGGTAGTACTCTGACTCACTTTAAGTGGGAATAATGTTTGGAAGCGAAGATCTTTTCCAAAATTAATATATGTGGGGACGCAGGGATACAAATAATACATAAGATGGTGTGGATGAAACTAATTTTAGGTCAATCTTTATATAAGTAGATGAGAAATTTAAGCTTGGAGAAAAGACTGAAAATAATTACATGTAGGGATGTTTGCAGGTAATAGAAGAAGAAACTCTCTGAAACACAGTGGAAGGATGTGAAGAAATAAGTCAAATGAGGAGTGCTGAACGCAGTATGAGTTTGTGAGTTCAGAATATTTAAAAAAAACAAAGGCAGCTTGTCCTTTTGCCACTTGATTGAGATAAACTGACATGAGGCAAAAAAGGATTATTTCTAGGTCTTCTGAAAGCATACAGACATTCTCCTTGGTTTATCTTATGGTCTGAGGATGCATGCCATGGTACACAGAAATAAGTATCCTTTCATACTTTACAGCATGTAAACAATCAACTAATTATTGGTCCTGCAGGGATAGGGATCTCAGTTGTGACCTCCAATTCAGTATTTCCTTCACTACAACATACTGACACTGTCTCCTAAATCTTCTTTCTGAATTTACTAACTAATTACTTGGAATATACAATCATTTAAATTTGATTTTATAATTCCTTAGTTTTATTCATTGACTGCTACAAAGAAGTTCATTTGCTATTTTCCTGCCCACTCATAAGTCTTTTTAGATCACATATTTTGTCATCTTGGCATCTCACTACACAGAAGGGTTTTATCATTTCAAACCTGGGCATTTTGATGTGTACTTTCTCTTTCTGAACATTTTCAAAATATAAAATAAAAGCAGTGCCCATATTAATTTTTTATTGTTAATAGTTTTCAATTCAGAAAAGCCTATCATTTTTAAGACTGGTAGAGATATTAAAAACTAAATGACTCATCTCTTATTTTGTAGTTAAGCAAACTTACCTGAAAAAGTTAAGAAACTTTTTTAAATTCACAAGATTAATAGCAGAGCTGAGACCAGATTTTAGGTTTACAAATTTTATATCTACTGCTTGCTCAATTCTCTATCTGTTACTATTTTTAAATTCATTTTACTTTCTTAACAAATCAGTCTACCAAATGTCACAATCTCCTAAGACTTTCCAAGGTATTCTGGGTATTTCCAAAACCCAAATGACTACCTTCCTTCAATACACATTTGCAGATTATATGCTAGGATTAAAACATAGGTAAAGAAGATTTAAAAGAAGTAAAATAGCTTCATCACCCAGAAGTTTACAAAATAATAAGCAAACATGTACCAAAAATTTAAAAATAAAAATTCACATATGACTAAAGTCTAAAATAAAATGATACCATTAAGTAAGGAGAAAAAATGAAATCAAACCAACCTAAGAGGTTAAAGAAGATAATGCTAACATAGACCTGTGCTATCTAATACAGTAATTATTAGTTATATGTGACTAAATTAAAACTTTAAAAGTCCCCCGTTCCTGCTGATGAGCAGAATCACAGGTCTGTGACAGGAGTCCCCCATGTTTCTCCTTTGTTTCCTTCTTTTTCCTTTCTTTTAAACAAACAAATTTTAAAAGTACTTTAAAAATCAGTTCCTTAGTCACACTAGCACATTTCAAGTTCTCAAAAGTCAACATGTGGCTTATGGCTGTCACAGTGAATAGGGTAGTAACAGAACCCGATCATCACTATAGAAAGTTCTATTTTAAGATGACCACATGATCCCCAGTCTCTAGTGCTACTCCTATGATGGATAAACTGACAGGGACTGAGAATATTTTAAGTCAAGAATAAGAGGAAAGTTGGGCATAGTGGCATACACCTTTAATCCCAGCAGTTTGGGAAGGTGAGGCAGGATGGTCTTGAGTTTAATGTCAGTCTTAGCAATTTAATGAGGCCCAAAGCAACTCAGAGAGATCCTTGTCTCTAAATAAAATATAAAAAAGGGCTGGGGGGGCTGGGGAGATAGCTCAGTTGGTAGACTGCTTACATTGTAAGCACAAGGCCCTGGGTTCGAACCCCAGTACTGCCAAAAAAAAAAAAAAAAAAAAAAAAAAAAAAAAAAAAAAAAAAAAAAAAAAAGCAAAAATAAGAAAACTAGCTTGAAAGGAATACAGAAGAATAAAATATAAACAAAAAATGCAGCTAAATTTAAGACTGAACTTTGATATGCAATGAAGAATAAATAATTCTCTTAAAAAGGAGTAAAAGATGACAAACATTTGATCTTAAAGAGATTATACACAAAAATATGCACAAATTTAGCAAATACTGCCAGTTTTCCTAAGCGCTTAAGTCAATTTATATCCCTACCAGCAATTATGAGAGTTCCATAATGAAAATCTCAGTTGTTGACAACCTTGGTAACACTTGGTATTATACATTAATCTCATCATCCTCATAAAGTTTTATTTTATTTAATCTATTGAAGCTCTTAAATTTCTAAGATCTTTGGCCATTAAATAATAATAATAATAAATTAAATATTTAGTCATTTCTGGGAAATAAATAAGGAGTTGACAAAACTTCTTAAATGCCATAAGAAGAGTATTCCCTGCATTCTGTAAATTAAGAATTCTATAAAATTGTCTGGGCATGGTGGCCCACACCTATAATCCCAGCAATTCGGGAGGTTAAGACAGAAGGATCACAAATTCAAGGCCAGTCTCAGCAATTTAGCAAGTTCCTGTTTCAAAATAAAAAAAATAAAAAAAAAAAGGACTAGGGATATAGCTCAGTGGTAACATACCTCTGGATCTGATCCCCAGCACACACACAAAAAAATTCTTGAGAATTCCTAGACTGTCTAAACAATAACAGGATCAACAAAATGCCACCTGCACTAATTCCTCTATTGTAAAAATTTAAACAACAAAGTAATAGGAATTTTTAAATATTAAAAATTTATATGCTATAGAGGGAAAAGAGGGGTGGGAGGGGTGGGGGGGAAGGAAAAAATAATAGAATGAATCAAACACCATTACTCTAAGTGAATGTATGATTACACAAATGGTACGCCTTTACTTCATGTACAACTAGAGGAACAACATGTATCCCATTTGTGTACAATAAAATAAAATCATAAAAAAATTTATATGCACAGCATTTACCTCACAGTATGCAAAATCACAAATTTGAGTCAGGAATTTAAGAAACTAACAAAATCACCTGTTTTTGTTTGACTTTTAGCTACGTCCTCACCTTTCTATTGTTCATTCTCATCATAGGTAAAAGAAAATACAAACATAGAAAAGATACTAAGCATACTATCCTCTTAGATTTATTCCATGATTTGGCCATGGAAATACTATGCTGAATCAAAGCAGTGAGAATATCAACTTACATCTTGAGTTTCACAACCATTTTCTTTGTATACAGAGATTATTATATCTTTTTGTCCTGTTTTTAGAAAATATATATACTTTATTGAAGTATACTTTATAAACTTTATTTACACTTTATATATGTTAGCACAATGTAAGTCATTCGGTAGGCCAAATTTTAAGATGGTCTATCTCTCTAGCCCCTAGTGCTACTCCTATGATTATGTCATATTACAAGTTAAGAGAAATTTGAAGACGTAATCATAGTTGCTAATCAGCTGACCTCAAAATAGGGAGAGGATCTAAATGGGTTTAACAGAATCTATTACATAAGTGGTTTTTTTTTTTTTTTTTTTTGGGGGGGTGCTGGGGATCAAACCCAGGGCCTTGTGCTTGCAAGGCAAGCACTCTACCGACTGAGCTATCTCCCCAGCCCCTACATAAGTGTTTTAAAAGCAATGTTTTCTCTTGCTCCAAGAGAAGAGGAAGTCAAAGATTCAAAGCATGAGGGAGATTCAGGATACCACTGCTGGCTGGACTATAAAGGGTCACTTGAAAAGAACCTCAAAGTGTATCTCATCGCTAAAAACAACCTTTGGTTAACACTTGAGGGAAGAAAAGGAACTTCAACCACTAAGCCTATAAGCTGATTTCCCTTTTTCAGTCTACAGAAAGAAATGCAGCTCACTCAATGCCATGATTTTAGACTTATGAGTTCCTAAGCAGGGAATCCAGCCAAGGGCACAGAGACTTCTGACCTATAAAACTGAGATAATTAACAGGGGTGTTTTAAACTGTGGCTAAATTTGTGGTAATTTGTTAAGCAGCAATAGAAAGTTAGTAAACTGAACATTTGATCAATTTTAGAAGTTTAAAAAAATTTTTTTAGTTGTAGAAGGACACAATACCTTTGTTTATTCATTTTTATGTAGTGTTGAGGATAGAACCCAAGCACTCTACCACTGAGCTACAATCACAGCCCCTTAGAACAGTTTTAATACAGCTTAATACTGTGAAATCACCAAACATCCCCAACATTTTGTTTCCCTTTGAAATAACTTCCTCTACTCATGTCCCCAAGTACCACCAACCTAGCCTTCTGTCATTATAGATTAATTTGCTTATTACAGAGTTCTATATAAATGGACTTGTAAAGAAATTATTCATTTTTGTACCTTCTTCAGCCTAAGGATGTTGAGATTCATCCTTGTTGTTGCATGTATCAGTAATACATTCGTTATTATTGTTGAATAGTAGTGTTTCATTGTATGAATGTGTCATAACTTGCTTACAGACATGAAGGTCATTTTCAGTTTTCGACTATGACAAAGTTACTAAGAACATTTTATGTAAGTATAGGGGGAAAGGTTTTTTTTCTCTTGGGTAAATATTTAGGATTAGATTGGTTGGCTTATGTAAGTACGTATTCAACAATTTTAAAGACTACCAACCAGACTGTTTTCCAAAGTAGTTTTACCATTTTATATCCCCAGCAACAGAGTTTCAGTTTCTCCATATCCTCATCAAAACTTGGTATGATCAATCTTAATCTTAGCTAATCTAATGAGTATACAGTGGTATCTCATTATAATTTTAATTTATATTTTCCTATCCTTCCTAAAGTTAGTAGTAAAAAAAAGTTAACTTCTTCTTTTACAGCAAAATTTATGCTATAAGTTTGCATATAAATACTTCATTAGATATAATGGAATATTGAAAATTTTTGATAAAATGAAATGTCTAATTTAAATATGAAAACACACATTAAGACTGCTTTTAGGAGGGGAAGTATTGAGACTACTTTGGAGTGAAAAATGAGAGAGATTTCTTTGAGTTCCAAATGTAAATTTCAGGAGAAGTTGCAAAATCATCTTTTCTATAACTGAAAAAATGGTAGAGGAAATGAGATTCTATAAACTCTCTCACTGACAGTGGCAAAGAAAAAAGACTGAGAGGCAGAGACCTAAGTTTCTTTTTCATAAAATCTACTCTCTCTTTTTTCTTTGGTACCAGGGATTGAACTCAGGGGCATTTGACCACTGAGTCACATCCCCAGCCCTATTTTGTATTTTATTTAGAGACAGGATCTCAGTGCCTCGATTTTGCTGATGCTGGCTTTGAACTCATGATCCTCCTGCCTCAGGCTCCCGAGCTGCTGGGATTGCAAACATGCGCTATGGCACCTGGCATAAAATCTACTTTTTTCTGACACATTTTTCAATGTGCTTTGTTGTTGTTGTCTATATATCTAAAATAATGTAATATCAAACAGATTACATTGATGGGAATAAAAAATGAACACTCCATGTTCTAAAGTACTTAACAATATCTACATATATAAACATGGAACTTAAAAACAGCTTTTAATATTTAAGTAGAAGAAAACAAAGTAATTTATCAACTTCTTTTGAAAAAGAATGCTAAAGACAATACCAAAAATATACTGATATAATTTGAGCCAGTAAAGTAACTATGCATTACAAGAAAGTGCCTTAAAATAAATATATAAACAGAAAGTTCTACAAAATTTCACTTAATTGAATTTTCATAGGGAAGCAATGAGGATTAAAAACTAAAGTGTTTTGTCCCAAGTTATCTCCATTAAGTTATTATTCAAATAAGAAACACTTTCTGCTGATTAACTATTCAAATGATATATTGAATATATAAGTGACATACCTTTATATATTCCAATATATTTATGATATATACATTTATGAAAAATATATATTTACAATAAATGATAAATATATATATATGTAAATATATCTCCATCAAAGGTAGATGTAATTTGCTGTAAACAGAGGCAACCAAGCATTTTACAAATTTAGAAATGTTGCAAGGGATCCTTTTCTTCTATCTCAAAGATGTTAAAAGATTTTTCAGTCATTGCTTCTAATCTAACTTTGCTGTGCTAGGAAAAAAACAAAAACAAAATACAGAATTTGGATAAAAATTTAAATGCAAAAAAACTAAAGGGATACAAAGCTTGACTCTTATGTAAAATTTTCCTGGGTTAAAGTCAGGCATATGTATAAAATTCTGCTAAGAACATCCTAATACCTAATAAGGAACAGAAGGACATAATATGCTGCAATTACA
The DNA here is from genome assembly GCF_902686445.1 of Sciurus carolinensis. Lineage (NCBI taxonomy): Eukaryota > Metazoa > Chordata > Mammalia > Rodentia > Sciuridae > Sciurus > Sciurus carolinensis. The sequence continues at coordinate 53,486,230 of NC_062219.1, read as the reverse complement.
AATTAGATGCCTAGTATTGATGAAATAGCTCTTAGACACCTTCATAGTGGATTACTTCTTGTCAAGATACTCAAAAGCTATGAACTGTGCACTCATGTAACAAACCAATTAGACTCTACAAATTCCCAATTATATCCCAATTCTCAATTTCATCTACAGTGAAATAAACATAATTGATTGAATCTACAGCTCTTGAATATTTGGACTTAACATATTATCACAGTGAATATTTAGTCTTTTTATCTGATATAAGGTCAAACTGGTTCAATAGAAACTAAGAGGGCAAGTTTGGTTAAACTCTTTTGTCATTACTGTTTCCTGATTTGGAAGGAGGTTGAGAGTTCTCTTAAAACAAATATAGACCAAAAGACAAAAGTGATGAGGAGACATTTAAGCTGGACATAAGAAAACTTTTAATATCATATATGTCCAAAAAAGAAATAGGTTGCCTCTGAAACAGATGCTTTTACTAGATGAGAAGTTGTACTACATTATTTCTAAGATGTCTTCTTGTTTTAAAATCTCTTATAATATAAAAGGGAAATTTTAGAGGATGAATAGAGAAAACTTCACATGAATTTCACTGACTCCCAAGATAAAGTTCACTAAGATTATTATTCACTAATAATTCACTCAGGTGGGTTATTTGACTCACCTCAGCAAATTTCTTAAAATGATCTAATTCATGTTGGAGTTAATGAAAATTAGAACCAGCTATTATTCTCTTGAGAAAGGATGGCTACTTTCCTCATGTAGCTCAAGCCAATTCATTCTTCAATGTCCTGAATAAATTCTTCCTTCATCATGAAAATCTTCTCAATATACCTAGTTCATGAGTTATTATTTACTTAATCTGAATTCATAGTTCTGTTCTCTATGCCACTTATTATTATTATTACTAACCAAATAAAGACTTACTGCCTTATAACCTTTCTTGAATTGTTTCTTACTTTATTGCAATTTTCCAAGCTAAGCTCCCTAAAGATAATGACCATATCTTAGTATTTCTTTTCATGTACCACAGGAACTAATAGCATTTTGCATTTTGACTATTTAGAATTGGTGCAATAAGAAAAGGAAATTACAGATTACTTTAAAAACTGAAAAGAAAAATTTGGTAGAAGAAAGAACAGATAAAGAGAAAAGAGAATATAAGTAATAATTATGTACAGGTTAGTAGCTAGAGTCAACCTTGCATTGAGAGAGAGAGAGAGAGAGAGAGAGAGAGATGCTGTTTGTTGAGTTGAAGAAAGCAGAATTCTAACCAAGTTCCATATGATCTTGTCACATCATTTGGTAAAGAACATAATAAATTTGAGAACCACTGATATGGGGGATAAACATGAGATACTTCCAGATTCTGAGAAAAGAAATGTTATCAGTGAATTGGAATGACATTACAAGACTCTTTCCACATCTTTGATTCCATCTTTTGGCATTTAATCGGGGTCTTCAAGTATCAAATCCCATGAAACCAGATGGTATCTGGTTGAGCCTAATATTTGGCCATGAGCAGCAAATTGATAAAGTGGCATTACTCATAAGATCACAATCACTTTGGGAAAAACTTATTTCTTTAAATGGTTTTAAAATAACCATGGCTTCAGCAATTTTTCAACTCATATTTGGTATTATAATAACCTTCAAGAATACCATCTTGATAGTTTTATTTAATTAGAATACTGTCTAATTTTAAAAGATACTTTTCTAATATGTATGAGAAAGTTATATTTGAAACTAAAAGTTATACTGGTTTAAAACAGTATTTATAAAATAGCAATACAGTAAGAATGTTGATTCAAAACCAAGTGTCCAGTGAAAACTACGAGCAAAAGAATAATATGTTACCTAATTATAAGACAGATAAAGTAATTGAAAAACTGGATATAGGACCTTATGGGGGGAAAATTATATTTTACAACTCATGAACTGATAAGGATTTGAACTAAGACTGCTGCCAGTTGGAAAGAAGGGGAAAAAAACTTTCAATATGGAATAAGGAAGATTTGCACCTGAGAGACTAGTGCAACCTTTATAAGAAATGGAGAAAATTGAGAAATCAGTTTCAAATCTATTTTTAAAGCCACTAACATATTCTGTCACCATACACTTAATTTTGAAAGCAGATGTTTCCAAGACTATTTCACTTTTATTAATACATAACTTCTAAAGTAAAATTTAGAACTAATTTTAAAATGACACCAACTATCTGGAGTTGTTATTGAGACAGAGTACTCAACTTTATCTTGAAGATTTTGAAGTTTTTTTTTCAGTCATAGCTATCATCAATAGCTGTTTTAACATACTGAGTTCTACAATTTTGAATAAAAATGAGAATTAAAAATCTAATATTTATTATTTTTTTCCCTCATACTCAAAGAAGCAATTTTTTTCCTTTGAGTAAACAGGACAATGAAATAAATGAGGTCTAAGGAATAATTTAAGATTAATCAATTATTTTTAGTTATAATAGAAACTAGAAGATCAATATAGTAAAATCATAATTAATAATATTCTATCAATTATGAATTGAAACCAGAAGTCTGATATATGTTTTGCTTGGAAAAATCTTTAGCTATTACTACTAAGGAATTATCTGACTCAAAAACCATTAACTCTAAAAATCAAAGCTCCAAAAGTCAAAGAATCCTTTCACTGAGTCTTTTTCCAAGTTCTAAGTTGAGAAGACAAACTGTAGTATTCTATATCCATTCATTTAACAAATACGTGCTTTTTATTTTTTATAAGTAGTTTTTTATTCATGACACATCGTTGACTACAACCATGTATTTATTTTCAATCCACTAACCTCATTTTACCTATTAATATCATCTTATTTAGGAAAAATATATTTATCTAGAAGAAAGGTTCTAGTTTAATGTTTCAGTTAACTGGCAACCTAGAAATTTAACCTAGAAACCCTATCAACAGCTGGATGACAATTTGGGTATCTTCTCTTCCCTGTGTTGGTCCCCAGAATATGTTCATTATGCTCAAGTAAGCTTGTTAGATAGAAAAGGATCCCCAGTCAAGGGAACATTTAGCCTATTGCCCAGATATTTTTACCTGCTCAAGATTTGCAAAATGTTCCTACCTATTTACAGCACTGCATTTATGTTCTTCCTAAAGAAAACTGATGTATATTGTTGCTTTCCATATCTTCATTAATTTTGTTTTGTCAAGAAAAACTTTTTAAAAACTTGTAGAAATGTATTTCCTTGCCATTCAGTAAAAAAATTAGGAAGCAATTATACCTTTTTGCATTATTATAATGATGTCTGCATTCTGGATTTCTCACTTACTATGATGAACAATGTAATTTTGTCCTCTAAAACCTGGCTACATGACAGGAAGAACCATGTCTCAACTTGACCTCTATGAAAGGACCACATTTCAGCTGAAATCTAGTATGTGAGGAATCTTCAATTATTATGTATTATGCACATAAGCATATAAAAGAAAAGGGGTCTTAAACAAAATACACAACAGGGGAAACTATGTTATCACCAGTGAGCACAAAAAATATAAAGCATGTTACCAAACAATTTTTTAAAGAGCTATAAGAATGGTGCAATTCAGAATTCTATCTCATTGACATATTGGGCACTTCAGAGAATATATTTAAGAAAATACAGTCAATATGTTTTTAAAGAGTAAAAGTAATATGAACATATCATATACTACTTATGAAAAACTTTTTTTGATTTTTTAAGGACAGGTTCTAGAATACTTTTCCTGTGAGAGTCTATTCAGATCTAATCACAATTTAACTTATTGTTCAGAATTCTTAAAACAAGCAAGACATAAACCAAGATTTATCACTCAAGAAGCGTATCTCTTGCTTCAAGTCATAAAACAAAACAAAACAAAACAAAAAAGTCATAAAACAAAAGACAAGCAGAGGGAATGCTTCCTAACTCAATGTATAAAGACAGCATTATCCTACTACCAAAAACAGACACAGGTAATACAATAAAGTACATTTTTTTGAACACAGATACAAAAATCCTCAACAAAATATTAGCAAATTGATTCTAATAATGCATAAAAAGAATTATACACTAGGACCAACTGGGTACATTACAGGTATGTGAGGCTAGTTCTACATCTGAAAATCAATTAACATATTTCATTGTATCAACAGGTTATAGAAGAAAAAAACCACATGATCATATCAAGAGATACAGAAAAAGCATTTTACAAAAACCAACACCCATTCATTCCAAAAACTCTCAGCAAATTAGGAACAGAAAAGATCTACAACAAACCTACACACCTAATCATACATAACGAAGAGAAACTAAAAACTTTCCTGCCAAGAAATTTCGTACCAGAAATCTCAGTATATAGATTGGGAAAGAAAAATAAATTCTTTGTTCACAAATAACATGACTGTATACAAAAAAATTGACAGAACTATTCCTGAAACTAATAAGCAATTATATAGTAAGGTTGCAGATTACAAAGTTGCTATACAAAAGTCAACTGCTTTCCTATGTTCTAACAATAATCAAGTGAAATTTAAAATTAAAAACGTTATTTAGGAAAAAAAATATATATATATATTCACACTGTACTCCCCCCCAATTAAATATGCAGAAACCTAACAAAATATGTAAAAGATTTATATGGAGAAAACGAAAAAAAAGATGAAGTAAATCAAAGAACTAAACAAATGGAAACATATTTCATGTTTATGGATAGTGCCTTATTTTGGGTACTGTAACAAAGTATCATAGACTAGGTGTCTTGCAACAACAGAAGTTTCTCACAGTTCTGAAGACTGGAAGTCTGAGATCAAGGTGTTATCACGTTCAGTCTCTAAGGAGGGCCCTCTAGGTTGCAGACTGTTTAGTTAACATGTTATGGAAGCAAGAAAACAAAGTTGGAGGACTGACACTATTCAACTCCAAGACAATTTGGAGCTATAGAATTTAAGACAGAGTTTGGTTCACAGGCAATACAATGGAGAAAAGACAGTCTTCAATACAGTGTGGAACTGGACATCCACACGTTAAAAAAAAAAAAAAAGAATCTAGACACAGATTTTCACAAAAATTAACTTAAAATTTATTATATATCTAAATGTAAAATGTAAAACTATAAACTCCTAGAAGGTAACAAAGGAGAAAATCAAGAAGACCTTGGGTTTGGTGATGATCTTTTATATAAAACACCAAAGGCACTATCTATGAAAAAATAATGGATAAGCTGGACCTCATTAAAAATTTGAAATTTCTGCCCTTTGAATAGATAGGAAAAATATTTGCAAAAGACTATTAATTGGCAGTGCTAATTTAAAGCATGGTCCTTAAACCAGCATCAGTAGCATCAGCCTCACCTGGGAACTTGTAAGAACTGCAGAATTCTGGTCCTGCCCCTGATCTTCTGTACCAGAATTGGCTTTTTAACAAGATTCCCAGGTACTTAGAATGTATGATAAAATCTAACAACAATAGACTAGAAGACTGAGCTTTAGAAATAAAGAAAGCAAAATGCAACAAGTAAAATAGGTCGAATTTTTTAATAAACAGAGAAGAGTATGCAAAACTAAATTTAAAAGGTTATGTGGGGGAGGGGAAAAAGGGGATGGGAAGCTTGCTAAGGGTATTGTTGAGAAAAGAGCAACATTCATGAGAAAAATCACTGATAAACCAAGTTTAAACAGAACAAGTCATGTATCGTACATTATATAGGGAAAACAGGAAAATAGATGAACACTTACAAAAAAGAAACGTTTTGATGGATAAAGAAGCTACGGACAAAGAAGACTGGGAAGAAGGATTACTAACAAGAAAAATGACGTTGATGTCTCCTAATCTGAGTTCTCATTTTGACCAGAATATTTCTGAACTCTTTTACCCTCTATGGATTAGATTATAATGTTTTAAAAATATCAAGGGTGTTCCCCATATTATATTTATACAACAAAAGTATAGTCTTTATGTATAATATTCAGACTACGAGAGAAGTTAGTATCCTCATTCTATGGAAAACAAGACTCAAATTATGACCAGAGACACTAAAAAGATAACATGAAATGAAACCTCTCAGATTTGGTGTCACTTGCATTGTTAAAATAATAAACAATATTGCCACTTTATACTTTCTTAAAAAAATGAAGACTGTGGAACCAACCTAGATGTCCTTCAATTGATGAATGGATAAAGAAACTGTGGTATATATATATATATATATATATATATATATACACACACAATGGAATATTACTCAGCTATAAAGAATAATAAAATTATGGCATTTGCAGGCAAATGGATGAAATTGGAGAATATCATGCTAAGTGAGATAAGCCAATCTCAAAAATCCAAAGGACGAATGATCTCACTGATAAGCGGATGATGACACATAATGGGGGGTGGGAGGGGGGCAAGAATGGAGGAAGGAGGGACTGTATAGAGGGGAAAGAGGGGTGGGGGGGGAGGAAAAAATAACAGAATGAATCAAACATCATTACCCTATGTAAATATATGATTACGCAAATGGTATGCTGTTACTCCATGTACAAACAGAAACAACATGTACCCACTTGTTTACAATAAAAATAAATTTAAAAAAAAGAAAGGTTAGATTCTAAGATCAGAGACAAAAATCCCTAATTGTAAAACATACTCTCAGAAATCCCTGTGTAATTTCCTCGTTCCTGTTTTATAAATTATTTCTATATGTTGATAAAGCTTCCCTTGTCTATTAAAAAAAAAAAGAAAACATTTTAATTTACTTTGTTCTCTAGCAAAAATACTGTTAGCTGTTCTTAATCTATAAAATATAAAAGGCAGTGCTCTAAAATGTTGGGAGTATTGAGTCTGAAGACAGGGTTTGAATCCTGGCTCCATTTACCATTTGTGTTAAGGACCTTAAGGACCTCCAGAGTTAATCCTACCTACTACTTCTGGTCATTTAAGAGGATCAAATAAGATAAAGACTAGCATAAAGCCTGGCTCACAGCACAGAAGAACTCAAAAATATATATTTTTTGGAGTGGGGGATGAAAAAAATGTTGAAAGTTTTTGTTTGTTTTTGGTACAGGTCATTGAACCCAGATTCCCTTAATCACTAAGCCACATCCCCATCTCTACTTTATTTAGAGACAGGATCTTGCTGAGTTGCTTAGGGCCTCACAAAGTTGCTGAGACTGGCTTTGAACTTGCAATTCTCCTATTTCAGCCTCTCTTCTGAGCTGCTGGAATTGTAAGCAAGTGCTATCGCACCCAGCTGTTGAAAGTATTTCTTAAAGCAGACTCTCCCATGGATAAAGGGGCTATTCTATCTTAATATAATTGGAATTGTTTGAAAGGACAATATTTGAATCAAATCCTGGATTTCTGCCATCTTCCCTTTTACGAACTATTATTTTGCATGACCACAAAATCCATTATGTAATAAGCTTGTAAAAAAGTGCTTCATCAAATCTTCAGACAGATTGTTCTGATCTTTAACATAATCAATAACCAAATCTGAATGCTAGTTTTTAAGACTCAGCAGAAGAGAAGCAATTTTGGAATTAAAATGCATATATACTTTAGTCATTTATCCTTGTATCTATATTCCTAATATTTCAAATGTTTATTTAACCAAATTGCCTTAGAGGCTATAAAATCAAGAGGTACTGTTAAATTTTCACTTTGTTTTTCTATCAAGTGATGACTAAGTACAGAAAAGAGAGAGAAAGATCCAGTTCTCAGAGTTCTCAAAGTTCACTTGCATCTAACCTGCCTTAAGACAAAACTATGAAACTTCTCTTTTGTGAGGATTCATTCCTTGCAAATTACATTCCTTTGGGCTAGTATAAGTTACTGAAGCCATTCTGTCCCATTGTTTCACATGTGGAACACCTATAAAAATTTAAATATACCACTTATGGCAACTTTGAAATAATATTTGAAAATTTATTATGTTCAAAGAATTGAAAAGTAAATGCCTCAGTCCCAATACTCTCATCACCTCCCACATTGCCTCAAGGCTATCTATGGCCTCTTGTTTATTTAACCAAGTAACCCAGTCATTTTTTTGTTCTAGTCTGTAAATAATTATACATTATTACTTATATGGTTTGCATAATATTTGAGAGTGCTCCACAATGATTCATATGATGTATTAAGAGGGCATAAACTTAATCCAACAACACTCTTTAGAAGTGAGGTCTTTAGAGGTAATTAGGATTAGATAAGGTCATCAGGGCTGGGCCTCCATGATTCAATACTGATAGCCTTATAAGGATAGAGACATATGGATATTCCCTGTCTCTTGCCATGCAATGCTTTGAGTTACTTTGAGTCTCTGCCAGCAAGAAGTCTATCACCAAATACTCTCAATCTTGGACCAGCACCATGAGCCAAAATAAACTCTTCTCTTTATATGTACCCAGCCTTAGGTATTTCATTATAGTAACAAAAAGGAACTAATACACTTACTCAGAGGAAGTGTCCAGCTTATGAAATCTTAAGTGCCTTAGAACCTATAATAAATTTAAAATGGTCACAAATTCTTTGCAACTCTAATAAATTATTTCCCATGTTCTGGAATACAAGTTATCTTATGGCTTGCTTTGACTATATCTTGTGGTAAAAGTAACATCATTCAACTTGCCAGCCTAGGCCTCAAGAGACCTTGCAGGTCCTATAATTGCTCTCCTGGAGTTTTTCCAGATAACCTGTTTGTCCTCTCAGAGATACGTGGCCCCAATAATAGCCAGAACCAACTGCCAGATATAAGAGTGAGGTCTTCCAAGACTATATAGCCTTAGTTAAATCAACTGATAACTGCAGCTATGTGAGTAACCTTGATGAGATTAGGAAAGGAACTGCTCATCTGATCCCAAGCCAAATTGCTGACCTGCAGAATCACAAACAAAATAGTTGCTTGGGGTGGTTTACTACCCTATGAGATATAAACTTTTAACCCCCCTACTAAAGAAATGAGATTATTTCTATGTAGAGCAAAACTGATGAATTGTACTATTTTGCCTTCCATGAAATCAAACTTGCTAATATGATCACGCCACTAGATTAGTGTTTCATCTAAAAACAGACACATATGACAAGACACAGGCCAATAACATAGAAAGTTGACGTGGCATACAATTTTGCCTCCATAGAAGATTCAAATTCTATCAAATCTTTCATTAGGTAAAATGAGGGCAAAATAAACATTTTAAAAAAATGGGTCACTGAAGCTGCTACTGTGTCCTGAACAACCTAATGTAAATCCTAATCCTGTAATCAACAGGACTCAGGGCTATATGTATGCTGAGCCTCCTTACTTCCCTGTGTCCACTTTAGAGTGGACCTGAACATTTCTTTTCCTTACCACTTGAAAGGACTTAATATATCATATTTATTTCAAGGTAGTTACTATTTATTTCTAAATAATCTCTTTGAGAAACATTGCATAGTGGACAAAGCCATGGAGATTTAAGTGCAACCATACTAACTGCATGATTATTAAGAGTTAAGGATTAAAAACCAGAGAAATAATAGACATTTTTCTTCAAAAATATATGGCAAATTATACAGAATTCAAAAAATTCTATTACTTAATAGGAGTTTTTAAGGACATTGATTTTTATCAGTTGATTTTTGTTAGATAATAAACACCTCCTCAAATTTACAGTTTAAAACAACTGATTTCATGGGTCAGAAATTGAGGCTGGACTCAGGTGGGCAGTTCTGCTAATCATGCATGGACTCACTCAAGAGTTTGGGGACAGCTGCCAGGTAGATCATGGACTAGCTGGTCTAAGATGGCTCAGCTGGGATGGCTTATCTCTATTCTTCATGATCTTTCATCATCAATTTGGCTAGCTGAGGCTGATGTATCATGTGGAAACATACAAAGCTTCTTAAGGCCGAGGCTCAGAACTAAAAATATTACTTCCATCAAATTCATTTGTCAAAGCACATGAAAAAAGAAGATCAAGACTTAGAAGGGGAAACCTGGCAACACCAAGATGCCGGCTTACCACTCTTCTTTCATGGACCCTGACACCAAACTCTTTGGAAAAATGTCCCTGTTACCTATCAGAAGTCAGTTCAAAGGACCTGCCCCCAGAGAGACAAAAGATACAGATATTGTGGATGAAGCCATCTATTACTTCAAGGCCAATGTGTTCTTCAAAAACTATGAAATTAAGAATGAAGCTGATAGGACCTTGATATATATCACCCTCTACATTTCTGAGTGTCTAAAGAAACTCCAAAAGTGCAATTCCAAAGGCCAAGGTAAGAAAGAAATGTATACCCTGGGAATCACTAATTTTCCCATTCCTGGAGAGCCTGGTTTTCCACTTAATGCAATTTATGCCAAACCTGCAAACAAACAGGAAGATGAAGTCATTCGAGCCTACCTACAGCAGCTAAGGCAAGAGACTGGACTGAGACTTTGTGAGAAAGTTTTTGATCTTCAGAATGATAAACCCAGCAAGTGGTGGACTTGCTTTGTGAAGAGACAGTTTGTGAGCAAGAGTCTTTCAGGACCTGGGCAGTGAAGAAAGTCTGGGCAGTCACTGTCTCCAGCGCCTTGGACAGCATTTTACAGCAAGATGTATACAATCCTTTTTCTTTATTTCATAAAGTTTTATACAGAAGAGAGAAGAGAGCATGTCTTTACTTGAAAAGTTCTTGATCAAGAATTTGGGGGTGTGGGGGTGATCTGTTGAAAAGTGATTTGAAATTTTCTGTAGTATTAAGCTGGTGCTTAATAAGAATGAAAAATAATAAATTTCTAACTTCATGTCAAAAAAAGACTTAGAAGGTAGATGAAAAGAAGATAAGCTGAGAACATATACAATGGACTATGACGCTTTTAAGGATGAAGAGTTTTCTTTAATTCTGGAGAAAAGGAACAGGAAGATGGAAAAGTATCTTTCAATTCAGTGAATATACTTTGGCCTACTTTTTTTTAATTAGAATTTTTTTTTAATTTTTACAGACTGCATTTTGATTCACTGTACACAAATGGGATACAACTTTTCATTTCTATGGCTGTACACAATGTATTCACACCATTCATGTAATCATACATATACATAGGGTAATACTGTTTCACTCTACTATCTTTCTGTTCTCCATCCCCTCCCACCCCATTTTCCTCTACACCATCCAAAGTTCCTTCATTCTTCTCTTCCCCCTGCCATCCCCCCCGCACTGTTATATATCATTATCCGGTTATCAGAGAAAACATTAGGCCTTTGGTTTTTTGGGCGTGGCCTATTTCACTTAGTATGATATTCTCCAGCTTCATCCATTTAAAATGCCATAATTTTATTCTTCTGTATGACTGAGTAATATTCCATTGTTTATATATATACCACAGCCTCTTTATCCATTCATCAATTGAAGGGCATCTCAGTTGGTTCCACAATCTAGCTACTCTGAGTCGAGCAGCTATGAACATTAACGTGGCTGCATCACTGCAGTATGCTGATTTTAAGTCTTCTGGGTGTAAACCAAGGCACTGGATAGCTGGGTCAAATGGTGGGTCCATTCCAAGTTTTCTGAGGATTCTCCATACTTCTTCCCAGAGTGGCTGCACCAATTTGCAACTCCACCAGCAATGTATGAGTGTGACTTTTTCCCCACATCCACACCAACACTTATTACTGCTTGTGTTCTTGATAATAGCCATTCTAATTGGAGTTAGATGAAATCTTAGGGTGGTTTTAATTTACATTTCTCTAATTACTAGGACTGATGAGCACTTTTTCATATATTTGTTGATCACCTGTATATCTTCTGTGAAGTGTCTGCCCAGTTCCTTAGCCCATTTATTGAATGGGTTCTTTGTATTTTTGGTGTAAAGTTTTTAAAGTACTTTATAAACTCTGGAGTTCAGTACTCTGTCTGAGCTGTGTGTTGAAAGATTTTCTCCCACTTTGTAGGCTCTCTTTTCACATTACTGACTGTTATCTTGAGAAAAAGATTTTTAGTTTGAATCTATCCATTTATTGATTATTGCTTTTATTTCTTGTGCTGTGGGGGTCTTGTTAAGGAAGTCTGGTCCTAAGCCAACATGATGGAGATTCGGGCCTACTTTTTCTTCTGTTTGGTGAAGTCTCAGGTCTAATTCCTAGATCCTTGATCCATTTTGAGTTCAGTTTTGTACAGGGTGAGAGAGAGGGGTTTAAGTGCAGGATATAAAATCAACATGCACAAATCTAAAGCATTTTTATTCATAAGTGATGAACATCTGAAAGGGAAATGAGGAAAACAACTTCATTTACAATAGCCTCAAAAAACAAAAATAAAATACTTGGGAATAAATCTAACCAAAGAGGTGAAAGATCTCTACAATGAAAACTACAGAATATTAAAGAAAGAAATTGAAGACCTTAGAAGATGCAAAGATCTCCCATGTTCTTGGATAGGCAGAATTAATATGATCAAAATGGCCATATTTCCAAAGGTGCTAAACAGATTTAGCACAATTCCAATTAAAATCCCAATGACATTTCTCATAGAAATAGAAAAAGCAATCATGAAATTCATCTGGAAGAACACAAGATCCAGAAGACCCAGAGCAATCCTGGGCAGGAAGAGTGATGTAGGAGGTATCACAATACCAGAACTTAAACTCTACTATAGAGCAATAGTAACACAAATGGCATGGTACTGGCACCAAAATAGACAGGTAGACCAATGGTACAGGATACAAGACACAGAGACATATCCACATAAGTACAGATATCTCATATTAGACAAAGGTGCCAAAAACATACAATGGAAAAAAGATAGCCTCTTCAATAAATGGTGCTGGCAAAACTGGAAATCCATATGCAGTAAAATGAGATTAAACTTTGTGCCTACTATGGAATTCCAGACTTCTATTCATGCCATCCTCTCTTCACAGAATGAATCCAACCTCAAATGTACTCACCTTTATGACTGAGGGACATTTAACAACTCTGAGCATCAGTTTCATCACAAGATTTCTGCTGGAATTTAATAATGCACATCACAGCCTAGAAATTAGGTGCTATGTAAACATCAGTCATTGTTACAATTTACAATGTAACAATGGAATTGTTGGAATAGGTGGAATTTTAACAAATTACTTCAGTCCTTCTTTTATACTGTTTGTCACATTAAAATGCCTCCACATGACCAATTCATGTTTTCTCTCCCTCACTAGCAGGTACTAGATCTCCCACAACTTTACACTACCCATAGTATATATAAAAACTTAAGCAATTCAATAATATTTTTTCACAATTATTACATGTAGGTCATTGTGCAGGGAGAACCAGAAATGAACAATAAGTTTCAATTTTCCTTCCTTAGGTAGCATGTAATCTTGTAGAAGCAAAGAAATATTATTTAGTGTAAATGACCAAAGGCCATAATAAGGAAACAGATAAGCTTGCAATACTGGTGCATGCCTGTGGTCCCTCCCAAGTACTTGGAAGGACAAAACAGGAAAATCGCCTGAACTCATGAGTCTGAGACAAGCTTGGGCAACACAGTGAGAACCTGTCTTAAAAACAAACAAACAAACAAAACAAAACAAACAAACAGCTGCCCCCACAAAAAGAAAAGAAAAAAAAGAGAAACAACCTAACAGATAAATGGGCAAAAGATTTAAACAAATACACTGATAAAGAGCATACAAAAAGACAAGTCAAAATCATTAGTCTTTAGGGAATTGCAAATTAATGTGAATTAAAGCCACAAGGAAATACTATTACACACCTCTTAGAATGGCTAAAATTAGAATAGTAAGGTTATGGACCAATCAAACTCATACCTTCCTTGTGTGGTAAACTAATATTACACAACCATTATGAAAAACAATTTAGTAGTTTCTTGCAAAATTAAAAACATGTCTAGTACATGACCCTGTCATTCTATTTCTAGGTGTTTATTTATGAGTCATGAAAGTATATATCGAAAAACATGACTTGTAATGAATGCTAAAAGCAACTGTTTTGTCAGCAAAACCTGAAAACAATCTATATGTCCATCAACGAATGAATGGGTAACAAACCGCCATCCATTGGAATAGTATTCATACAATGGAATAGTACTCAGCAATAAATTAAACTAATTCTGTAGCAATACAGATGAATTTCAAAATCATTACGCTAAAGAAGTCAAACAAAAACAGGTATATTCTACATATCCCATTCATCTAAAGGTTTTAAAAGTACAAATTAACCTATAGTGGCAAAAAGCAGATTAGCTGTTGTTTAGGGAAGGAGTTGAGGTTGGTGGAAGAAGTAGGAAGAGGTAGGACACAGGGATTACCAAGGGGAAATAGAAACCTTTGAGGGTTCATTATCTTGATAGGTGAGTGAATCCAAAAGTCAACTGTACAATTTATTTCCTAAAAGTGAATTCTCAGGAAATTGATCCAATTGTACAGTTTATTATATGTCAATTATATTTCAACAGAACTTTCAAAAATCTACTTAATAACATTAACTATTTATTTCAACTATAGACAATATTCATGCTATAAAATGCTTATTTTCTATTACCCACACACAAAAAATGAGTTGAACATATTACTACTAGACATCAACTTTAAATGTTTAAAAGGACACAATATAGTATTTCAAAAATATTTTCAGAAATACACAAGCAGAAAATCTTGGATTCTAATGGATTAAAGCAAATTCACACAAGCTCTCAGGTAGACCAGAGAGCTTTGTTATCTTCTACTTATAACCAATGGTTAATTCTCAGGATTCTCACTCAATCTACTAACAACATCTGTCATAGTTGTTCAATCCTTTAAGCATTTTCTTAGTTTGGCTTTCTGAACACTTCCAGTCTGTGGCTTTCCTTCTATTTCATTCTCAGTCTGCATTCCTTGAAAATACACAACGACTTTAGACCCGGTTCTTTTCTCTTAATTTTATGTACACTCACTCAAATGGATTTCTTAAAGTGAGATACATCTTAAGACACACATCTCTAAAGGTAAATGTCATCCCCAAGTAAAGTCAATTACAGATAAATTCTAATATTATTTGATGAGGCAGTTGCAAATGAAAAACAATTCAAATAAGCACACACAAAATAAAAATAAGAAACAATTTTCAATAAATCTCACCACCTTTAAGTTCAACATGACTGGTGCAGAGTCACTTAAAATTTTAAGGTAATAAAACTAAATTGATAAAAACAAAATCAAATATTCATTATTTATTCTAGTCATTAGCTATATTAGAAACATTTAAATGCCATGCTGGATATTTCATTAAAAATGTAAACTATGGCCCTGTCTATGATCCTAGTCCAAGGGCTTAAAATAAATCAGTAGCACCCATGTTAATATACTCATTTCAAAAGCCCTTTTTAAAACAATTATTTTCTTTACCTCCAAAGATTTCATAAAGAGAGTAAACACTATTTTAATCAACATATTTTGGTCCTAACATGTCCTCTCCTATAACAGATTTTCAATGAGTGAATTTAATGAATTTAAAATTAGTTGAAGAGTAGGCAAAGTAGTACACACAAATAGTCCCAGCTACTCAGGAGGCTGAAGTGGGAGGATAACTTGAGCCATGGAATCCTAGAATTTGAGACTAATCTGGGCAACAAAGCAAGATTTTGTCTCAAAAATAAATAAATAGAAGTGCCCTCAACAATGTGGTCCAGCATCATCCAATCCATTGAGAGCCTGAGCAGAGCAAGAAGGTGGAAGAAGGGTCAATTCTCTTTCTTCTTGAGCTGGACATCAGAGATAATGGGTTTTTTTTTTTTTTTCTTCTTTTTTTTATTTATTTATTTTTTTTTACGTTTACATAGGGTAATGATGTTTATTATATTTTTCCCCCTCCCCCCCCACACCTCCCACCCCTCCCACCCCTCTTTTCCCTCTACACAGTCCTTCTTTCCTTCATTCTTACTGCTCTCCTTGGCCTAACTCTAAACCTAACCCTAAACCTAATGCTAGCCCGTCCCACCCCCCATTATATGTCCTCATCCGCTTATCAGCGAGATCATTCGTCCTTTAGTTTTTTGAGATTGGCTTATCTCACTTAGCATGATATTCTCCAATTTCGACCATTTGCCTACAAATGCCATAATTTGAGGGCACTTCTCTTTACTCCATCTACTGGCTCAAATGCTAATCCTTTCTGGAAAAACACATAATATGAAAGTATATCTCGTATAATTCTTTTTTGTAAATATTTACAAATCTCTTTACATAGATATGCACAGCAAAAGTACAGGGGAGAAAAATCACACAGTTGTTAACTCATTGAGATGAGACTGTAGATCTTTTTATAACATTCTGAGCTTTCTATATTCATTATGATAAAAATAATTTTTATAATCATAAAAGTGTATTTTCATATGAAAGTTACATTCTTTAGCAGTCTGATTTGTACTCAACTTTCTGTATTATACCTATTGAATCAAAAATAGCTTTGTTTAGGGCTGAGGTTGTGACTCAATGATGGAGCACTTTCCTGGCATGTGTGAGGCACTGGGTTCAATCCTCAACACAACATAAAAATAAATAAATAAAATAAAAAAAAATAAAAAAAAATAAAAAAAAAATAAATAATAAATAAAATGAAATTAGTTGAAGAACTCATAAATTTATTCCTACCTCAAGAAATACATATTAAAATTCATGTTCAACTGATGATACAATGTTATCTTTCTGTACTTAATATGAGCTAAAAAAAACTTACTTAAATGTAGACTTAAATGAGTTGTAAATAAACTTTAAAAACTCTAGGGCAACCACTATTTTTTTTTTAAAAAGAAGTATAATTGATATGCAAAGAGTAGAGAGAAAATGAAACTTTGAAAATATCCAAAGTCAGAGAAGGGTTAAAAAAAAAAAGGAAGATTTTTTTTAAAAGGAAACAGAACAAATGTGAAGAATGCAAAACAGTTACAAATATGAAAGCTATTAATTCACTTATATCAAAAACCATTTAAAATATGAATGGTCCAAATACAACAGCTAAAAGCAGAAATCATCAGTAAATAAAAAAGGGGGAAAACAGACCTAACTATATGCTGTCTACAAGAAACCAATTTTACATATAAAAACAGTAGATTAAAAATAAAGGGATGAAGATATCTTTATATACCATACTAACATGAATCTAAAAAAAGTTCGAGGTATAGCAGAATCAATTTTAGACAAAGGAGATTTCTGAAAAAGGGAAATTTTCAGGGATTTAAAAAATGGATTATATTATGATAAAGGGGACAAATTCTCCAAGACAACATAACAATCCTTAATACACACACTCTTTAACAATTATATCAAAATATGTAAAGCAAAAACTGATAGAACTGCAAGGAGAAATAGCTGAATCCACTATCTCAGTTGGAAGTTTTGACATCTTCTATTAGTAACCGACAGATCTACTGGCAGAAAATCAGTAACGATACAGTTGAACTAAGTAACACTATCAATCAACAGGATCTAATTGACATGTACACAGTTCTTCACCCAACAATAGCTTGAGTTTCTTTTCAAGGTCACATGGAACATTCACCAAGACAGACCACATTTCAGGTCATAAAATGCACCCAAATTTTTTTTAAAAGAAAAGAAACAATACACAGTATGGTCTCAGAAGAGATGATGGAATTAAACTGGGGAGCAATAGCAGAAAAATAGATGGAAAAAATCCCAAAATATTTGGAGATTAAACCCCACACTTCTAAATAATGCATAGTTCAAAGTCTCAAAATGTTTTTAAATACTATGAATTAGATGAAAATGTAATTTAACAAAACTTGTGTGATTTATCAAAAGCTGTGATTAGAGGGAAATTTATAGCACTGAATGCCTATAGTAGAAAGAATTATCTAAAATCAACAATATAAGTTCCCACCTAAGGAAATCTGATAAAGAAGAGTAATATAAACATTAAAACAAGAAGAAAAAAATAATAGCAAAAATTAGGACAGAAATCAAGGAAATTGAAAATAGGAAATCAACAGAGAATATCAATCAGATCAAATGAGGATTCTTCAAATATATCAATAAGTGACAAAAGTTCTAGCCACATATTATATTACACAGAGCTTTTATTTTGATTTTTTTAAAATGTGTTAGACTTTTCCTCCACTATACTACAAAATGCTCCACCTCTTCTTTTTGCTTAACCTTTCCACAGTTCTGACATAACCTCCAATACTTCTGTTATAAAAATTTATGAGAAAGAAGAAAACAGACATCACTATGAAAGACTACAAAAAGCTTACTTTTGTAGCAAAATATGAAAAACAACAGACTTCATAATTTTTGGTAGAGAAGCGAAACAAGTGAATGTATGTCCAACACATAAGCCTTTGTTCTTCTTTTAAAATGACTTACAATCATTACAAAACACTTTAACTTATTGGAGCAGACATGAGCAACTGCTACTCAGGAGGAAAAGAACAGCAAGAAGCTTGAATACTGTCAAACATGTACACACAAACCAAACAAAAAACAAACAAAAAATCCCCACAAAACTTTGCTGCACATCATCCAATAGATATCAACACACCCAAAATCCACCTCTCACAAAGACACCAGAGTGTCTCTTGAAACTCTATCTCAGGACCATGGACAAAGGCACATGCAGTCAGGACTTTGCATGTGCTTCTCTTCTTATCTAGTTCATGTGGCAAGAACAGGCCAATTAAAGAGTTTCAGAATTTTCTATCTTTACCAAGTAGAGATAAAACAAATGTATTTACCACCTGGGCATTTAGGACCCAGAAAAAAACTGAGTGACCCAGCTCAGTGCAAATGTCTAAAACTGAATCAATAAACTACAGAAACAGTCTCCCTGCCCCACCCTCCCAAGCCAGAGTGATCTTTATAGAACATAAGTATAATCCAATTATTAACCTCTTCATTGGCTTCTTGAATAGATTTATGATAAAAATCCATAACTCTTGTAGAACCAGGCTTTATGTAGGCCCTGTATATTCTGGTTCCTGATTACCTTTGCTAGCTTCTATTAAATTACTATTAAATTTTATTCTATTAAATTTATTCTAGACTTTTTTTTTTTCAGTTCTTTGAACTACCAAGTTCTTTTCCACCACAGAATTGTCTCACATGTATTCTTTGTAACCTCTTCCATTTCTACCTAGTTTTCACTAATCTTGCCTCCAAAAAGCCTTCCCTGACTCCCAATGTAAACTAGTTTCCTTCTTTTCTAGTTTATAGCATGCACCACAACTTCTAAATGTGAATGTATGTATTTGATCATTATGTGTCTCTCTTCCTGCACTGTTAACTCTAAAAGACTAAAGACCTACCCTTTTGAAACCTAGTTGGCTCTCAATAATTATATGGTAAATGAATAATTGGTTTAGCATGTCGCTAGATTAATCCATTGCAAATGAAGGGAGGGTAGCAGGTAGGCATAATTGTCATTATCCAATTATTAAAATAATTAAATAATTATTAAAATATTAAAATGAATTTTCCAAAGGTAACTTATTGAGGAAAGGGGAAAGAAAGCAGTTCCCATAGAACCTGAGCTACTACTGGGAAGAACAAAAACCTGTTCAATTCAGTTACCTTCTCCCCTCAATTCCATAAATCTTCATAGACCTATGATATCAATAAAATAAAATAAATTTAATAGTACCTGTAAAGTGACTTGCAATATTACTTCCTTTCCTCTTAGGAGACCATGCTACACATTAGCAATGAATATCATTAATCTCCAAATAAAAAATTGTTTAAAATTCTACAAAATAATGTATATGACAAACAGCTGTTTTATGGCCCCTTCTCTTACAGCATCCTTATCTTACAACCCGCTGCCCAAAAGAACAATTTCTATAGTAATTCTGTCTACTCAAAATCCACTTATCTTAAACTAAAGAACAGGTATGGGAGAAAAAAAAAAAAAAAAAAAAGCAAAACAACCAAACACCAAAATCATCTCCTGTCTTTGAGGAGTTGAGAAACTCTTTTTTGTCAATCTGCCTCCAACTCTACCCCACCTATGTCAAAGACCCCATGCCATTCCATTTCTTAGTTGTCCTGGAAGTTGTTTTCTTCTTTTTTTAATTTAAAATAAAATAAAAATGCGAACATAACAATAAAATAAAAAGTCTTGCTTATAAGAACTGTAGTGTGTAAAAAAAAAAACAGAACTACAATCTTTTTTAGAGGGCGATACAAAATGGAGAAATTCCCTAATAGGAAGTATATAAGCAGCAATATTAAAAAGGGAAAAAGAACTCTTAAAAAAAAAAAAAGAGGAAGTTACACAGATCTTTCAAGAGTCTTAGAATTTTATTTGTAGCTAAAAGGGACCTCAAGTCATCAACCTTTTCATTTTACAATTGGCAAAACCAAAAACCCTGAGAGGTAAAGTCATGTAGAAGACCCTACCTCCTTCCAATTTCTATCATGCCCAACTTCCTGCCCCAGATGATATAAGGCTAGACTACCCAGCAACAGAAGAATATCCTCCCCTTCACATCCAGTGGGTGAAAGAGAACAAGTTCCTAATGTTGTCATGCCTACCAAGATAAAACTGTCATAGTTATAAATATTTTAAATACAGTATTTATTAGTATAATTTTATAATTATCTAGTATTCCTAGTATATCCTATAATTCAGGTATATTATAGGCTAAATATGGTTTAGTGGGCTGTCTGTGAATCTACATACAAGCATAGTTTCTGAAGAATAAGTTCCATGTTCCAAACCATTTTACAATTACATTTTAAGGATATAATAATCCCATTCTAAATTAGGACTACCAACTCACAAAGACTCAAAATTCTAAGCTGAATATGATAAACTAAAAACACAAGATTCTTAATTTTATAAGTTCTACTTCAAGGATCATTTATTTTTTAAAATTAGGTACTGACATTTTGCACAAGATTTAATTTATATCCATCTTTTTTTTATTAACATTTCACCAGAAAACTTAAGTCAAAAAGAAAAACATTTCTACACTCATTCAGTAATTTTAAAAAGTTAATATACATTTTCACTAAGTGAACTGTAAGAGGTAAGAAGAAAATTGTTAATATTTCATTTAGGTAACCAATGTATACATTATTCAGTATCTAGTACCAGTTCAAAAACATGTGGTAAAAGGATTATAAAAGGAGGCAGAATAATGCAACAATTTAAAAAAGAAAGTAAAAGTTCTCAAAGAACCTCCAAATAGAATATTCATTCTTTTTTTTAAAGATAAAACTGCTGCATTATTTAAAATGTTTGATAAATCTTTTAATGGTTTTCACTAGGTATATTAATTCAGTGGCTATTCCTTACTCAGTCATTTTATTTGCTCAACAGAGAAAACTGAATCCCTGCTATTTGCTAAACACTATGCTGTCACCTTTGAATTTACGACAATGAGCTTCAGATTAGTTCCTGTCCTCAAAGAGCTTAAGAAAAACCACTAGTTAATTGCATTTACCCATGTGATAATGACTATTAAATTTTTGCTCATTTTTTAAAAACTATAAAATGTAATCAAATTATTTGTGAAAAAACCCCTATATAACAGTAATTTATTTATTTATCTGTTTATTTGGTACCAAGAATTGAACCCAAGAATGCTTAATCACTGAGCCACACCCCCAGTCTCCCCTTTATTTATTTATTTGTGTGTCTGAGACAGGGCCTCACCAAATTGCTGAAGGGTAGCTTTGAACTTGAATCCTCTTGCCTCAGTCTCCTGAGTCGCTGGGATTACAGGCCTGCGCCACGGCACCCAGCCTATAACAGTAATTTTAAAGACACTTTACAAGTTTTATTATCTATATGAAGTTCTCCCACAAAGTAACCAAAAACACTGTTTTGACAAAAGTTCTAATAACAATCTTTTAAAAGTAGTTTTGCTATGAAAGTTGACTGAATTAACTCTCCAATAAGGAAATCAAAAACTACTATCTACTATAATAATTAAAATCAAATACTTGGAAAAGATATCTTAAATTATTCCTAAAATTAAGCAAAATGTATACTTATAATATTACCAATATTAATACATTCAATATGAATATATGGCTATGTACAAACCCAAAAAATAAACAAAGTAGCCCCATACCTTACAAATGATCACAACTATGT
Organism: Sciurus carolinensis; assembly: GCF_902686445.1. Classification (NCBI taxonomy): domain Eukaryota; kingdom Metazoa; phylum Chordata; class Mammalia; order Rodentia; family Sciuridae; genus Sciurus; species Sciurus carolinensis. Next base: position 53,464,182 of record NC_062219.1, on the reverse strand, counting down.
ATTTTGGATTGTGCCATTTGAATTTTTTTGTTTCTTTTTTGCATGCTGGGGATTGAACTCAGGGCATGCTAGGTAAGTATTCAACCACTGAGCTACATCTCCAAGCTGATTCATGAAAATTTTTTAATGAAAAAAATCTTAACATTTTCTAGATATTTTATTTTTCACAAACTTGATTCAATTTTCTACTTATTACCAAGTCATATAATGTTTTCATCAGTATTAACTATTTATACCTACAACTATAACTATATACATGTGTTTGCTACAGTAACTAATTCTAGAATTAAAAATGCTTGATAGATAAGAAATTCTTCAATTTAGAGCCGTATCTCTCTAAAGCAAAAATCAACGTAAATCAGTACATTTTAATGTGCCAAGGAAATTCTAAAAACATTTCTAATGGTATTTTACCCTGAAATTGTCATTATTCACTAACTAAAATATTTAAATTTTCTTTAAAAGCACTAAAAAATATCTTTATAGAATTTATAAATACTACCTAGTATTATCTCCATTTACACATAAAGAAATCAAGGCAAAAGGTGTCCATTTTGTAAATTGCAAGGTCATCTCCTAACCAAAGAACTGATTCTACACCATCAACTTATGGGTGCGCCACTTCTAAGTTCCATTTAAACAATTACTGTACCTTAAATCTGCCTCTGCAACGCCTATGTGCAATTCTGTTTTTATGAAAAGGGTTAATGCAACAAGTTTAAAACAAGAAAAATGGAAAAGGTGGATTACAAAAAGAAAAAGAAAACATTTTTGGTAGTGAATCATTTATTTTAAAACCATGAGACTTAAATGATAATCTTTAGCATAATAATCAAGTAATCAACAATTGTTTCTTATGCTTTCAAAATAATACCTCATTTTTCAGGTAGATCATGCAAAACTGAAGTCTACTCATTCTTGTAGAAAGAAGTTAGAAAAATAAGAAAAAAATTCGTAACAAGTAAATACATGATATTGCAAAGAAAATAAATGAATAAAAATAAAACTCAGCTAAATTAAAGAATGTTCTATTAAAACCCCACCTTAAATATTAGATCCTTCCTTTCATTCAACTCAAGGCTATAATTAGTAATCCAATATTCTGCTGCTAAAAAATAAACACAAAACTTTACCTATTCAAAACTTGATGTAGTTTGTTTTCAAATATTCAGTACAAATACTTTTTCTAACAGAAACTTAGATCATAAAGGATTAACTGCTCCTGAGAGTTCAAACTTAATGTTCAAACTTGCATTGGTAATTATACAATGCTATCAACAATTATCAAATGAAAGTTATCTACTATACAAATTGAAGAGCACAGACGAGTTGAATAGCCAATAAGTCGATTACATCAATGACTGAACTAAAATATAAGCCTTAGTTAATATGTAAATCTAACACCTTCCAAATTAAAAAAAAAAATAGAACCCAAGGCACACCTTATATAGAAAAGGATAGTATTAGAACGAGTCGTATCAAAGTACCTACTCCAGTTGGGGATTAATTAATTAATCGGTTACAGGACAGGTCATGAATGCTCAGGTCGGATATGCTTTCTTTTCATCATTATTCTAGTTCATCATCTGTAAGTGCAAGAGGTGTCAGAGTACCGAAGCTAGGGGGCATGCTGTAGCAAGGGGAAAAGAAAAATGCGAAAGGTGCAATGGATGCTGCATAGTTGAATAATTATCTGGGTGGCACAATGGGCGAGTCCTGTCGACATCAGAGCTCAGTGAGCGGCTCCCCAACTCTGCCCGAGGCACCACCCCATTAACAGGCATCAGAAGCGACGGCACCGCTTAGCCTCTTCAAACGAAAAAAAGGATGTTCGCACTCGCTTTACCGTTCGGTCTTTAGATAGACCCACGGCACAAACATGCAAAGGCACGAGCTTTCTTCACAGAGCCTCGGGCACGTACAGCCAGCAGGGGCTTCTCCGTCACCCCCGGCTGCAGCCACTCCTAGGGCGACAAGGCACGGGGGTGGCTCGTGGGTGCTGGTCGGCAGTGGATCCCAGACCATGGCACCTCAGGTGAGACCCGCAGTCTCTCCGCCCAGAACAGCCTCCAGCCAGTCAGTGCAACCGAGACCCAGACGCACCCGCCGCGAGCTTCCTCAGCACCCAGCCCGGTGGCTGGTGGGCGGCAGGAGCTTGGGAAACCCGGAATGGGGGTGGGGGCCATCGCGGGGGAGGCGCGCCCATCAATCCCCGCAACCTTTGCGGACCGGAGATCCATACACACCTCTCGGCTCGGGTCGGCAAGAAGAGTTTCTTTCCCAGGGCCCCCTCCCCCGAAAAAAAAAATTCCTGAGAGACTCGCGCTCACCGTGAAATCGTGGGGGGCTCTAGCCTTACCCCTTCTTCATGCTTTGGCGGCGGCCGCCGGTCCCGCTCAGCTCGGGGACTCCACCTGCAGCCCACAGGAGCGTCGGGCTCCCGGGCGGAACCCGCTTGGGCAGCGGCTGAAGCGCAGGGCCACCGGGAATGCCGCCTAGGGCGCCTGCCGGTCGCCGGACCCACGGTGTGTTCGATGCGCGAGCGAACAACACCGCGAGCCGCCGCTGCCCTCCGCCCGCCCCCTCCCCGCGCGCGACGCTCCACAACCGGGCGCGAGGATCCGTGCCAGAAGCGGGGGGAACCGCGGCACTCTCTTTATCTAATCTTCCATTCTTTCCCCCAGCAGGTACTCCTGGCCACCCATACGTTTTCGAACTTAAGAGTCTCACTTTCTCCTTCAGCCCCCAGAGCCCAGGTGCAGCGGTGGTGGGAAACTCAGTTTCCGCCCACTCACCCATCAGAGGGGGCGAAGAACGCTCTTCCCCCTTTCCTGGGTCTCTGTGGTATTACCCAATCCTTAGTTTGGGGGAGGGGGACGGAGAGAACCGTGCTTGGCTAGGGAATGAGGGAAGATGATAGCCAATTGAATGAACCATCCATTCAGGGGCGGGGTCTAAGGGAGGCCTTCCTGTACCGCACCGCCCCCTCGCTCCAAACTACACTTCCCACTGTGCCTCTTCGCACTTCCCGCCGCGCTGCAAGCCGGGAGTGCAGGACCTCGAGGCCTCAAGGTATTTCAGAACTGCTAGTCTCTAATCGAACCAAATAGGTCCTGAAAGTTATAAACTATTATAATCCCCTCTCCTTTCCTAAATGTTTCAAAATTCCCCGTCCGATTTTAGTTATCCTAATGATTAACTTATCGTTTCAAAATGTTATGAATTATTTCTTAGTAAAGGAGGTAAATAATGTGTTCCGTGGTAATCTGCCAGGACCTGGGAGCCGCTGCTTCTTCCGCCCGGGCCTTGTCTGTACAGAGGATCTGTTGCCGTGATGTCGGCTGCGATTGCAGCTCTGGCCGCTTCTTATGGTTCGGGTTCAGGGTCCGAATCGGACTCGGACAGTGAGGGCAGTAGGTGTCGGCTGCCAGCCGCCGACTCCCTCATGCACCTGGCTAAGTCGCCTTCGGCAAAGCCCACTCTGACAGTGGCGGTGGACTCGGCTCCGGAGGTGGCAGTTAAGGTAAGTGTTTTGGCCACTGATTCGGTGCCGGAACTGGCTTCAGCTCCAAAATCCGCGGTAGCCTGTTAGGTCCTGAGTTACCTCTTAGCGCAGAGAGGTAAGTTTAACCTGTAGATCTCTTGTTCCCTCATGCATCTTCCTCCGGAGAAGCAGAGAACTGGAAGCTCGGGACAGCTCTCCATTGCTCTCTGCCCTGGCTTCTCACCTTCAGAAAGCAAGTAGGAAAAGTGGGTAAAATTTGAGCTTGGGATATGGGTGTAATTCCATGAGATAAATAAAATTCGATCAGGACTTCGCAAACTAAATATGTGCTTTCACTCGAAATGAGCAGTGGTGTGACTTTGTTTTAGAAGAACTAGGTTTTACCAGAGTTTTACTACTTGTGTGAACTTGGACAAGTTTTACAACCTCCTGTTTCCTCACCTGTACAACTGTGATCATTTTTAAAGCACTTATTTATATGAGAGAATTATCGAAAAGATTAATTGAAATTATACAAATAAAGCTTATACCCCAGAGCCTGCTGTCTAATGGGAATGCAGTAAGTGTTAGCTATTGTGATTATGTATGTTAATACATTGAGGAAAGCCATTGGGTTTAAAAATAATGCATGATCCTAATGGAGGAAGAGGATAAGAGAAGAAATTGGGTCCTATAGTTCTTTTAACAAACATTTACCAAGCAACTATTATTCATCAGGAACTAAGGACTGAAGCTGCAGAGGGTGGAGTCATCTTTGCCATCATGATGCATACATATGTTTTAATGGAAGAGGGAGCTAAATAATTGTGATCAAATAAAATAGTTACAGGTTGAATTGACTACTATGAAGGAAAAAACAAGGTACCATAATGGAGAATAATTTTGATAGGAGTGTAATTTTGGTAGGTTGGTCAAGGAAGTCCTGTCTGAACAGCGTCCTTTAAAGAACAAGAAGCTAGCCCATGGAAGTGAAGGTAAGAGTTTCTAGGCATAGGTGACTGGCAAACCTGAGAAAATAGAGAGCTTAGTTTGAGGAACTGAGGAGAAATTGATGTGTCTAGAGCTGGGTGTGAATATTTACTTGTTGATAGTAGAGCTCCACGTGGCTGATCCAAAGCTCATGGTGTGGAGGAGAGACTGTACAAAACTTCCTTTGTAAGATGTTCCCAAGTCTGCTGTTATGACTAAAGAAAAATTTTACAGGTTTTTAGTGAATTTTACTTTTTATTAATGGACATGAAAGAATGCTTGGAATTCTGTCTTTATAACAAAACTTTCCCAAATTAAAACCTTCCAGTAGCCTCCTGATCTTGATTCCTTTCACAGTCAACTCTTTTGGAGCTCTCTTCACCTATTTCCATTCTCCCTAACCCAATGCAGTATGACCTGAGCCTCTTGGAAAACTAACCTCCCAGAATGATGTCCCAGGCCTTCCAGTAGTCAACTTCTGCCATCTGACTTGAATGTGCATCAAGTGACACTATTACATACTTCCTCTTTCTCAAAATGTTCTCTCCCTTTGATGTCACTGGTCTATCCTTAGCTTTCTGGTTCCATTATTCTGCCCTCTCCTTCAATATTGATGTTTCCAGGTTTCTGCCCTTAGTCCTCTTTACACTTCACGTATTCTCCAGGATCTTTACCCTCTCTGCCAGTGCTTCTGATAGCTCACAGGTGACCACTGTGGAGTGAAAAGCACAGGTTTGTGTCAAGACTCAAGGATTCAAATCCTGCCTCCAGTGCTTACCCACTTGGTGACCTTGGATGAGTTACTTAAGGATTCTATGCCAATTTTCTCATTTTTAAAGTAGATTTAACATTAACTTCTATCTCATGGAGTTACAAGAATTATCCTTAAGCTTGTAAAGCAAATTTAACAGTACCGTGCGCATACTGACTGAATGTTATGTATTCTTATTTCCAGTCTGAACTTGCTATCTTTAGACCTAATAAGTATCTTTCCCATAATGATTGGATACCTCCAAGTTAGTATGCTGAAAAATTTTCTTTCCTTCAAAATTCACTTCTCTTTTTCCCATTTTGATTAATGACTCCACAACCCACCCATTAATCCAAGCTAAGAGCAGAAGGGTCATCCTTTTCTCTTTCTTTTTCCTCTGCCCCTGAAGCTAGTCATTCAGCTGATTATAACATTTCTGCTTCATTAATTTTTCTCAAATCACTTCCTTCTTCTCTATAGTCACTGGCACAGCCTTCATAGTTTCCTTATTTCTCCCAGGAATTATTATTGACTTTTGTTTCTCTCTCAGCCTTTGCTTTGGGGTAGTGGGTCCTTCTCATTGTAACTCAAGTGATATTTATCAGATCTCTTTCCTCTTCTGCTGCCACTGTTTAGTTCAGATTTTGAGCTAAACAGATTCTGATCACTTCTACAGACAACTATAGCCTTGTAACTGGTCTTTGTACTTTCTCCTTTTTTATCTTCCATACCACAACTCCATTCTTTCTTCCACAGAATTTAGAATGTTCTTTCTAAATTCTAGTTTCATCATGTCAATTCCCTGCCCAAAGACACCTTGTTGCCTATTAGATAATTTGTAAGTTCTTTATGTAGCATGTGAAGCCTGCCATTATTCCATGATGAAATCTTTATAAAGCCCAATTTTCTTTTCACCTTTCAAGATTTTGCCCACACTAGTCTCTTTGGCTGCAAATCCCTTGCTTCATGCTACTCCCACACCCCAAACTCTGGTGCTCCTCAGTCTCAGTGCACTTGTTTCCTCCTGTGTCTACCAGAAGCCCCTTTTCTTATCTCATCTGTAGCACTTGCCACATTGCTGAGATTTAACTTTTTACTTTTCCCTGGACTGTGAGACTCTGAAGCCCGGAGATTGTTTTGTCTATTCCTTTATGTTTCCAATGCCTATTACACTAAAGGAAATATATTTGAAAGGAGAATGGAAGAAAAAAATCTTAGTAAAGTATGTGCATTAAAAATCTGAATTTTAGAGCTGAGCGGGCAGTGGTAAGATTGGAGGGGGTCTTTAGAGCTTACTTAGTTCAGTCACTAAGGAATTAGTTCAAAAAATAAGGAAATCCAGAAGGAAGGTTGCATAAGATAACCGGAGATCTATTAGAAGCAGAGCTGGTGCTAGTCTCCCTAGCAATCTTGGTTGCAAACTGAGAAATTAGTAGTGTCCTTACTGTTGGTTTGAGAACCAACACTTGCTTATATGAAGTGGTGATGGTGGTGGGGACTGAATGGAGGGTGGAGCCTATACACTGTAAATGTAATGATTGCAAGTGTTTGGGAAATGATCAAGGAAGGAGATGTGAATTCAGCATGCAGATAATTTCATCAGTATTTAACTAATTGTGTTCTGACTAATAGCAAGTATTTTGGCAGGAAATAAATTTATGCAGTGTTTTTCATCCATCTTTTCCTAAACATTAATGAGATTGAGCATCTTTTCATTTTTGTGTTGGTTACTTGATTTTTTTTTTCTTTTCCCTTTCAAAATGACTCTTGAGTTGGCTTTTCTCCTTTTGATTTGTAAGGGATACTGTCCTTTGTCAGTTTGTGGCAAAAAAAACTTTTCCAGCTTATAACTTGTCTTCTCATTCTTTTTTTTTTTTTTAACTATCTTTTTGTTAAACAGAATAGTTTATTTAGTCTTATTAAATTATTCCCTTATGGATTGTGATTCCTGTTTTGTCATTTCAGAAATCCTTAACCCAAAGTCATGAAAATATTCTCTTTTGAAAGTCCTACATGTTTGCTTCTCACATCTAATTCATTCACCCACGTAAAATTAATTTTTGTATATGATGCAAGCATTCCTTCTTCCTTTTTTTCTTGCCTTTGTGGGGGAGGTTATTGAGGATAGCGCATGCTAGGTAAGCACTGTACCGCTGAGCTACACCCCCAGCCTGATATGAACATTCTTAATGCTATGACTTGATATTTGGTAAGATAATCCCTCCACACACACCACCACCTTTTTGTTGTTGATTTTTAAGAATATTTTGGCCCTTCTTGACCCTCAAAATTCTATATACTGTTTAGAATTAACCTGTAAAGTTCTGTTAACACCCAGGTGGAATTTTATTTGCGATTGCATTGAGTCATAGATCATTTTGAAATCTACTCATTAATTGAGGTCTTTGGGTTTTTAATTTCTTCCAAACTTTATAATCTTCTCCATCAAGATTTTATACAGTTCTGTTGCAAATATTTCTAAGGACCTATTATTTTTATGCTATTATATTAATAATAGCATTGTTTTTTCCAAGTATTTAACTTTCAGTATTATCTTAACTACTTACAAAATCATACCACCTGTAAATATGGCATTATTTTTTCTTTCTTTCATTCCCTATTTGATTAATTTTATTCTTGCCTTGCCATTCTTGCTAAAGACCTCCAGAAAATCAAAAACAAAAAGATAGAAAGAGGATATACAGGCAAATTCTAACCAAAAGAAAGTTGTTACTGGTTGTATTAAGGTCAATAAAATAGACTTTAAATAAAGAAAATGTTAATAGAGACAAAAAGGGTTATTTCATAATGATAAAAGGTTCAATTAACAAAGGTATATAACAGTTTAAACTCAAAATGTTTAAGCAAAAATTGACAACTGCAAGGAGAAATCAACAAATGTATAATCATAGTGGGAGATTTTAATACACCTCTCCATTGTTGATAGAACAAGCAAAAAGTATCAATAATGACACAGGAAATTTGAACAATATCCAAAGATACAGTTTACTAATCTGTATCTGTACTAGTAAACTGTATCATTTAACATAGCACTTAATATAGACTATAGTTTTCTAGTACCAATGAAACATTTTTAAAGAACTGATCATAAACAAGACCAGGGATTGGCGAATTTGGGTGAAAGACCAGATAATAAGTATTTTAAATTGTGTTGACCACATATCTTTTTTTAAACAATGCTTTTAAAAAGTAAGTGCCATTCATTTGTTGTAATTTGTTGTACATGACAGTAGAATGCATTTATACATTTTGATAGATCATACATAAATGGAGTGTAATCTCATTTTTCTGATATACATATTATAGGATCACATCAGTCATGCAGTCATATATGTACATGAGTTAATAATATGTCTCAGCAAATTTTAAATCACATATGCTGACATTCTCTGACCACAGTGAATATATACTAGAAACTAGTCACAAAACAATAATTATAAAATTCCCATATTTGAAGTTTGTGAAATTGCACTTCTAAGTAACCCATAAGCCAAAGGAAAAAAAAATGACAAAATTTTTTGAACTGAACAGTAAGAAAACATTACTCAATAAAACTTGTGAAATGCAACTGTAGCAATAATTTTTTTAAAAGTTAGTTTTATGTACATTTAGCAAAAAAGAAGAAAGGCAGAAAGTACAGTATGCTAGACATCCATTTTTTTTAATTTTTTTCCCGTTCTTTCCTTGTCATCATTTATAAATTATGCACTCAGTTTCTGTTAAGTAGTTACTTCTATAAATTATACTGTGTCTGAATTAATCAGTACATTCACCTTCTTAAAATCCAAAAACTAAATCCTCTCACCCTTATTTTAGTTATTTTTATGTGGGGTGTGTGTGTGCGTGCATATTTGTTACACATACATAACACATGCCCTACACAAGATGATGGTGAAAGAAAGATATGTCAGATTTTGCACATTAATAGTCATCACCTTAACTAGGAATGGAACCACTATATGACCATCAGGCGTAGCACTCCTTGGTATTTATCCAAAAGAATTAAAATCAGCATACTGTAGCAATACATGCATACCCATGTTTATAGCAGCACTACTCACAGTTGCCAAATTATGACTAGCCTAGTTGTCTGTCAACAGATGAATGGATAAAGAAAATATGGTGTATAAATACAATGGCGTTTTACCTAGCCATAAAGAAGTACAAAATTATGTCTTTTACAGGAAAGTGGATCAAATTTAAGAACATTATGTCAGGGTAGTATGTTTTCTTTCTTGTGGAAGCTAGAGAGAAAAGTGGAGATAAAGGGGGAGAGAGATAAGGAGTGTCTTATGAAAATAAAAGGGAGACCAGTAGAGTAGAGGAAGAGGATCAGGGGGAAGGAGGAGGGGAGGGAAAGACCAGATAGTGGGGAATGAAATTGGCCAAATTATGTTATGTGTATGTACAGATACGTAACAACAAAGCCCCACTGTTATGTACAATTAAAGGGCACTAAAAATGATTAAAGAACATAAATAATCACTTTAAAAATGTAATAAGCCCTTTTGGGTTACCAGAACTGCTTCTTAACTTGCTTTAAAGTTAAAAAAATAAATAAATAAAAACAACCTGGCTTTCTCTCATTTCAGTCAATGACTACGTTACTTTCCCCAAGTGGCTTTCCTGCTTTATTTAGCATCACCAACTTGAATAACATGAAAATTGTGCATCTAAGTTTGAAGCACAGATTTAAATTTCTTCTTGGGTGATATTTCTTGCTATTCGTGAACTCCCAATTGGCCTACTGTTAAGAGCCAAACTCAAAGGACATCCAAATTTCTGTTTTCTTATTTCATCATCTATACTCCCATTTTAAGAAAGTCTCATCATTTCCAACTTCTGGGGGGATAAAACTATGCCATAAATTGAGAAGTACTTTATGATAATGATCAGTAATTGTCATCTGCTTTGCAGTGTACGTGGTGATTTCATGTCTGTTTTCTTATTTGTACACAGGCAGAAATGTGAAAAAGACGGAAAAGGAATTTTGTTTATTCTCAAATTAATATGAGTCAACAAGAGATAGTGTTTAAACTTACTGGACCCACAGGATGCCCTTCAGTTATACTACACTTTAATTTTTGTGGATAATTTAAAAAGTAGAAATCTTTTGTAATTCTGTGGTAATTCCAGTTCCTAGCCTAATTGGTATTGAACTCCTCGTGGGTATTAAAACAAGGTTGTGGTATTGTCCATGTTCTTCTAATTAAATGTAAAATTAACAGCCATTCATTTTCTGGAGAGTTGTTCTGTTCTATAATTTTAGTAGAAGCCAGACTAGTACCTATTTTATATTGTTTATTAGTTGCCATCATTGCTTATATAAAGGGTAATTTTTAAAATTGTACTTTGCATTTAAAAATTGATGTCTCATGATACTCTGCTGAAACTCTGCTCAATAGAATTCAAATTTAGAATATTTTAGATACCTTTAGTTGGAAAGATTTGGTAACCCATATGATAAAGTGGTTCTAACAACTGTACTCTATAATCCATGAGGGAGGTTTGAAGGTGGCTAAACTTCTTGTTCTTTTAAGCAGTTGAGTATTAAGAAGGAAAAACTTAATTTAGTTTTCATGCAGTTTAAGCAATTTGTATGTAACCCTTTTAATTTTACAGTAATGAGTTTGTTTTGGGCTCAAGCAAGAAGCTATCTGTAACTGTAATCTTTTAGGTGACCTAGCATTTGCACCCCCTTCATAGAGAGGCTTAATGTAAAGAACATCCTTGTTCACCACCCAGTCCCCTTTCATCTTAGGCTCAGGGCTATAACTTGGGCTTAGCCAAACAGACGTATCCACCTAAACTTTTCTAGTCTGAAACTGCTCTGCAAAGAAACAAGGAGTGAGGATTTTAAGTGACAGTGTTGGCCAATATTTTCTAGTTTCTCACACCAGTAGCTTCAACAACCAGCATCCAGTGGCAGCAATAGCAACTTAGCATTGATTTTGAGAAATAGTAAACTGTTGTCTTCACTGAATTGGTTCTGTGATATAATTGATTGAATTGTGATTCCAACTGCAGACTCACCTTTTATTTCTGCCTGCTTTTCAAAACTGATTCTTTGTCCCTCCTGGCAATTTTAAGAGAAATGCATAAGGATTCAATAGCATTTAATCTGCCTATGAGAATTTCTGTTGCTTGCAACTAAGAACCCTGACTGATAATACCTAGTTCCTATGCCAATGATTTTTCTTCCTTTTGTTGCTACTTCGGTCTCTGTAACATTGTTGTGGTTAATTTAAACTCTCTTATCCTTATCGTTAATTCTTTTAGTACCTTGGGCTAAGTGACTTAATCTTGCTAATACTTAACTCACAAAAGTGTTATAAATATTATGTGAAATAATGCATCTACCCTAATGCTAACACATTAGTGTTTTCTTTTCATAGTACATAACCTCTTTTAGCAAAAAGTATAGTTCATTTATTTATCAAATGCGTTATGGTCTGTCTGCTCCACCAGAATATAAATTCTACAATGACAGGTATCTTTGTCTATTTCTATGGGCCTAGAATAGTGCCTGACACATAATAGGCATACTGTTAATATTTGTTGAATGAAAAATGAATCTGAAGGTATATAGTTGCTTTATTAAGGTGCCTATGCCCTACCTACACAAAATTAAATGAACAATGACGACTCCAAGCATCTCCCAGCACCTCTAAATATCTATCACTCATCACATCAAAGAGAGCCCTCTTTTCGGAGTTTAATCTTCCATCTCTGTCCTGGATTCTGTCATCTCTTCTTCCAGAATAGCTTTGATTATCTCCTCATTCTTGTTGTGTTTCTTTCTGCTGTCTCCTTTCCTCTAGCAGTACGACTGACTCTGCCTCAGACTTAATAGTTTCTTATCTAAATTCTTATATTAACCAATACCCCTTGCTGCTGACTTTCTGTGGTCCACCTCAGTGCCCAAATCACTCCAGCAAAGGTTTTTTTGTGATGTAATTGCCAAATGATCTTTAGTTATCCTTATCCTACTTAATTTCTCTGTGAATTTGCCTTTTCTTTCTTCCCCTTAACAAGTATTTATTGAACATGTGCTGAATGTCCTGCATTCTAATAAGTAGTAAGAATTTAAAATGTAAGTAATAGCTATGTGAACCAATAACATATCACAAGTACTAACAGGAATGAAACATTTAAAGGACACTCTATTTTATTTATTTATTTTTATGTGGTACTGAGGATCAAACCCAGTGCCTCACACATGCTAGGCAAGCGCTCTGTCACTTAGATACAACCCCAGCTCAAGAAAGCAACATTCTTTAGAACTGTGACCAGGAGGTGGGAACAAATCGGGGACAATAAGATAATTTATTATCAGATAACAAAATGAATGACTGTGATAGACGGTAGTAACATTGCCAGTAGCATAGAAAGGATTAGAGTATTTGCTATTAAAAGAAAATAGCCATCAGTGTAATATGTTAAAAGTGGGGGTATCATAAACTAGAAAAGGAGGTGCTATAATAGACTAGGCAAGATGTGCTAAAGCCCTGAATGAGGACAGTAGTAGCTAGGATGTGGACAGAGAGGATAGAAGTGGGATTGCTGGAGAAGATTCACAGGCAGATTGAGAAAGACTCAGTCAGTGCCTGGCTTATTAATGAAGGTGCCATGGGGGAATGATATGTAATGATTTGTTCTGTAGTATGGTGTTTTGTGCTGTCACATCCATATATAATGAAAATCAGTAGGAATTTGGATTTGAAGATCCAAAAGCCAAGAGTGGAGTCAGGACTGCAAAAAAAAAAAAAAAGGTTGGGGGGCAGTAACTGAAGTCATGAGAAGGATGAGAAAAAAGTAATGATAGTTTTAAAACTAGAGAGGAGAGAAGTTTTAGGGTGAGAGCTGATACACTGTATAGATCTTTGAGAATAAATAGCCTGCTTTGGTAAAGGGGCTTTTGTAAGATGTTTTAAGAGTGGTAAGGTTTTGGAACAATAACTTTGTGCCTATAGTATTATTTTTCTTGTTGGTTTTTCTTCAGTCTTTGACTAGCCTAAGTACCAGACATTCATTTGTGGTATTTCTTCTCTATATCACTGTCAACTTTATTAAGTTCTACCTGTTCTGCAAACTTTTCAGAGTTTACATTGGCCTTGTATGTGTTGATAGGTGTACTGTACCATCAGCAAGAGGTCAACAGTAAAGAAGATAACATGATCATAGTAGTTCTAGGAATCGATTTACATTTGTGCATACAAAATCTACCTTGAATAGCTTACATTTTCAGTGGAGGGAGATTGATAGTAAACACATACATGTCAGGTGTTGGTAAATATAACGAATAGAAATAAAGTAAGGTAAGCAGAAAAATAAGGGTAAAGCAGAAAAAAAATGAGCAAGAGATTTTAAAAGAGAGAAAAATATTGTGGATATTCAGGCAGAAACATTCCAAAAAGAGAGAACAGGTGCATAGCCCCTGAATCAGGATTGTCCTTTGGTATAGTCCAGGAATAACACATGAACCAGTGAGGCCAGGTTAAGTGAGCACAGGCTTAGTGCTAGATGAAGACAGAAGTTGCTGGGGCAGGACAGATCGTGGAGGGTTAATTCTCAATTTATTACTCTAAGGTTCCTTATTTTATAACAGCAATTTTATAAGCAAGCATTGCTGAAATGTGATTCATAGATGATATTTAATTTCCTTAAAATTCTTGGTATAACTTGAATATCCTAACTAAAGGAAAAATACTTACGATCAAATAACATGTTTTTAATATGTGAATGGTTAGGCATTATAAAACAGGATGACAAAAATGCCCTGTAAAACTAGGCTAGGGAATCATGCTTACTTTCTGAGAATAACTATAATGGGCCTGTAGGTTTTTAGTAGGCTTTTACTTTGAGTGGGGAAGATACTTGGGGGGTGGGTTACAGCAATAACTAACATAATCTGACTAATATTTTGGAAGAATTGCATTAACTCCTATGTGGATTGAGGCTGTGCATAGACAAAGGCAGAAAGCAGGGAGACTGGTTAAGAAACTATTATAATAATTCCAATGAAAGATACTAAGTTGAATTGAGGTGATGAAAAGTAGTTGAATTTGGACATTCATGGAAGGCACATTTGCTGATGAATTGAATGTAGAGTGTGAAGAAAGAATAGTAGAGATAACTTGAGATTTTCACCTGAGCAACTATAATGATGTAATTGTGATTAACTTAGAGAAGGCCAGAAGGGTTTGTTGGGGGCAGGGAGACCAGGCATAATTTGAGAGGTCTCTTAGACACCATGGAAAAAAGATGCCAAGTCCAGTGGTTTGACTATATAAGTCTGCAGAGTTCAAGAGAGAGGTTCAGGCTGGAGAAACCAGTTTGGGAATTGATATATATTTGTTAAGTGGTAGGTTAAAAAGATAGACTGCCAGTGATTCTGCAGTGAAAATGAGACTTTTATAGTGTTCGTTAACCTGGGAAATGAATTTTAGAAGGTTGAAACATTGACATAGATTATAAGACTTCAGATTTAGAAGATTGAGAACCTGCTATTTCTTTTGTTTCCTCTGCCATATCCAAGAGAGTGCCATCTGTTTACACATCTAAAAAGTTTGCGGAATAAATAAGAAGTGCCTATTTCGAATGAATTTGGAACTAGAGGATCTTTTTTTTTTTTTTTTTAACAGTACTAGGGATTCAACTCAGGGGCGCTCTACCACTGAGCCACATCCCTAGCCCTATTTTGTATTTGATTTAGAAACAGGGTCTCACTGAGTTGCTTAGCACCTTGCTTTTGCTGAAGCTGCTTTGAAGTCCTGTCTCAGCTTCCTGAGCCACTGGGATTGCAGTTGTGTGCCACTGCACCTGACCAAGGATCAGGTTTTTTGAGTTAATAAAAAGAAGAGTTAGAGGCTGGGGATATAACTTAGTTGGCAGAGTGCTTGCCTCGCATGCACAAGACCCTGGGTTTAATTTGCAGCACCACAAAAAAAGAACAAAGGAAGTTTTAGACTTTTGTAGTGTTAATAACTTCTTTAGAAATTTTTAATTAATAAATTCAGTATTTTGAAAATAAAATGATTGTTACATATTTTCACCTCTAAAATTAACTGTATATAATACTTATATATTTTATTTATCTCTGATTATTAGAAGTATTAACCACATGGTACTAAAGTAATAATCATAAAATCAGTGTTAAAAAAGACTGATGTGAGTTTGATGTAGTTTCTAAAATAAAATAATTGCTTATCCAGTCTTTAATATTCATTTGGTTTTCTTTTAGGAAGATTTAGAGACTGGAGTTCACCTTGACCCTGCTGTCAAAGAAGTCCAATATAATCCTACCTATGAGACTATGTTTGCTCCTGAGGTAAGAAAACATATTCAAGGTTCTGCCTTTTGCTAAAGGATTTAAGTTATGCATAGGAAGATAAACAGTTGGTGAATTTTAAAGTTTCTTCACAAAAGTATATATTTAAACTTTTGGAAAATATTTCTTTGTATTCTGCAAAAATCTAAATAGTATGCTTTTGTGAAAATATTTTTAAAAATCCACTGCTTCTCCTTCTACATAGAAATGTATGATACCAGAGATCTATGTCTTTTGCAAAAGATAATCTGAAAATATCTGATGTGACTGTAACTGTTCCTTTCCCATTGATAAGGAAGTATTGTAATTAACCACAAAGAAAAAGAATTTGATTTATTAGCATCAATATAGAGTATAGTAGAAAACATTTGGTTACAAATGCCTCGGAAATGTCATTCTAACATACTTTGATGCCGAGTGAAACAAAGGATCATATTGGATTTTTTTTTTCTCTTAGTATAAATGATAATAGAAGCCTTAATAAAATGGAGGGGGAGAAAAAACAGAAACAATTCCCTATTGTCTGTTTAAGGAAGTCTTGGAGTATTATCCATGTAGGACAGTTTATAGAAGACATTACATTCTTAGATATTAAATGGATAAGAGTGTTTAATTGACCAACAGGCCAGAAAAGTATAAAATTATAAAATAAAATATTAGATTTCAGTGGCAAAATCTTTAAGAAGCATGTTAAAGTTGAATGTGAGGAGCTATATCATGTTGCATCTTGGAAAATTGGGCACTTTTTAAATAATTTTCATTTGTGGCATATACTTCCTGATATATCAGAATCCTAGAGTAATTTCATATACTTTACCTGCTCAAGTTTCTATAGTCACTTAAAAGAGAGCCACTGAATGTGTAGCACAACCGAGATGTCAGTGCTCCAGCTGTTCTCTGAGCATTCAGTAAGCAAAACCTATAGTACATTTTAAGTTTTATCCTGTTATTTCTTAAATCCTTCTAACCTGTCAAACTGGAGGCTGTTTCATATCCCTTGGCACTATTTCAGCTGGCCCATTGAAGAGAGGTTGTACATTGTATATGTGCTTCATGGTTTTTTTAAATGAAAAATATTTCAATAAAATCGAGCTACTGAATTCAGAAAATGAGAAAATTGGGAAGTACCATGGTATATGACATTGGAATGTCAGCCTATTTTCTGTGAAGTCTGCTTTTGAATTTTGAAATCTTATGCATAAGTAAACTATTGTTTAATTATAGTTTTCAGAACTTACAAGAAAAATTTAAAAGGTTAGTTACAAGTTTTTGTGGTGATATTCACAAGGTAATAGGCCTATCATTCTCATGGAATTATCAATGCTTTAATGTTCAGCTTTTTTTTTTTTTCATATTAGGGAACCTCACCTTAAATATATTAACTGGTTTATGTTTGGAACAGTTCCACAGTTGTTAACAATTTAAGAAAGAAGTGATGGGATCTAAAACAGAAGCCAAATTATTATAATTTCCCTCACTGCCAAATGAGTTAGTCATCTGTGATATAACAAATTATGAACTTTGCTTTATGACTAGGATCTGAATCACTTGGCAAAGTCTGGAAAGGTGCCACCAAGGAACTTTGTGAGATTAAATTCAAGTTTCTATATTTTGAGTGTCCACTGTTAGAAATAAGATATAATCCCTCTCCTCAAGCTAGTATTTTATCAGAGAGAATGTGCTGTGTTTTTAAAAAGGTAGAGACCAGACTATTTCCTATAATGCCTCTAAAGTATTATTCAAGTTTAAGGAGAGATTGCATCTGGTTTTAAAGATTTTCTTTTTAAAGTTCCATGAAAGAAGTAGTATTTGAAATGAGCAATACAATCCAGGTCAAAAGCATGAGATTTTTTAGTTAAATAGACTACATGGTAGCTCTTGTGTGACCTTGAATATTCTAATGGAAAAGAAACATGACTTTTAAAAAATTACATTATAGTACCATTATTGGCACAGTGTCATCCAAAATTTCCCAAATCATGGATTAGAAAACACTATAGTCATTCTCAGTTATCCAGAGCAATATGGTCAAATAGGACTTTGTACAGTATCGGATTATAGTAGCTAGTAACCACATGTGAATGCTAAACTCTTGAAATACATAACTGGGCTCTTCTCTTTCAGTCCCAGGGACTGACCAACAGTGCTAATCAACCATTTCCCACTTGAACTAAACCATGTGAGGCTACCATGTTCCCAAACAGGTTAATTAGCCCCTGATTTAAAATTGAAAAGTATGATCTAGTAGTTTTAGTAATTCTAGCTTTCATATAGTCAGAACTTATGTTTTTCTTCTGATAACATTGCAGTTTGGACCAGAAAATCCCTTTAGAACACAGCAAATGGCTGCTCCTAGAAATATGCTTTCTGGCTATGCTGAACCAGCTCATATCAATGATTTCATGTTTGAACAGCAAAGAAGAACTTTTGCCACATATGGTAAGGTTATAATAAGACTTAAACAGTTTTAAATTTGACCTTATTGAAGTATGAGTTGTGTGTCCAGTAATCCATTATAGCTTCTGACTTTTTTAAAATGTATTAATCTAGAGTCTTTAAAATGGACTTCTTTTCTGTATCTACAAATGTTTACATACATGAAAAGGTGAAGTAATATTTTTAGCTCTCATTTTTAAATCCACTATGATTTCTGTGTACTGAAATATTCTGGGATCTCAAAATTGGAATGCTTTTTATAGTTGTTCTTGGTAATGAACCTTTGTTACTGAATGTGCACTATTGTGCAGATTGCTGTTAAAGTTGATAAATGAAGAAATACTGTTAAGAGGTTACTTTTTTTTTTTTATCTTACACCCTAGTTAACTTAGTAACTCTGTTCTCAAATCTTGTCTCTAAAATGTTCTCTTGATCATAAGGAATATCAGAAAATAGGATAGTCATAAATTCATTGTGTAAAATAATTACATTCTATCATTGGTAGGATTGTAGAAGTATTGTGCATGGAAACTGTGGAAAGGGATTATTATTTATTAGATTGTTTGACCATGGCAATGTTTTAATTGATGTTCAGTGGCCAAAAGTCATCCTTCAGATTGTATACCACTAAAATCACCCAAAAGATTTCAGTCACACTCCCAATTACTGGAACATCATTGCATTGTACCCTTTACTTACATAAGGGGTCCATGTAAATCTAAAGGTGCTGCACATAAAAATCAACTCTGTTGCATCATGAATTTATTGTATTTTAGCCAATACTAAAACAGGGTTTTAAAGAATAGCTTATTTTCTTGGATTTTATAAAGGACTTAAGCAATAATTTAGATAAGTGTCTTCAAAACAAAACAAGGGTAGGGGAGCTAAATTAAGTTTATATTGACCTTTCTTCTTAAGCTACCTTATGGGAAGAATAAGCATTTGAAAGTATTCAGTTGGCTTTAGACTTGGGTTAGAAGTGGGCTTATTTAAAAAAAAAAAAAAAAAGCCAATGATTTTTGCCTCTCCTACTAGAAGGTCGACTGCGACAGAGGTTGAATCAGTGAATTCAACATAAAAAATGAATCTGGGACCATAGTATATTAACCAGTCTGGAATAGAGGGAATGGCCAGTTGCAAAACTAAGAATGTCATGGTCTCGCTCCCTTATGAGAGATTTTTAGAACTGAGAGCAATTTGTTTGAACTTAATAAGTTAACTAGCCTCAGGTTTAACACTGTCTCTTTTTTTCCTTACACTCAAACAGTGATCAAATATAGCTTCTGTTAGTGAAAATCTTACACTTTTCCCATAGAAAGTTCTTACCTGACCAGATAGTAATTTCTAGGCCAGCTTTCTATTTACTTGTTTGTTTTTTCACTCTTACACACTGGGGTTTCTGTTAAACAGTCCCTCATTTACAAAGTACAAGGGAGTACACCTTTCTTTATATCGTGTGCTACCGTTATCTATGAGACATATTAAGGAGATGGCACAGAAATGCAGTTTTACCTAAGTCTCATATTTATAACTCTGGGATATCACTGCATAGATGTAGAAAAAACGTTGATCCTACTTTTCTTCTCATTTTAAATGTAGTAGCATTGTTATAATCTCAGTAAATAACTTCTGGAAGTTGTATATTCTACAGTACATTTAGTTTATCATAGAACCAACCAACCTGTGGAGTCCTTGTCTGTGAAGGTAGTCTCATTTCCTGTTATCACCTCATTTACTGACAGTGTAGTTGGTTTTTAGTTCCTGTTTGTGGTGTTTCTTCTGACATCTCAATCCTTCAATGGATGTGTGAATTCTTTTGTCCTATTTTCCTCCCTTTTCTCATGAGTTCTCTCCTGTTCCTTTTTTGGTCTTATTTAGGGTTTCTTCTTCTTCTTCTTCTTCTTTTTTTTTATTCCTCAATTTTATTTTATTTTATTTTTTTTATTTTTACAGCCTGCATTTTGATTCATTGTACACAAATGGGGCACATCTTTTCATTTCTGTGGTTGTGCACAATGTAGATTCATACCATTCATGTAATCATACATGTACATAGGGTATTGGTGTCTGTCTCATTCCACCAATTTTCATACCCCCGCCCCCTCCTCCCTCTCCTTTCCCTCTACATAATCTAAAGTTCCTCCATTCTTCTCTCACCCCCTGCCTCCCCACCCCCATTATATGGATGATGATCCACTTATCAGGGAAAACATTCAGCCTTTGGTTTTTTGGGATTGGCTTATTTCACTTAGCATGATATTCTCTAATTCTATCCATTTATCCACAAATGCCATAAAATTATTTGTCTTTATAGCTGAATAATATTCCATTGTGTATATATACCAGTTTCTTTATCCACTCATCTGTTGAAGGGCATTGCTGGTGGAGTAGCAAATTGGTGCAACCACTCTGGAAAGCAGTGTGGAGATTCCTCAGAAAACTTGGAATGGACCCACATTTTGACCTAATTATTGCACTCCTCGGTTTATACCAAAGGGACTTAAAATTGGCATACTATAATAACACAACCACATCAATGTTCATAGCAGCTCAATTCACAATAGCTAGATTGTGGAACCAACCTAGATGCCCTTCAACAGATGATTGGGGCTTCTTAATGAAGTTTTTTCCTGTTGTTCAGATTTCACTCAAAATGTTTACTACATCATTCTATGGAAGTGGAAAATAAAATTTAAATAAATATGTTTAACCTCACCAGTCATTATTAACACTGTGTTATCTTCAATGTTAGAAACTTTTAATACTTCAAAGTAATTATATAAAATTCTCTGCTATCATAGTTTAAGGATCCCTTGTATCTTTAGATTTCAAGTTGGTTCCAGTTGTCACTATTAAAAATGTAATGTATGTATTATACTTTAGTAAAATCCCTCTTAAAATGTGACAGTAGATATTATTGAGAATAAGACTATAAGACTTTATAGGCTTTTTTCATTGTTGTTTTTTTAAATGAATTCTCAAAAGTTGGTCAGAGTTCTCTCAATTCTGCTACCACCATGGATGAAAGTTCTGTTTCTCCTTCTGTAAGGATCCATATATGTGATTGTTTTTCCTGTGTTTGATAATCAAAATACTGTCTCTTTATTTTGAGTTGATTTTTGTGGACTACTGATTTTGAAGAATTTTCCATTTATTCACAACCATTTCCTTGCAAAGTGTTTATAGTGCCTATACTGTTTATAATGTAAATAATCTGTCAGAATATTAGTATTTATAATCTTAAGGGTATATCAATAAAATTAGTATTATTATAGCCATTTCAGATGCTACTACCAGAAGAAAGTAGATGTGAATTCCACTGAAAAAGTGAATTGGAAAATGGGCTTCTGAAAAATAGATAAGAATCTTTAAGAACTACAGTGTGGATACATTAATTTATTTGAGACATAGAGTAATATAAAACCATTTGGACTGAAATTTCACAGTGTTAAAGTTAGAGCTTATTCTGTCACTGGCTGATTTGTAGTAGTATATATGGATAAATATTTAATGTCTCTTATTTGTAAAAGGAGACTAATTTTATTCACTAATCACCTGGAGTAGGAGGGAATGGAGGGGATGATAGAAATGGCAGTTAAAGACCTTTACCACAGAGAAATACAGGAGGAAAGCATAAGTTCCTTTAGTTGAAACAAGACTGTGTATGGCCAGATGAATTGGGAATTGGTGCTTACAAAGAGACAAGAAGGACCAGGGCCACCCTTCCCTCTCTTTCATCTTCCACCCCTCCAAACACATCAAATAATGCCATTTATATAGACATAATATCTCCTTTCAGGATAGAATTTACATTCTAGATAAGGTTTTATGGTTGAGTTGGGAATTTTAATTCAGGGTATGTTGTTCTGAATTTTATATGAGCCTTATAAAAGTCTCATTTTCTAAAAAAATCACACATAGAACAAAGAGGTAAAAACTAAAATAACTCATGGGATTTGAACCTGTGATTTCAGAGATTCAACTCCAAAGCTGCTTTTCTGCCATCGAACTCTGCTGTAAGCACATATTTTAGTGCTGAAAAAAACTATATCCAAATGAATTAATAGCCAGGTGGTTGGTTCTATTCTAGCATGTCATGTGTAAGTTGAGCACCTGCATCCTTAGCTTGTTTTAAAAGTATGTTTCATAACAAATCTTTTTCCATTCCCCAAAATTAGTTCCCTTTAACCTTTAGCTGGAAAATAAAAATGTTAAATATGTCCATTAGGATGTGACCTTTAAAAAAATGAGTTAGTACTTTTTATGCATTTTGTGATTGTGCATATGGGCTGTAGGCCAAAGACTAATGAATGATCAGCTCTCTTTTGTGAATATGTCAGATTATTATGAAATGGATTTTACCAAACATTTATTATCCTAGCATACCCATTGGAGGAGAAAAATAAAACTGATTTCAGTTATTTAGGTAGGCTTTGTTCCCCTTCACTCTCCTAGACCACTGGAGACCACATTCATATGTAGGTACACCCTTGAACTAGTTGAAGGAGTATATCCATACACCAGCTATCCTTACTGTCTTCTTTTACCAATGAAATATTACTACTGCTTACCAAGAAATATAAATAATGATTTATGAAGTAGAAATATATTATTTTAAGATTAGAGGGAAGACTGTCCTTACTGGGAATAGCATTTTCAAAATAGTAGCTAGACATTATGTAATTAACTTTATACCCTACTTCTTTTGTAATTTAATAGTTTATGTATTATAAACTATAATATTCATTACCAAAAAGAAAAAGGAATTGGTTTCTAAATTTCCAAACATATAATGCACATGTATTTTTAAGCTCTTTGATTTTTTGAAACTAAAGTTTATTTCATAGCCAGAAAGGCTGTTAGTAATATAATAGCTATATATTAGATTCATCCTCTAAGATATGTTTTATTCTGCTGAAGTCATTCAGGGTTCAGCCTAAGATTTGGATTAATTGTGGTAAATGGAACTCAGGAAAGAAGACTTGGTTCGTAGTTAAAGAGAACATTTTTAATATCTGGGAAGGAAAATGTGAAGTGGGCATATTGAATAGTAGTTATAAAATGAATTATAAATAACAAAATGGAGTCAGTAGTTTGCACTTTTTTCCTTTCAGGTTATGCATTGGACCCTTCATTAGATAATCATCAAGTATCTACTAAATACATTGGTTCTGTAGAAGAAGCTGAAAAAAATCAAG
Source organism: Sciurus carolinensis (assembly GCF_902686445.1). NCBI lineage: Eukaryota > Metazoa > Chordata > Mammalia > Rodentia > Sciuridae > Sciurus > Sciurus carolinensis. The sequence continues at coordinate 53,440,972 of NC_062219.1, read as the reverse complement.
GTAATTGATTTAAAATAGCTAATATCATGTAGTTATATACACTTCTAATTAGTGTCTTTCAATAATTAGACAACACCCATATTTAACTCTTGACTTTTTAAGTTGAGACAATAGAGTGATATAGTTTAGAGCAGTACAGTTTAGAACCTGTATGGTTTCAAGCTTGCTTTTACCATTAGATGTGTAACCTTGTAAGGAAGACAGTGGTTATGTATCACTTTGGGTTATTTTGAGTACTTGGCACATGCCAACCTTATAAAAATCATTCAATAAATTTATAATTAATGTATAGGTAATTTTGGCTGTTGGCTTCTCCACAGTAATATCAAGCTAAATTTTAACAGAAGTAAAGTTTCATTTTGTGTGTCTGTGAGGCTTGACTCTGAAGGGTTTCTTTAATGACTTGATTTTGAATATGTGTTTTCAATGTTTGTGTTCATATTCATCTTTTATAATAAGGCATTATAATTGCTAAATGCTAACTTGTCACAAAGCTCATCAGACCATTGGAATCTTATCTATAAAATGCCATTAAAAAAAGAAAGTTCAAGTAACACAGGGACTCTTCTACTTAATAAAGGTAGACCCTATAAGATCAAACTGCCTTCTGTGTTTATGTTTGATTATTGTTAAAATAGTTTTAAATTCTTTTATTGTAACACAGGCTAAAGGAAATTGATTTGAATTAATATGAACTTTTTTCCTTTATTTATGTATATGTAGCTAGATTCTTAGTTAACTTATCACCATGACTCCTATAAACCTTTCTTTTTCCAGCTTAACAGTATAACCTCCTACTGATCAATTGAGAAATCTTAGAAACATCCTTCTTCTTCATTTCTTTTTACTAAGGTTGATATTGGAGATCAGGTTTACATTGAGATCACATGAAAGAAATACAAGATTCTTGTGAAACCTTGTTTAATTTATATTGTTCTGTTGCAAGCATAGTAAAAATACGTTACCAAGTACTTACTGTAGTTTTAATTCAGCTGTTTTTAAGCAATAAATGACAGTTCTTGCTTTCAAATGTAGCTTTATCACTATTTAGCAATGTCAGATTGTTGAGTTTCTTTCAGAATTAGTAAAAGTCCATTAAAAAGACTGTGTACCATTGTAGGGTCGCATATCTTTTTTTAATTTTAAATATATCAAAATTTACAAGACACAACAGGGTTAGAAGGAAGCATCTTTCCCCAGAAGGTTCAATCCCTTTTATGTAGTTTGAGCTAGTATATATGGCGGATTCATAAACATTTTATTTTTGTTTTTGGTCACTTGAACAATCACCTATCTTTAACTATATAAAATCATTTATATGGTGATATTTCCTAAGAAAATGTATATATTTATATATTTTTTTTGTGGTTGTTAATGTAGGTTTAACTGTATTTGAAACCGGTCAAAAGAAAACAGAAAAGAGGAAAAAGTTCAAAGAAAACGATGCATCTAATATTGATGGTTTCTTGGGACCATGGGCAAAATATGTGGATGAAAAAGATGTAGCCAAACCCTCAGAAGTAAGCTTTGATGTTTTTCATTTCCAATTCAAGTATATGCTATGTCTCTACAAATCATATCTCTATTAATAAACTTGAGATTCTCTTAGAGAACCAAATGACTCATCAAAATTTCTCTGCCTTGGTTAATTAAGAAAATACAATAAAATTTCTTTGGTTTTCTTTGCACTATTTTTATTTACTTTTTTTCTGCTTTACTTTCTTTGGTACTTTCTTATTAAAATAGAATATTGAACAATTTTTAATAAAAATTGCCTTTATAATGCTCTTAAGCTGCCATAGGAGAGCTGTTCTTCTGGTACTAGGCATTTAGACGGTAACTATAGGATCAGTTTTTTTTATCATACTGGAATTGATGGTGGTTTTAATTATTCATTTATTCAAAATCTTAAATTTTATCTACAATATTTTTGAAAAGTATTACTAAGAAGTTGGTAAAGTGAAACTACAGAACTCCACCCTTCACTTCCCCACCTCCATAATCCCATTTGTCTCTATGAACCAGGCACCAGCATAGGTCCTGGGATATAGCAGTGGACAAGATCAAGAAAATTCTGACCTTGTGCAGCTTATCTTGTAGCTGTTCTTTATGCCTGCATATCTTAAAAATGTACATATGCTGCTATTTCTTTATTTATTTTAGACTTGTTATAATAGACGTAGATTTACAACTCTCCCACTTCCCTCATGCCAAAACAGTTACAAATATATAGTAATTGCTTATATACCCTCAAGACTATGTAAGAATTATTTATTGAAGAACAATGTTATGTACTCAAATTCAGTTTCCTTTCCTTTCTGGTACCAGATTTTCTAATTGCCTTGTCTTTTAGCTTAAACAATTAGCATAACATGTTCAATGTTATTTCTAGATGTTCCAGAAGGATGAACTTGTATAAAATCAGTTTAAAATTATTATTATTAGTATCCATTATGTGTTTGTTGCCATTTTGTAATTTGTGGAAGAGGTGATCAATCTCTGCTTATGGAAGAGTTGAGATTATTGTTTGGGGAAGTACATTTACAGCAATTGCTTCACATAAATGAAGACCTCATTATAAAGAATTTATAACCAACTTTGGACACAGTGAGGTTCTCATACGTTTGTTTTAAGTTCACTCCTTCATTTTCTTAGGAAGAACAAAAAGAATTGGATGAAATCACAGCAAAGAGGCAGAAGAAAGGCAAACAGGAAGAAGAGAAACCTGGGGAGGAAAAGACAATCTTACATGGTAATATATTTTTCATACTTCTTCATTTCATGAAAAGCTCACATGTCTGTTTTCTGTTCATATAATACCAATTGCCCTTACTGTCAGCTGCTGTACAATCATACTATTAAGAATAACTATATTTTAGTTTGTATCCCAAAGAAATTACAGCAGACTTTTCCTTTACCAATAAAAGTAAAAAAGTAGCATGACTAGCAATAGCCACATACAATTTTTGTTAAAATGTTAGTGAATTTTTAAAAAATTAAAAATAAAGAAGAAACTTGTATGGTCCATAATATGACCTTTCTTGAGATAAAGTTGACTCTTTTCATGTATTAATGATGCCTCAGTCATTTAACTGTTCATTTTTAACACAATCCAAATATTCAGGTATCTTTACAGTTTATAACTGTTATTAAATGTAAATAGACTGGAGATGAAGACTCATACTTATTTTGACTTGTGGAAGAAAATGCATATTCACCAAAATAAATTACAAATGTTCTAGTATGTACCTATTCATTAATAATTAGTTACATTTAGGAAATTACAGTGATTATCTGAAGCTGTAAAGAATAATTTAGCACTAATAGTGTTACTTATTCCAATGTTTTGTGGCATCAGATGTTTAGATATGATGAGGCCATATTTTGTTTATCAAGCTCCAGCTTTATATTTAAGGAGTCTGTTTAGTACTGTGGCACTTAGAATAACAATAGCATTCAACATTAATTGAATACCCACTCTGTGCCAGGCATACAGCTAACTGCTTTCTATATACTATGCCATCTAAGTCACCCACATGCCTTTTATTGTAAAATTTGGGAAAGAGGAATGGAAAGGAACCAGAAAGGCATAAAAACAGAAAGCTGGGGGAAAGTATAATTGATATTTTTTGTTTTAATTTCTTTCTTAGCTAATTTGTTTTGCTTCTGATTCTTTATCAGTGCTAATGAGGCCTAAGTATTATTTTCTCTTCACTCAGTACAATTATGCTGCTGTGAAGTCTTTATTATATATCACTAAAGTGTATAACTGAGTGAAAGAAGTATAGATCTTATTTACAGGTGTAATACTCTCTGGGTATTTAGGAATCTAAAATACTGCTTCTAATTGTAAATGGTAGAAAGGATTTCAGGCAGCTGAATTTTAACTAACTTAAGATTTTTTTTTTGTTTTTTTGTTTTGTTTTAGATGGACACACACCCTTTTTTTTTTATTTATTTTTATGTGGTGCTAACTTATGATCTTAACATCACCAAAGTTATTATCCAAGCCTTGATAAAGGCAATAGCCCTACAAATGAAATATTTATCATTTTAAGAATATAGATCTCAGGACTGTTGTGATTATGACTTACATTTGTTTATTGCCTTCTTTGCTTTCTTGTTTTAGTTAAAGAAATGTATGACTATCAGGGCAGGTCCTATCTTCACATACCTCAAGATGTTGGTGTCAATCTACGGTCAACTGTGCCACCTGAAAAGTGCTATCTTCCCAAAAAACAAATTCATGTGTGGTCTGGACATACAAAGGTAAGCAAGTTAGCTGTTTCTATTTGCTGTAATGTTATAATAGTGAAGACAATGTAAAGTTTCAGCCATGAATGTGGATCATTCAGTTTTTCTCGTAAGGATGTAGGGAAGTAGAGAGGACAGGGGAGTTATATTGAAGGTCAACTTGAGTTAGGCCTTGGAGATGTTCACATGTATCAGTCATGAAAGCTTTCTGGATTGGTCATGACATAAGTGTTTGTGGTTGGATGTCCTGACCCCTTGTAGCCCAGCCCTTTCTCTGCAAGTTCCTGCCACAATCTGCTTCCTCTTGGGCACTAAGTCAGTTAGTAACATGCTGGTCCTAGCATCAAGTCTCCTGCTCGGCTTCTAATGTTGCCTTGGTTTTGGGGGGTTATTACCCTTCAGAGATGAGACGCTCTATGGTGTATAATCCAAGCTAATATTTTAACTAACACAAAGACAAGATACATGAAAACTTTCGATGTTGGTATTCTTTGTCGTTCGCACAATTCCAGCTGTTCATTTCCAGCTCTTTGCAAAGAGCAAAGGGACTATGTAAAAGAAGGAAACGAAGTGGAGGTGTTAGCAATTTGATTGACTCAAGATTCCCTTGAGTGAGAAAGTCAATATTAAAGGTTAAAAAAAAAAAAAAAAAAGTCAAAAACTTAGTGTCAATAAGACCTGCTCTTGGAATACTAATGAAAGTTATTTTGGGGCATGATGTTTGGAATGAAGAAAAATAGAAAATTAGGTTGCTTTAAGTTTACTGTCTTTGTCTTATGTTCAGTTCTAGCCAATATTCAGATTGTTTCTGGTTTATAACTGTGATACCTTTTTACAGGGTGTCAGTGCAGTCAGATTATTTCCTCTCTCTGGTCATTTATTGCTGTCTTGTTCCATGGATTGTAAAATTAAGGTGAGTTTTCAATAGCAGTGACAACTTTGTCACTGATTAAATGTTTGGTTATTGTAAATAAATTTGGGTGTGTTGAGCAATTAGAGGCTAATTATTTTCTCTTAGGTCCTACAAATGCAGCTATTTATGAACTGCTCCCAAACTTGTAGATTCAAATATAGCTGTGTGATCCAGTTGGCTAGATTCTTTTTAAAACTTAGAAAACTTTTAGAATGTACTCCAATCAGTTTGGTATTGGACACATAAATATTTAATCACTAATAATGCATTTTTATAGAGGTTTTAGACATGTAACTGAGTTCATTTTTTTCCTCAGAGCCATATGAGGTAGAGAGGACACATTATAGAAATTCCATTCAGAATAAACAGTATAATTTATCCTTTTTCTTCTGAATACTAGTAGACAACAAGTTGCAAAAGCATTCACAGCCTCTTCTTTCACTGAAGTCTTAGGAAGCTCCACCTTTACCTTCTGCTCAACTGTAGAGTATGTGGTAACAGAAAACTTAGTTGTCATGTGTATGGCATTTTGATACTGAACGGCTTTATTTTTGAACTTTTCTGAAGTGAAAGATAATATAGAAGCTGTATGAAAATAATAATCTAGACTCAAATAATAGGCTCACAGTTCTCATCATAAGTTTCATGTCCACTTAGAATATGGGGAAAGCCTTGAAATAAATCTTAAATCTAAAAGGATAGTTTTTGTATTTTTTGGTCTTCACCGTGTCTCTGTCTTTACAATGGTTCAATAAATACCAATCCTATAGTGCTCTTGTGGTTTGGAAAGTTGAATCATTAAAGCTTTTTCCCCTTTTAATAATTCATGAATATTAACAATATATAAAGGCAGCTTCTTTCGATGAGAGCAACCATTTGGAGGTTTGTCTCTAGTAGAAAAAATTTGTCACTAATTGAGTCAGTTATTGTAAAAATCCTTACTTTAACCCTCATACAAACTTTGTAAATTGAGATTATGATCTTCTCTTTGACCAACTTAAAAAAAAAGAAAAAAGCACAGAATTCAATTAGGTTCACTTATGTAAACACTCATTAGGTACCCGTTACGTCAAGGGGGTGAGGATAAAAAATATATTAAAGTATTGTCTCCACCCATAGGTTGATCATTGTATTATGATGTAAGTGATCATTTTAGAGGCAGGCACAAGGTGCAGGTATTCTGGTTTCAAAAAGGAAGCATATCTCAGTTGGAAGGTTAAGTAAAAGGGAAGGGATAGAGTATGTTTGAGAAGAGTGAATAGAACGAAACAGCAAGTTTTGTGGTTGGCAAAGCTTAAAATTTAAGAGACAAAGAATGATTGTAGTCACAGGCAGGGACCAGGTCCCAGAAATGCTCTCCTGGCATGCTATGGGAACTGAGACTTTATCCTACTGGCACTGGGTGGCTCGGAAATGCTTTCTGTTTTAGAGCAGTAGCAATATTGTCAGGGACTGGATTTGAGGCAGGCAAGAATAAAGGTAGTTTTGAAGTTTTTGTATTCATGCACTTTGCATATGATAAGAATTATGAGACTGTTATTTTTGTCTAGATCATTATTTTCCCACTTTCTATTATACTCGTAACTTCAGAAATGTATTTTTAAAAAACTTTTCAGTATCAAAATGTTATATATATGGCAGTTGTAATAAAGTAGTTTGTAGTATTACAAAAGTAGAAACTTTTTATCAAAGAAAATAACTGAAGTATAGAAAAGAGCAATATGAAATGAAACCACCTGGATTAACTCCTTCTGTAGTCAAGGTCTCTTGATATTTAATGCAGGTGTTTTATATCACTTCAGATGGAAAGATCTTTAAAACTCTAGTTATAAAAGAAGGTGTATGTGTATATATGTGTGGGTGCTCCAAGTAATATAACACAAACTAGTAGTGCTGAGTAAAATTTAATAATTAAATCCCCTGTACACACACAGATATGCACATACATAACTGGCGTATGACTGCTATTGATTCAAAATTTTTATTAAATAATCTCCAGGGGAGTTTCTCCAGGGGTGTAGCTCAGTGGCAAAGCACGTGCTTAGCATGTATGAGTACCTGAGTCCAGTCCCCAGCACAAAAAAAAAAAAACTAATATTTCCATTTATGTGTTTTTTCTTCAGCTGTGGGAGGTTTATGGTGACCGGCGTTGTCTGAGAACATTTATTGGTAATACTTCTTTTTTCCCTGGCTATAAATCTGTTTGGGGGAAGACTTTTTAATGAGAGATAACATCAACAACAGTAATTTTACTACACTGATGTAAAAAGGAAAGTGTTCACAGACTTGAACTGAGCCTGTTAGAAGGAGCAAATCTGCCCAAGTAGACAAAGAGAACTAGGAAGCAAGAATAGCAGAAGCAAAGGTGTTATAAGAAAGCACACTGCTTTGGGTGAACCACATATATAGCAGAATTCCAGGGTGTATGTGAGAGACAAAAGTGCAGAGAAAAGTAGTCAAAGAGGAACTAGAGTATGGAGTACTGTGTGTACCATTAATAGAGTTTAGACTATCGTAAGGGCATCAGAGAGCCATTAACAGTTCTTATAGCAAAGTAGCATGATTGGAAGTTTGCAGAAACTTACATACTAGTCTGGAGAGTGCTTTGATTAGAAAAGGTCTAGAAGAAAGGAAATGAATTTGTTATTTCATTAGTCTGGATCAGAGATGGTGAGAGTTTGAACCAAAGCAGCAGAGATAGAGAAGAAATGACCTATTGAGTATTGAAATCAATGGGATCTGGTAACATGGTGTAATAAATGAGAGGAGGGAATCTAGGATGACTCCCAGGTGGCTGGATGAATGGTGGTACTGTTCACCAAAGGAGGGAACAAGAGGATGATGAGGGTTTAGACTCATTGAATCTGAGCTGCCTTTAGGACGTCTAAGTTAAAAAAAAATCAGTAAGTGGTCTGGGCTTGTGGCTCAGTGGTAGAGCGCTCGCCTAGCACGTGTGAGGCACTGGGTTCGATTCTCAGCACTGCATGAAAATAAATAAGTAAAATAAAGCTCTTAAAATAACACAACAAAACAGTAAGCAACAGCCAGATGTTGAACTTGGAAGAGAGGTTGGGAATTGGCAGCTGAGGCATAAGAAGGACAAGATCAAGAGAACTTGAAGTAAAGAGGACCAAAGGGAGGACAGCTGTGTGACAGACTAGCCTTCATGGTAGAGAAAAGTTTATTGTCTTTGTCATTTCATATGAAAGCTCATTACTCTTTCCAAATTTAACCAAACCACATTGAAACTCTGTTTGTGTAAGTCATGGTAGCTCTGTTTTTAGATTAAGTGGGAGTCTGTTCTGCTGTGCTTTGTTAAGATTTTAGGAACTCTGCAAATATATACTATCCAATGTACCATGCAGCCTAAAGGAAGACTTATGGCAAAGCTGTTAGCTGTGTCAGGGGAACAAAATGTCTCTGTCAGATACAGTGGGTTTGGTCTCCATCTACTTCCCCTGTACCGGCAGACCATTTTTCAATAGAAAACTGAAATTCTCCTATGTAGGAAGATTATAGCAGCTTTGACTGGGACTTCTGCTGTAGAATATAATTCCTTATTGCTACGGTACATACTGCCTGACTGGAGTTCAGTGGTATTCCAGACTCAGGGATGCAACATGTGGTTGACAATTTGTGCCATATACATTTTGTACAACTGTACATGTCTTGGTCTTGGTGTGAGTGTGGTGAGAAATAGGAAAGTTTCTGCTTTGTTTGGCCACCTTTGTTTGTATCTGTTAACTTTCAAAAGAATTGATTAGTCTGGCAAGATTAATTTCCAACTAAAGCATAATCAGCACCTTAAAATTAATTTATTCTCAAAATGCTGTCTTAAAATAAGAGCTATATCATATTTAAACTGCTCATTTATCTGGGAGATTCTGAATAACTTTCTGTAAAATTTGATAATATGATCATAATTATCCAAACATACAGTTACCAAACAAGGGCTACAGTTTCCTGAACTTTAGGTTTAAATCATTTTATTTTCACCTGCAACCTAGTGACCAACCTGATAGTGAACCTCCAAATTTCATCATCATTTCTTTTCATTGGCAATAATCAGTCAATTATGTTTCCATAAATTCTTGGCTAGTTGGTCTTCACATGTCTGGACTTCATATTAAGAGTTTTCATGACAATTTAGAAAAGAAGAACTTAGACCTTTTCTCTTGGTGCTTACCAAAATGTTATGCATCAGAATCATCTGAGGAGCATCTTGAAGGGAGAAAAATACCAGTGCACACCCATATTGAATTGTAAGTCAGTAAATCAGAAGATGGGTTCAGTGGTCTTGACTCACTCCTTTCCTTGGGAACCATTGTTTAATGCTGTTTCTGAAGATACAAATCTTGATCTCACTGCCATTTCTGTTGCCTCTGCAGGTCACAGTAAAGCTGTTAGGGACATCTGCTTCAATACTGCAGGAACACAATTCCTTAGCGCTGCCTATGACAGATATCTTAAACTCTGGGATACTGAAACAGGTAAGAATGCACTAATAGGACAGCTTTATCTTCTAAGTTAGCATTTATATGAAACAGTATGTGCTGACTCTGATAAAATGGCACCTTCTCTCACTGCCGATCCTCCCATTTACTATCAGCTAATGTCACAAAATACGTTTGAAAGTTAAAACTCAACTTTATAAGTAGCTCTTTCACTGTGAAACTTTTCTGTATACAATTTATAAAGCAAACGTATTGATAGACAAGCAAATTTGAAGTATTCCCTAGACCATCTAATTGATCTTTTTGTCCTCCTATGTTACTTAGCATGGCACATTACATATAAAGAAGCTCAATAAATGTCTATGAGCAGAATTAAATTTAATTACTCAAATTGATTAAAATGTAAGTCTAAATTCCTGTTGGCCAGCTGGTTTTACATATTGCAGCCATATTAATTGCATCAGTATTTTGTGTCCACTATAATTTTATACTGTTAGAAAATCATCTTTTTTCTTACTGAGTTTTAAGATTATTGATAATAACTAATGTTTAGCAACACTATGCTGAGCATTGATATGCAATAGGTCATGCAATCTTAATATTATCTGTGAGGTATATACTAGTATTACATTATAGATAAGGACACTGAGGCTTAAAAATAACTTTCCAGGGTCATACAGCTAGTAAATGGCACAGTTGGGTTCAAACCAAGATCTCTGATGCCAAAGTCCATGTTCTTCACCTCATTAGCAGTGATTCTCAATTCTGGCTATACATTGTAGTTATCTGAAAAGCTTCAAAATTATTGATGTATGGGTCCAACCTTCAGAGGTCCTTATATGATTGTTCCAGGCTGTGGACTAAATGATTCTATTGTGTAGCCAGGATTGAGAGTGCCCCACTCTGTGGGCTTTTTTAAAAGTCAAGGAATAATACACACGAAGTATATGAAATGCATAAATGTTCAGTGATTTTTATTTTTCCTTTTGGTAACTATATCTATGAACTTGTTTTAACTACCTCAAAAGTGAAGATATAGAACATTTCCAGCATTCAGTAAGTTTCTTATGCCCTTTATCTATTCAACAATTGGTAGCACAGACATACTTTTGAAAAACTATTTTTAATTATTGAAAATCCATGGAGCGGGTCTGGGGATATAGCTCAGTGGAAAAACACTTGCCCAGTATGCATGAGGCCCTGGTTGAATACCCAGTACCATAAACTGAGAAAAGAACAATGCAGTTTTTAACAAAGAATAAACAAATTAATTAAGCAAATGACCTTTCCTCCAAATTAATTAAGCAAATGACCACTAGATCTTAATGCCCCTGTCATCCTCAAGTAGTCAAATTTATTTTTTTATTTAATTTGAGTCTTTTGTTTTAGGACAGTGTATATCAAGATTTACAAACCGAAAAGTACCCTATTGTGTCAAATTCAATCCTGATGAAGATAAGCAAAATCTCTTTGTGGCTGGGATGTCTGATAAAAAGATCGTGCAAGTAAGTCTTTTCCTTCAGTATTTTTATTAAGCTTTCTGAGCTTTACATTGTATCAAGGAATGGAATACAGAATGTTGACACATTTAATGTTTGCTACTTGTAGGGACTGCTGATGCTCTGTTAGTATCTACTAGTAGAAAATAGTTAATTTATAAAAATATGTTAGAGATCTTTTTCTTTTTGACTTTCCAGAATTATATCTCTGTCTTTACCTTTGCTCTTGTTTGCTGTACAGTGGGACATTCGAAGTGGAGAAATTGTGCAGGAATATGATCGGCATTTGGGAGCTGTTAATACCATCGTTTTTGTTGATGAGAATAGGAGATTTGTGAGCACATCTGATGATAAGAGCCTAAGAGTTTGGGAATGGTGAGTTTCCATCAGTAAAAATCTACTTCTTTGGCTAGGCATGGTAGCACACACCTATAATCCCAGCTGCTTGGGAGGCTGAAGCAGAAAGATCACAAGTTTCAGGCCAGCCTGGGTGATTCAGTGAAACTCAGTCTCAAAATAAAATAAACAAAATAAAAATTTTTTAAAAATTTTTAAAAAAATAGGACTGGGGATGTAACTCTGTGTTTACCTAACACACACAAGGCCCCAGGTTCAACCCCCAGTACTGGAAAAGAACAAAAAAGAAAATCTGCTTTATATAAAACAAGCAATTTTAAAATGTGTAGCCAAAGACAAAGCCTGATAATATGCAGTTATTTAAATATTTTTCACAGCTGTGATCCTAGCTTGCCAATCCGTATTTTAACTATTTAAGTACCACAATTCAGAAATAAACTCTAAATTGGCTGCCTTCATAGTTTTGGGATAATCTTTCCAAAGAATACTCAACTGTAATAAAATATCCAAAGAATATTTACCTTGAGTGCTTGTCATATGGTGATAATAGACATTATATTGTGCTATCTTACATTCTTTATTGGTTATTTTATTCATCTTTGCAAAGTAACTGACTGACAAGAAGTAGGGGCCACAAATATATAAACTATATTGGTTATGTAGGAATCCTTGCCTCAGAATAAATGCAAAGAAAATACTGATTATTTCTCAGTTCTTTAAGTGTCTATTTTATGATTATTCAATATTGAAAGTTCCCCCACATCATCATCCTTGTACAAATGTTTTAATTATAGAATATAATCAGAGTATATTGGTTAATTTTGCTTTCCTAGAAGAAAAATCATTTTTCTAAAATCCAAAAATACTAAAGCTAGTTTCATTAAATGTCATAGTTGTTTTATAATTTAGTTGTAAAGAGATACATGATAATCTTTTGGTTAAAATGGATGTGCGCATGGAACTCAGCTTGATTTTATAGCCATTTATGAAGCACAACTCAACGGTGATTACAGTATTGCAAGGACTAGAAAGTGCTTCTTTCTACCCCTAGAAATTGTTATGCTTTAAGAAAGTGGGAAGACTTGAATGATTTCCTCCCCAGACTGAGTCCCTTTGGAGAGCTGAGCAGGCCCTAATCATTGTCAGGACAATTTGGATAATTTAAGAATTAACATAGTTTAATAGCAGTTTCTCCCCACTCCCCACAACTACCACATGCCTGTTAATTATTCCCAACTAGTACAATTGATTGTACTTTGTAGTCACATATAGCATTTTGTTTTTGTTTTTGTTTTCTAGAGAAAATGAAAAATTGTTTTATTGCTTTGCTAGCAAAGGAGAAACACAGGGAACTCCTGTCCCCAGGCTGTTATTCTGCCTATCAGGGTTCGGAACAGGAGGTTATTAAGGAGGTGATCCAAAAGGAATCCTGTTTGGAGAGATTAGGGAGGCAAAATCAGGGAGGGAAAGATTGAAGAGGAAAAGATCAGGGGGAAGACGATCAGAAAGGAGACATCAGGAAGAGAAAGAAACATGTCCATTTTAAAAATAAGTCTCAGTGGCAGAACAGCAAGGGCTATATTCAAAGTATAAAGTGAACTACTGTTGTATTTCCCTACTGTTAATTTCTCCATTCCATTTCTATGGAAAAATAGGCAATGACATCTCCAAGCTGCAAAGTTGAGGGAAGTAACCCGAAGTCCTTGTCCTCTGTCAGGTGGGGCATGGATACTTAGGGCTCAGCATCAGAGCAGTTCCAGAGGTCCATGGTAGCTATTGGCCGGTGATTGGAAAAGGCATATATAGGGCAGGGATCATACGACAACAACAGTAAATAAGACAGCAAAGCATTACTTTTTTGTAAATAATTAGCACAAGAGCAATTTATATTTCATTTAGTCTCTGCTTAAGGTGGACTCCAACATGTCATTTGGACACCAAGGTTTACATAAATCATCTTTTTTTTTTTTATTTTTTTTTTTAGTTGGCAATAGACCCTTGTTTTACTTACTTACTTATTTATTTTGATGATCCAATAGAGGCTTTAATGAATGAATCAGAGAATAAACTCCCAACCTTGAAGCAAAACAATTTCTTCTCTCTCCACTTACCAGGGAAAACATTCGACCTTTGGTTTTTTGGGATTGGCTTATTTCACTTAGCATGATATCTCCAATTCCATCCATTTATTTGCAAATGCCATAATATTATTATTCTTTATGACTGAAAAATATTCCATTGTGTATATATACCACAGTTTCTTTATCCATTCATCTGTTGCAGGGCATCTAGGTTGGTTCCACAATCTAGCTATTGTGAACTGAGCTGCTATAAAATTGATGTGACTGTGTCCTATTTCAGATGCTTGTGTTATTTATGAAACACCATGTTCCCCAGATTCTCTACAAAGATGTTTGTTTAAAAATTCAAATTACTTCAAAGTTCACTGAAAATTTTGGAATGCACTTGAGAAAATGGAGCCCCCTAGGGGAATTTCAGAACTGAGACTTGAGATTGCTCACCCTAGGGGAAAGCTGAGTGGACTCCCATTCATGACAGTCCAAGTTTGTCAGGCCAGAGCTTTTTGAGGTGACTTGGTTGTTGGGACGAGAAAGCCACAGAAGGTGATATAAGGTGGGGAGCTAGTTCAGTGGTAGAGTGCCTACGGAGCATGAAAAGGCCCTGGGTTCCATCCCCAGCGGGAAGGAAGAAATGAAGGGCTTTCATTTAACCAAATAGTTGGACCACCTTCAACACTAGCTGGAAAGTTCTATGTGAATATAGTTACTGTGCCAAATCACCAGTGCAATGTTTCCTACTAAAGAGAAGATTAAAAGGGTTTCCATGGGTAGTACAAATAACAGCAACTAACATATCTGTTCTCTAAATGTGGATATTGTATTACAAAGAGGAACAGGATCAGAGGCTTTGTGGTCAGAGCCTGTCTGAACAGCTGATTTTTCTATACATCTTTGAAGGCTGCTAGGTTCTCCAAGATAAACTGGCTGAAGCTTTTAACTTCAGGGTTTAGACAGTGGGTAAGCTTAACATCATGGTCTGGCTTCATTTGAAAACAGTGAAACATATCAGCCAATTCCTTTGCTACAGAGAATACCAACTTTCCATAGGCCACCGGAGAGATCTTTGCATCTCGAACTTCTTTCCCCAGTCTCTTGGACAAAACATCAGCATATTGCTGCGTTGTTAGTGCTTCCGCACTGAGACCCATAGCCTTGCCTATAAACTCCTCTGGAGAATTTAAAATGCTGGAGACAGCTGCTCCAACATCGGCAACAGAGAAACAATGCATTGGTTCATCCCACCTGGGCAGTGCTAAGGTGTAGTAATCTCCATCAGGGGCTTTCACCAGCTTCCACATGATGAGAAGGGTTTCAAAGTAAACCGGCAAGTAGACATTGGTCATGGGAACACCAATGGACCAGAAATACTACTCCACCTCTCCCTTCCCATCAAAGTGTGGCACCTGCAACTTGCCCCTAATCAGCAGCTTCATGTTTTCCAGGCCACTGTACACTGCATGCTTCACCCCCAGGCACTTGGCGGTGTCTGCCACCCACTTTCCCTGACACTGTCCTTGTCTTTGCTGCAATGCTCCCAGAAGTTGGTCACCATGAAGGCCCCATAGGCTTCTTTTAAGGCGGCCTCAACTAACACTTTGTCATTCAGGTTGCATTTTACCACCTCAGTATCAGGACTTTGCAGCACCTAGGTGCTTGGTCGAGTCACATCCCTCATCAGTGCTCTCACTGCAAAATGTTTGCTCTCCAAAAGGGCATTGGCCATGGAGCCTTCCAGAGTCCTGTTGCTCCACACACTACAACTACTTTCCTGTTGGCCATATTCCTGGGCAAAGGAAGAACTAATGGAGTAGCAGAACTTTCCCCTGGAGCAGACACAGCTGAAAAGTAGTCTTCTTTCTTGTGTCTATTTTATTTATTTATATGTGGTGCTGAGAATCAAACCCAGTGCCTTGCACATGCTAGGCAAGCGCTCTGCCACTGAGCCAGAACCCCAGCCCTACATAAGTCATCTTAAATCATTTGCACAGTACTCTTTCTTAAACATGGCTTTTTTGTTTTATATATGTTAACAGGTTAATTATACTTAAACATTTAGATGTTTCTACTTTCAGATGACATTTCAGCTCCCTTTTTAAATGTAGAGTGGTGTAAAAGAAATTGGTAAATATTTAAATGTTAGCTTTTTATCCCCCTCTTGTATCTTAAGAAATATTGCTAAAAAGTCATGATACTATTTTGTTACAAATGATGACAGCCTTAAGATTTCTGAGTAACCTTTACTTAATATTAGAAGTTATCACTGTTGTAATCATTAGTGATGTTACATTTGTGGAACCCTTTTTATATGCCAGTCACTATGCTAAGTGTTTTACCTGAACTCTGATTTAATGTACAATCTTATGAGATAGGTACATTTTTTATTCCCATTTTTAAGGAAACTGAGACAGGTTAATTGATTTGCCCAAGGTTACATGGGACAGGAAGGGACAAAATTCAAACTGGGGTCAAACCAATTCCAAAACTCAAGTTCTTAATTATATGGCTGATTACTAGATAAATGAAGGGACTGATAGAAAGAGAATGCCACTCATATCTGGTTTGATTAGTGAGAAAGCAATAAATGTGAGGATCAGTCTTGTTACAAAGGCAAATAAGAAGCAAAACCAGTACAGGACGCCCAAAAGTCTTATAGCCACCACCAAGAGTAATTACTAGTGATTCTGGCAGCTTGCATAGAAGGGAAGCCCTCATGTCCTCAGAGAGAGAAAGCTGACCCAGCTGCAGGAAAATTAACAGCACTAGGGCCTTTAGACAAGTGGTGCTTACCAAGCTTATCTTTCCCTCTTCCTGCTTAGAGTAGCATAATGAGACAAGAAAACAAACCAAAGGAACCCTGGCTTTCTTAAACAACACAATCCAAATTAAGACTATTATGTAGTTCTGAAGGAGAATTGGAGGTTATATTCAGTATTCAGCAGCTGTGGCATTTTAACTGGCTAAATGCATGAAATGTCAGTGTCATGTTTATTCCCAAAGGTGTTTATTTTGGTAAAATATTTTTAAAAGGAAATTTTACAGAGGTTAACACTCCTGTTTATCTTTTATTCTTAAATTTTCAGACTTGTTTTTTATGAATACATTTCCAAACTAAAGATTATTTGAAGATGAGTTACTGGTTTATTATACTGCATTACAGTATCTAATTAGAAAAGTGTTGTGTTTATTAAATTTAACTATGCCTAGCAGACATTTTTACTAGAAGTAATGAAGTCCACAGAGGAGTTCAGATTCAATTGTTGTTCTAGACTTTGTTGTACCAAGATTCTTTAAAATAAAGATCCATTTGAGTTTTTGTTTATGTATGATAAAACTGATTAATATGAACCTGAAATATGGTCAGTTTAAGTTAGAAAATGTCCTTATATTTCAATCCATATCATAAATTTTTTAGCAACTAATATAATAAATACGAGGAGAGAAAAAACATGATTTTTTTTTGACCAAGGCTCTTTTTTTAATAGATGTCAGATCTCACTGCTTCCTTAGAGGTATGAGAATTGGTGATCTGATAGTGTTATTTCCTATTATGCCTGGGAATTTTTTTCCTCTAAGACCCAAAGAGAAGTTTTCTCTAATCATTTGTTCCTTCTTAGAGATGTTTGTATAAATGAATAGAGAAAATTCCCACATGAAGCAAAGTATCATTATTATTGTTGTTATCATTATCATTATTTTCTAATTAATCAAAGTATTGAAACTTGAGTGATAGCTTGAAATTGAAATTGCTGTTTCATATTGTATTATTCATCAGATCACATTTTCCAGACATTACTCTGTAAAAAACATTTTTAGTCTCATGAGAAACAATAGGATCAAACTCCTTTTAGAATTATTAAATAATTTTTATGGAGAATACTAAAAATGAAAAGGCTAGAACTTTGGATGGTTCTAAATTTAGGTGACTGTGCATATTTGTTGACTTTGTTTTATCCTTTGTATCACTCACATGAGAAATTTGGTTTTGTTTTTATTGGGTTTTTGTTTGTTTGTTTTTTGCTGTACCATACACTTTTGAAATGCTCCACACGTATTTTGAAAACAGTCTAGGCACCAAGCACTAAATCTCCCTAGCCTTGGTCATTATTTCTGGATGGAATAGGCCAGATCCCTACAGGTCTGCCTGCTATCTGCTTGCATTGATGAGGTAAAGTAACATTCCCTGTAGGCTTGCTCAGACATCTTGTTCCCACCTACCTTAGTACCTTTTAAGATGAGTTATTAAAGATGTTTTAATATTTTTTTAACATTAAGGTCAAAGTTGAATTCTCAGAGTTTGAAAATAAAATCAGTTGTTTCATGGAAAGTCATTTAAAAAGTAAAAACTTTAATAAGGGATACAATGTTAATTTATGATTATCCTTTCTCTACGAAGTTTAATGAAAAGGTCTAATAAATATGTTATTTCAAGAGTTCGCTTTTATTTCAATACTGTACCTTTAATTCTATACCTTTATTTCAGAGATAATTTTCCTACTAAAGGTTTTTTTTTTTTTAATTTGCTTGTATTGATATGCTATTTTAAAATTTAGGGATATCCCTGTGGATTTCAAGTACATAGCAGAACCCAGTATGCATTCAATGCCTGCAGTGACTTTGTCTCCAAATGGTAAGTTTGTGCATAGAATGTGATCTTAAATGAGTTCCTAAAACAACAGTGTAATTGCCATATTCATAAGAACTTTGACCTTTCCCTCCCAGAGGAAGTTTATCTCAATGTCATACTTACATAAGGAAATTCTTTCAATATTAGAAATAATTACTGATTTTCATATGTGAGTCACCTCACCCACTCTCCTGTTTTGAAAAAATAAACAGTTTTCAGCTAACATTGAGCATCTAAGAATTCTATCTCACTAGGGTTTTGTCATTGTTGTTTTAATCTCCCAATAGAATCAGTTTCCATAAATCGTTTAATAAGCTTCACTTTCAAGGGGTTAGGAATTTTGGTCTGAGTTTCACTAATGAGAACACCTTAGCAATTTATTAGGATTTTCTCAAATAAATATTTTAAAAGATAAATTATTTAGTACTGTTTCCTACTCAATAGTCCATTGTCTTTTAAGTGCAAGATAATTTGTGCTGCAGACATACTGAAAATACATTGATATGATTAAAGCTGTATATGAGGATATTAAAGTAGAAGGTCTGAGGTTTGGGGAACATCATCTTTGAAGCAACTGTTAACTCACATAGTTACTGTAAATGTAAAACAAGGTCAAAGAGACAAAGAAGTGTCTGTTCCTCCATTGGGACATCTGCCACAGGCAGGGTGAAAATAGTTATTAAGTGCCCTATCATTCTTCTGAGAAGAGCAGCCTTAACGGGATCCTTCTTTGGTAATCACAATATTATGTACTTTTCTTATCATGTTTGTGCCCATCTTGAACAGGCCAATGGTAGGATTTTTCTTAGTAATGTTTACAAATGTGTAAGACACAAGTAAATATTGTAATTTAGGGTTTAAGGACTTTGGTGAATCCTGGGTACATAAAAGCACTTTTAAAAATAATTACTGTAATTTTGTTAATCATTTTTTTGTAGCCGTTTTATTTGATAATCAGAGATTTTCTTACCAGAGTAATCTGTCTTTATTTTATAATTATCAGAAATAGGTTATTTTTTCCCTTGCTTCTGTTATCTGTACCAACTACAAATTAATTTCACTTTATAAATTTTAATTTAGTTCTGTTAAAACTAAGCTTGGAATTTCTGTATTTCCTTTTATTTGAAGAGTACTCAATGATAATGGGATCATAGGAGCAGAATACATTACTTAATGTATAAATAACTCTTGCCAGTGACATATTTGTCACACTTAACAGATGGCTTGGTAAGTTTTTTCCTAATATAATAAAGTACTACAAAAAATAATAATGACAGCAAACATTTAAAATAAAATTTCTTATTTTAATTTTTTTAGTCTTTCTCTAAAACATCTCATTTATTGACTTTACAGGGAAATGGCTAGCATGCCAATCAATGGACAATCAAATCTTAATTTTTGGAGCACAGAACAGATTCAGATTAAATAAGAAAAAAATTTTTAAGGGACATATGGTAGCAGGCTATGCTTGTCAAGTGGACTTTTCACCAGACATGAGGTAAATTTAAATCTTCTGATCTGTTCTCATGTTCAGATATATGATATAATATAAACTGTCATTGTACAAATAACAATACTTCACAAATCACTTTCACATATTTAATTGTATGAGAACTGTTTAATCTATCAAAATGCCAGATAAAAGGTAATAACAAGTTACAAAAATTATATTTTGCTTTTCTGTAGATTTTATTACAGTATATATCCTTATATTACTTAGTCCTATGCCCTTTAACCACCTATAAATCCCTGTTTGTATCAACAATGCCTTATTCTCTCTTTGCTTTTCTAAGCAAGGCCAGGAGTGTTACAATTACTATATTGCTATGATTGGGTGAACACCAGAAGAATAAATTGTATATTATAATGTTGACGGGAACAACTTTACTACAGCTTATCTGTGCTAAAAACTGAAACCCAGCTTTTGAATATTTCTAGATCACACTTGATTCATGAAGCTTAGTTTTGTTAAAGAGTGAAATTCCACATTTCTTTCCCATTCTTCATTAAAATATATAGATAAAGATAATTCAGAAATTCCTATAATTGAGCATTGACTCAATCTTAGATTTATTCAAAGGATATTGAAGATAAAAAGTAATTATGAAGGTAGTAAAGTTTTCTGTGGTAGAATGTATCTCATATATTCACTGACTATATGTGAAAATTGGTTCTTCTACACTATTCTGACTGGCCAGAGACTGTGATGCATCATTTATTATGGTCCCTGGGATTCCCAGTGTCCCAGTTAAAAATAATTTTCTACTCTTTGATTGGTAACTCAATAGGGACATTTTTGTAGAAAGTCAAATTATAGACTGCTTTATGTTCTACCTTATTATTCTGAGTTTTATATATTTACCTTGTTTTTTTATGTTAAAGTGAAAAAATGAGATCTGCCTCTGTTCTTCATCCACTTTACCATTTGAAGGTATTTGAAAAGTAATAATTTTGAACTTTTCTTTCTGTTGCAGCTATGTGATTTCAGGAGATGGAAATGGAAAATTAAACATTTGGGACTGGAAGACCACAAAACTCTATAGCCGGTTTAAAGCTCATGATAAAGTGTGTATAGGTGCAGTATGGCATCCTCATGAAACATCTAAAGTCATTACATGTGGTTGGGATGGTCTCATTAAATTGTGGGATTAATGGGATTAGTCCTGAAATGATCTAGGATCATTTTTGATCCAATGTCATATTTAACTATATTTAATTATTAAATGTGTTGGATGACAACTTGATTTATACATAATGTTTTCCTTATGAAGTTGATCCATTGTTTAAAAAAAGCTTTGTAAATTTGCTTCATTTAATTTCATTGGCAACTTCATTTTATTCTTTATAGTTGTTATTTATACAAAGAATGACCGTTGACTTTCTATTCAATGAGTAGCTGTTGTTGGCAGGCAGTTGGGGTTTATCCCCATGGCATTGCTGAAAAGATCTCTTTGAGGTCAAGAAAGAATCCCTAGTGGTTTGGGATCCTAGGGGAAATAATGTAATTAATGACTCAGAAAGGCACCATTTAATCATCTATTCAAAAGGGCAGTAAAGACCAGGGATGATATAATTTAATATGTATCAAAGAAGGATAAAACTCCCACAATTACTGTTCCCATTATTTTCAGTGTGTCCAATTCGAATCCTTTGACTTCATGAGTCCCACTATTTGTTATGACATATGTTATATATTTTTAGTTGTAAGTCACTAACCTTTGACTGCAGCATTCCTATAATTTTTAACAATGTAAAATAAAAATCAGAATTCTTTTCTCTATTTTCTAAATGATCAATATAGACAGGGCTACTGTAAGCAAAAAGTTATATTATTTCTAAAGATAGAACTCAAGAGAATGCACCAAGGCTTTGAATTTTATTACTATTCACTGTCAGTAAGGACCTGGCTACACTTCCAGAAATCAGGATCTCCTAAGATCATTGTTTCTACCATGTCACTACTAAAATACTCCTTCTACAATTTAGGGTATGAGGGCATAATCCAGAATGTCAGTTTGTAATTTCTGTGAAGTCGTATGTTTTGTCTTTAAAATTATTCTGATTTTACGTACAACTGAACTTTTTAAGGTTAAAAAGTACTAAACTTCTTTTAAAATCTTTGAAAAAAAAATAATGCTAAAAGAAGATGGCTAGACTTTACCAGTTTGAGAATAGCGTCCTGGTTGTGAAAAAAGAAAAGTTTAAAAATTTCAGATTATGAAATCAAGGTAGTCTCTCAAATACAGTGGCTAATGGTACTTAAAGTTTGACAAGCCATTTCTCCTGTTTCAAGTCTATATCAGATTGGTTTATAACTGTGAAGAGTACTGACTTGAAGAGCAAAATCATGTCAAATGTTGATAACCTGAGTCATGTGCATTAAGCTCTGAGTCATGTGCATGTTCCTTTCCCTTAGAGAGCTTTCATTTTTAAAATTAAAAATTTTTAAATATGACCAGACCTTGTACCCACGTATAAATGAGCTTCAAAGAAGAAAATAGAAAAAGAGAATAAAAATAAAGATGGAGGAGGTATAGTTTTTGATACACAGGCACACAAAGAAATAGAAGCACACTGCCTAGATGCTGCCATTTTTGTATGTGCCCAGGAAGGGTGGCAGATAAGAGGAAAGAATTCAGACAAGACCTTTCTTTAGTCCCAATCACGGGTAAAACAAATGAATTATTGAAATGTGACGGGACAAAAAGAATCCATACATTTAAACTGTTGTTCAGCACTAGTATTGTATATGTTACAAATCGTAATTTCTAAATCTGGATTTATTTTATTGTTTTTTGACTGTTTCTAAACTAAGTAACTGTATATAAAAGTTCTCTTTTTTGAAAAGATCCTATTTTTGAATAAAGCATTTTTTTGTAGAAAGTGTTGTTGAAATGTTCTTTGTTAGTTTCCTTTTAAGTCTTAAGTCTGTTGAGACACCAGAGTAAATGTGTCAAATGGAAAAAAAAATGATACTTTAGAGGTGGTTGCAGTATGCTTAGTAATGTATTTATTTTAATTAAGTGATAAAAATAGAAGGCAGTACCCTTAGAGCATTTAGTGGTGTGCTAGGTCATGGTTACACCCAATTTTAGAGTACATAAACAAGTGGGGTTCTTTTTCAGCATAAAAAATGTCTCTAGATCAGTTGTTGGTCATACCAGGATAGGTTTCTTCCTAAAAGTTAGAATAAAAGTGATGGTTTAGTGAAAATGTAATTGAGTAAATATTCAAATATTGAAGCACAAGCTGGGAATATTTTGTCTTAAATAAGGAGCCAATTTTAAGATAAAGAACTGTGAGAAGCATTAAACAGGCTCATTTTTAAGTAGAAACATAGAGTGGTTTTGAGGACACATTATAGGGCTGCTTGGTATCCTTAGCATGTTTATAAATTAAAACCTAAAAGAAAGCATTCACAGTTAGGTATCAAACCCTTGAATGGCAACCATAAAGATCATACACCAGCAACAAATTACAAAGGCTGTCCTTGAAGACCAGTGTGAACTGAGTCATCTCCAACAGAATCAGATAGGAATTGTGTTGCTTACCCAGATATAAAATTCAGAAGAAAGAAATGTATAGTTACAGGAGCCATGATGAATTCAGGTATGGGGTAAAGTAGCATCCAGGTTACAATATCCATCAGCAGTCTTAAATGTGGGTCTCAAGGTGAAACCTGGGTAACACTGATGTCATATTTTATCAGAGGCATGTATTTTTTACATTTTGACATCTTTGAATAGGACTACAGTTAAAATCAAGGATTCATCATTTTTAATTGCCAGCATTCTTAGTTGATCATAAAATAATTAATTAAATACAGTATAAACAAAGCAAGTACTAAGGGTCCTGAGAGGAAGAGAAAATCCAATAGTAGGAAGCTGTCTATCACAGCGCTTGGTTCAGAATTCATGTTATGAAATGTTGGTTTAATCCATGGATAAATAAACTGAATGAACTAACAAAAGATTACAATAAAAATGAGATGATTGATACATAGATACAAACACATATATATGAAATCCCTGGGAATCTTTTTTAAAATGCATAATTCTTATTTCCAATGCAGTCCTTAGAAACTCAGCTGGTGAAAAATACATACATGTGTGTTTGTGTGCATGCTTATATTTATACCTTCCATATGCATAGTCACTTTAATAATTGTGGAAACAATTTTTTAACCCTAAAAACTACAATTTTATCTGGAACTTAAGGTAATAGAAATCATAGACTTACAGCCAGAGCCCTTGAAATGGCTTCATATTTAAGGCAGTAGGTTAAAGAGATGACTTTCTGATTCAATAGCTTCCTATAACTGCAAAAACTGTCTTCAAAGGAACTTTTAAATTCCCCACTCCCATCTCTCCAATCCCCAGCATTTTAGATTTTTAGATGTAGAGGACTATCTCAGAACTCAAACATTTTAAATTTATGTTCAAGTACAGTGCTGGCCAATGGAAATATGTGGGTCATACATGTAATTTCAACTTTCCTAATAGCCAGTTTTTTAACGGAGAATTAATCTTACTAATATTATTTTATCTAATATCCAAAGTTTTATTTCAGCATGTGCCCAATTATTTTAAAAATTAATAACTCTCCTATTTTTCATACTGTCTTTGAAATCCAGTATATATTTTATACTGACAGTTCATGTCAATTCAGACACGAAATTTTCATTAAAAATTTTATCTTTCATACACAGATTTACCTCCCAAATTATTCTAAATATACCTAATTTTTTTCCAATAACTCAAATATAGAATTTTTAATTTGAAGTAATTAAAGGAAATATCATTTTAAATGAGTGGAACTCAATGGTAGACCACATGCTTTGCAAGTGTGAAATCCTGGATTCAAATCTCAACACTTAAAACAAAATTCATTTCCTCAGTCAGCCACATTTTAAGTGTGTCTAGTGGCTACCATATTGCATGGTATTATCTTAGTGCCACTTTTTTACAGAACAGCTCAGATATTCAGCTTTACTGCCTCATCTTCTGAAAGATTATAAGGTTAAAACAGTTCATAAAATAACTTTTATAAGGAATATAAATGTCCACTTTTTTTTTTTTTGCTATATTTTGTGTAGTTTCTTCAAATCTGTTGTCCAGTTCACTTTAAGGTCTCTTCAACTGTGTCTAATCTGCTGTTTAATCCATTTGATTTCTCATTTCAGCAACTATTTTCCTTTTTGGAAGGTACTTGTTTATATCTACCTATTCTTTTTCGTAGTGTTTTGTTTTCTTATGGTTTCTATGTAGTCTTTTAGGACTAAAATCATGTTAAGCAGTTTATATTATAGTTTAAGATTGTTCAGTTAAGTACTTGACTGAAAATTCCCATATTCCTTATGTTTGTAAACTCTACCTCACTAGGGACCATTTTCTTTCCTTACCACTTGTAATATTTGTTATAAACTCATCTTAGCTGAGTCTTATTTTTCTGAGTAAATAAATCCCTTGTAGCCCGGATTGGCATATGTCCCTTCGGAGTGGTTTTGCATCTGCTTCTATCATGGTACCCTCAAGGTGTCAAACCTAGAACCAGGTTTTTATCATAATTTCTCAGTTTATGGTTTCGCTCACCATATGATTAGGACAAATTCAGTTATTGAATTTGAACAGGTCTGAGGTTTTAGTTTCTCAAGAGAAATGTTTATTTGCACTCAGAGCTATAGTGGAGATTAAGCTTCTTTATGCTGTAGGTATGGTAATTTAAAAAAAAATTTTTTCATTTGTTCTAATTAGTTACACATGATAGCAGAATGTATTTTGACATGTTATACCTATATGGAGTATACTTTCTCATTCTGGTTGTACATGATGTAGAATTACATTGGTCAGGTAATCATATATGCACATAGGATAATAATGTTCAATTCATTCTATTCTCTTTCCTACTCCCATTCCCTCTCCCTTCTCTTTATTCCCCTTTGTCTAATCCAAAGTACTTCTTTTCTTCCCTTACCCTTCTCCCTTTATTGTGAATTAGCATCCACATATCAGAGAAAACATTTGGCCTTTGGTCTTTTGAGATTGGCACATAAATTGGAGAAAAGACAGCCTCTTCAACAAATGGTACTGGGAAAACTGAAAACCCATATGTAGCAAAATGAAATTAAACACCTATCTCTCACCCTGCACAAAACTCAAAGTGGATCTGGTTGCTCACCATATGATTAAGGAATTAGAACAGAGATCCTACACCAAATAGAAGAAAAAGTAGGCCCAAATCTTCACCATGTTGACTTAGAACCTGATTTCTTTAACAAGACTTCTGACGTGCAAAAAGTAAAGTTATGTATGGGATTTTTAGTTCCCTTTTCCATTGAAATTGTATCCCTCCAAATGTCCCAATCGCCCCTACCCCTACCACCCCGAACGCCAGGCCTTATCTCTAGTGCTCTAGGCCTCTAACCATTTCTGTTACACTAAAGCCGGAGGGTGGCTGCCATGTGGGTTCCTGCTGTACCCCCTGCTCTAGGCTCCCTCTGGGCTTTTTGTGTCTGAAGATTTTTCTTTCTTGGACATTCAAGCGCACACGTATGCACTCACACACGTGTGGAAGGATGTTTGGGAGGATATGAAGTTTATTTAGTATTTAGTATATGTTTAGATGCTATCATGTTATTGGGACAGCTTAAAACAAGTATAAAGTTAGTGCAGTCTGTGAAACCTGATTCTGATTTTAAGAACCATGAGTTTAATAAGTACATGATCTAAACAAAGTACTTTTACCAAGGGCATTTCTCTTGGTGACTGAAGAACTATCATCATGGATTCATTTTCTCTCTGGACTCTGGAATTTCTTATGCATAAGCACACCATTCAGATTCTTTTGAATTTTATCCAAAGACTTCCCTTATAGCACATCTTGGTCCATTTGGGCTGCTAAAAGAAAATACTTGAAGACAGGTAATTTATAAATAACAAATGTATTACAGTTCTGGAGGCAAGGATGTCCAAGATGAAGGTGTCAACAGATTCAGTGTTTGATGAGGGCTTACCCTCTGCTTCAAAGATGGTACCTTCTTGCTGTTTCCTCACATGGTGAAGGGGGAAACGTGCTCATGAAGGCGCCAACCTCATGACCTAATCTCCTCCCAAAGGACTGGTCTATTAATACTAACACAGAGGGGATTAGATTTCAAGATATGAATTTTAGAGGGACAAGCATTCAGACACTAGCAGCACACAAATTGAGAAATAATCCTATTGTCTAATTCTCCTCTGATCACAAAATCAAAATAATGAAATTTTCAAGCTAGAAGAAACTTTACAAGTTAAATATTCTAACCTAAGAAAAGAAAATAGTCCAAGAAAGGCAATGATTTACTTGATATAATGGAGCTGCTTAGTAGCAGTGTCAAGATCGCCTTTTTCTTTCACCCTATTATCCTGCCTGTACATAATGTCATTTAATTGTGTATTCTTACAACTCAGACTTGTGACATAATCTTTGTGGCTTCCAGCTTCCTGTCTCTGTTAGGTTGTTTAAAAGAAACAGCTACTTAAGATAATGTTTCATTCTTCAGTGAAACAGAGTCTGTACCCGAAGACATTCTCAGGATTCCTTCCTTTAGAGTAAGACCCCCATCGCTATCTCTGTGCCCACAGGGAAATTTTCTTGATTCATACTTTAGTCTTGAGAATCTATCTTTTCTCACCTTGATTTTGCTCTTTCAACTATCTTTATTATCCATTTTGTCCTATAAAAACAATGTAACTTGATTGGTTTTTATAAAAATACCAGGCCCTATCCTCGGTAGAAATAGTCTCCCATCATCACATATTCCTTGTCTCATAAAACAAAATATATGCTCTATGCTACTATGAATTGTATATATTGTATTATATGTTATATACTGATTCTTAAAAAGATTGGTGGAGATTGGTACAAAGAAAGGACAATGAGAAATAAGAAAGGAAGATTGAGATTTAATATCCTAGGACTTAGATCTATCTTCAAATAATAACTGAGCCTTCAATTGTTATTTAACATACTCAGTTCAATCATTATATAGCTCTCAATTCCCCAAGGTCAAAAAGATCTCCATTAGCATGTTTTAATCGGGAATGGGGAATACCACATGCAGTGCAACAGTAACTGTCAATAAAAAGAAAAGGACAAAATATGTCCAAATTTAAATTAACAAAATGAGAGACATTGATTCATTTAATTTCCAAACATCTTTAATGCAAGAATAGAAAATGATTATGAAATAATTTCATAGAAAAATTCTGTATGAAAGAGCTTTTAAAAATTTATATTCAACAAATATATATTGAACACCTTTTAACTAGCAGTTTCCACAGTAAGCACTGGGGCTACAGACATGGCCCTTACCCTCATGGAGCTTACAGTCTGCTGGGAAAGACACACATTATACAAGCAGATACATTGAGGCACAATAAGAGAAAATAGGAAGAACAGAGGTCCCTGGGAACACAGAGTGGAGACCTTAAGGAGGGAGTCCCTGAGCAAATGATGTTTATTCTGACATCAATCCTTGAGAAATAATATTTTTACACAGACAATGAATAGCATATTTTTACTAGTACATAATTGTAGTTTCTCATCAATGTTACAGAACTCACTTGAACCTTCGTTTCTTATCTATGTCCACACAGGAGTAGATACTGATATGCCCTATATCCAATGACAAGTAAGCAGAAGACAAACCAGTTAGAATATAAGCTAGCACAGTGCTGAGTCAGGGTCCAGGAGGCCGCCTGTTGTACTGTACATTAACCTCTGATTGCTCCATCAACTGTACATTAACCATTACCCTATGATGGAGAGGTCAGGCCTCCTGAGAGACACCTAGAGTGGAAGGACCACTGTAGAACTCTGGAACACAACCTTTTTACCAACCACTGTAGTTCTACTGGTGGTTGGATTTTGTTTGTTTTGTTTTTCATGAATAAAAAGTCCAAAATATTTCATGGAACATACTTTTTTAATTAACAGGTAAAAATTATATATGTTTATAGTGTATAAGATATTTTTGTATACATAAACATTGAGGAATGACTAAATCATGCTAATAACATCATTTTGGGGAGATGAGAACATTTAAAATCTACTGTCAGCAATTTTCAAGAATACAACACATCATTATTAACTATGATCACCATGTTGTACAACAGATCTTTTCTACTTACATACAGATATCAGTCTTGCGTGTACTTGGCTTCTCTATTGAAGTAGTCTGGATTAGAATTTGAAGTCACCCCACAAAAAAAAAAATCCTATTCCAACCCTACTGTACAAAATCAATCACTAAATTTTTTAAAAAATTTTTGTAGATGGACATAATGCCTTTATTTGTTTATTTTTATGTGGTGCTAAGGATCAAACCCAGTACCTTGCACATGGCTAGGCAAGTGTTCTGTCATGGAACTACAGCCTCAGCCCAGTTATAATATTTTATATGAGAAGAATAGGAAATTGCTGATTGTGAAAGCATTTGTTTTAATACATTGAGAATGAGCATTTTTCCATATAGTTCTAAAAATGACATTAAGCCTGCTTGATTTATTTTTCTAAAGACAGCAATATAACAAAATTATTCAAAAAACTTAATAATCTCCAAATTTCGGTAGTTTTAAAAATACATTGAATCTTTGGGTTATGATTTCATAAAAATAAAATTAAAACAACTCTTTTAAGGTAAATAAAAGGAAGAGACTTCAGCATATAGTGAAATATATTATCAAATTCCCAAAATGCCAGCAATTGGTAGGCATGAAAATAATTATTGCTTAAAAAACAAACATAAATTTATTGCCAGCAGAAAAGAACAATTACATTAATTGAGTTTTGGAGGTATTGTTGTATTGTCAAGTAAAATCATCTGTTCAGACAAGGCCTGCATTTTTAAACTGGCAAAATATTATGAACTGACTTCCTGGTTTAATCTGAGCTTTGCAAAATCCAAACATTTAATACTTAAGAAAATCAAATCTAGGGTTGTATTTACTAAAAGATCTTATAACCAATGCAGAAATGCTTACATGAATAACAGATTTGGACTAAGCACTGTAAATTCATGCATTTACTTTTGTTCTACCCTGATGTAAATATTAGTGAATCTTCAGTTGATTCTAATAGAAGTTTGTTCACTTTTCCCTGGTTCTCTTCATGTGAACATGTCAAATGGTTACAAATATTTATATGATGACCTATTATAACTGTATCCAACACAATCACACTAAGAAAAGAGGAAGGAGAAATAGTTTTTCTTTGACTTTCAACTCAACACATGACACAGAGTTTGTGCTTTAAAAGTTGACTTCTGAATCTCTTACATTCTCATATGTCTTTGCCCCTAAAAAAGTGCAAATTTTAAAAAAATCATTCGATCAGAGCATCATTAAATTTGTATTTTCAGAATCATTTATGAAATACACTACTCTGGTAAGAGTTGAAGACATATATGTCAGATGTTCACATCTTAGCTCATTCATTTGCAGGTCAAAGACAAGTTTTAAAGAAGGGAGGAAGTTCACACTATGCCCTTTCTAAAGCCTGGGAGGAAAGTACCAAGTATTGGAACAAACCTGGGCAAGAGTCCCTCCAAGGCCTGGCAAGAGCTCTTCTGGCAATCTAATTATATTAACAGAAAAGTCATTGGGTTCCCATATTTCTTCACTAAGCCTCCATTTGATGGGCTCACTTTGATTACATAGATGGTTCAAATAAAACAAATCTATATGCTACAAAATTATCCTAATGCTAACAGATTTTCAGGTCTGGTTTAAGTGTATGTTATTCACATACCCACCCCTTTTTCACTAATAGGCCAAAAAAGTGCCTTTCCAGTGTGGCATCTTACATTTGGTAATGGCTACAGAAGCCATGGTGGGAACCAGGTATAGTCTTTGTGGGGATCTGACAGACCAAAGGGTTGGTTTCTGTTCCACCATCTACTAGTAGAATAATCTGAATAAGCTATGTAACCTCTCAGAGTTTCTTTGCCCATACACTTGGTAAAATTATACTTAATTTCTGAGTTGTGGACAGAATTTGGAATAACCTATGCAAACTACATGGCACATTGTAAGATCTTGGTAAGATCTTGATTTTGTTCATTTGCTGCATTTTGTTTGTGCTGCTTTTATGTTGGTTCTGGTGGTGATGGTTATTGCTTTGTCTCTTCCTTCCAAGAGGATGTTGTGTTTGCTTGTTTTTTTAAAGCAAACACCCATGCTGTGGTAACCCGATCCCCTTCTTATGACCTACACCACTACTTCTCCACACTGGATGGTTTTGCCCGCTGGGAGACATTTGACACTGTCTAGGAGCTACATCTGGTTGTCACAGTTTGTGAAGAGGTTCTTGCTCCTGCCATCTAGTGAGAAGACAGGGATGCTGCTAAAAATCCTATAGTGCATGGCACAGTCTTCCATCGCCATCAAAGAATTACCAGTTCAAAATGGCATAGTGGTGAGGTTAGGAAATCCTGACCTATATGACAAACATAACCAATTCTAGAGACAGAAACCATGGCAGTCATCAGAATATTCATTGTAATTTCCAACTATCCATGAAGAGAAATAAGCATAAATAAGTATGGATTACTATTGAACAGGCTGCCCAGTTGGTGGGTATGGGTAGGTGTGTTTGTGGTTTATTTTTTTCAATAGTACATCCATTCTTGCTTCAGATATAGAGAGTGATGAAGTCAATGTTCTGCACCATCAATCTGGATCAAATGGTTAACTGGCCTTATACAAAGTAGCTTTCAGTAATGCCTTAAATTAACTCTTTGAATTAAAAATCTTGATATGGTTGCATACACATCTAAAAGATGATCAGACTGCATACTTAAAGCTAGCACACTCCACACTTTACGATATAAGAATATATACTAAGTATTTCCGTGTATAAAATTTTGTGAAAAAAAAATCTGTAACATAATTCAAATGGAATTGGACTGACCAAAGTGAACTTAGCTTAAGAGAGGGCAGCATACAAAGTAACAGTTATAAACCACTTTAGAGTGTTTATGGACCCTTCTGCACACTTGAACTGCCTATGCACATCAAAGAGACTGAAATGCCATTTCAAATTACACTTCTTCAAGCTGGTTCTCTCAACCCAACAGCTTTTATTAGTGTACTGTGAGTTTTCAAATCAAAACTTTGTTATATTTTTAAAAATCATCACAATTAATTCAGAAAGTCTGTTCTCTTTTGAACTCAAGTTAAATCATTCTGTTCTATCTTGGTTTCTCACTTGAGGAATGGTATTTTCAAATTGTTGCAATAAAGAAAAATCCAGCCAGGGAACCTGAAGGCAGAAACAAGTAAAAACCCGTAAGAAGGAAAAACCATGACAATATTCAGTGCTCTACTCCTCCCTGCAATTTTTTGAACAAACAATACACATAGTTTTCACACTCTTTCAGTATGTTAAAAAAAAAGTCAAAAATAGACCTAATTTATAATAAGGCAATTATTTAGTTTATTTTTATACTACCTAATTTATTTAAAATAGAATTTTTAAAAATCACTCATAGAACTCTATTCCTACAAATAGGAATGGAGGACATCATATGAACTATTGAGAGCCTACATTCTCTGCTTCATTTCTAAAAATGTAAAATGGTTTAGAAACTCTGAAACACTATAATACCATTCTAGGGAAGACAGATACTATGGCCCCTCA
This sequence comes from Sciurus carolinensis, assembly GCF_902686445.1. Taxonomy (NCBI): domain Eukaryota; kingdom Metazoa; phylum Chordata; class Mammalia; order Rodentia; family Sciuridae; genus Sciurus; species Sciurus carolinensis. The sequence continues at coordinate 53,408,612 of NC_062219.1, read as the reverse complement.
GGCTGCAGTCTTATAAATAATGCCCTGGCAATAAAGAAAAATGTACTTAATACTCAAAGTAGTGTATTTAAAAAAAGATTTGACAGCATGGGCAAGTACGGGGTGGGGGTCATGTCTGCAGATCGAAGAGGTAACAGTCCTACATGTGCTAAATTTCACAGGAAGAGAGAGATTTTGAGACTGAGAATCTTGATCGAAGCCCTTGAAAGTCTAGTTTTTTTAAACTCAGTGACAGAATTTTGTGCGTCTGATTCTAAGAAACCAGAATCAATGAATTTTATAAAGCCACAACAAGCCTCAGCAAAGGCTGAGAAACAACGATTGAAATCCAGCAGGTGGTAAAGAATATGATTGATTTGTAAACAAAGAAAACCTTGAAAGAAATGAATCAAAGTCAAATTTTAAACAGTGGACAACAAACTTAAGAATTCTCATCAACCTACTAAAAATGGAAAATTTACATAATTCCATTTTAATGTTGGACTACAGATACATGAGGACTTTTAGGAATGAGTGGGGGATTACCCTTCATGTGAAAGTGAAGGAGGACAAACATCCCCACTCTGTTAAAGGCAAAGAGCCTGAGTTTAAGCAACTGGGGTCACTGTATCCATCCCTTCAACTGTGTCCTTATCATATACCAAGCACCAGGCTACACACACTGCACAGACAATATCAAAATCCCTGCCTCGAGCAGGTAATGGACCAGTGGGAGGCTGGAGGCAAATCTGGGATTAGAAACACAGACATGCTCTATTTTGCAAATATTTCCTTGAATTCTGGATGAGGTCCTGCATCCTATTTCCATCTTGTGTTCACCCAACTCAGAGTGTAACAGCTACTAGCATTGAAAATGTCTTTCTTCAGAAATAGCTGAGGTTTAGATAAGTCTTTATAACTGTAAAAAAGCCTGAAATCCTTCTGTTCTAACTCTTTGAGGAGGCTGTACCAGAACCGCACGACGCTACTGTCACTGCCGCTGACCTCAAACCCAGGCCAGTGGAGATGGATCTCAAAGATGAGCTGTCCAATCTGTTCAAGGACATCTTCCAGAATAAGATTTTCCAAAACTTTCCATTCTGCACTTTCCAGATCTGCCTTGAGAACATCAATCTGTAGTTAAAAAATGAAACGAGATTAAAAGATTTGGAAATCACTATGAAACATACCATCTTTGTATCAGGAGTCTCACATCATAACTCCCTCCCAAGACAGCAGAACTTTTAAAATTTTAGAGTTAGAGGTCATTTTCAACACGATGCCACCAAGATACCAGGTAGAGCTGGGCACTGTGGTGCACACCTATAATCCCAGCAGCTCGGGAGGATGAGGAAGGAGGATTGTGAGTTCAAAGCCAGTCTTAGCAAAAGCAAGGTGCTAAGCAACTCAGTGAGACCCTGACTCTAAATAAAATACAAAATGGGTTGAGGATGTGGCTCAGTGGTTGAGTGCCTCTGAGTTCAATCCCTTGGTACCCGCCCCCCCCAAAAAAGATGCCAGGTGGAAGTCATAATAGACCCTTTTGCTTTCTGTCCAATTAAATGGTTGCCCAAGAAGAAACTGGAACATGTATATCATGGAGCTCCATGCCTACAGCCTCTCCCCACAGCCTGGTCAAGAAACACAGCCAAGTCCTAACAGAATGGTGACCACTGGGAGGGACTGACAGAGCACGACTGCCTATAGGGACCATCTCACAAGCCTTGTCCCCCTCCAACTTTATCAGGACTGGAAACCACGGAAGGGATTCCCAAATGTCTGAACATTAGACATGTAGAAAAATTATTATCCCAGGATTTCTTTAAAAAACATAAATACCAAAATAGCATTCAAAAAAAACAAAACAAAACAAAACAAAAAAAACACCATCCCTGCCCATTTACTGAATACAAGTTTACATCCCAGGTAAAATGGAGTACAGCAAGAAGCTAGGATAGGAGAAAACTTTTGCCATTAATCAAGTTATAAAAATCAGCTCTGTTCTGCTGGCTTTGCAAACAATTCCTTAGACCAATGGAACCCTCCATACCTTATGAAAACAGGACTGGGGGTGTGACTCAGTGGTAGAGCACTTATCTAGCATGCACAAGACCCTGGGTTCACCCCCCAGCACCAAAGAATTGAAAAAACAAAAATAAAAAGCAATGAAAGCTGCCTTATCAAATTATTTATATGTGCCTGACACCAATTTAACTGTTTCCCTTTGCAGTATCCATTTAATTACATCTTAACTGCTGCAAAGGTAATCCTATCAGGATTCCTTAATAACATCTGGGAAATCAGACTCAGTGAGTAACCCATCCCAATCACACAGCTGGAGAGAACAGTGGTGAAATTTAAACACTAAACCGTGTTGCTTTTCCCAGTGAACCACAAGAGGAAAAAATGGTAACTCAGAGTCCCAAAGAGGTTTTGGGTTTGGAAAGTGAGATGTTATTTATGGAGAATGAATATGGGTCAGCAAGTAGCATTTTGTTATCAGTATCACTACTTTACATTTGCAGAGCGCTTTTCAAGGGGGATCATTTTACCTCAGAAAGGAAAGCTGGAAGCATTCAGACAGGAGTTGGGACAGTTGAAATGGAGAGAATCATACAAAGGAACAAAGGCTGTAATCCCCAAGAAGTGACAGAAGAACCATAAATAGTCCTTCAGGAAGCTGCCAACTGAAGTCACTAGTATCCTGACCCATGGAAGTGAAAATATCTTTGCTGGTTTTAGATGGCTAAACCCCAAGACTGATCCTGCCCAGCCTCTCCTCTCTCCCAGTGCATGTCTGTTAGATAAGTTTCTCAACTGAGGCTGAAATGCAAGGCTCCCAATGCCATGGAAACATTCCTTGTGTGATTTCAGAGTTGGGCAGAGGAGAAGATATACAGAACTAACATATAATTGCTCCAAGAAAATGGGCTTTGCCTAATGTCCTGACACCCTGCAGGAGAGGGTTTCAGTAGAGTACCTCCTGGTCCACCAAGGAAAGAGCAGTGGTAAGATCCAGTAAGGTGTCTTGGGATTCTTGGAATCTTAAAACAGCTTGGGGGCAAATGGTTTCAAAATCAAAGAGAAAAGGTAAAAAAGAAAAACAGTGCTTCATGAAAGTAACTGAGCAAGGTCAGGTTCCGTGGGAACATATACCAGGCTAATTAATTCTTGAAAATTAGACACAAAGAAATTAATTCATCCTTTTTTTTTTTTCCAATCTCTGCTGCCCTGATACTTCCATGGCTTTGTTTAATCTTGGCAGTTTTAAGCAGCATATTCCCAGATTAAGAGTAATTAAGCTGCCTAAAGAAATATTTAATCAAAATTTCACAAAATGTTCCAATTAATACAGAATACATCCAAAATTCAAAATCAGCATTTGTTATATCAATTTACAGACCTAAGAATTTCTTCAGTTTTTTACAGATTTACTTTCAACATTGTTTTCTGTGAGTTTGCATCTAATGAATATCATCAGTAGATCAAAGTATTAATGGGACAGGGTAAAGTTAATCAGCTTAAAATTGATCTAAAAAAACTATTCTGGTAAGTGTATAGGGGAATACACTTATAGAGTTTTCCAAACATTTTAAAATAAAACTACCAATCAGAAGTTATGTACAAGTAGAAGAGAATCGAGTTAACAGGTTGAATTATAATAATTATAAAGTTTCTTTAGAAATCAAATTTTATTTATAAAAATGCAAATCGATTCTAAAGGACAAAAAGTACTTCCAATTATGACAACACTCCCACCCTGTCTGATCACAGTGACCAAAAATTCTCCACTTCAATCAGAATTGTCCAGGTTGATCTACGTCACTCAGCCTATGGGTGGTACAACCTGAGGCCCACATAAGCTCTCCCCTGTCCCCATCTTGAGATCACAGCCACCCAAAAGGCAGTGAATTAAACATTTCTCTCTCTCACTGTGCTTTTTCTATTTCTTGCATTTCAGAATGTCCCATTACCATTACTATTTTGCAAATGTAATTTCCATTATTACTGCATAATGCATCCAATATTATTGTTATTATAAAGCACTAAACATTTCTGAATAAGATATGCCACTTTTAAGATTCTAATATAAGCTTTCAACAATTAGGGCACTAAAAAATCATGCAAATGATTATATTGGAATAATCAAGTGCCAATCCTAATATAGTTAGATTAGATTAAATCAGGTTTCTAGAGAAAACAACCAAGTGTTAACTCCTTAAAAATTTCAGAATAAGTGAAGACATATTTTGGGTAGAAGGGGTTCAAACAACTTATTTGATGTTAAAGGGGTTGTATTTCCAAGGTGTTAAAGGGGTTCTCCTATCAAATATTATCTCCTTTTCCTTGAAATAGCCAATAAATTGCCTTTCATAAAACTTTTTGAAGAAATGAGAATTTTAATTTTAACTGGATTAAGATATGATTGGCAAATTCCTCGTGGGCACAAGTTTCTCCCTGTGATCATCCACCCAGATCTGCAGATGAAATGAAAGGGGAGGAAGGGGGATAGGTGTTTGAGTGAGTACCACAGACTGGGTGGTTCAAAAAACAAAAATATACTGTCTGGTAATTGTGAAGACTGGAAGCCCAAGGTCAAACGTCAGCAGGGTTGCTTCATGTGGAGAGTCCTGGGGAAGAAACTGTCTCTCCTAGTTTGGGGAGGTTTGCTGCCAATCTTTAGCATTCCTTGGCTTCTGTATCACCCGTTCTGCTTCCATCTTTATATAGTGTTTTCTGTGTGTCCATTTGTACGTCCAAATGTCCCCTTCATATAAAGACATCAGTCATATTGGAGTGGGCCCACCCTACTCCACTATGGCTGCTTAACTAACCTCGTCTTTAACAACCTTGTCTTTAAATAAGGTCATATTCTGAGCTACTGGGGATTTGAACTTCGACATATTCATTTTGGGGAGACACAATTCAACCCATAACAATGTTCAAGGCAGCTATCTCAGTAGGCTTTCCCAAAGCAAAATGTGTTCAGGAGCCAATGCTAGACAAGGTGCCCTGCTAAGGAGATCCAAGGACTAATGACTATGTGAGGCAATTATGGCATCGCCCTGCCAGGCCCTACATCAGCCAACACTGAAAGCTCCAAGTTTGCTAAGCACCAAACCCAGAGCAAGTCGACCTGCCTCCAAAGACAACTGAAAGTACTGTTGTGGAAGCCCTGTACTTCATTCCTTGGTTCCTCCTCAGCCACACAGCCAGATGTAGCCGGTACAACCTTTCCCTTCCCTGCATGCTTCCCTCCTCCCTCTGGAACTCCTTCAGGCACTCAAGGGCTTCCCCTCTTCAGTTCCACATCCAAGACGTTTCCTCTTGAATAGGGCTGTCCCACAGGACAAAATCTGTTTTGTTGTTGTTGTTGTTTTGTTTTTTATTTTAGACAGGCAAATTTTGTTACATCTTGGATTGCTCCCAAGAGGGCAAAATGTAACTGCATCACCTGTTTTTTGTTTGTTTGTTTGTTTGTTTGTTTGTTTGTAATGGGTATTGAACCCACTGAACCACAACCCCAGTCTTTTTTAATATTTTATTTAGAGACAGGGTCTCGCTGAGTTGCTTAGGGTCTTACTAAGTTGCTGAGGCTGTCTTTGAATTCACAATCCTCCTACCTCAGCCTCCAGAGTCACTGGGATTACAGGCATGTGCCACCGCACCCAGGCACCTCTCTTATAAAAAATAATCTTTAATGGTGCACTCTAATTAAACATCATAGTGGGATCCATTGTGATATATTCATACATGCACAAAAAATAATTTGGTCAATTTCATTGCCTAATACCTCACCTTTAGCTCCTTCCTCCCACCCCCAATCCCCATTCTTTATCAAAATCCCTTTATTTTCATGCGATTACCACCCCCTACTTCCCCTTTTTCTCTTTTTTCTCTCTTTCATACATAAGATAAAAATAAAACACTTGACTATGAATCTGGCTTATTTCATTTAACACAATGTTCTCCAGTTCTATACATTTTCCTATGAATGACACAATTGTGTTCTTCCTATGGCTTAGTAAAACTCCACTGTGTATATATACCACATTTTCCATATCCACTCATCCATTGACAGACACCTAGGCTGGTTTCGTAATTTGGCTACTGGGAATTGTGCCGTTATAAACATGGTACATATATATCACTATAGATGGAAAGCTTTAATTCTTTAGAATAAATATCGAGGAGTGATATAGCTGGGTCATATGGCAATTCCATTCCTAGTCTTTCAAAGAGCCTCCATAGAGATTTCCTTAGTGGTTGTACTAATTCACAATCCTACCAACAGTGTATAATAAGTGTTTCTTTTCCCCACACATCCTCACCAGTGTTTATTATTATTTGAATTCTTTTTTTCTTTCTTTTTGGGTACCAGGGATTGAACTCAGGGGCACTTTACCACTGAGCCACATCCCCAGTCCTATTTTGTATTTTATTTAGAGACAGGGTCAAACTGAGTTGCTTAGCCCCTCACCATTGCTGAAGTTAGCTTTGAACTTGCAATCCTCCTGTCTCAGCCTCCCAAGCTGCTGGGATTACAGGTGTGCGCCACACGCCCGGCTGTATTATTTGAATTCTTGGTGAAGCCACAACACCTTTCCAAGTAAGGCCTAGCTATGGGAGTCATACAGCATCACTTCCATGGCATTCTCTTGTTCAAAGTAAATCACAAAGCCAGCCCAGAATCAAGGCAAGGCAAAATAGAGTCCATTGAAGAGAGGAGAGGTATAAACAGGGTGAGAGGAGTTGTTCATGGCAATATTTGCAGAAAATTAGCCACAGTGATTAACAGTAATATTGCTTCATACAAATCCATAAGGGAGCTACAGTATTACATTAGGCATTAACCTTTCCTGGACATATGCAATATTCAGGAAAAATAAATAATGAAGCCCTTATTAATCAGAATATCACTAAAGAAGGGACGTTAAGTAAAGCATGACATTAAGTATTAGATTTGACTTTCTTTGGAAGTTGACAGAACCTAGGATATCCAAAGGATTAGGATGAGCAAGAAAATACTAACAAAGGCAACTGAAGTATATATTTGTAGAATCTAGATATTATATTAGCCTGCTGGGGTGCTATAACAAAACATTGCACACTTTGATGACTTAACAGAAATTTCCTATAGTTCTGGAGGCTGGGAGTCTAATGCCGCTTGCCAACGACTAGTGGGACAAACAACACGTACACTTCAAAGGTTCATGAAGCAGCTTCCGCTTTATTCGGATAACACCCTCAATATATAAGCAGTCTCATGCATAAGCAATTGTAACCAGATGTGTCCACCAATCCTATTAAAGGTCAAGTGATCACGAGGTCAAGCATACATGTAAGATATATCTGTCCACGCGCTAGGGGGCTGAACTAATTATCATACAGCCAATGGTAAACGCTTCCTGTTTTTCTCAAGGCGCATTCAGCATGCCTTTGGCTCTCTGCCAGTTGCCATCTTAGATGCATGTGGCATAACCCTGGGCCCCGGGTCTCACCTGCCACAGTCTAAGATCAAGGTGTCAGCAGGTTTGATTTCTCCTGAGGTCTCTCCCCTTGACTTACGGATGACTATCTTGTCACATGACCTTTTCTATATGCACAAACCCCTGGCATGTCTTCCTTTTCTTATAAAGATGCCAGGCCTTTTGGATTAGGGGTTATGATCTCACTTAAGCTTATTACCTTCTTAAATGCCCTATCTCCAGATAGAGTCAAACTGAGTGTTATGGTTGCATCCTATGAAATTGGGGAGGGACAAAATTCAGTCCCTAATAGAAACAAAACAGGTACTTTTGCTATATTTTAAGGCAATCACTATTTCCACAAAGAATTGTAAAATACATCCCCACTACAATTATGGCAACCTGAAATTTATCCTTTGTAGTTTATGGTCAACTATGGTTCTAGGTAGTAAAAATCTGAGCCAACAAATTAGTTGGAGGTGAGTCACAAAGACTGTGGGAAATATTACTCTCCAAAGATGGTCACATGAGTATCTCCTGTCTCACATGCTTTCCTACAATGTAGCCTTGACCCTTCTCTGCTTAAGTGATGAGGTCAAGGTTCCCTCCCCAGGATCAAATTCATGAACCTGCAACAGGGGCCAGACACACAGGGCCCTGCATGCAGAGGGGCTCCATGCTTACTTTAATGCTCTGTTGTCACTGTCTTAAAATCCTTAATTAACTTTGAGCAAAGGAACCCTCGTTTTCATTTTGCACTGGGTCCCACAAATTATGTAGCTGGTCTTCTTGACTCTTGGTGGGCCAAGGTGTTTGACTGCCCAAGAATTTGCCATGCTCTGAGCAAGTCCCAATTGCAGAGAGACCACCTGAAGAGGCCTAAGTTCTTATGAAGAGAGAAATACCTGGCCAGACCCTGGCTACATAAGGAACCCTGAGAGAGAATCACCCAGAAGAACCCTTCCCAAAACTCTGGTCCACATAAACTATGAAAAATAATAAAATGATCAATAGTTGTTTTGCTTTTTGACAGGGTCTAGCCATGTTACCCAGGTTGGTCTTTGTGATCCTCCTGCCTCAGAGTCCCAAGTAGCTGGGATTACAGGTGTGTGCCCCCACACCTTGCTTCTTGTTTTAAAAGTTAAGGTTTGGGACTGATTCATAGTAACAAGTATGTTACAAACATACAAACAACATACAAATATAAATACAGACATACAAACAGGTATGTTACAAACATACATAGTAACAAGTATGTTATAAACAAGTAACATAGTAACAAATAACTAGAACAGAAACCAATTACTATTTATGCAAATCTTCTTTTTAAAAATTAGAAGTCATTTGTATTGTCAAATACTACATATTCCAAAGTTATGATTTCTAGAAATTAACATATTTAACCAAAAATATATTCTTATAAAAATAAATCTTAATTATTTTCAAATTAAACTTTTAAATAAGCAAAAATAAAAAGAATTTTAAAACCTATAATCCGGAGTTTAAAGCATTTGCTCCTAAAATCCAAAGCATTTTTCTTTGCCATAAACACACATCACACAGGCACACATATGCACACACCCACACAATACAGATTAGAATATGCACAAGCATAAGTGAAACACATATTTTTATAAAATTGGAATTAATGTTGTCAAATATGCTTTTTTTTTTTTTTTTTTTTTGGTGCTGGGGATGAAACCCAGAGCTTCTGGGGCACTAAGAAAATGCTCTACCACTGAGATACACTCAGTCCTAGATTTAAATCTACTTTTTAATATAACAGACAATCTTTTCATGTCAATAAGTTTTCACCTAAAATGTCCTTTCAAACAGGGTCCCACAGAGCTTGCACAAGAATTCCATAGAGGTAGTGAGGGGGCTCAGCAGGGATATGGGTGATGTCAAGTGGGTGAGGTTCAGATCTATACTCCAATTCACCAAGAGCAGCTCCCCCTCTATTTCTTCTATATATTTTGAATTTCTCAAAAAATTCACATGGGAAAAGAGCTCTTCTGTTTTGTTTCTTAAGTTTGAAAGACTCTGTCTATAATTTATTTTTTAAACTTTTGTAATGGTTTACTTCTTTAACCAGTCCCCTCTTCTGCCCTTTAGTTTTTCCAAATGGATGATGTTACAACTGATATGATCAACAAATCACATCTAAGTCTTTGAATAAGTTCTACTATTTTCTTAGCATAAATAAATCCCTGGAAGTAGAATAGGTTGTTCGAAGGACAGATGCGGTTTAGAACTTTAAATAATTTTACTAACCTGTAGCCTCTTCCTGTCCCTGCACTTGAGACCTTGAGGACCAACCAGTTGCACTAAGTCTGGGAGCCCTGAACCACATGAAGTTCCTCCACTGGTCAGCAAGCCAGGCTGACATCCAGTTAGTTTTCTAACACTAAAGCCATGTGACATTCTGGAACATCTTAAATCCACTGGTGGCTGTACGTCTCCATGATTCAGTAGGTTACATGAAATAAACTTCATGCTCTTTTTAAAAAAAGTGCAGAAAAAAATCTATTTTAACTAAATACATATAAAATTGTCTTTATGTAATTTGTTATTTAAATAACTTCTTAAAATGTTTTAATCTGTTGTTCAACATGAAATCTTTAAAAGGATATAGATTCATTTTTCAACCTGAAAAATGCATATTACAGCTTAAAATGAGCTATTACCATCAATTATAAAGAAACTAATCATTATATTAATCAATATCCCTAGTTAATAGCTAAACCTACATAAGTAACACAAATAAAATGTCAATATGAAATGTCCATCTTCTTGATTATCTAACCAAGAAAAAGGGCATTTTCACCTGGCTTTCCCTGATCTGCAAACACTGTTGAATAAGTTCTACTATATCAGCTATCTGTATTTGGGGCAAGAATTATACATTAGAAGGCATTTACTTAGGCACTTCACATTTCTTGAAAAGAAGTGTGGAAATTGAGTTTTGCAATTGAGCTCATATTTTTTAAATTTTTATTTATTTTATTCATGTATATTTTAAAAAATTAAATTATCATGTTACCTACCATCCCAACAAATCAGGTTATATTCATTCTCTATTTTCTTTACAGTTTGGGTCAACATTCAATCATAAGTTAAAAGTAATTGTATCAATACTTCTTCCCTCTTTTTAGTTTAATTAAGAAAAGTAGTTATCTAATGATAAAGTAGTACAAATTCATTTTTATATATCAAGTCTAGTTAAGGGAAGATATATCTGCACCTCCAAATCTGGGAGCTAAATCCATTAGCAAAGGGATCTTGTTGCAGAAAAATAGAACAAATTAATCTATTTAAATGAACAAAAAGGATCAAAAGTCTCTTTGAGAGTTTTAAACTCTGAACACACTGACTCGGGTTCAATTATCACCATCAGCTGACAAAAATGTAATGTCACAGAGTTTCTGCTATCAGTAAGGAGCAGAATGAGGTTTTCTCTGCACATTATGAGAAGTATGCAGGGTCACTCTAAGATAATGTGAGACCAATTCTAAACCAATAATGAAAGAAAATATTTTTTATGTAGTAATCAGCTCACAGAGATGACCTCTGCAGGGAGCAATACTCTGGAAATGAATTTAAAAGAAAATAAGGGAAACATTTACAACCAAAGTCCTACTTTATTTTTTGCCTACTTTATTTTGATATCTAACTTGACCAAAGAATTCAACTTGAGAGCCTGGGTGGTAGCTCAGCAATAGGGTGCTTGCCTAGCATGTGTGAAGCACTGGGTTTGATTCTCAGCACCAAATATAAATAAATTTTCAAAAAGTTCCATTGACAATTAAACAAAAAATTCAACATGAGGCTGCTGAGCAAGAAACTTCTGGGCTGTGTGACATGACACAGAGGGTAACCCCAGAAACCTAAGTCAGGGACAAGTAATGGGAGAGCCAGTGACAAGTCAAAATGTCATCAGTCAGTAGGGTTATTGTTGACATGCACTAGCAAGGAGCCAAGCAGCACAAGTTTAGGCAGGATTGCTGTTGTAGCCAGGGACCTGGCCAAAGGCAGAATCAGGCAGAAAGTTGTGGCAGGACCAAGGACAGCGCCAGGCAACTGCTTTTATATTTTTCTACCCTACCTCCTTGGGCAGAGATGGAACATAAAACATATACATTTATAGAAGTGAACATACAGAACATGAAAGGAAGTGAGGGTGAAATGATTTAAAAAGACATTTCTTGGCCAGATATCCAGCTTGACCAAAAGATCCAAGTCAGGGCAAAATTAATGGATGTATAGACAAATAATGAAGTGAGCCAACAAATAAAATGCTCTTCAGAAATGCTCTCTTGACCTTGGAAAGTCTATGGTGGTTTTCTAACCAACTGCTTTCTTAAGTAAGATGCCATTATTACATCAGAGTTTCCTAAACACATGGCCAAAGTTTCATTGAGGATTGTATTCCCTGGAACTGTGTTCAAAAATGTGTGTTTGTGCATGTAAGCACTTTAAGAAGAAAAGTGTGTGGCCAAGAGCCTTGTCTCTGGGGCATAACTGTCCCATCAAAGGGCCTGAAACAGGTTGTTTAGCCTGTCAGTGACTCAGAGGAAAACAACAGAACCCACATCGTAGGGTCATTTTGAGACAAAACAACATGTACATGGCAGAAGGAGGGCTCCATCAGTGTTGGTTGCTGTTATTTTTACCAATCCTCTATGTGGTCTACAATCAAAAAATATTAAAGAGTATCTGATTTAAACTAATATCAAAATATGCCCTGTGTGCATCACAGCAGCTACATTTTAGGAGATAACTCAAATGTGAAATTAAAATTTGGCACAGGAAATATACAGACATAATCAAACATGCTAGCCAAAAGTCATCTTTATATAGCACACTGGCAGGTGAAACTGGAACAATTCACTTAACTGCATTTTCATCTGAAAAGAGGCAAAAGAGGTACATTCCCTGAGACTTAGACTTGTACTATAAGCCTCATAAGGACTGATTATTTATTTTTGAATCCCTAGAGGCTAGCACATTGCCAAGTAATTTGCAGGTGCTCAAAAATATTTGATATGTGGATGGGTGGGTAGATGGATGAAAGGATGCATGGAAAAACAGACAGAGGGTAGATGGATAGATGGGTGATGGGCAGATAGGTGGATGATTAAATGAACCTCTTGGATTTGGGGCTATGGAAGAACTTTGTGAACATCTGGTTCAACTTTCTCATTTTGCAGATAAAGCAAGAGATAAGCTCAAGATCACAAAATACTTACTTATTGATAGGGATTCCACATCTCAAACATCACTCATCTGCTCTGAGTTGTATTCTCTCTCTCTCTCTCTCTCTCTCTCTCTCTCTCTCTCTCTCTCTCTCTCTCTCTCTCCCTCTCTCTCATACACACACACACACACACACACACACACACACACACACAGCTTTACAGTAAATCTACAACTCTAAGCCTCATTCTCTGTGGGACTTAAGGACTATCCAGGCAGTCACCTTAAGGATAGATATACTACTTCAGAAAGAAGCACATTCCCTTTCTTCTCCAATATCCCTCTCTGCCAATAATCTCTACACCAGAAACACACAGAAAAGCACAATCTGTTGTTTTCCAAATTTATTTCTAATCAATATCAGTTTTCACATTAATAAAAATTCAAATGCCATAAAATGCACTGAGAAATGCATTTTATAAAATGGGAAAAATAGCAACATATACCATTGTTTAGTTGAAAGGCAAATATACCATAAAAGAACTGTTGCTCACCCATGCATTCATATTCTTCCTTGTTCCAGTAACAAAACCATAGCTGACCAAAATGTTGTTGAGCTAAAACACTATTTTCTAGTCTCTCTGTGGCTGTGTGGCCCTGTGACTAAAATCAGATAAGAACACCATTTTCTAGCCTCTCTGTGGATGTGTGGCCCTATGAATAAAATCAGATAAGATATATAAGTAAAAGTGTCACGAAGAAGTCCCGGAAGTTTCCTTAAAAGGTTGTAGGATCTCTGTGTAAGATGGGTACAAATTGCCTCCAGACTTCTTTTATGTAAGAGGAAGAAATTTTTCCTGTTGTTTAAGCCACTTTGTTTTTCACATGCAGCTCAACCTAACCTTATGTACATTTAACACATTCTAGTATTCTTGGTTACTTATTAACAACAATGCTACTATTGAAAAAGTTACTCAGAGTTGAAAACTTCTGTGAGGAAGTGGTGAGTGACAGGATAATAGACCAACGATCCATGTCTATTGAGGGTTACAGGTCCCAACCAAGAGGTTCACTGATCTTTACAGTACTTTTGAATTAGTAACTTTCCAATTCTGGGGTATCTATTCTTCCTCTAGATTTCCTACATATTTCCCTCTTGCCTCGTCCCCCTTTGCTCCAGAACCACAGAAATTCACTTCTTTCCCCCCATCCTTTCTTCTACTGATCTCCCTTGGATTCTCATGAGATCTCCCTCCCCCACCCCACATTTCTTTTCCTTTTTCCCCTCTAGATTCCACATATGAGAGAAAATATACAATCCCTGACAATTCACTTTGCAGAGTTCCCATGACCACCACACTACACTCTCCTTTCTCTCCTATCTAGAAATTTACTATATATCACAAAACCAGATTGCAAAATCATGCTTGGTCACTTCCATTAGTCTGAAAACTCTAAGTTTGAGGCATCGTGTTAATGAAGTAAGTTCTTTCCTTTCTATTCTAGAATATATCTAAGAAGTCAGATACTGATTTAGTGTGACCAGTCAATGGATTCCACATGTCTGTGTATTTTTAATGAATGTACTAATGTTCTTTGTCTCTTTGAAGTGACCAAAATTTTATCAGCTTCAAGTGAAACAAGAAAATAAAAATATTCTTTGTCTCAAAATGCTCTCATAAGAATAATTAGACAATTTTGCAATCCTTCACAAATGTGTTTCTTCCTTTCTTTCCTTCTTCTTTTGGTGCTGGGATTCAAACCCAGGGACTCAGACAGGCTAAGCACACACTCTACCACTAAGCTACCAACTCAGACCTTCACTTCAGACAATTTTAAGTTGAAAGGGTCAAGTCTTTCATCAGTTAAACAAATTTAACTTGTAATCTGAGCATATTTAGATTTTGTGGAGTTTGAAACTTACTTAATTTGAGGGGTCCTAGTTTTGAAAGAAGAAATACAAAATTATAACTATACATACTATAGAATTACATGCAGGTCTTGGAAGGACCTGTGACCCACGCAAGTGAGAGTCCCTAAAACTTGAGTTTTATCAACTGCATAGTAAAGCCACTCCTGCATATAAGCACACACACACACACACACACACACACACACACACACAAACACAGCTCAACCCAAGAGAAAGGAAACGATCAAGTGAAAGTAAACTGTAAATGGACGAATGGCTAAAAGCCAGAAAATAAGGAAAAAATTCCTGCAAGGAAAAATTCAGCCAGTAGGAGTTTTTAATTTCCTGTTAAATTTATATAGCAACTGGAATGGAGGGTAATTTATACACAAGGAGATCAGTACCTATAAGATACATATAGGTTCCACACAAACAAATGTGCTAGAGACTCAGATATGGGTTATATATTAAAAAACTCATCTTAGTAAAAATGGTTAGACGACTTGCAGAAATTATTCATTGGTTCTCAGTGATATTGGTTTAAAAGTTTTGATGTACCATCCCTTAGAACATATCATTTTATCTTGTATCTACTGGTAATGATAAAACTAACAGCTAACTGTAGTAAAGCACTTCTGTGTGCCCAGTCAAGCAGCATGTTTAGCACTTTACATGAAATGCCTCAGTGTATCTTCAAACAAACAAATGAAATAGGTACTTTTGTTACACAGCTTTTGAGAGATAAAACCAAGACCCATTCCAAGCAGTTTCCAGAGAAACCTGGGAATCGGAGAAATTAAGCAACCAAAGTCACAAGCTCCTCAGTGGCAGAGTCAGGAGTCTTAATGGGTTCTGACTACAAAATAGGTGTTCTCACACCCTCACCATATTATAGGACAAAAGCCTGAACAACCTTGTTAATGGTTTCTGCCTTTCTGGTTCCTTTTGCAAGAACAACAGGAGAAAAGCAAACATGAAGTATTTATAAATTTAATAAGTCCTTGTTGAGCTTCTAACGTGTGTGGTCCACCTGCTGTGTGTGGAAGACAGCAATCAGGCCTGACTTCAGACAAGGCACACACATTGAGCACACATTGCAGTTTTTTTTTTTTTTTAATCTTTGGAACTAATGTCCCTTGACCTCCCGTTCCATGTACTTTTTCTAGAATTATGGCATTGTCATTTATATTAATTTCATCGTCTCTCTATGGTATAATTTTGGGCTGGGACATTTTCTTATTTGTTTTGTAAAGTTCCATATAAATTTATGTGATTACAGAAGAAGAAAGTCATCATTTTCACCAATAGATACTGAAACAACTGCTGCAAAACCCCCGTTCCTGCTATAGAAGGTTTCCTCCCACTAATTCATCTCCCTTCATACACACACACACACACACACACACACACACACGGATTATGTTATTCCCTTCCATTCCTAAAGTCAGGTTCAGGTCCAGTTGGAAGGGACCAGGTCTAGAGTCAATAACATAACGTATGTTACATTGTTAAAAAGGAAAAAATTACTCACTTGTATACAAAGAGACTATTATATGACATCCCAACCCACCCAGGGCTCTCCATTCCCTAGAAAGAGACACTAATTTGGGAAGCTAAACATTTATTTCTGCTGATAAAAACAAGATCTGGTAATTATTAAAAATTAAAAGAGTACAAAAGGCTTTGGGAAGAAGAAAAAAAGTGTTAAAAATCCCTGTCCCAAAAGGAAATGACTACTATATTTTAGTTCTGTTTCTTACAGTATTGTATCTACTTTAGAAAATAATTGAGATCAAATAGTACATATAACTCTGAAATCTCTTTCTGATGAGTTCTGCTGTTGTTTTCTTTAAAAGGACATCTGTTTAAAGCTCACAGATAATTGTCTTTTTTTTTTCAGACAAAGATCAGTTCAACATCATAACTTGTGCAATTTCTAGAAACATCTTCAAAGAACTTGAGTTTCTCATAAGTGCAATGGGATTTTCTGATCCTATAATAGTGAAGATACACCCATACATTTTAACTACATAGAATCTCATGACAACATGCTGACCTTCCTGGAAAATATGATTAATTGTATTTTCATCCTAATCTGAATTTAGCAAAATGTTTTGATTTTTTTCATGTTTTAAAACATCCACTGCTTCACACCTGGCAATCTTTGAAATGCACAGACAGGAAAGATTGCTAATTCAAAGGGGGAAGGAATACATGCAGGAGTGGAAGAGTCATCAAAAGATTTATTTGATGTAAGGAGCCTCATTTGTTTGCCAAAAGGGAGATGGAAGAAGATGCAGAGGAGGAAAGAGAGGAAAAGGAGTGTTCTACAGGACTTCACATTATGATATATCCTCTCTTACTCCATAAAACCTTTCTTATTCTTCAGTCCTACAATAAGGAAATAGTAGAATGGCTGCCTAACAGTTAGAAGAGATACTTTTACTACTCTGATTTGAGCTGACATGTGGAACTTTTGGCAAAAGATCATCCTTTTGAAAATGATCCAGAAATATGCTCTTCTAACTGAATCAAAGAGATCAATATATATAATGGATTTTTTTTTAAAAAGTGTGCATGTTGGCTCAGAACAGAGAAAGGGAAGTAATCATCAAAGTTTTAGGGTTGTCAGCCAAGAACTTCGTCATCTGGTCTGATTTCAGTGATGGTGGTTTTATAATTTTAAAATTGAAGCTCCCAGGATTCTCTATCCTCTTGTTTATCTTCCTTTGTTAGAAGAATTGCTGATGCCTGGAGGCGTCAGTCATGAGGCGATGCAGTGTTACTGGAGTTTTCCAAATAGCATTTTATCAATGGTGAGGATGGTAGAATGCAACTTCCCCGGTGTGCAGACACCTTCTATGGCGCTTAGCTTGTTGACCTGTTGCCATGAACTCCTTCCCTAAATAAGGGTATGCTCTGTATTTCAGGCAGTGAGTGATTTCAGACAGACATGTTTCAGGCACCAGGGAAAGCTTTCATGTTAAATAGAATGGGAACCATCACATCTCAGACTAGGGGCGTCTTTCCTGGATACCATAATAACATTTGAATTCCTGGACTGCAAAATCTCTCATAAGACATTATGCTAGCAAGTTGAAGTTACTGTAATTTCAAGCTACCAAAGATCCTCATTCCAGGGTTTTCCATAAATGTCTTAAAGGAGACAAATGTGATCTTATTGTTGTACCTTAGATAAGGGGAGAGAAAACAATTCCATGTTGGTTCTTGTAAAGTGTAGTTTCCAAATTTGATTATTTAACTTCAGTAACAGGAAGGACATTTAATGAATAAATTCATGCTGTAGACAGCTTCCTAATATTCTTGCTGAAGAGCATACATTTTCAATTGGTTGTTTCCAGAAAAAACTGAGTGTCATGTAGCTACAGCAGTTGTGAGCTTGATCTATGTGCCAGAAAATTTCACCCTGATAGGTATTTGCACTTGAAAAACAGTACTCAAGGAAGATTCAATGAAAGCGTGTTCTTAGTCCATGTAAAAAAAACTTACATAGTCTTAATTTCAAAGAAAAACCAATTCTCAGTTATCTATGAATTGATTCCCAAACCCACATTCAAAAGCAGTTATAAGTGCATAGTTCATAGCTAAATATCAAATATTTATTTGGAGTTATCTATAATTTGTATGAACAGGATCCCTGGAAGAAGATGATGAATTGCTGATAATGCAAAAATAGCTTTCATTGTTTCTGATGAATATGATATATGTCTGTTTTCTCCATAGACAAAAAAAAAAAAAAATCAAATTTCTTTATAGCAAGCCCCCAGAGAGATTTTTAAGTGTTTTAGGAACAAACATTTCTAAATGAATTATTAAACAGACCTTTTAAACATTTTGTGCTGTAGTTTTAATTTTATGGTATTGGGATTTGATATTCCTCTTTTTCAGAAATATACTTGTTATTATAAAGATGACTGTAAAAATATAATTAAGACAGAAATGTCATGCCTGGCCACATTTTAAATTTTGATACCTATTGATAGAAGTAATAGCTATTGCTAAAATGCCAAGCTTGACTAATGTCACCTTCTCCAACACTGACTGTGATCAATCTTTTTAATGTTTGTTCACCCAATATTTTAATGAACTTGGTCCACTCTCTCAAGAGATCTTAACCTTGAATTGTTCCCCTTCTGCAATATTTCCAGAATTATCTAATTTTAATTCTCATTATTTAAGTCCCTTGCTTAAAAACTCTGCCAGCTCCCAGAGCCACAGAATGAAATCCAAATCCCTTTCTAGGGCTCGCCAACCCAACCTTCCTTTCTCACCCCATGCCTTGCATCTACTGTTTTCCCTCCCTCCTTCTACCTTGAATTCCTATTCAACTGCCAAGAGCCACCAAAAATATCATCTCCTCTGTGGTCCACACTCTGACCTCCCAAGAAAAACAAACTGCTTCTGTTCTGCTTCTCTGTAGGAGCACTGAGCACACTATTAGGTTTTTCTTGTGCAAGTGTTCATCTCCCCCTATACACCACAGTGTGTCTGAGGGTCATTGACTCCCTGTCTTTGATTGAGTTCCTGATTGGCAGGACACCTTCCAAAAGTGTTTGGAATACTAAATCATTTTCAATGTTATCCCGCAAAAACAAATCATCAAAATTCAGTCTCTCTTCTTCATCTGTGGCAGGGAGTAAGAAATACTTGATAGGTGTTAGTGCATGCAAGCATTTCCAAACTCTGGCTGGCCAGCTCAAGCAAAGCATGCCTGATCTCTGCAGCTGGTGTTTCCACAGCACCAGCCAAAATGCAAAGAAGAAAAACTATGTCCAAGCATTTCTCCTTTCCACCTTCCTCTGTATTTCTCTCCCACCTCTTGTGACTTCACCCCCATAGCATTCACCTTTGGATGTCCTGTTGGTCAGAATTTCTTATTATAGCATGTATACCAAGCCATATATAAAAATTTCTCCCTTTCCACCTTGGTTAATGTCCATCTCCTTAGCCAAGTACCGAAAGACACCTACATGAGGCATCAATAAGATTACCTGATTTAAGTAGTTGATATTGGCAAGAACAAGATCAACCTCCCAGAGAGGAATGTTTTTTTTTTTTTTTAATTTATACTTGTCGCTTTATTAGGACACTTTTAATGCTGTGTAGTATAAGTGGGGTATAAAACAACAACATATTACAATTATACCTATCATAATTCTTTTTTTAAATTTATTTTTATTGTAAACAAATGGGATACATATTGTTTCTGTTTGTACATGGAGTAACAGCATACCATTTGCATAATCATACATTTACATAGGGTAATGATATTTGATTCATGCCATTATTTTTTCCTTCCCCCCCACCCCTCCCACCTCTCTTTTCCCTCTATACAGTCCCTCCTTGAGAGGAATTTTATTTTAAACATTACTAATGAATTCAAATAAAACTACCAGTAGAATAAGTTGAAGAGATATTTTTTTGGGAGACCGTCTGTCTTTGACTCTCTGGGTCATAAAATACCATCAGTCCCAAAGTGTTGAAAAGATTGTGTCAATAACCAGAATCCCCATTTGTGAAAGGTTGCCCGCACCTGACCTGTCTTCAGGACTTCCCAGTGTGCCCTCTTTGAGAGATCAGTGCTCTGAAGATCACAATCACTGTCCCATTGTGACTGGATGTACACCAAGGTACAGACACTGTCCACAGTATATATACTATATCACTAGATCCCCAGAAAATGTCACTGAAAGACAAAACTTGGACAAGAAAAACAGAGGAAAAAAAAAAAGGTTGAGAGCAAGGTGGCAGATGAGAAAGAATCACAATACACAAATAGATGGCACTTGGCACTTGCACAAAAAGCTTACTGAAAGAATCAGAAGTGCACCCATTCCAGTATTTTTTCTATTAAAATATTTCTAATCTAAAGCTGAGGGCTCTGTACCATATTAGCTTAGTAAAAGGGGGACAGAATTCAAAAAAAGATTGAGCATTTTTCTTCGTGAAATTATGAAACCCTCCAAATGACTGGAAATGTCTCTGCTCTACACTTGCTTCTCATGATATAGTTTCTGTCCTCAATTTGATCTTATTTCCAGGGAAGCCATTTCTCTAATAGCCACACATGCTGAGATCAAAGGATGGAGAGGCTAATACATACAAGACTAACGTTACCGAGAGAGGAGTTAGAAAGGGCTCAGACTCCATTACATAAAAGAATAATTTCAAGAAATAAAAACCATTTTCAGAGGAAGCTGAAACCAAAAATAGGAGCAACCTTAAACTTCATTTTAGGAGCTCTGAGGGATGTTATACCCTCCTTCTGGTTGCCTAGGAAACGGGATCCATTTATCCTTTGCTGTCCAATAATTTCTTGGAAATTGCTATCCTATATTATATCTATGGTTGTTAAATTCACACTAAATGGGAAAACTCTTCAAAAAATGCAGTTTAAATTATAGTAGAGGAATCTTTGTCAGGAAAATCTTGTGGAAGCTAAAGCTCCTTTAATATTTTTTGCTATCCTCATAAACTAATATTCATCTACTTGGACAGGATCTTCTTACCCATAATATTTTACTCTTCATTTTGATTCTTGAATGTGTGCAATTTATAAATAAGTAAATTCATCTTGACTAAAATCACTTCTCTTAGCATTTCTAAAACATAAGTAGGAATATTCTAGTCTGAACTAAAGTACAGAAAATTATTCTGCCTTTCCTATAAATATTCAAGAAAGGATATTGTTGATAACAGAATGTGTAAGAGCTAGAAAGAATGATGTTTAGCTATCTTCACATGATAAATTTTCTTCAGATTTTGTCTGCTATAAACCCAACCATGAGAGAGAAAATATCGGTATCTGTCATGGGGAGGCTTATTGGAAGAGCCACCAACAGTGTGTGTGTGTGTGTGTGTGTGTGTGTGTGTGTGTGTGTGTGTGTGTGTAAGAGAGAAAGAGAGAGATTTTTAAAACAACACTATTGGCAGAATTTCTGTCCTTCCTACTTCCGGTAATTCTTTCAGGCCAAGGTAATTATTTCACAGGCATGCTGAGTCTTCCATTTCTGGCTCCCCCTTGTTAATTGAATAAAAGGCAGTCTGAGAGCCAACTCTCCAGCAGGTGGAATATCCCTTCTGCTTCTGGCCCTTGCTAATGCTTTTGGCTTCTCTAAACCTTATCATTTTTTACAAGACAAGATGCTAAACTTTATCTCTGCACTTTCCTTGTTGAAACAACTTGTGTTAATTTAGATTGGGGGTAGAAACTGAGGCAAGAAGCTAAGGAGGGAGTGATTTGACAATCACCTATTTAAGTTTTCTGTGAAATTTTCTGTGACCAGACAATGCCTGAAACCAGGGATTCTGTGACCCAACGAATGCCCTCTAGTAGGAATCTCTAAATCTTAATTACCCAGAATTGAACCATAAGAAGAGAATTCCTATTTGTCTTAACCAGCACTGTCTTGGGCACCATGGAAATTAAAAATATGTCAAAACATTTTTTTTCTACAAGTTCATGTTAAGGGAACTGAATTATAACAGGACAGATTCATGTACGAAAATCTTGTTTTAAAAAATGAGAACAGGGCTGGGGATATAGCTCAGTTGGTAGAGTGTTTGCCTCGCAAGCATGAGGATCTGGGTTCAATCCCCAGCACCGCAAAAAAAAAAAAAAAAAAAAAAAGAAAGAAAGAAACAGGGAATGTTCTCAAATCAGTGCATATTCAGTTCTATCTTTTTTTTTAATTTATTTATTTTTTTTATTATTGTACACAAATGGGCCAATGTTGTTTCTCTATTTGTACATGGCGTAAAGGCATACCATTTGTGTAATCATAAATTTACATAGGGTAATGTTTGATTCATTCTGTTATTTTTTTCCCTTCCCCCCACCCCTCCCACCCCTCTTTTCCCTCTATACAGTCCTTCCTTCCTCCATTCTTGCCCCCCTCCCTAAACCTAACTCTAACCCTAACACTAACTCTTCCCACCCCCCATTATGTGTCCTCATCCACTTATTAGCGATATCATTCTTCCTTTGGTTTTTTGAGATTGGCTTATCTCACTTAGCATAATATTCTCCAGTTTCATCCATTTGCCTGCAAATGCCATAATTTTATCATTCTTTATGGCAGAGTAATATTCCATTGTATATATATACCACAGTTTCTTCATCCATTCATCAATTGAAGGGCATCTAGGTTGGTTCCACAATCTGGCTATTGTGAACTGAGCAGCTATGAACATTGATGTGGCTGTATCTCTGTAATATGCTGATTTTAAATCCTTTGGGTATAGGCCAAGGAGTGGGATAGCTGGGTCAAATGGTGGTTCCATTCCAAGTTTTCTAAGGAGTCTCCATACTGCTTTCCAGAGTGGCTGCACTAATTTGCAGCCCCACCAGCAATGTATGAGTGTACCTTTCTCCCCACATTCCTCGCCAACACCTGTTGTTGCTTGTATTCTTGATAATCGCCATTCTAATTGGGGTGAGATGGAATCTTAGGTAAGTTCTATCTTCCATAATTAATTACTGTATCATAAAAGTGAAACTCAGAATGACTCTACAGGATTGTCAAACACCTTACTTTCCTCACTCTAATTTATTCATAAGGGCCTAAAATGACTGTTTTAGGTTCCTGTAAATGCTGTATGTGTTTGAACACAGAAGTGAATTGCTGGTACAAATAAAGCACTTCAACACAACCTGATTAATTTTAAGTTTTAAACTGGCAATGTGCATTTGTGGTATTTGTGAATATTCTTTTGCAACATATATTAAGAATAGAAAAGTCAGTAACTTATGAGATTAGGTAAAATTTAAAAGTAGTACATATGTGTGCTAAGCATAGAAAGTGATGGAAATACTGATTAAACACTGAAGTAGTTACTAAACATCAAATATAGAGGAGATATGTACATCCCTCAATATTCATGAGGTCACCAATTGGCCACCATTCTAGCCCCACAGATAAAATCATAGCTATTCATAGTCAAATTGATGAGCTTACAGTTGTGACCAGAGCACTTACCCTACATCCCTTCCTTTCGGCATCCTTGATCTAAACCTTATTTCTAGTCCTGCTAGCCACACCATGAGCAGGTGAGGCATAAGAGAAGAAGAGGGAAGGGGGAAGAGAAAGCTGAGGATGAGTATGAGAGAGAGGGAGGTGATCAGCCAATCAGGAATCAGGCAGTGTCCTCCTTCCACTCTGTTTGTACTTACTCCAGCTCCCTGCCCTTCCTTCCCACTGTATGTTTCTAATCGATTCAATAAACCATGTGATTTGAGCATCTTCTCTTGTGATCCATAACCTCTGGGATAGCTTAACCAGTAGTATATGTGAGGTTATTGCATCAAGGTAATTTCTCACATGACGAAACTCATCAGTGTTTCTTAATCCTTCATGCTGACTGCTAATTGCCTGCCTCCAAAAGCCAACAGAAGAAAAATAAATGATAAGTGGCAACCAATTACTAATGAGAAAACCTGAAGTAGTCAATATTGCCTAATTCTGTGGCTTGTTTACATGACTTTATGTTGCATACATATAAATAGTCATGTTTTCTCTTGGTGAAATTACACTAGCTCAAATCGTTACATTACAGACATTGGTATTTCATGATATTCCACAAAGAAGATACTGGTATACAAAGAGAACTATTATCTCAGGATGCTCCGCCCAATGAACAAGTTTAACTGCCTTTATGTTAAAAAGATTCTAACGGAGTGAAACATTCATTTCGATGCATCTAATATTTATTTACTGTATAGTTTACATGAGCCAGGCATTATTCTGTGTGCTATAGTGGGGGGGAAAGGTGAATATGGCAAACTTACTATCTCTGCAATTTCATAATATGTGGCATAGATACACAGTATATCAAAGAGATAGATACATAGTATATGTATACATAGAGAGCTCTCTAGGAGGAGGTAAGAAACTAGCTAACTTCCACAAAATACTTGCAAACAAAGTTTTATGGGAATTCAAAGAAGTAATCAATCACACCCATTGGAAGAATCTCAGTGAAGTAAAATGGCACAAACTCTCTCGAAGGTAATTTAAGAATGCATATGAAAATTCCTTAACAATACATATGAAAAGTTTATGGTAGTTGTTTTTGTCAGCTTTTTCACTGCTATGACTAAAAGACCTGACAAGAACAATGTTATGGGAAGAAAGGTTTATTTAGGGGCTCATGGTTTCAGAAGTCACAATCTATAGACAGTGGGCTCCATTCCTCAGGGCTCAAGGTGAGGCAGAAAAGCATGGTGGAAGAGTGTGGCAGAGCGAAGCACCTCATATGATGATCAGGAGAGAGAGAGAGAGAGACAGAGAGAGAGACAGAGAGAGAGAGAGAGAGAGAGAGAGAGAGAGATTCCACTTGCCAGATTCAAAGTATATATATCACAAAGGCATGCCCCCAATGATCGACCTCCTCCAGCCACACCCAACCCACCTTCAGTTACCACTCAGTTAATCCCTACCAGGGGATTAATTCATTGATTGGGTTAAGACGCTCATAACCCAATCATTTCTCCTCTAAACCTTTTTGCATTGTCTCACACAGGTGGGAGACACCTTTCATCCAAATCATGATAGTAATCAAAAACTTAAAACACTCCATATATATCATTGGGAAATGATTAAATAAATTATGATACATCCGTTGAACTAGACTATATGCTACTATTAAAAATTAATTGTGGATATATATTTCATAAGACTACATGAAAACAGTATAAAATACACATGGCGTAAAAATGTTCAAATCCCTCAAGAGAACAAAGTGTCTCCCACTCCAGAATTCCTAGTACCTGTACCCAAAATATCTTTTTTTTCCCCAAAATATCTTTACTTAACACACCACTTTACTCAAAAACCCAAAGGTCCCAAAGTACCTTTATCTAAAGACTCTCCAGTACATTTACCCACTATCTTTACCCAAAGATCTATGCTCTAAAGTACATATACAAGCATTTATTTGTACATACACATATTGATTGTTATTCAAATTTGGTTGTAACAGTAGACCTATTTTCTGGTACTTTGGTTTGAGTCCTGAACAATTTATCTCAGATAGCTCTCCATATTAACAAAATGTAAATATAGCAGATACTTCACTAGTCACCAAATATTCAATTGAATGGGTTTTACTATAGATCATTTATTCAGTCCCCTATAAAAGGGCAATAATATTATTTTCCAGAATTTTGCTATTACAAATAATGTTTGTAATATATCTAGAAGAAATGTTTAATAATATGTAAAGATGTTCAATTTTTTATTAAGAAATAAAACAGATTACAAAATAGCATATATATATATAACACAGAGGAGAAAAGTTGGGAAGGAGAGATTATGTATGCTAATAGTAGCTGTTATGGTTTGTCTGTGAGGGGTCCCCCAAGAGCTCATGTGTGAGATAATGCAGGAAGGTTTAGAGGAGAAATGATTGGATTATGAGAGCCCTAACCCAATCGGCAAATTAATCCCCTGATGAAATTAACTGAGTGGTAACTGAAGGGAGGTTGGGTGTGGCTGAAGGAGGAAGGTCACTGGGGACAGCCTTTGTGGTATATATTTTGTATCTGGCAAGTGGAGTCTCTTTCTCTCTGTCTCCTGAGTATCATATGAGCCACTTTCCTCCACCACACTCTTCAGCCCTGATGTTCTGCCTTGCCTCGAGTCCTAAGGAATGGAACCAGCCATCTCTGGATGGAGACCTCTGAAACTGTGAGTCCCCAAATAAACTTTTCCTCTTCTAAAATTGTTCTTGTCAGGTGTTTTAGTGATAGCAGTGAAAAAACTGGCTGAAACAGCATCTATCCAGTGGTAGAATTATTGGTGACTTTAATTTCCACCCTTTTACTTTCTGGGCTTCCTATTATCTGAATTTTCTACAGAGAACATATGTCATTTATGAAATAAAAATTAAACTAAATGCTTTTGGGAAAGATTCTGTGCAAGAGATGGCAGTTGGGAAAGGACTTGAAAGATGAGTGACATTTTTCACTTGCTCAAGTACAGAGAAAATATTAGAGCTAATAGCAAGTGTGATTAAAGCTACATGGGATCAAAGTGTTTAGGCAAGTTGGAAGTAAAGCCATCCAGCTAGGTTAAAGCATAGAATACCTTTAGGAAAGTAGTGGGAAATAAGCAGGTAGGAAGATTGAATTCAGACCTTGCACTTCAAAGCAGAAGTTCATGTTTAACACAGTAGGTAGCACAGGAGGGGAACAACAAAGACAGGTGAGCAACAAAGCCTCCTGGATTTGGTTGAATAATTTAAGTCATCCAGAATATTCCTTAGTAGTTAGTTCATACAGCGAAAAGTCTTGAACTATTGCTACCTGAAGTATCTTCAAAGATGTCAACACCACCTACTTACTTCATAATAATATACTCAGTAGGTCTGTGTAGCTTCAAGTACTTATGCCCAAGAGAGGCACCTGGCAAGAGCACTGGATTACATGATCTCTACTAATGCCATGAAACAGGTGACTATCTGAAACACACAATTGTGTCCATGGTTGTTCACTGCAGAAAAACTGGTCCCAAGTACATCAACAGGATGTCTGGACATCCAATTCGCACCGCTACCATTCTAAATACTTCCAACATCCAATCCAGAATACTGACCCTCTTCAGCGTTTTCTGGAGTAAATGGTTGACCTACTAGAAGTTACCTACTATCACTAAGAAAGTAAGAGAGCAATAAAATATACAAAATCATTCATACTATAGTGCTCCATCCCCAGAATTTGAATATTGTCCTAAAACAATTGAAATCAATGTAACCCAATAACTATTTGATAAATAGCTTTCATCTGGCGAACACCTGTGCTAGGTTCTTTATAGTCCTTGTTCTTAGTCCCCTGCAACAGTTTTGCATGGAAGGCATTATTCCAGTTTTACAGAAATCATAGAATGTGGCTTACAGAGCTTAATTTACCCGTTCCATTTTACACAACTAACAGGTTGTAGCACTGGTATTTAGGTCTCTTGAGAGCCAACAGTTCATTCACTGGACCCCATGGACTGATATTTACTATCAGTCCCCAAACCAGCATCCAGAAAATGTCATTAATCTTTTTTCTCCTGTGCCAATAATACTAAGACCAGAGCAACCGTGTAAAACCCTGAGACTGGTTTAAGACAGATAACTGATCTCTTTGCTAATGAGAATAATAACAACCCAGCAAACATCAAAACTGATATAAATTTCTAAGGAAAGAGCAGTGCCAAATATTTCTGTGGCCAGCTTCTTTCTTTGCCTCAATTGCTAGCAAAATTAAAAATTGGACAGAATAACAGCTATGCCTTTCACTCGTTTGAGAATCAAATAAGCAGATTTCTTTTATAAAACCAGGAACAAGAAGTTTAAGTCTTCAAATATAATGTCAATATATTTTAAATATCTGAAATTCTCTTGAAAAATCTCAAGACTGAATTTCAATTTAAAATAGCTATAAATATCGTGTAACTGAGCAAAATATTACTGATTGAGTCAAGTGAGAAAATGAGAAGAGGCCTTTTTTCTATCTTAATAGAACACAATTCTTTAGAGAATAAGGTCAATGTTCTAAAAATAGAAAGAATATTTTCTCCCCGAATGTCCCACTACTTCCTAATATCACTACATTTTAATATCCACAGGCAGCTTCCTTCCTCCACCCCCAAAGAAAAAGCAGGGATCTGATGGAAATAATTCAGCATCTCTGAATATTAGATCATATTTGAATGAGGAAAGGAAGAATACTGAAAAAATGTTATTCAAAGGGTCACCAGAGAGCAACAGAGACAACCAAGGGGGAAAAAGATCAGTAATTCTTTTACAAGTGCTCTGTTGTTCCCCAGTGCCATTCCTATAGAATGGAAGGTGGCTGAGAAGCAGGAAAGAAACAAAGGAGAGAGACCTTGTCCCCAAAGGCTCATTCACCCTACCACAAAAGCTTATCAAGTCCCTCTGCAGACTAGGCATCAGGAGTAAGAGATTACATTGGATTTCTCTATTAAATACTCCGGTAGCATACCAAACATTTTCTTTTTAGCATCATTATCACATTTCTATTTTTTCAACTGCATGTTAATCTGAGACTTGTTTATGGGAATATAAAATGATATATCCACTATGAACAACAGTATAGTTGTTCCTCGAAAAATAGAAAATAAAGTTACCATATGGACTATAATCCACTTTTGGGTATATATCCAAAATAACTGAAAGCAGGGTCTGGAAGAGACATTTGTACACTTGTGTTCATAGTAATATCACTCGCAATAGGCGAGAGTTGGATGTAATCCAAGTGTCCATTGCCAGATGGATAAACAAAATGTGGCGTATACATACAATGGAATATTATTTGACCCTAATAAGGAAAGAAATTCTGACACATGCTACAACATGGAGGAGCCTTGAAAACATTATGCTCAGTAAAATAAACCTGATACCAGAGGGCAAAATATGATTCCACTCATGAGGTATCTACAATAGGCAAATTCATAAAGATGGAAAGTAGGGTAGAGGTTACCAGGGGCTACACGAACAGAGAAAAGGGAAATTATTGCTTAATGGGTACAGTCTAAAAAAAGTCCTAGAGAATGGATGCAAATACACTTAACACTACTGAACTAATACTACTAATTTAAAGTTATCAAGATATTTAAAAGTGGTTAAGATAGTAAATTCTATATGTATTTTACCACAATTAAAAATGAAAAACTAAAAGGGAACTTGTTTATCATGATATCTTAATTATTTAAGCATAGGATCTAGTTTACAGAATATGCTTAATAAATATTTACTTTATGAATAGGCAGATGGATGGGAATGTGAGCAGAAGTTCAACATATAAATTCATAATTACTCTACCATGAGAACATAGGAAAATGGGCCCTGTGGTTGGGAAAAAATGAAGATTTCTTGCTTTGGTTAAAATTTGACATTACATTTATCATACAGAGTTACTTTGTTTTATCTAAAATGCTATACAAAAATTTTTTTTTTTTTTGGGGGGTGGTGGGGATCAAACCCAGGGCCTTGTGCTTACGAGGCAAGCACTCTACCGACTGAGCTATCTCCCCAGCCCCTATACAAAATTTAATATAGATTTAATTGTCTAGTGAAGTAATCCTTATTTTTTATCGTATATTGCTTGTATATCACTTACACTATAGCAAATCCTTTGTCCAAGTGATATTAAAACAAAGAAATTGCATTTTTTTTTCACCTTTGCTCTTTCCAGCATCTCTCTTAATCCAAAAGGGCAATGTGAAATAAAGCTTATGCTTAACAGAGCTGAAGACAAAGCAGAGTAAGTTGCTTGCCCACAGGTTATTAATCAGCTCTCCTCTGGGGCATAGAGTTATGAAGCTGTGGTGTGTAATAAACAGCAGGCAAAAAGAATAATCTCCATTTTCCGACTCTGAAGTGCAGGCATGTGCTATAAAACTAAATTGACATCTGTTAGCAGGCTTGTCACATGGATGGTTTTTCCTGCAGAATCTGGAATAAATTAAATCTTAAAATAAAATTTGGAACAGAGAGGCTGTTTTACATAATTCCTTCTAATGGTGTGCTGTGAACCCATCGCACTGATTTTAAAGAGAAGTTCTTGTAAGAAATGTTGCATTATCATTTTAATTGCAAAACTGTTGAATGCCACTCCATGCTAGGAAATTTGTGTTTTTGAAAAAGTCCTTATGCTTTTAACTAAAAAGGGGTGAATGAAATCTTCCTTTCCTGGCATTTTCACTGACTGGAAAATAAATCAGGTTTTACCTCAAAATGAAACTTTGACCACCTTTTCCCAAGTACTTGGAACCTGATTCTGCATGTGTCTATTATTCTCAGGCACCATGAAAATTGGCATGGCTGAGCTCCTGAGGCAGAAATGGCCAGCATGGGTGTGACCTGGAAGAATTTGCTCAGGAATACACTCCCTCAGAGGATTCGCTAATGTGATAGGGAGTTCTCAGGGCTCTTACTGTCAAAAGGCATTAAGCTTTTATTAAGCACACATAAAGGGATTGCAGAGCTGTGTGACCCTGCAAATCAGAGCTGTACAGCATGGGACGTGACATTCCTCTACGGATGCACAATCCCCTTTAGGAAGGGAAGTCACACAAAGGGAAACCCAGGGCACTCAGGGGCACCTGGAGTTTATAGTTCTCTACTCCCTCATAATTCACTTGGCTCTTATTCCCCAAACTTTGTCAAAATGGCAAGATTCTCAGACAAGTCCGCCCACTCCCAGTACTGAGCAACAAAGAAAAACAAATGCCAACTCCCTGGAGGCTAACTTCCTCCATATGTGAAACCTTCCTCTTTCGTAATGATTCTTTTTTCTTTTTCTTTTTTGTATCAGGGATAGAACCCCGGGGTGCTTAACCACAGAACCACATCCTCAGCCATTTTTTATATTTTATTTAGAGACAGGGTCTCACTAAATTGCTTTTGGACCTGGCTAAGCTACTAAGGCTGGCTTTGAACTTGTGATCCTCCTGCCTCAGCCTCCTGAGTCACTGGGATCACAGGGGTGTGCCACCACACCCAGTCTCTTTTGTAATAATTCTGGACCCCTTCAAAAATCTCAAAGAAGCAATAGTCATAATTCTCCAAAAATCAAAATGCAATCTGTAAAAAATAAAAAAAAATTATTAAAATAATAATTCTCCAAAAAGTATAATCATAATTTGGGTCTCATGAAAACTCTTTGCTCCTTTCTCTCCCTAACATGAGTTCATATGCTTGCACAATATCTCCAGTGGCAGAGAGTCATGCCACACACCTTATGATAGGGGAAACTGAGGCACAGGGGACTCAGAGACTTGGTGAGAAGACAGGGAAAATGCCGAAGAAGCTGACAGTTGGGCCTCTTCCCCTTCCTCCTTACATGGTTTATGTACACTAAGAGGGAGGGATTTGCATAAGGAAAGCTGAACCATTCACGTCCTTGGAAGAACACGATACACTGAGGTTCCTCAGAGTGGTGTTATCAGTCAGCTTTTTGTCATTTTAATAAAATACTGCAACAACCAACTTAAAAGGAAGAAAGGTTTATTTTGGCTAATGGTTTCAGAGGTTTCAGTCCATGGGCCATTGGCTCCCTTGTTTGGGGGCCTATAGCAAGACAGAACATCATGGCAGGGAGCACGTGACAGAGCAAAACTGCTCCCCTCCTGGCAGTCAGGAGAGAGAGAGGGTCTCGCTGTCCCCTCTAGGGCATACCCCAGTGACCCAACTTTCTTCCACTTCACTGAGCCCCACTTCCTAAGACTTCCTCCACCTCCCAAGAGCACCACAGACTGGCAAGCAAGCTTTTAACATAGGAGCCTCTGGGGGACATTCCATAACAGGAGGTCTTCATGTCACCTGGATTAGAGTGGGGTGGGGCTGGTTAAAAATGCAGGTTCCTGGCTCCGTGTCCGACCAACTGCACTGGAATCTCTGTGGTTGGGCCTGGGTTTGACATTTCGATCAAGCTCCCTTTGTAGTTAGAATTCTTCACTTGTGGTGTGCCATTGCCACTATTTTGGTTTATCATCCAGTGTCTTCCATCCTAACATTAGAATCTGAGGACCACTTGGTCACATAAGTGAGAGTGGGTCTCCAGGTTTCAGAACATTGTTCTCACACAAGCTTATCAGTACAGCTTCTGCCCAAGGAACACAGATGGGAGAATATATCAAAGAAAACACAGCTAAATCCTGATATACTCAGTTCTCTCTTTAGATGCCTTTCTAATCTACTGAAGCTCCATGTTAGCTGAATACTAAATGGTTTGAAAAACACTAAGAAGAGCTAAGACATTTTTCTCCGTGGTAAATCTCACCATTATAGATGAGTAAGCAGAAAGGATTTAAAAAAAAAAAAAAAAAAAAAAAAACTCGTTTCCTAAGTGTTGAGTTGAGAAGTTCTGGACTCTCTCTCATTCCCAAGATGGCTTGTCCTTAGGGTCCATTGCAGATTGATGGGGATGGAAAGATGTCTCTGCATTTCAAATTGCAATTCAGCACCATGAATGACTCATTACTGCTAAATTGCCACTGGCTTATTTCACAGAAACACAGCACCTTCGTGATTAAATAGCAATTCCACAAGATGAAGTTGCCTTCAAATATGCTAAATGATACACACCTCTCTTTGAAAAAGGAACATAAATGAATTTAGATAGAAGACACTGGAACCTAAAAGAATCACTTGCATCTGCATTTACCACACCATATTAGGTTTTCTGTAAGGTTTCTGTTTTAGTCAGCTTTTTCATCACTATGGCCAGAAGGTCTAACAAGAATAATTATAGAGCAGGAAAAGTTTACTTGGGGCTCAAAGTTTCAGAGGTCTCAGTCCATAGAGAGCCAACTCCCTAGCTCTGGGCTTGAGGTGAGGCAGAACATCATGGCAGAAGGGCATGGAGGAGGAAAGCAGCTCAGGTCATGGCAACCAGGAAGTAGAGAGAGCTCCATTCACCAGGAACAAAGTATAAACCCTAAAACCATACCCCCAGTGACCCACTTGCTCCACTCATACCCTACCTACCTACAGTTACAGCCCAGTTAGTCCTTATCAGTAGATCAATGCACTGATTAGGCTGAATCTCTTATAAACCCAGTCATCTCACCTCTCAACTTTCTTGCATTATATCAAACATGAGCTTTTGATGGACACCTCATGTCTATACCATACAGTTTCCCACCCAAACATTCTTCTGAAATATCAGTAACCTCCCATAAGATTCCTGGATGCTCAAGTCTGCTCCTTATAGTTGTGGGGCAGATTGTGTCTAAAGACAAGATATTCAAACCCTAGTTCCCTACACATTTTATTTAGGAATGTGCTAGATAGAAAGTCAGGTTGACAAGCATCCTAATTATTTCTAGAGCATTTCATTAGGAATCTGGAATGGAAATCCCAGTGATAAGGGGTCTCTGCCCATATATGGCACAAGCTCAGTTAGGAACACACATCTCAGAAGTAGGGCTTCAGTTCAAGGATAAATCATTAATCACCTAAAATTTAGGTATGCCTGAGCCTTGACCTGATTTGGTAGGCCAGCAAGGGACATTTTGAATAAAAGATCTTCCCTCTTGGGGAAGAATTTGTCCCAGTATGGTAGCTCCGACAGAAATATTGGGTTGCAGATGGGAAAATGATCTGGAGAAAGGCACGGCATCTACCCTTCACACTGCCTTGGCAGGGACTATGCTGAGGGCAGAAGACATTGATGGGTCACAATGTGGCCCAGTGCTCAGGTTCTGGGGGACACCGCCCTGGTTCAAGATCCAGTATTGATAATTACAATTAAATAGCCTCTGGTCCTGTGTCTCTCCAAGTGTGGTACAGACCTTGCTACTCATAGTTTCCCAACCAGCAACATGAGCTTCAACTCAGACTTCACTATAAATGCAGAATCCCAATCCCATTCCTGCGTTACCACTTGCATTTTAACTAGATTCCCCAGTTGGTTCACATATATATTACCTTTCGAAATAATGATATATAATATGATTTGGAGGCAATATAAATAAACATTTCAAAATCATTCATTTACTAGGTATGTTTAATATGTACTAGTAAACCAGAACAGCCAAACCATGAATGAGCCCAGGAACATTATTTCTCCAAATGATTCTAAGAAAGTTGAATTCATTTAAAGTGTATTTAAATGAAAGTATGCACCCCCACCCCTATGTCAAACACAAAATTAAAAGGTAGAATTATTTCAAAGAAAGACAAAGAAAAAAAAGGAGAAAGCAGAGCTCAAAGACAAGTTGAATATCTGATTTGACCAGAATACAAAGCAGTGAGCAGCACTAAAGTCAGGAAGTGCTGGCTTCCATCTTAAAGCAGACGACAGTGGTGCTGGGGTGCATGTCCTACAGGGAATAGGAGCTAATGCTGCTCCCTTGGGATAGCAGCCAGAGCCAGGTTCACTAATGAAAGCCAAGGGCTAGGGTGAAACTCCCTAGCTCCAAAAAGGAGCTGAAAGTAAATTGCTAATAACCCCTGACTGGAGTTTGGCTTAAACTAGTCACTGAGCTGAGGAGATAAGAAAAGAAAGACAGACCCTAGGAAACATCAAATGTAACAGCCCCTAGATGGTTCCGTGATGGAATATTCCCAGTGACACCAGGGGAGTAGCAGCCTCCAAATGCTTATATAAGACCAGGTCCCAAAGGCTATTATAAAATCACTAAGCAGAAAAGTTTAAGTCAAAAAAGAAAGAAAAAAGCAAAGCAAAACAACAACAAAAAATCCTTCTACTGAAAATGAGCCAGCAAACCAAAATTCCAAAATACACATAAAATCAAAGAGAAACAAACCAAACAATAACAAAAATATCAATTTATTCCAAGATTAAATTAATTTTATTGAACAGTATGTTTAGGATACTCACAGCAATCAAAAAGAATACTTACTTCCACAAGCACATAAGCCATAATGATATATTTTTAAATAAAACACGAAAAACTACAAAAGAAAGAATGTACAGGAAAAACATCAATTAAAAATCTTGGAAGTGAATATGTAGTCTTTTTATATAAAACTATCAATAAATGATGTAAACTCTCAATTGGATACAGTTGAATAGAAAAATTAAAGAACCGGAGAATTGGAAGCTTGTACTGAGAAATTCACCCTGAAGTAAGACAGTGAAAGATACTTTAAAATATGAAAAAGCAATTAAGAGAGAAGGAAGATAGATTGAGAGACTCCAAACTATATCTAAAGGAACTCAAGAAGTAGAAAATAAAGAAAATTGAGAAGTGTATTATTCAGCTTTCCATCACTGTGACAAAATACCTGAGATAACTTGAAAGGAGGTGAGGTTTATTTTGGCTCATAGTTTCAAAAGTTCCAGTTTATGGTCAATTGGTCCCATTGCTTTTAGGCCTGTGGCATGGCAGTACATATGGCAGGAGCACATGGTGGAGGAGGCTACTTACCTCATAGCAGCTGGGAAGCAAAACAGACAGGAAGGGATAGAGGTCACAATATTCCCTTCAAGGGCACACCCCCAATGACCTAACTTTCCGTCACTAGGCCCACCTCTTAAAGGTTCCACCACCTCCAGATAGCACCAAGCTGAGGACACACGGGCTTTGGGGAGACATTCCAGATTTAGACTATAGCAAGAAACCATTGAACACACACACACACACACACACACACACACACACACAACAACTGTGTGGAAATTTCATAAGAAGTAGACTTGCTGAATTTGCATTTGCAATGTGATAGATATTGCCAAATTACCCTAAAGAAAGTTGTACCAAGTTAAATTCCTGCTACTTTTTATCTTTGATAACCTGATAAAAACATGTCTAAGTGCACCTTTATTTGAT
This sequence comes from Sciurus carolinensis, assembly GCF_902686445.1. Classification (NCBI taxonomy): domain Eukaryota; kingdom Metazoa; phylum Chordata; class Mammalia; order Rodentia; family Sciuridae; genus Sciurus; species Sciurus carolinensis. The sequence continues at coordinate 53,372,730 of NC_062219.1, read as the reverse complement.
TTTTTTTTAATATGAGCAAGTCCGAGTGACTTTACACATAAGCTAGATTTTCTTTTCTGTGAACTATTTTTGCATCAGGTGTTTGTTTTATTTTTGCAGTGCTGGAGATCAAACCCAGAGCCACATGAATGCTAAGCAAGTGCTCCTACCACTGAGCTACAGCCTCTGTCCCTTATCAACTGTTTCTTTATCCAATTTTCTATCAAGTTGTGCATCTTGTCCTTATTGATTTATTGAAGCCTCTTTATACCAGTGAAATTAGCTCTTTGCTTATCAAATAAGTTGTGATCATGTTAAATAAACAGATTAATATAAGAAAGATTAAATCATTATGATGATGAATCTTCCTCTCCAAGAATGTGTTGTCTTTAAATTTGCTCAAGTTTTCTTTTAAATTCTTGAATGGTTGTAGTTTTTTTCTTGTAGAACCTATACCTGAATTTTAAGATTTTAATCTTTTGTTGCTTTTAAAAAAGGTTTCTTTTCATCCTTTTTGTATTTGAGCTGATTTTTATTCATAAAAGTTTAGTTTTAAAATTTTTGTGTACTGTGCACTAAATTCTTATAGTTTGATATTTTTCATTAGATTCATTGAGTTTTCCAGTATATATTATCTCCAAATCATATTATCATATTATCTCCAAATAAGTCCTCAAATAATAATACATCTTCAAATAATAACATTTTTACCTCATTCTTCCATATTTTTATACCTAAATTTTTTCTCTTTTCTAATTGTACTAGCTATAACCTTAAGAAATATGTTACATAGCAATGGGGATTTCACACTGTATAATTCCAATTATGTAACATTCTTGAAAATGACAAGATTATAGAAATGGAAAAGTAGATTAGTGATTAGTGGCTTCTGGGGTTAGGGAAGGCAGTAAGTGATGAAGGTAGGTGTGGCTATAAAAAGGCAGCATGATCCTTGTGGTGCTAGAAAGTTCAATATCTGACTTACATCAATGTCAATGTCCTAGTGGTGATATACTACAGATTTGCCACTCAGAAAAATTATCTGAAGGGCACAGGGAATCTCCATGTTATTTCTTATGGCTGCATGGGAATCTATAATTATTTCAAAATAAAAATTTTTAAAACTGCTCTAATCTAGTTTTATTTTTTAAGAGGTAATGATAGACATCCTTATTCTTCCCTGACTTCCACAAGGATATTTCTACTGTTTCCACATTCATCATGCTACGAGCTCTTAGTCTGAGATATATCAAAATAAGAAGCAATTAGTTCAAATATATTGGCAATAATAATACATAGAAATGAAGTTTTCATTTATAATGAAATTTTTCATCCATTCCTTTTTATTGATTTTTTTAATATGGAGAGATAATTGTTGAAGAGAGAGAGTAAATATAGCAAAATATTAACAACAAATGAGTCTCAGTGAAAAATATGTGCAAGTTTTTTGCATTATTCTAGCAACTTCGTTTTTCAAAGTAAAATGATTTTTTAAAAAAGAATGGTAAAACTTCAGATAATAAAAATATAGGAGATCTTTGTCATATTTAGGAGGAATTTAGAAAGACTGAATTATTTAACATGTTGTTTTAAAAATTTTAGAGTTAATTATGTGAATTTAAAAGGTAAGGATAGAAATGGGGATGTAACAGTAGTAGAGCATTTGCCTAGAATTCACAAAGCCTTGAATTTGATCTCCAGCACTGAAAAAAATAATAATAATACTAATAAAGCTATCCATAAGGAACAAAATTGTTCCTTATGTTATGTTCTTCTTTGACAAGAAGAGAAAAAAAGATACAGAAAACCAAAAGAACAGAAATTAGTCCAAATATATCAATAATCACAATAAACATAAATCCAAATGAATTAAGTACAACTGTTTAAAGACAGATTATCTGATTAGATTTAAAACACTCCAGACTTACTTTGAATATGTTGCCTTTACAAGCTACACAAAAGCTAAAACTCTATCAATAGAAGGAAAATAAAGGGTATTTCATATAAATACCCCAAAAAAAGTGGGTATCATTGAACTAATAGCAAACAAAATAGAATTCTGGGCCAAAAATATAGATTTCTAAGAATAAAAAGTGACATATACATATGGTCAAATTTCCTTCCCGAAAGAACATATTATTTTCTATTTCCAATAGCAAAGCCTGAGTATTATTCCCAAAAGTATTTCAATACAAGGCAGTATCAAATTTGTATTTGTCAATTTGGTAAACAAAAAGAAAAGAAAAGATCTTTTTACAGTTTAAATTCAAAGCCCATGCTTTCTCAAACACAGAAATCACACAACAAAACTGATGGTTTGGAATCAATGGCAAACTTCCAGCCCAGGGAGGCAGAAACTGTACTTCTTTTAGGGCCCAAGGGGACACTGGGCCACCGCTGGGTAGTGAGGGGTAAGGGAGGGAGGAAACCTGGAGTTGACCAGCAGGGAGCCCAGTTCCTCTAGGTCTTCAAACCACTGAGCCCCTGCCCCTGAAGTCGACTTCTGCTCATGTGGAACAGATTCCAATTAATTCTTAGCAGCTTATTTAATTTCTATACAGCGAAGTATTTACTTTCTATACAATCACTAGCAAAGCTGTTCGGTGCCCCAGGCACAAACACTAACAACTCTCTTACAAGGAAGTCTGAAGGACCAATTGCCCTTTGGTTTCACACAAAGCTTTCATTAAAAACTCGACAGGAATTAGGTGCAGTTAGCAATTTCCAGAGAAATCTCTGATACATTTTCCCTGAAAACAAAGAAAGAAAGGAAAAAAAAAAAAGGCAAGATTTTCTATAAAATTTAGCAAAAGGTTACTGAATTTGTTGATAACAATTCTTTGAATTTACTGAAAACACATAAGTGATTAATCCATGCCAGGCTTTCCACTGGAGACTTTTTACCCTGTGTTCTCAGATCTAATTCTCCAAACAAGTCACAATTTAGGAGCATTATTGTCCTCATTTTACTGACAATCAAACTGAGTGTCAGCGAGGTTAAATTACTTGCCCAATGCCAAACTCTAATAAGCAGATTCATGCTTCATATTGAGATTGATGGGTTCACAAAGGTGAACTCTCGGGCAGCCCTGTTATTCATGTTATCAGCAGCGTTATTAAGACTGAAAATAATAGTAATAGTTATAATTTCTCATTAACAAGCCCAGATCATTTAGGAAACTCTGAAGATGTAATAACATTGTGGGGAGGCATACACTATGATTAATGCAAGCAGAAACTTTCAATAAGTTCTGGAAAAATTCATATGCTCAGTTAACAGCAACAATCACTTCAGCAGAGTAGACAGTTAATCATTCTCAATAATGCTGGATCCAGGAGATATTATTTCCTGACAGGCTGGGCTGCTGGTTCGCCTGGTTTTGCTGATGCAGCTGCTCCTGCTAGATGCTCTAGAAAGGTTTTCTGATTTATTGTTTGAAGTTAAAATTAGCAGAGTTTTAAAAGCAACACAAAAGCCACATGCATCTTTCTGTCACTATTGCCTTCATTCTATTCACATTTTATCCACTTTTTGCTTGAGTGGCTGGAATCTAGGTTCGGATATAGAGAAGATAAAAAAAAAATAATCCCATGGAAATTATTACAAAACTAGATGAGGCATTTTAAAGTCATGCAGAAAAATAATTTTTTTTAATTGGTTTGGTTTCTAGAGTCACTATCAGAATCAGTGAGTAAAGAAAGCAAGGCAAACACACGGACATTTTTTAGTATTCTATTTGCTTCCCCTGGCACAGCCACATCCTATTTGCCAATGTCTGTATGAAAACAGACCGTGCCTGCTACAGGCCACAAACAAGGTTTCCTTTTATCTGCACTGCATAGTTCCTAGAAGCAAGCTCCTAATGGAAGCAATCGCTCACCAATGAATTTAGTTTTTGTTGTTTTGTTTTGAAGCATTTCAGCCAAAAAAAAAAAAAAAAAAGAAGAAGAAAAAGAAAAAGTATCCCTTGAATTCGTCAATGAGGGACATTTTTAGAGTGGCAAATATATACCTGGCAATTCTGAGCCAGATCACTCTCAATGTTATTAATGTTTTTAATAAAAATGAGTAACCTTAGGAATATAAGCAATCTTTTAAAGCATTTTCCTTTTTTCAGGGATCATTGTAAATACTTCTGCTATCTCAGGGGCAGTGTTGCAAAAAGGCTTCATACTTTATTCCCAGTATACAGGTTTGCTCGCTGCAGCTCCCAGGGAGCTGAACAAACATAATTCAGGTATGAACATTATTATCCCAAAATGCATTCTCTGTTGGAAAGGTAGTTATATAAATTATACCCCACAGATCACTTTTTCAAAGCCTTATTTTATCCTCACCTTTAGCAAATCATTTGCTAAAACATTGAAAAATGCAAAAAGGCATCGAATTTCACTTCTTTTCCCTTTTCAGTCTTTACTTGGAAGAGTGAGGGAAGAAAGGGCCAGGAAGTAAAGAGCATGAAGGAGGAGCAGCAAGACTCCTCACTGAATACAGAGAATAAGTATTAGATCTTTGAATAATCTAGATTTGATATATTAGAGAATCATTTACCAAATAAATGGCAACAAATAAAATTCTGAAACAATGCTCTTGCCTCTTTCCACACTTACTAAAAAATTCATAGCACATGAAAAAAAAATTGTGTTCAGAGATTTTACCCAAAAAGTACTATGTAGGTTTCATTAATATTCCTGACTATTAAATGTTAATTACTCTCGTGGCAAAGGAAAATACAAATCAACAGTTAAGCACATGTTAAAAGAACAGTAAATTCTTTGATGTTGGAAGAAGCTTTAGCTATCTAATTCAAGGGAATTTTTTAAAAAGAAGCAAAGGAGGAGAAAGAGTAATGCAGGGAGAGAACCCTTTTGCTAAAATCAAGAAGCCAACTCAAGTTCCAAGTTGAGTCCCACACACCCTGTTTTTCAGGTAGACAACCATTTTGACATGCTCTGAATCATGCACGTGGCATCTCTGGCTGGGAAGGATAGGCCAAGACAGGCCAAACCCAAGAAGGGTTGGAGATCGAACACCAGCTAGCTGCACTCAGAACTTCTTGAGCATCAGCCTAGGACTGCAATTAGCTCTGGTATATCATGCTAGAAATTGCTTTCAAGGAACACAGTTCAAAGATCGAGTTTCTCTTTTGCTGTCCATTCACAGCAAAATATTTGCAGAGATTTGACATCCTTTGACATAATTATATAAATAGCACATACAAAATGTCTATTCAATTTCATAAAGCAAATTTTAATCAAAGCTACACATATTTCTGAATACTAAGAGCCTGGAGGCTCAAAAGAGTGAGAAACATGTTACAATAGTGAGAAATACTATACGTGAGTACTCTTGTCAAACGGAAGCATGACCAATGTAATCCTACTGTATGTATGATTTATCAAAATGCATAAATGCATTCTGTCAAATTAAAAAATTTAAAAAACCATAAGCCTGGCTCTGATTATATTTTTGTATATGAGGCCAACAAAAATAATTTGCTCTTTCTGGAAATTTTAAATCCATTCCTAAACAGAAAAGACACACTCCAGCCCAAGCATTAGCTCTCTCAGTCTTCTTGCCCAATCTTGACCAAGATCTTAGCATTACTCAACAGCAACTAAAATTCAAATCAATTTAAATATCTCTATTACTGCCACAACTTTATGTCTCAGAGCTGACTCTATAAATAATGGCAGGCGATCAGTAAGATTAAAACTGAACCTTCAACTTTGCAATGTCACTGTTATCCTTGGTTTGCATTTTTAAGGGAAGAGAGTTTATAGGTTTGTTCAATTAATTGAATTATGAAATTGAACAAAAAGTCTCACCTTGTGATGCCCAAATTCATTCAAAATGCTTCCTAGTTTTCTGGTATTGCTATGCAGCTTTTGGGCAGCAACAGCTGGATGGGGATCCCGCCAATCGATGGACAAGCGGTGATACCAAAGGCGCTGACTTTCCAGAATGTGAGCTGATTTGACACTAGGATCAAAACGATGCACTTCACATCCATCATTGGCCATGCTCACCTCAAAATGGGTATCATCACTTCCCAGCCTAGAGAGAGGATGGAAACCAGTAACAACAACAGCAACAGAATCCAATGAAGCAAATTGTTGAACCAACAGAATGACAGATCCAAGGCCAACTTTCTTAGTCATCTCAGACCTTCTCTGTTTTTGAATATGTGTCTAATGTACACATTCAACAAACTTTCTTTCACAAAGAAAAAAGTATTATCACTCAAAGCCTTTGGATACAAGACAGAAAAATTATCTGCTCAAAACAGACCAGAAAATCACAGACTCAAACGTGTAGAAGCATAACAAAATGATTTTTAAAAGATGTAAATCATAGTAGCAATGAGACAAATAAGAATATTCACTAATCTTGAGATTTTTTTCTCAGACTATGCCAAAAATATAAGCCCCACATTAGTTCCTCGAGGAGAGTTGCTTTCTACTAATGAGGTAATTTGTCTCCATTCTAATGACCCAAGTGCTGTGCATGCAATTTGACTTAAAGACAACAGCTGTTTTCTTAGAAATGGTGTGTATTTTAAAACAGTATAGTTAAAGAAAAAAGGCAAATATATGTAGTTCTACTATATCCAGGACACAAGAAGGAGAACAGTTTCCTCACCTCAATTCACATTCACAAAGGGAAGAAATTATGAATTAATTAGAATTAAGTATCCAATTGGGTACTTACAACATACTTACAAATATTTGAATTTACTTAGAAATATTTCTTATTTAATGGCATAAGAATCATCACTTTGATTAAAGCACTGATTTGAATGAAAAGCATAAAATTAAGCCAGAAAGGATGATTTTAAAAAATGGTGATTATGGCTTCTCTGCCCAAAATACTATAATTACATGTGATTTAGGATACCAAAATTTCACAAAGTATCCACAATACATTGGTCATACCTGAACCTAGTGCAGAAATTCTCTTAGACTCTATTTCAGACTATTGCCTAATTTCAAAATACACAAGTTCAGTGGGATAAGAATTATTTTTCAGATTTTAGTTGATTAAGCCTTCAGTGTAGATGTCCTCCACCTAGACATTCTTATAGTCTTATTGGTCTCATCCTCCCCCTTCTCCCTATGGCCACTGGAATCCATGATGTGTCAAAGAATCAGAGAATTCTCTGATGTTCCTCAACAACAGTTCTTTCAACCCTCTTTGGCTAAAAAAGAAGATTCAACAGTCCTCTCAAACATTCCCATTTCTGGGGCTGGGGAGATAGCTCAGTTGGTAGAATGCTTGCCTTGTAAGCACAAGGTCCTGGGTTTCATCCCTAGCACCACCCCCCAAAAAAAAAAAAAAAAAAAATTCCCATTTCTTCTACCATGCTGTCTTGGTCCCTATTTTCTATTTACTTTTGAATTCATACAGTTC